>NC_134460.1:83554998-84754998 GCF_047948215.1 Lycorma delicatula
AAGTAGGGATTTGTTATCTGATTCAGCTCAATTTATTTCTTGATAATTAGGTTTAACAATTTTTAAGTTTAATTTAAATTTATAAACTTATTATACTTTTATTTATATTGTATTATTTAAAATATCTTAAAAAAGTAAATAAAAGTAGAAAGAATAATTTCAAATTTTGTATAAAAATGATTTTTGTAATTATATACAATTAGGGACTCACCTCCGATTTTAATGTAATATGGAATATACCTTATTTAACAACTACGTTATTCGTTATAATTGAAATCGCCTTTCATCCGAGTTTACCTTCCTCGTAAGTTAGTATCCTCACAAAATTTCGTAATTCAATACTGCACAAGTATAAAATACATCATTTTCGGACTAAATAATTTGGCAAAGTTTTTTAATTAAGTTAAAAATGAGATTAGATTCACTAAGGATTAAATCAGGTTAAATACAATATACATCATTTACGGAATAAATAACTTGATTTAAGTGAAATTTAATTGGGCTTTACTTTATTAGGTTTAGATCAAGCTTTAGCATAGGTTAGGTTACGTTAGGTTGATTTATAAATTTCACAAAAATTTATCGTCATTAATTTTTCCTCAAAAGACCACTTCGGAAGTGTTACTATCGTTGAGCGGAGGTTCAGTGTCAAAGAGAGATTCTGACCGTTCTTCGTTATATAATTCACCAGTAGCTTTAAACAGAGCATGAAATCGTGATTTTTTTAATCAGAATGTAACCTGCAAAAGATTAGTTCAGTGATATGACTGCTTAAATGATGTTTTCTGTTGCCTTATCTTTATCTTGGCATGGTTCCGCGTACCTCTCGTCACGACCTTCCAATGCTTTGTGTATGTGTCCTTGTATCAGGGTCAACAAATTTCATAAAATAGGTGACCGTTAGATGAATATATCCTTTATGCTGTAAACTTATTATATCAGACAAAAATTAATTACTATTGTATCAGACAAAATATACTGCTTAATAACGGTAGGTAATTTTTAAAATATTTTTGCTAGGATTAACATAATTGATCTGAGTGTTATTTTCTGGCTTCCTACCATTGCCACTCTAATATTCGTAGATTGATGCATTTCGGAGTACTTCCATTCTCAAAACTACTTATAACACTGAGTTCCTGTGATGGAATCGTCGAATTAACAGCGATTTTTAGCTCTTCCCACTCACCATCACCACTGTCATGGTCTCACTGCTTTGACCTTCCCGCTTTAACGTTATACAATTTCTTGAAACTAATCCTTCCGATTATTTATTTTAGCAATTTAAAATGAATAAATATTACATCGGTGTGAGTGTTTATTTGTTCATGTACTATCATATCCTGTCCTTTTAACTTTATATGGAAATATAAAAGTTAAAATTAAAAGGATAAGAGATATGAACTCGATCCGACGTATTATTTAAAAATTTAAAATTGTTAAAATAAGGAATCAGAAGGATTAGTTTCAAGAAATTGCATAACAGTTAAAGCAGCAGGGACAAACTAGATAAAGCCATGACAGTAGGGATGGGTAGTGGGAGGAGCATAAAATCGCAATTTATTCGACGATTCCAACACAGAAAGACTTAGTGTAAAAGTAGTTTTGAAAATGGCGGTTCTCCGAAACGCGTCAACTATGGATGTTAGAGCGACAATGCTAGGAAGGGCAGAAAATAACACTCAAATTAACGGTCAGTAATGTTTCACTACCCCGAGTAATGGAACAAAAAACGACTTTTTTCTGTGACGCTCGGTGCCACCAAAAATTAAATTACCATTAGTTAATTTTCCACGGTTGTATTTGCGATGGCCAATTTTGGATTCATCGATTTCCATTACTTTACTTATACCACTACAATTATATCAGATACTTTAGAAACTTCTTCTATGCACACTTTACGCAAGAGCTCCAGTCTGCCCACGTGTGCGGAGTAATGTTATTTCATTAAAAAGAACATCTTGTCTTGGAACCTTAATTAAAACCCAATAGCTGCGAATCGGCAAATTAGTTGTCTTATTAGATTTTTGTTTTCGGATAGTGTTTTTATTGTGACAAATTTTTTTGACACTGTTTGAACGCTTTTCTATTATAATTGTCAACTGTCAAAACACGTTTGATGCAACGAAAAACACCATTCTCTTCATTAAGGGTCATTTTTGATTTCCATAGTCAGAACATTTTTTAGAACGCGGTAAAACATTTTGATCATACAAAAAATCTTCTTATTACGTTCCGTTATTATTAAAAATTTACTCTGTTAATTCACAATTTACATAGTATATTAACTACATGTACTGAACGGTCTGTATACTGAACTTCGTCCGATATCAGCCAACATGACATAACGCTCGCTTCGTTCATTAAACTCGTCACATATTATTATGTGTGTGTGTGTGTGTGTGTGTGTACACACAACCACTCAAGATATTATTATAGAGTTATTATCTCGGTAATTAAATACGGTAACCTAACTTGGACTTCAGTATGCATAAGCGTTTTTACGATCGCGCGCACGCGGATTACCCTAATCTAATTTCTGAAGTGAATCTAAACTTCATTAACAGATTAAACCAAATTATTTAGCCCGAAAATAATGTACTTTACACTTGCGTAATGTTGTTTACGAAATTTTTGGTGAGGGTACTGTGTAACTTACGAAGGACTTACTTAACTCGGGTGAAAGGCGATCCCGACAAAAGATTTCAAATGCAACGAATAATTAAGGTCATATATAAAGTATATTCAAAATTTCCTTAAAACTGGAAGTGATTCCCTAATTGTATATAATTACCAATTTTTTTATCAGGAAGAATTTTTAGGAAAAAAAATAAATGGGAAAAATAAATTTTCAATTTATTTTAAATATTAAGAATTTATTTTAACATTTAAATAACTTAACCAGAGATATATTTTACTTTCTACGTTTTAAAATAAACAGTTTTGAAAAATAATTAAATTAAATATTTTGTATTTAATTTTACTTAAGGCATAATATAAAATTTATAACGATAACAAAATATAATTAAGCTAAATGAAATTATAGAGAAAGATAAAATTTTATAGCTAAATAAAATTCATACTGTAAGTCTTTATATTTCTGTTCTACCACTGATAAACGGTCATAATAGAAAAATAAGCCAACTGTTCTAGTAATGTACTCACTTTAACTCCAGTGTTAACAACTGTAAATAAAGCGATTAAAGAGTCCAGCGGCGTACTACTAGAATAACGGTCTTTTACACTACGTACATTGATAAACCAGACGATCAGAGAGTTCCTTTAAAACGTTCCCACATTTAAATCGAGTGTGTAAATTACAGTAAATCTAGTACAAACTATATTATAGTAAACAGATACACAACAGGCATAACCTAAGAAGAATCTGTTACCATTAACCAGGAGGTTTTCAATTATTTTAAATGTTAAGTATTTTAATTGATAAATGAATAATTATTTTTAAAATTATCTTAAATCAACTAACTTTTTTATATTTGTAACTAAAAAAATATCAAACAATAGGACACAATTAGATTTCCGATAAACTCTGCCACGAGTACATGTAATAGTCGTTTATACAATACAGTTAAGTTAAGTTAAGCTGGCTGGGCCGGTTACTTCGTAGATAGCTGTCCTAACAAGAAGCAAGGCGCAGAACAAACGAGGCAAATTTATTTCATCAGCGTAATAAATTCGATAGTCTTAAACAGCTTTTATCTACTAATTTATTAAAAGGATCATGTTCTAACCTACTTTTACGAAATCTAAGTCGCTACATTTAACCTGATACGAAATGTATCCCACCGGCACATAGAAACGGACACCTGCCATGGTAAAACGAACATTACATTAATGAACGATTTTGATTCACCAAATGGTTCGTCTTCTTTTTGTTACAAATGTAACAGAAAAATCAGCATACCTACTGTAGTAAGTGTACTTTTCCCCCATTTGTCTTAGATTGGTTTGAAATATAAGGCTAAGGCATTTGGCTAAAAGAAACCTGTTTATAATACTCGTTTCTCATTTCTAATGATAAGTAGTAGCTTTTACCGATTTATACGAAATAATTGTACGTTTTAGTTTGACTTTCAAGCGAAGTTTACAAATTCCATAATTAGAGATGTGATTTCTACGTGTTTTATTGATTGATATATTACGTTTGATTAAAATTTTATGACATGTAATCATCAATTTATAAAAATTTGTTACAGTCACCAAATTTATAGTAAGCCTATCGGTAGACCACATAAAGCCAAAAAAAAAACATTCAAAACTAAGAATCTATTTTTTAATATAATATATTTTTATATATAATGTATATACCAAATAATATAATCACTTATATAAAATAAAGTACAAAAGTTTATTTGCCTAATTTATTAAAAAAAAAATTAAGAAAGAAAGAAAAAGTATGTTTCAGATGTAAAATATTTTTTGTTAAATTTGACTTTACAACTACGTCTCAAAAAAAAGGATTTTTATACCATACATAAAATACACATTCTGTCCATTAAACTATTTATACATACAACGCGTAATACATCGATGAAGGAAGCATTCTCATTGATTTATTAACATCAAATATATTAGATATTTAATACGTATATGTATACAAAACCTATGCAGCTCTGGTGAAGCATCCAAACACTTTAATTTATATTGTCATAGATAATATTTAAATAAATTATATACTAAATTAATTGTTTAATATGACACTAAATTATTTTTTGATTAAGTTTTGATATCCTAACCGAGAATTTGATTTCCCAAAAATACGAAGAAATCACCGGGCAGATTTTATAAGAGTGTATCGGTGGGAAAGGGACCATATTTTCTTAACGTTTTGGAGTTTCCTAAATACTATTCTGCAATTATTATATAAATATGTATATATGTATGTAAACAATTTTTTCGTCCGCTCTACCCGACGCAAAATTATGACAAACCTGGTGGGATGATGTAAACCTATTGGGAATAAAACCCTATTAATTGTCAAGCAAACTGGTTCACAAGAGCGGGAGATAAAAGTCAAAAAATGTAGATTTTGTGTATGTTTTCAACGTTAATTTTTTTTTTGTCTTCAGTCATTTGAATGGTTTGATGCAGCTCTCCAAGATTCCCTATCTAGTGCTAGTAGTTTCATTTCAGTATAACCTCTACATCCTACATCCCTAACAATTTGTTTTACATATTCCAAACGTGGCCTGCCTACACAATTTTTCTCTTCTACCTGTCCTTCCAATATTAAAGCGACTATTCCAGGATGCCTTAGTATGTGGCCTATAAGTCTGTCTCTTCTTTTAACTATATTTTTCCAAATGCTTCTTTCTTCATCTATTTGCCGCAATACCTCTTCATTTGTCACATTATCCACCCATCTGATTTTTAACATTCTCCTATAGCCCACATGTCAAAAGCTTCTAATCTTTTCTTCTCAGATACTCCGATTGTCAAAGTTTCACTTCCATATAAAGCGACACTCCAAACATACACTTTCAAAAATCTTTTCCTGACATTTAAATTAATTTTTAATGTAAACAAATTATATTTCTTACTGAAGGCTCGTTTCGCTTGTGCTATTCGGCATATTATATCGCTCCTGCTTCGTCCATCTTTAGTAATTGTACTTCCCAAATAACAAAATTCTTCTACCTCCACAATCTTTTCTCCTCCTATATTCACATTCAGTGGTCCATCTTTGTTATTTCTACTACATTTCATTACTTTTGTTTTGTTCTTGTTTATTTTCATGCGATAGTTCTTGCGTAGGACTTCATCTACGCCGTTCATTGTTTCTTCTAAATCCTTTTTATTCTCGGCTGGAATTACTATATCATCAGCAAATCGTAGCATCTTTATCTTTTCACCTTATACTGTTACTCCGAATCTAAATTGTTCCTTAACATCATTAACTGCTAGATCCATGTAAAGATTAAAAAGTAACGGAGATAGGGAACATCCTTGTCGGACTCCCTTTCTTATTACGGCTTCTTTCTTATGTTCTTCAATTATTACTGTTGCTGTTTGGTTCCTATACATGTTAGCAATTGTTCTTCTATCTCTGTATTTGAAGCCTAATTTTTTTAAAAAGCTGAACATTTTATTCCAGTCTACGTTATCGAATGCCTTTTCTAGGTCTATAAACGCCAAGTATGTTGGTTTGTTTTTCTTTAATCTTCCTTCTACTATTAATCTGAGGCCTAAAATTGCTTTCCTTGTCCCTACACTTTTCCTGAAACCAAATTGGTCTTCTCCTAACACTTCTTCCACTCTCCTCTCAAATCTTCTGTATAGAATTCTATTTAAGATTTTTGATGCATGACTAGTTAAACTAATTGTTCTGTATTCTTCACATTTATCTGCCACTGCTTTCTTTGGTATCATGACTATAACACTTTTTTTGAAGTCTGACGGAAATTCCCCTTTTTCATAAATATTACACACCAGTTTGTATAATCTACCAATCGCTTCCTCACCTGCACTGCGCAGTAATTCTACAGGTATTCCGTCTATTCCAGGAGCCGTTCTGCCATTTAAATCTTTTAATGCTCTCTTAAATTCAGATCTCAGTATTGTTTCTCCCATTTCATCCTCCTCAACTTACTCTTCTTCCTCTATAACACCATTTTCTAATTCATTTCCTCCGTATAACTCTTCAATATATTCCACCCATCTATCGACTTTACCTTTCGTATTATATATTGGTGTACCATCTTTCTTTAACACATTATTAGATTTTAATTTATGTACCCCAAAATTTTCTTTAACTTTCCTGTATGCTCCGTCTATTCTACCAATGTTCATTTCTCTTTCCACTTCTGAACACTTTTCTTTAATCCACTCTTCTTTCGCCAGTTTGCACTTCCTGTTTATAGCATTTCTTAATTGCCGATAGTTCCTTTTACTTTCTTCATCACTAGCATTCTTATATTTTCTACGTTCATCCATCAGCTGCAATATATCGTCTGAAACCCAAGGTTTTCTACTAGTTCTCTTTATTCCGCTTAAGTTTGCTTCTGCTGATTTAAGAATTTCCTTTTTAACATTCTCCCATTCTTCTTCTACATTTTCTACCTTATCTTTTTTTACTCAGACCTCTTGCGATGTCCTCCTCAAAAATCTTCTTTACCTCCTCTTCCTCAAGCTTCTCTAAAATCCACCGATTCATCTGACACCTTTTCTTCAGGTTTTTAAACCCCAATCTACATTTCATTATCACCAAATTATGGTCCAATTATCACCAATGTCTGCTCCAGGGTAAGTTTTGCAGTCAACGAGTTGATTTCTAAATCTTTGCTTAACCATGATATAATCTATCTGATACCTTGCAGTATCGCCTGGCTTTTTTCAAGTGTATATTCTTCTATTATGATTTTTAAATTGGGTGTTGGCAATTACTAAATTATACTTCGTGCAAAACTCTATAAGTCGGTCCCCTCTTTCATTCCTTTTGCTCAGCCCGTATTCACCCACTATATTCCTTCCTTGCCTTTTCCAATGCTTGCATTCCAATCTCCAACTATTATTAAATTTCCATCTCCTTTTACGTGTTTAATTGCTTCATCAGTCTCTTCGTATACACACTCTACCTCATCATCATCATGGGCGCTTGTAGGCATATAGACGTTAACAAACGTTGTCGGTGTAGGTTTTGATTTTATCCTTATTACAATGATTCTATCCCTATGCGTTTTGAAATACTCTACTCTCTTCCCTATCTTCTAGTTCATTATGAAACCTACTCCTGCCTGCCCATTATTTGAAGCTGAGTTAATTAATCTAAAATCACCTGACTAAAAGTCGCCTTCCTCATCCCACCGAACCTCACTAATTCCTACTACATCTACATTTATCCTATCCATTTCCCTTTTTAAATTTTCTAGCCTACCAACCTTTTTTAAACTTCTAACATCTCAATTTCTTTTATCAGAAATTTATGGCAATAAACATGAGGTAACATACATATTCAAATGTATCATTAAAATTTTACTTTGTGTTCTTACCGACAGGTCAAAGATTTCATTTAAATAATGTTTTCTTATCATCGCTTATTTTCATCTTGATATATCGCAGCTTACAAACTATTTCTTTTCTATTCAATTCAATTATTCAAATTTCTCAAGAGAAATAGAATTATTTATAAATACATAAAAAAAGATTTAATATTTTATTAATATTAAAAATATTACAACATATATATTACGTACGTAGGGAACGAAATTATCTATGCACATAATGAAAAGTATGCTTTGAAATATCATTCTGTTACACCCATATACATAAAAATTCATAAATTTACTTACATACATTACTAAATTATTCTGCAATAATATATTTCAATATTATGATGAACTAAACACTGAAAAATATGTATAGTAGTTAATAGTCAACAATTATGAATGTGTTTAATGTAAAACCGAAACGGAGCCAAGCACAGAAGCCACGCACATCTATTTCTCTATCGCTCGAACAAACTCGGCTCAACCGAATTTACCCGAATGAGCGTTTCACCTCGGAGCTTGACGGATCAGATCATTTTTAATGACCATCCAAGAGTGCGCAGCGCGCCTAAAGAAGTTTCCACTTCAAAAAAAAACTATAAATTATAATTATTAATTACTGCAACTAAAAAAATATTATTTACATCCAGAATTACACAGTCCTTTATATACGTAATTATGTAATCAAATTGATCATATCAAGTAAATTTTATAAAAAACAAGTAATAAAAATTAGTTTATGTTTAATGTGGTAAATCATATTTATTATGATTTTTAAATATCTATTAAATAAATAATAAAAAAATTAATTGTGAAATCATAGTTACAATTATGATTAAAATTAATTGATCAATAATAATTATTATTAATACATTAATTTAAATAGCGAATGTTCAACGTGTTTACTCACCTGATATTATATGTGAAGACGCGTATTCACACAAACAAACAAACAACAGTGGAAATCATGAGCTGTTGTACGTACAGTGATGTATGAACTGTATTATTTAAGGATACAATCGTCAACAAACAATTTCGTCTTCCAAAAATCTATAAAAAACAAACAAATACACAATTTTAAAATTAAAAAATAATAAAACTTAAAATACAATTTATTTAAAAGAATTTAAAAAAAAATACAAAATGAGATTATTAATTGAATGTCAAATTCTATTATTATATTTACAGTTTTGAAAGTTAATTACAATGATTATTAAATTAGTTAGATAATTCATGTTATTTAATACAATACGAATTAATTAATAGTTATAATGTAAAATTTAAACGATTGTTTTTATTAAAATGTTACGGTTAATTTTTATATAACTTCTACATTTTGTTCAGACTCAGCAAACCGACTCATTCCTGAGACGCTAATGCTGATCCAATCACTATGGCCGAAATACGATAATAGGACTATTTAAATAAAAACACACAGCTTATTAAATCTAGTAGAATTTAAATCAAGACATACAAAAAAATTTAACTTTAAATAAACCAAAGGAGAAAATCTTCTCAATAAATTTTAACATTACTTTTAATTAAATTGGCAGTGATAGGATAACAAATTAATTTTAATGTAATAAAAGAAGCAAAGATTATTGTCTTTGTTCACAATAAAAATTACGGACAGATTGCCCTTTATGCAAGATAAAAATAAGCATTTAATTCTGTTTGGAGCAATGTAAAATATATTCCTAAAAGATTAATTGAAAAAAAAGTTCCAAAATTACATAGATGTATCACTTAACACGCAGTCATTTTTCATTAACTTCTGAAATTTTTCTACTTTGTCTCAGGAAATTTATTGTCAAGTTAAAAAGAATGCAATTAAACACATACTACATGATGAAAGGTTAGGACAAAAGAAAATATTCATATTTATTAAATTGTGTGTGTGTCTGTCAGTATCTGTATGAGCGCGTCCAAGCGAGCATCATATATATATATATATATATATATATATATATAAAACATAATTATATGCCAGAATTGCAAACAAACTTGGCAAACAGCGTCGACGTCGTGTGACAAGTTAGAATTTGGATATTAATTTTTTGTTTTTTCAACAACGATCAAATTATTAACTCATTCTTTTCTATGCTTTTTAAGATTGAAAGAGATTTAAATTTTAAAACTTACACTCAATTACAAACACGCAAGGTTTTAGCCCTTTTAATATAGAAAAATTTATTCATTTATTTTACAAGAAAAAAATTGTAGGAAGTCAGGAGATATTTCAACATCATATACAGTTACATCATTAATCTTTAACAAATTAATGGTAATTTCTTAACAAATTTTACTGATTGTTAGGCCCTAAATTTAGTTACATGAAAACAATTTTGTCAAGAATTTATTTAAATTAAGGATTTATTATTCAAAGGTAGAATCCACTTAACATTTTTTCTCACAACGTTTTTAATAATTTATTATAAATTAGTAATAACCTTTTCTTTTTTGAATTTAATTAGACAAATTACTTAAAAGGTTATTAACCCCGAAAAAATAAAAAAATCCCGTCCTACTCTTCTACTAATTTGCTAAAAAATTTTAAATTTTTGAACGAAATTCGGATACGATAGATGCATGAAATAATTTTTTTTGGCAACGACATACAAAATTAAAAGACAATAGATGGATCCTTCAAAAATAAAAAGCAACAAAATTAATAAATCTATTTCTATACTATTAAAGAGGAAAACATTTTTGTTTGTTCGGGATAAAAAAAAACTATTGATCAATCGCAATAAATTATTACCCATGTTTCTTGACATAACTGAGAAGGTTTTTAGGTATATTTCATCTCAAAAAATTTCTAAAAAACATAATATATATATATGTATGTATTTATATATAAATATATAATTATGTAGTAGTGGAGATTTTCTGGTTGAACAGAAACTTTAATGAATTGAATTAATGAATTATGAACTATGAACCATCTCTAACACTGTGTGAGTTGGGTTTGAAGTAAATGATTCAAAATGAATAATATTACAAAAATAATAGAATTAAATTTACATTTTATATATATATTTTTTTCGTTAAATTAAATAATATTAAATAAATTAAAAAAATTTCTGTTTAACAATAATGGGCTTCCCGTGTAGACTGCATGTGAGGCTAGAGTGCTGAGGTATGCGAGCACCTCGTGGGAGACTAGGGTAATCATCACCATAACTGATAACAAACGGGTGTCCCCTGGGGCGCTGTTTACTCGGAAATTTCTTTTTTAAATATATCTATTTAAAATCGTAAACGGTAACATAATATTAGTTAGCCAAGCCCCACACACACACACATAATCATTCTTTTTTAACATATTTATCATTTTAACTTTAATTTAATATTTTTATTATTTGACGATATATTTTTGTATATGGACCTTTTAATATGATTTTAAATATTAAATTTAAAAGGAAAAAAATTTCAATTCAATTTTGATTTGAATTAAATTTAAAATTTATATCCAAAGTTTTAACATATTTTGTTTTATTGTATTTATTAAGATTTTATTTTGTTATGTTGTGTATTTATAATATGTAATTTTACATGAACAATTAAAAGATTGGATCAACTGAAGACGCGAAAAAATCATGAAAATACTCTTGCGTATATGATATAAGGTGTCATCCTACCTAATTTAATTTTATTCTGTAATGTAATTTTATTCTGGGTGGATCAAGTTATTTATTTATATTTATATAAGAGTACAGAGGAATATGAGTCTTAAAATTGACTTTAAAGAAAATATATATATGCATAAAGTTTGTGTGTTTGTTATCGCATCACGCAAGAACCAACCGACTGACCGATTACTTTCAAATTTGCAGGATACATTCCTGTTATCCCAGGCATTAAGCGATCGGCTGGTTATTTAACCCATCGATTGAGGCCCTAGCTCTCTTGAAGATTAATATATTAAAGATATTCATTATTTTTTTGTCCCTAATGAAGGTGAAGTAAATTAAAGATATTCATTAACGAAAAAATAGATTAATTCTTTTACTTCATTATTATATTTCTGCAACCGTGGTAAAAAATAAGTTATGAATTATTCGTCGTCAAAGGTGTGTATACTTTAGTTACCATAGTTACTATTATTCTATCTTTTGTAATTTAGTTTCCTTTTCAGGTTTCTATAAAGGATGACTACTGTAATTATTATTTATCAGTGTTTTTCTTACAACCATAAGGATAACCTAAAGAGCGGGGTCCAGGGGGCGGAGTTCCTAAGTAGTTAGGGATGGAGACCGCAGCAAGTTCTGTGGATGTCCATGACGCCGATCCCTCTGGAAAATTGGGAATGGCTAGCTCTGCGGCCATGAGGAAGGCTCCTTGGTCCCAGGAGCCTCCGAGGAGCCCCTGAGTTGGCTCCGGGATTCGCCTGGGCTGACCTGAGCTCCGAGGGTCTAGGTTCTGGCTAGACCGGCTGGCTAAGTATAAATAATAAAGTAAATGATTTAAAAGGTCATCCAACATCATCCGAAAAAATAAACTAATTTAGAAGAAATAAGTCAATAAGTAAAATAAAATAATATAAGTAAAATTAAATTAAATTTGTAGTAGATTACTTTTGCAGCCTTCAAAATTTAACTGTTTTACCTGCTTTTTTCACATTATCACCCACGATATATTCATAACGATATATTAGTTTAAATCTTCCAGGGAAAGTCAAACAATAAAAAAAATTCAAGAAGAATGTGTTGATGTGATAACCGGCACTTTTTTTAGGAGCTAAATTTGACCATCACCCCATAAAAGGATGAATCCATACATTCACACATTATTCTTTTGATCCTCAATTATAAGAAACAACAGACAACTTCCTCACGACAAATATCTGATTTTGAAGATTTCCCCGACATTACAGCTAACTCAAAGATAAGCTTTTACAGGTAAACGGTAAGTACTGTTAACGTGTTAATAGCTTATTATCAACAACGGCAAACTACTTGTTTGGCTCACGCGCTCTACGAAGGCCTGTTAAATGCAAACTTTCGTGGCAACTAGGTGGACTTGTTAATTTTATAACATTCCTGCACGGATATACTGAAATTCAACAGAAACAGATGCGTAAATTGGAATTCTTGAGAATAAAGAATGGTCTTTGTATGAATGAAATATAGAATAAGCATTATTTTGGGGGCAATATATTTTACAATTTCATCACTGAATAGGAGGTACACATTTCAAAATGTATTCATATTCTGAAAAAATTCAGCAGTATGGTTCGTTTTAAAATTTGCTGGATGCACTAGTATACTGTTTAAGACCATCTATGGCAAATTATAACCCACATTTTTTAAGAGACTGTTTAAAAATAAAAGTACGAAAAATCAATTTTTTTTCGTAGACTTAAATCAAACGGGCTTTTTATCACAAGAAAGCGTTATTTATTTTTGATACGCATTTCCCCTCCAAGTAAATTTATACCAGATATGTCCAGTAGAAGATAATAATTCTATCTTAATTTTATTCTACGGATTTCATCACAAATTTTAACCTATAATTTATTGAGAGTGCATTTTCTTATACATGAAAGGTACAAATAATTTATGATGGACTGATTTTTTTTTTGAATTATATATTTAAAGAACAAACAATAATAATATATTGCAATAACATACTTTTCATATAGCGAATAAAATACTCCGATAAACGTAAATCTACCATAAAAACAATTTTATTCATAATTTACATAATGTTAAAACACGTAAGCAGCACAAATGTTGTAAAATATTTATATGTTCGTATTACAATGTTGAAAGGGTTTCATAATATACTACAATATTGCATGCACTTTTGTAACATACTGTAAGGTGATAAAACAGGCTACATTGCTAATAAAATGAAAAAAACTTAAATTTATTTGTTGATTATAAATTTTACATTAAATCAACATACTGAATAAAATAAAAATTTCAGTTGTATAAAAAGAAAGTAGATTTTAAACATTCAAACGGCATAACGTATTTTCTATTATTTTTATTCATGTATTGTACTTCAGTGCATTTGGAAAGTTTCTGAGCACTGGAATTATAGAAGTATGATGACGAAACATTCTTAATTATTACTTTATATTTTTATTTAATAATTTTATAGAAACGAATTTTAAAATAACTGGAATAATTTATATAAGGTGTTGAAAATGGTCTCCTCCAACATCATTACAACACTGCACACGTTTCAACTTATTTTGAAACGCTTTAACCATTTGAAGTACTTGAATGTCTTGTACGTAGGACATTATTCGATTTTTAGTTCGTGCGTGGTCTGTTGTGATACAGTGCTTGTTTTGCTGTCCCCATAGAAATTAATCTCGAAGAGTCAGATCGAGCGATCATGCAAGCCACAAACCCATCGAAATGATTCTTTCACCAAAGACATTTACACCAAAGTAACTGACCTGTTAGATGTGTGCGCTGTAGCGCCATCTTGCTGGAACCAACCGTAATTGATTTCCACTTCTGATAAATGACCAATGAAGTTTGTTAAAACAACACAATAACGATCACTATTAACTGTATTTTTAAAAACATTTTGGATACAGAACGCGCGTTCTACTCCCACCGACCCAGACTTCAATTTTCCTTTCGTGTAAAGATCGTGTAATTCATGGGGTAAGTTGTCAACCATAGTCGTGTATTTTGTGAATTAATATCCTCCCAGATGAAACCATCCTTCATTTGTAAAAAATCGTAATGTCGGGGACATGTACGGAATTTTGGTCAATAAAACTGTTAAACCACAGACAATAATTTATTCTTTTGGCATGTAGGTTTCAGTTCTTTTCTTAGAGCTTTATGTGCAGTAGCAAATCCGATATCTTGCTGCTCTGCTAATACACATTGACTTTAATGGAATTCAGCCACAGCATCCGAAATGTCAAGCACCTTCTGTTCGTTTGGTTTAAGCGATCTTCCGCTTCGATCAGCATCTTTAATAGAACCTCTTGCCAGAAATTTTTCCCTAAAAGTTGGAACTGTACTGCGGTGGAAACAGGAATATTTGGAAACTTCTCAGAAAACGGGTGCTTCACTAAATGAGTATACTTGTCACCTTCACGTAGGATGTGGTCAATGAGAAAAATGCGTTCCTCTACCGAAAGAACCATTATGTTTTTCGTAACTATTGATTCCGATAAATGAAACAACACAAAGCGAAACGAAACACAACTTAACGACTAACGTCTTGGTTTATTACTGAGCAACTCCCAACGAACCCACAGGGCAACTAATCTACAGCCGAAAGAACATAATGCACCATATAATTCTAAAGCATCCTACGCAGCGACTTTTCAGAACGCTCTGTAAATATTCAATTTATCGATCAAATTATAAACAAATTTACCCAGTTTCTTATTTATTATTTTGTAATAAAAACAAGAGTAAATATTTCTCAAGAAAAATATCTTTCTTGCCATTTATCATTACGTATGATTATTCTTTTTTGCTACTATGTAGTATTCAATTTTTGTACACGTATGCCAAAATTTAACAGAAAATATTTTTAGTTAATAAGAAGCGAATCTAGTTGTGAAATCTAAAATTAACAGTTCCGTATATAAAATATATAGATATAATAATTAAAAACTGTTAAGAACACGTACAAACGGGAAAAAATAATCTTCAGAATAACAGAAAATAGGGAAAACTAATATCATTTAAAATTTTCAAACTAAAGAGAAACAGTTATGTTTTTACCGTGTTGTGTATTAATTGAATGTGTATTATTAGTATAATATTTTTAGGGGTTTTCTTGTTTTTATAAGTCTTTTTTTGGTCACAGTCGTTAAATGTATTTTTTATTATCTCTTCTGTTTTTCAAATAATAAGTAAATTAAAACTTAAAAGGATTATTTTTTCACCTAGATTTTCTGATATTTTTATTTAAAATCCACATAACATTTTGTTTTTATTTCGTCAATAAAAAATTTATTGAAAGAATAACAACAATGCAATTACTATTTTCTAAATTACACTTTAAATTTTTCTATATTTTAAAAAGATTATTATAAAAATTGAATGAATTATAGATACTATTTTGTAATCAAATTTAAACAAACTTTGAAATAATTCTTGTTATTTTTTAAAATCTTGGAAAATAGTTAAATCCAATCCCATTATTATTTAGCTAAATTAGAAGTAAATTAATTGTTCTTTTAATTGCTTGTCTTGGAAGTTTTAAAATCTCTAAAGTTTTAATAATCGATACTAAACCAATATATAGGTTTAGTAATTATTTCTAATATTTCTAAAGTGTGAATTAATAATTTGGCAAATTAGATAATTTAAAGCAAAATCTATATTTACCCATATTTATAAATATTTAACAAATATGTTAATATTATGTTGTATTTAGTATTTTTGTGTATTCGTCTTGTATATGAAAATTTAATTATTAATTAATATTTCAGAAAAAGTTTCTGTTATCGATAAACATAATAGCATAAATGATCTTTTTAAGTTGATCAATAATTTCTAGTAATTCTTCTAACAATGTAATTTTTAATATCTGCTAATTTTATATATTTTTTTAAACTCACTTTGTTCTTTCGCAAAAGTTTCTAAATATTGAGGTAATTTAACTTTTACACCACGTCATACTAAATTAACCTGATAAAATTTACCGCGTATAGACTTTCACAGATATTTTTCCTGTACTTACATTGTTTAATAAAAATTTGACTTTATTTAAATCTTAAAATCAGTAATTTGATAAAATACTGTACTTCAGCATATTAGGATTAAATTGTTATATTTTTTCTCATTACAATAATTTTTATCTCCAACATTTGTAATTAAAATTATAATTATTATAATCTACATTATGTGACTTAATTTTACTACCTACAATTCTGAATAACAATATTTAAAAATAATAATAGAAGTAGCAGTAACTGATCTTTCATCAACATAAATAAATATTTAATAAGAGATACAAATAGATACAAGGAAAATAAAATGTCAGAATTAATTAAGAGTTTGGAAAAATATTAGTTGAATAATAATTATTATTTATTATAAAATATTATTTATTAGTAATTTTATTAAAAAATAATAAAATAAAAAACAAAAATGGAGAAATAGTTTAAAATTATTATTTGAAAGTATAGTAATCTCAAAATACCCATTTGAACATCAAAATATTTTTTTTAAATATCTGTAATTAATCTTTCTCAAACATCAGTACATTTGTTTGAAAATGAAAAATTAACTGAAAATAGTTAAAATGGTAATTATATTTATTAAGAAGTTTGTATATTACGGCTACAAACATCTTTTTTTTATTACTTTTTTATGTTACTCGATAATAAATAAATTGTACAGTTAGTATAAATAAAGATATAACATCCTAGAAAGATTTTAAAGCATCTACGGAAAGACGGTAGACCAAAATATAAATATATTATTTGGATCAGTCAGTATAAGATAAATTATAAATATAAAAGTAAATTACGAGAACAAAAAATATATCTGTTTAAATTGATATCAATTATTTAAATACAAATACATAAAATAATGTTAAACAATACTCGGTCCAGTACATTCTTATCATTTCCTAGGATACGACGAAGGTCTCCTGATAATTTGAATTTGCGACGTAAGGCCACATAACATATGCAAAAATATAAAATATAAAAAAGTTACAGCAAAATAAATAAAAATTCAAAAAACTCTATTGAAAAATTCGTTAACAGAAAGTGTTGTTTCCATAAAAAAATTATAATCAAATGGTTCTGCAATTTATTAAAAATTGTAACGGTAAGATAATAAGGACTTTCTCGTAAGTACCGGGTGATTCAAAAAGGACTTCAAAATTCAAAACACATCAGTCAAAACCTGATGTGTTTTCCTGTGAAATGAGATCGCAACCGAATCTATAAGTTATCTCATTAAATTTTTATATGATTTTAAAATTTTGAAGTCCTTTTTGAATCACCCGGTACTTACGAGAAAGTCCTTATTATCTTACCGTGACAATTTTTAATAAATTGCAGAACCATTTGATAATTTTTTTATGGAAACAACACTTTCTGTTAACGAATTTTTCAATTTTGACTCACATGGTCTATTAGTGCCGACTTCAGCCACAAGTGTTGTTAAAAATGGATAAATTTACTGGTGAGGAACGTGCTCACTGTTTTGGTTTCACGATTTGCAGTCAGCAACTGCAGTTCAACGTAATTTTCGTAGAGCACTGTAGGGATCCACCCACCAAGTAGGCATACAATTTACTCAACGAAGGTACCATACCTTCGTTGAGACAGATTGTTCAGTTAAACATACAAAATAACAGGACGTCCACGCGTCACTAAAGTTGCTGTGGAATAACTCAGAGAAAGCTTTGCAACTCGATGTGAATCACGTGAATCAGCCATTCCATAAACGACTATTTTGCGCGTATGACATAAGCGATTGCACATGAAGCCATATAAAAACTAATCATAGTTCAACATATTACAGACGACGACAAAGTTGATCGGCTGCAATTTTGTATGGAAATGATAGATAGAATTTCAGATAATGTTACATTTTTATACAATGTAATTGTTTGTGATGAGTCAACGTCATAACTGTCGAATAGCAAAAACCCTCATGAAACTTTGCAGCACATTCGTGATAGCCCTAAGGTCAACATTTTTTGTGTCATTAGCAAACAAAGACAGCCAGTTTTCCTTCCAGAAGGCAATCGTAAATGGTATAGTTTATTCGGACATGCTTAAAAATTTTCTAATTCCTCAGTTGGATGATGATGATGAACAAAATGGAAGCAATTATTATCAGAAAGACGGGTCACCACTTCACTGCAGCCTAGAAGTTCGTGATTTTCTTGATACTTCATTCCCAGGTCGGTGGACTGTTCGTGAAAGTCCAATTGCATGGCCACTTGCTCCCCAGATTTGACCCCACTAGATTTTCTCTTGTGAGGTTTTGTTAAAGATCGACTATATGTACCACCTTTGCCTGCTGATCTTGTTGACTTTTTTCCTTTGTGGCGAAAAACGCTTTCGCGTTATCATCACCCGGTCAAAAAATAACAAAAGACTCTTTCTCGGATATTAAAATATTAATAAAATAAGGTAAAAAATATGATTAAAATAAAGATAATAATAGGAATAAACATGAAATAGTAAAAAAAAAAGTAACAATTAGGATAATCTATGAACACGAATAACAAAATATTACCAAATTTTATGGCGGGTTAAATTTTATGAAGTAAATTGGTTCTTCTTAGAAGTAACAATACACGGTCCAGTACATTCTTATCATTTCCTAGGATACGACGAAGGTCTCTTGGTAATTTGAATTTGCGACGTAATGCCGCATAATATATGCAAACCACAAGGATGTGGTGTACAGTGAAGCGGCAGTCGCGTCGTACGCAAAGTGTGCGTTTTTCGCTGACATCAGGTATCCGTGAGTAGCTCTCGTAAGTCATAATCGCAATCGGCAAAGGTTGCTAAGTTACAGTCTGGTGTCACGTTAAAAATGGAAGCTACATCGAATCAAAGTAAATGCTGGGTGACAAATTTTATGTGTTTTCCTAAAAAATGAGATCTCAACTGAATCTATAAGTTATCTCAATAAATATTTATATGGTTTTAAAGTTGTGAACCCTTTTTGAATCAAAAGCGTATTGTGTTGAGTTATAAAATATAAAAAAATATATATATATATATTTTTAAATAGGAAATTTTAAAAACATTGAAATGAATTTATATTCATTTAAATTACATCGTTGGAATAAAGTTATCTCTTAAATTACTCTAACTTTAATTATTCTTCTTCCATCATATTTTTAATATGGATTAATTGCTATTTTTACGTAACAGAAAAAATGAATGAAGCATATTTTTACTTCCATGTACGAAGTAAAGGAAGTAATGCGATCGCAAAAAATTTCGGTTTTCAGATTTCAACAGAAATATCCATTTTGACCATCCCTGAATCGATTTTGACTAGTTTCGACGTGACGTCCGTACGTATGTGCGTGCGTATGTATCTCGCATAAACCAAAAACGATTAGCCGAAGGTTGTTGAAATTTTGGATTTAGGACTGTTGTAACGTCTAGTTGTGCACCACCCCTTTTGATTGCAATCGACTGGGCCAAAAGTATTCAAAAAAGCCCAAAATCCAAAAACACTGGATCCATAGTTAAGAGCTTTTGTTATATATGAGCAACGATATGACATAAGTGGTACTTATTTTCATCGGTTCCAAAGTTATAGCCAAATAAAATTTTAATTAATGAAATATTTGGATATTTGGAAAGGTACATCTGTTCGAACCAAACTTCATCTCCTTTTTTTAATTTAAATATATTGATTTATTAATAATTATTAACCTCTGATTATAAAAAATATTTTCCGATAAATAATAATTAAATAATAACAATAAAAAAAAATATGAAATAAAATTTTATGTACCTTTCATTTAAAAAAAATGTGTATATGTAATTTAATAGGCGTACAGGGAAGTTATGTGTTGACTACATCAGATTTTTTATACTTTTTACTTTCTTATAAGTAATAGAAGTATTGTGATCGCGAAAAATGTCGGTTTTCAAATTTCAACGGAAATATCCATTTTAAATAGTTTCGGCGTGACGTCAGTACGTACGTACAAATCCAAAATAATTGGATTTTGGACATTTTGTTAATTTCATTAATAAGTCCTCATTGAGAGCTTTTCAACGATATTAAGTAATACTTATTTTCATTGGTTCCAGAGGTATAGCTAAATAAAATTCGAATTATTGAAATATTCGGATCTTACATAGGCACATCAGTTCAAATCCGACTAACCTCCTTCTTTTTAATTTTTTTTTTAATTTCATTATATTGATATATTAATAAATTATTAAGCTCAGATTGTAAAAAAAATTACAATAAATAATTCAATAATAATAACAAAAAAAAAATCATAAGTTATTAATGAAGTAAAATTTTATATACTTTTCATTTAAAAAAAAAATGTGTGTATGTGATTTAATATGCGTACAAGGAAGTCATTTGGGGTCCACATAAGATTTTTTTTATAACCATTTTTATGATTTTTTTTCCAAGAAACTAGTATTACTTTTTAAAGCACTTAAAAAAAACATACAAAATCAACATAAACTTGAGTGTGAAACCGAATGAACCCCTACAATTTTTAAAATTAATTTTATTACTATTGTTTTGGCATTCAATTTTTAAAGACTTTTACCGATACTCTTTATATTCAATTGAACGTTTCTTAAAAATAATAAAAATAGACAATTAACGATGAAGGTACATATTTGCGAAATGTAAATTAAATATTAACACAAATTACACCAAGCCAACCAACTTAACGGTAACTTCTACATTAATTATTAAAAGACAAAAGCATACAAAAATTACTATTCCAATCAAGAGTTTAAAAAAGTTTTAATAATGTATTTTTTTAGGAGATGACTAATTTAAAATTAAAAATAAGTAAAAGAAAATTTTATAATAAAGCCACTATCAATATTTTCCTAAATACATTGCTAAACCAGTTAATGACTACTAGCGACCGGCTAATAATAATTCTAGACAAATTCCGTGTAATAGTAAAACATAAATTAATTAGATCTACAAATTAATTAATGACAAATTAATTAGATCTACATAAATAACGAATGAACAATACAATAATTATCTTAAAGCGTAATAATTAAATTCTGCAAATAATATTGCTGGTACAGATAACAGAATGAAGTTGGAAAGTTTTAAATTAAATTTATAACTATATTATGTGTAATAAATAATACTAATTTTGAAATCAATAGTCAAGACGGTTGAAATGTAATTTGATTAAACAGGTCTCTCTGTTGTTGGTTGTTTTGTCTTATGGCTGTTAAGGACCAAAGGACTTCTTATGCTTCGCTATGTTTTGCTTTTACTATATGACAACACAGTCTACGTAAAGTGAAATTATATTAATGAACTGAATATACAGAACTAATGCACAATATTGTACACTATAATCCAACTTTAGGAATAATTTAGTATGAGCTTTATAGCTTAATATATATTCAAATTAAGTATATTAATCATAATTAAAGATTAATTACAAAAGGTAATATACATTTTCAAGAAAATTAATAGTTAATTATAAAATTATGCTGCCTTTAGTCCCAGTATGTATAATATGTATAGGATTACATTCGGAACGGTTTTTAATTTTTTTTTATTTTCATTCATTACTCAATAGTTGTAAAATTCAATGTGTAATTTTTAGGAATTACTTCATGTTATAGAGATTTTCTAAGGGCAAGACTAGATGTTAGGGAAACTAGTAATATTTTTTTTATTCTTCATTTAATCTCATAAATAGAAGGTAAGTATAAGAAACTGAAATAATAAGTATCAGATAAGGGTACAAGCAAAATTAAGACAAAAAAAAAATGTGCAATGTTAAAGCAAGGCCGAAGTGAAAACTTCTATAACGATCGTAAACGTTTCAAATATTTATATATATATATATATATATATATATATATATGAATGACATTACTTGGACGAATCAGGACAAGACATAAATTAAGTAATAAATAATTAAAGTTAATAATTATTTTTTATATAATATAATATACATATATAATTTTGTTCGGAGTGTAGCTATGTACGTAATGAAAAGTATGATTTAAAATATTATACTATCGGACTCCATATATATATGGGAAATAGATAAATTTACTTACATACACAATAAATGAAGCACTTCTCAATAATATATTTCAGTATTAGAACAATGATGCACTAAACGTGTACATTGAAAGATATTTATTGTAGTTAACACGAATAATTAATTATACGTACACCGAACAACTATTACAAAAGTATTTAATGTAAAACGAAACATAGCCAAACACAGAAGCACACACAACTGACTGTTTCTCTCTCGCTCGGGCGTACTCGGTTGCTCGAGTTTATCCGAATGAGCGTTCACAACAAAGCCTTACAGACCATATTTATTCACTACCCAGTAGACTGTCTCCCGCGCTCGGCTAAACTCGGGTGAGCCGAGTTTAGTCGAGCTTAATGATCAGATTTTTTACACGACTGCCCTAATATGTATGTATGTTCCACCGTAGCAGTTCAGTGGCCGAACCGATTTAGATATATGACTCTGCGTTGGAATCCTTACGTTATTGGGAGTGCCATTATATAAATAAATATATATATATATATATGTGTGTGTGTGTGTGTGTGTGTGTGTGTGAATATATACATTAATAGAGATTTCCTGGTTGAAGCACAAACTTCATGAATTGAATTAATGAAATGTAAATTGCGCGCCTTTATCACTATGTTAGCTGGGTTTAAACTGAACGATTCAAATAAATTGAATAAATAATATTACAAAAATAATAGAAATAAATTTTCGTTAAATAAAATAAAATACTATTAACTAAATAAATTAAAAAATGTTTGTTTAATAAAAATTTCTGTTTATTAATAATAGGCTTCCCGTGGAAACTGCGTGTGAGACTAAAGTGATGGAAGTGATGCAAGCACCTCGTGCGAGGCTAGACCAATCATCACCATCAACTGATAACAAATGGGTGAGCCTGGGCCACTATTTTGGGAGGTGCAACAGGGTGCTCTTATAATATCTCTGCAAACAATCGTCCAATTTTCAAAATTCAAACGGGGTATTTGTTAGTAGGTTGAAGGCTAACTTTTGCATACATCAATTACACTGCTAGATCTAACAGATCACGGTTATTCGGAAATGTTGTTCGCAATCAATCTTCCCATTTTCAAAATTTAAACAGGGTATTTGCTAATGTAATACAAAATCAAGATGGAACCAAACCGGAACAAAAATCGAGTGGTCTGCGTTACGCCGAGACCAGCTTGAGCCAGGCGAGCTCCCACAAACGGTCTTTGTAATATTTGATGACAGTATGACTGAGGAAATGCTATCGCCATTGGATTGAAGTTACAGCCCACCATCTTTGAATTTGATGCTTTAGGGACAAAGTGGAACGGCGTATCCTGCCACTAATATTGTGCTGGTCTGTGACGGTCCCATAAACTACACATGTTTGTCAAGGGCCAGGCCTACATAGCACTGAGTCATGTGAGACAGTGAGAGTTTAGTCATTAGTTGTTTGAATCCTAGAAAATTGCTTTATGATCCGCACGATAAAAAGTCCCCTCGAAGAACTCAATCGGTTGAGAAATCTGTAAGTTTAGATTGGTACACGGCGATAAATAAATAAATTAAAATATGTACATTTTCCTCATTTGACTCAGTACGTTAAATACGTTTTATTCATAAGTTTTCGAACTTATCATGAATTTTTCTCGATGATCACTAAAAAGTATTACATTATCAAGAACTTATTAAGAAATTAAATTGAATGAAAAAAATAAATCAAGGTGTGGAAATAAAGGACGAAACACCGTTACGCAGTAATTAATAAAATAAAATAATTGTAATATTGCTAGTATAATATAAAATCACGATGGAACCAAACCAGAACAAAAATTAACTGGGAGTTCTGAGTAGTAAAAAAAGTTAACGGGTTCGTGGAGCTCTAGTAATTGTCCTGTATTAAAGAACTCTGAATAGTAATTATTTTATATTGAAGAGACCCTCACCTGCATTTAAATATTTTCGTTGAAAGATAAAATTTTCTTATCGTTGAGAGACCTGATAAGAACTTAATTATTAGACAAACTTTAATGTCTGCTATTTCTACAACAGAGAAAATATATTTAAAACTAAAAGTTGATTGGTCACCATTGTTTTATTTAATTTAATACTGCATAATGGTATTTATAAGTTCTTTATTTCCACAACTTGGTTTTTTTTTTAATTAGATTTATTGTCGTTTTTTTACTTCATTTATTTATTTTTTATTTCATTTTTTGGCAATTATGTTTTTTTATTTTCTAAACTTATAAGGAAATATGATATTGCATCCGTGAACATTGCATCCCACGTGAATATTGAACAAGCTAGGACTTCTTCAACCACTTATCTCAAGCTCGCTACGAATTCAAGAACACCAAAACACGCCTCCATACAGCATGAAATGAAGCAGGCTAGCCCTACAAACCATCCACGAGAAATTTCCGGAGGACGAGTGAATTCACGTCTACACTGACGGATCTTCAATTTCAGGCAGTGGAGAAACAGGAGCTGGGTACTACTGCCGTCTCTTCCAGGGACATACAGCCCCCTAATGCTGAGGGCTATACTAATGCTGCCCCTATGGTGAGGGGGCATAGGTGCCCTCTCAGCAACTACGATGGCGAATTTGGAGCAGTGCACGCCGCTGCGGCCGAATTGGAAAACCTAGTTTCTACTTTGAAAGCAGTATTTTTGGTTGAATCCCAAGCCGGTATTCATAATAAATCGCGCAACACCCAAACGGACTGCCGGAGGACGGTTTAATGTAGAAGAAGCCTGGAAAGCCTGGGAAATCGCGGTGGACACTGATATTTCAGTGGATACCCAGTTATGTCAAAATACGTGAAAATTAGGAGGCCGATAAATTGGCCAAGTTAGGGATGACTCTATCCCAACCTAGTTGCCCCGCGTCCTTGCGGCAGGGCATCGTCCTTGCATCCAGGGCACTGGTCGATGCGGCGGTTGACAGATGGAGCGAACAGCGCCTCTCCGAGACGGCTGTTGGTAGGAGATGGGAGACGTTGGTTACTGACAGTCCTATTAACCCCGGCCTACCGCGTGCGGTCACAGCCTTCCGACTAAAAATTGGCCACGAGTATCTTGCTTGTCACCTTCACCACATCCATGTGATGCCGTTTCCTGAGTGTCCGCTGTGTGGTTGCGAGAAAATGGGTGCTGATCACCTGAGAGATTTTCCGGCCCTGGACCACACACATCTGGACGAGAGCCCGGAGTTTACAGAAGCTCGTCTTTATTGGTTAACGGTCAAAGCATCTGATTGTAAAGAAGGTCCATACAATACATTGACGCTAAATTAGTGTTGAAAATTACCTTTCACATTTTCATGAGGATTTACTTTTGCCCATTTCTGTTCACTGGGTAAATTGTTGACGCCATCTCAAGTGAAATTTGCTTCCTCGGTAAGCAAAACATACTTGTAGAGTTGTCGATTTGTATTCCACCAGTTGCAAAACTCCAAGCGAAGCGGACCGTCTCCTGGATGTAAATGTTGAACTGGCTGTTTATGACAAGGATGAAACTTGTTTTGTTTAAGTTTCCTCTTAATCATCGATGCGAAACCATCTACGCGGATCGGGGGATCCGCGTAGAAAGACGTCGCGTACTGACCACTGCGATGAATGGAATCGGTAATAATGTCATCAATAACAGCATCGTGTTGTTATTACGAATACTAGGTTATTACGAATACTCGGTAGTGAACAATGACTGAGAAAAGTCGCGCTAATTGTTTTGAGATATGGAATCCCGCCATTCGGAAAATGTATTTCATATTCTTCTGCAGCAGCTGTTACCATTACCATTACACACACACCCAAAATGAATACCATATTAGCGTATTCCTGGGTTTTAATAAGATCGGCATTACTTCAATGGCAAGCTGATCACGTTCAAAGTATATTCACAGAAAATCTTCGCTAATGACAGCACAGTTCATAGTACTACCCGATGCATTTAATATAATTTCTCTCATTTTTATTTTTCAACTGTTGTGTAATTTTCAGTTTCTTTTTAATTTTTTATTCAGCAATTTTTAATTGTAAATTTTGTTTTTACAGACTTTTCACATCACCAAAAATGAATTTATTTTTTGTTTACACTAAATAAGTATTATCCTGACAAATTTAGTAATGTACTGTTTTTACGTAAAATTCCATTTTTTCTAATATATCTTTGTTTTATTCTTATCTTATTAACATCATATCTAATTTACATATAATATATTTAAATAAACATAGAAATTTACATATATCAAAATACATATGTAATTTACTATTAACTTTTCTTACACCATTTTTTCAAAATTAAATTCTAAAAGTTGTGTTTATAGGTTTTATGTGTTTATTACTCATTTAACAATGTTATCGTAGGATAAACATAAAATACAGGAGAGTCTTTATCCCAATTTATTTGTTTTCACCTCAGATTTCTCAAAGAATACTGTAGATACGGTTCTGGGACCTATTATATTCAGTTTTTCAGGTCAAAATCCCGAAGGAATCAGAAATTTTTCTCCTTAATTAACGTCCTAAAAATTTCAGTACGATCTCATTTACCGTGGTAGCTGGAATCCGAACTTAATCTTTTATTAACCTTAACTGGCAAAAGAAGCATTTTAGGACATAAGTTTATGTGAACTTTTTCCACTATTTTCACGGGTAGAACAGCTTATGAAAGTCCCGGGAGAACTTCGTGATACATTCTGTATATATATATATCTAATTTAATGAGAAGATCACTTTAAAAATTAATTACATTAATGCCCACTGTCCCTGTGAAGACGGTCACTGCCTTCGCAAATTTCGCACGGTGCACATTTCGAACATTTATTAAATTGAAATGTAGATAAATAAGTAACCATTAAGCTTAATAAATATTTTTTAAAAAATAAATTTACTTGATAATATCCATTTAATCAAATTTTTATAAATTAATTTTTTTGCGATAACAGTTCCTTAAATTATGTAATTTTTTCCAAATCAAAACTTTATCCCGCCTCCATTTAGGGGTCAAACATCGTATCAATTTTTTATTTATACGACTTTCTTTTCTTTTTAATCAGATCTTTAAAATGATCTATCACACTAAGCGTGTAACCATATTTGTTAAAATATTAGTAAGGGTGTTAAAATACCTGGGCCACTCTCCAAGAAGGGGTTGAAATTCTATTTCTCATCAAAAGGTAGCTGATAGGTACCTTATCCTTAAAGTTGCAGTATTCTGTTTGGAATGGTTTTAAAGTTGTTGAGGGGTTTCCATACGTTTGACTCACTCTATACAAGAAGCTAACTTTTGTTATTTGTATATTTGTTATTATTATTATTATAATTATTAAATAATAATTAAAAATAATTATTATTATTATTTGTTATTATTATTTATTATTTGTTATTTGTAATACATAATACAATTCTAAGATGATTAGAAAACACAAAACGGTATAGAAAATTTACTGTACTTTTTTATGACCGGTTATAGTGAATGCGTAATATAAAGAAGGTCGTTATAGTATTTTAAGTTCATTACTTAAGTATGATAGAAGCTACAGAGAAGGATGGAGGATAGAGAATGATTACGGCGGTAAAATTTAACTTATTTCGGATATGCAATAATAATAAAAGTTGTTTTTAAGTCATTTTATCCTGTCGGTACCTTAGCTTTAAGATACGATATATATTATAAAATATAAAGCAGCTTGCTGTAACAATTTAAATTAGGTTTTAGTACACTATAACAAAGATCTTAAATAGTATTAAAATCTATACATAAATTTTAATCGCAATTTGGTGTCAAGTTATATTAAAAGTATATATATGTTTATAAAAATAAAATAAAATTCAGTGCAATATAACTTTAGTGTCTTAAAAAAGAGCCGTATGGCGGTCCTTTTTTTACGACATAATCCTATACATCGCATTATATGAATGAAGGTAACATTATAACGAAAGATTATTTTATTACACTAATAAAAGTGTATTATAAATTTTAATAACTTTTTTTCTATCTTACATGGGCAAAATGAACAAAAAAGCTTATAAGTAATTTATTGATATTTTCTGAACTTCTGGTAAATTGAATTAAGTAGTACATAGTACTATTTGCTGAACGTTAAATATTTTACAATGTTAATACATATTTTATAATCTTAATTCATATTTTTACATGATTAAACCACTTATATAATATAACTATTGCTTCAATCACTATTATTAGAAACAGAAACATTTTAATCTTGAGATTGCAAAAAATAAACTTTTTTAAAATCTACAAAAAATGAATAAAAAATATTTTACTGAGTATGAAATGTTTCTAATAATTTAAAAAATGTAATTAAATACTTTAATTCAACAAAATAAAGCTATTTATCAATAAGAAAATACTTGTGGATGCTAATAAGACGAAAAATACACATATGTAGTATTCTACATATCACAAACCTTTTATTGTTGGTAATTAAGAAATTAAAATTTTTTTCTTCACTAGACTAACTCAATATAAGTTTTTTTCACCTTCACTAATTAATTTCTCTACTGTTTGTAGAATTTGTTTTAAGTACGGCATATATCAAAAATAATATTCTTTTCCTATCCACATTTGTTGAATTATTTCTGAAATGACCATAGTAACTAACAGCTTCCATTATATTTTCATCCAAATGAGATTTTCTTTGAATAAATGATATATTTTTATAAGGATCCAAAAATAATCCGAAACTATGAGAAATGGACTTCTAGTTGCCAGAAACAAGCTTTTCTCTACATTTCACAAATTAGAAAAATTTTAAGAAAGCTTTCAGGACATATAATAAGGATTTTTCCTTATCAGGAAATTTAAATATTGCGGTTCTCCGTCCTGTTAAAAAAATCAGTATTTTCATAAAAAAATAAGTAATTTTTTAAACTATAATTTAAAGCATTTTTTTAACTCGTTTTATATTTAGTTCAATTTTTAATTATTTAAAAATTGTTTGACAAATATGTTTGGCATCTTCGCTAGTGCGTAAATTTTAGAAGATTTACAGTTTTCCATGCAATCCATTTCTGTAACGTTTTTAAAACCCTGAAGTTACTAATTGATGTGTTGGATGACTAGTCTCAAGCACTTAGTTTAAATTTACGCAGAAAACAAACAAGCAGACTTATTTTAAAACAGTTAAGCATTTATTTTAAAAAAAGGAGACTTAAAATTTCACAAACCATATCATATATTACATTTTTTTTCTTGTACTCACACTATAATCTTATATTAATAATACTCAATACTACTGCATAAATTTGATAATTCCCTTCACTATAACCAAACATTTATTTTCTTGGAGCTATTGTGTAGAACGTTATTAGACTATTGAACTTTGTGCTTGCTTATCGAAAACTCTGTGTATTAAAATACAACAAAAGCTGTAGAAACCTCTTTGAAATACGCTGCTTACTTGTCCATTTCAAAGATTTGAAATTCGGCAAAATACTGTTCACGCAAACGCAATGATCGACTAAGACTACTAAATTAAAATTATTTTTATTAATCAGCAATAATTCAACATCAAATGTACCAGGTTTGCATCCAATTTTAAGTAATCTTTAGTTAGTTATTGCTTGATCTTAATACTGTTGATTTAGTTAGTTTTTTTTTTTTTATAATTAGGATTTCATTAACAGTACGCTTTCAACGTTGACTATATAAAATAATAAATGTTTAAGATAAATAATTTTTTAATCAAAATTATCACGTTGAAATTTTGATCACTAAATTGCTTTACATGAATTAGTCGATTAGTTTTTAATGAAACTGTTATTATCATTGGTGACGCACTTTATTTTGCAAAAAAGGACAATAAAATTATAAGTAAAATATTTTCTTTGCATAAACCCCATTAAAGCATGGAATGAAAAAAGGGAAAGATAAATAAATAAAAATTAACAATGCGCACAAAAGAAGAAAGAATTCTAAGAAATTCATACAATAAAAAGTAGACATGAAGGGTAATTTTTTATTTAATATAAAAAAAATTAATAATAGATGATAATGAATGGGGGGAGAATAATATATAATGATGTAAAATATATAATAATTGCAATAATAATATATCGCTAATAAAAGATAAAATTAATTTCAATTATATAAGAGGAATAAAAGAACCTTATAAAAGAGAAAATGAGAAAGTGTGTTAAGACGAAATATAAAGAAAGAAAAATGATTGAGGAAGTAACCACCACTTCAAAAAATCTGTAGCATTTAAAAATAAACCGAAAAAAATTAAATGCACTCAAAATTTATTGATTGATGGCTTAGATTTTAGGGTAAATTTGGGTACATAGTTTGAAAAAAAAACTGAAATTTCAGACGGTTCATGAAAATTGTTTTTAAAACTCATCATCAAATTAAATCACTGAAAATTCTTTACGAAAACGTTTTATCATCGTAAAAAAATAGAAAAAATAAAAAATGTTACGTTATTTGTCAAAATTAATATGTAGGATGTATACACAGATTTTACATCACTTAAAAAATATTTATTAATTATTATCAAGTATGAAAATCTCATTTTATTTCCTATGTGTGACATTGATACGTGAAAATTAGATAAATTTTAAATCTTAAAAATTATATTTAGTATTGGTAAGATCGTACAGTAATTTCCAATCTAAAGAATCACATAATCAAAAATAACATAACATTTTTTCTCCTCACGCTAAAAAAATCCACTTTTTCAACTTTAAGAAATTATTTTTCTATCAGAACAGCATAACAATTTTAAAAAACATAAGAATTAACAATATAGAAATAGATTAATATGATTATAGTTAAAGAAATTCCTATTACATTTTTGTTTTAAAAGGATGCATTTTTGTTGTAGCAAATGATGGATGTATTTCAATCAATGAATTTCGCTGGGTGGTTGAAGTTGCTCATTTAAGAAACCCTATTTTTCATTTCTGATGGAAAACAAATTTCTATTTCTTCATACATTTACGATATTCAATACAATCTCTGATAGGTAATCTTCTGTTTACGTTTTGTTAAAATTCCATGATCTTATGAGATTTGAACCGAATGCCAGCCGTTATTTGGGAGAAATTTTTAGCTATCCTTTAGATGGAATTGTTTGTCATGCACTGTGGTTCCTCAGAAGATCCTTTCTCACTCTACTGTTTCCTTAACTTTCATCTTTCTTCTTTATTTTTGGTTTTATTGGTTTAGGCCTGAAAATATTGATTCGGTACCAATAAAGCAAATGCATTCAATATTAGCAGAGAACTTTTCTTACCCGGTGGTTAAAAAAAACCAAACATTTGTTTAAGGACCTATAGGAGACTATATCATCATGCTGGAGCATGATGAAATCAGGCTAATGCGTGATTTTATCATCCTTTGTTCAGAGGATGCACAATTCAATTTTGGTATTTCTAGATATTTTGGTTCCAGATTTAAATGGAATATTGTGAATAATCGATTTTAATAAATTATTTTTAAAGTTAAACCTAAAGTTATTTTTAAAGTTAAAATTATTTTTTTCATTTATATCGATTCAGAAATTAATTATTTCAACGAACGAACAGTTAGTTATTGAATTCAATATACAAGTGTATGAATACGTTTTGCCTCGGATTTTTATTTTTACTTCGGAATAAGATTAAGCGTCGTTAGAGGATTAAATAATACATGAATTGCCGCGATCAGCGGTCGAGTTCGCCTCAAAAAGGTCGCAAAAATTAGAATTTTGTAAAAAAAAAATAACGATGTACACCGAAATAACGGTGTAAGCTATCAAATTGGTTCAAAGGCACTACTGTAACGTTTACTAAAATGCGTAAAATATATAATTTTTTTAAATAAAATGTAACACCCAAAAATGGCGAAAAATCTACGTTTTTAACAATTGAAAAAAGCCATAAAAAATTATTAACTTTACATATGTAGCCTAAGTTGAAGTTAGAGGTAATAACTTTGTTAGAAATTAATAATTGAGAGAACAGTAATAATAATAATAATATTCGTTTGGGAAAGTTCACTAGACTTTTTATTGATAACTAGTTTTAAATAAATAAAATTAAATAAATAAATCGAGTTAAATAAATAAATTTTATTATGATTTTACGACTCATTTATTGTAACCTAACAAACAGTAACAAAACTGATAGGTTAAATCTATATAAATAAAAGGCAATCTTTTTGTTTTGTGTCTGTCCTAATAACTCAAAAACTATTCAATAGATTTTGCTGAAAATTTCACAATTTATTATTTGTCCCGGAAGTGTTTACATGTTATTTGATTAATAATATGAATTTAATAACATAATATTTGTCTGAGGAAGTCGATACTGACATTGACAAAGATCGATATAGACGATATCTCTCGATGTATACAACGACATTAACTTTGGTAAAAGAAGTTTTAGGTTAATTATTTATTATTTATAGTTTTTACTTCCTTGTAAGAAGTAAATCGAAGAAGTAAATTGTGATCGCGAAAAATTTCGGTTTGCAGATTACAAAAGAAATAACAATTTTGAACATCCCTGAATCCATTTTAACTTTCGTTTCGGCGTGACGTCTGTACGTACGTACGTATGTGTGTATGTTTCTCGCGTAACTAAAAAACAATTAACTGTACAATGTTGGAATTTTGAATTTAGGACTGTTGTAAAATCTAGTTGTGCACCTCCCCTCTTTATCCAAAAAATTTTGATTTTGAACTTTTTCTTAACGGCAGTGATAAATCTTCATTGAGGTTTTCAACGATATATCATAAGCAGTATTATTTTCATTGATTCCAGAGTTATAACCAAATAAAATTTTAATTAATGAAATATTTGGATCTTACAAGAAGACGGCAGATCGGTTCGAATCAAGACTATATCACCTTTTTTTAATTTAAAGATTTTTATTTATTAATAATTATTAACCTCTGATTGTAAAAAAAATAATAATTCAATAATACCAATATAAAAAATATACGAAAAATAATCAGAAGTTGTTAATGAAATACAATTTTATGTACTTTTCATTAAAAAAAAAATGTGAATATGTAATTTAGTAGGCGTAAAAGTCATGTGGTATCCACATCAGATTTTTTTTATAACTTACAAAGTAGTGAGATAGAAGTTTTAAAATGTGGTAAACATTCTGGCAATAGCGAAAGATCCACTAGTGATGTAATGAAAAACCTATATGGAATAACATTTTAAATATTTAAATTAGATTTTTTAATTAGTTGTCTGTGTTATAGTGATATAAATGCGTAAAAGTACGTTAAAATATAAGGAATTAAAGATTTATTTAAAGAAAAATATTCCGAAAACCATGGGTATTCGGATATGGGTAGTATTTGAATACTATATAAAAAGGGATAATAATTGCATAAATCAGTAATCCTCACAGACACTTAGCTTGTAAATTAGTCGCAGTTTCACGAGTGCATCAATATACCTTTTTTTATACTTGTCTTTTGAAAGATACACAAGGCAAACACTCTTTAATACTGTGCCTGTTGTACCAGTTGCGGCATCTTTAAAAAAATGAAACTATTTGTTTTTTAATATAATTCCCATTAATGCTGGTATATGCAGTTAGTATAAGTAGATCTCGCGGGGTAAATCTAGATAAGATTGATTATGAATATCGGAGTAACGAGTTTCAAGTTGGCCTAACTTAAGACATTAGAGCTGCTGTTGAAACCATTTTGAAAATTAAAAACTATTGCTCAGTTCTAGGCAAGAGAACCGACTTTTCGTTTTTTATTGTTTCCTTTTGCCCCTCTCAAACACATTCCCAGTAGCCATGACCATCAAAGTGGGTTACGCTACCTGAATACGTCTAACAATATTGGTAACAATAGATACCGCAGATAAAGAAACGTGAAATTCCAACTTGCAGCATTATAACTCAAATTTTTCAACCTTAAATTGAGAATTACTCAAGAATGATTCAATCAATCACCATCAAATTTTCACATGCCAAATTAACATACCTAGTTAAACACATTAAATTTCAATGAAATTTATTTTGTAATTTTGGAGATTTTTGGACTATATGATATATATATGAAAACCACGATTTAAATGATTTGACATTTTTGTACTACTCATAAATCTAATGCTACAGAAAATTCATTTTCACCCCCTACTCCTTCCATGCGACCAGAAGTAATACAGTACTTTTCTTTGAAAATCGGTAAAACTTTTATGATTATTTCAATACAAACTGAAAACACAAATACCAAATGAATCAGAATTAATGGCTCGGCTCTGTCTGTGTTGTTAGACATCACCACACGGTAAAAACATATGTTTTCAACTTTCGCGAAAATGTCATCAGTTCTTTATATTATTTTATTTTTATTTACGGTAGAGGTAAGTTCTTTTTAAAGTAGATTTATTTGTATAAAATATGGAAATATTTCAGATGAAATCAAATTTTCCTTTTGAGATGGATTTTTAAACTGTACAGATAGATAGATACTAATGAATTTAGCATGTAAGAAGAAATAAAAAAATTTCAAGAATTACAGCTAATGTTCTTCTTCTTCAAAGAGGTTATTAAGGTAAAAAAATACAGCTTCTACCTTGTCTAAACATCAATACTATTCGCTACCTACAATAATATTTTGATGTCCACATACATCTATGACTCATAGAAACTATGACCCTTTTTCAATATACTCAAGGAATATATTAAAGAATGACATGTCTGTCAACTTGAGGGGAAGGGATATAAAATCTGTAATCTTGCCTCAATCCCTACCTTGACTCATTCTTTTCAAGGGAGTGAATGAGGATTTTTATTTTATTTGAAAATTCAACTTTCATTCTATACTGATGAAAACATTGAGTTCAAAATAAGGTATACACAAAAAACATTTTGATAAAAGAAAGTAGCTTATTTGATAATTGTATAGGTTACTATCGCAATTTTTGTGGTGGGTTGGCAATTGTATCCGTCATATTTTTAAACGTATTAGAAAGTTATTAAAATTACAAAGTTATCTCAATTTTACGCCACCTTTTTTTCATAATTTTTGAATGTCTATAACTAAAGTATATTAACGGTATAAAAATACTAAAGATATGTTTTTCTATACTTAAATAAATGTATACAATGGTAATTTAACTTTGAAGATATGCAATTAATTTACATGTTTGCTCTATGGAATAGTGTCGTATTTTTAAAATAGCAACGAAATTTTTTTCTTTGGTGTTGATTAATTTTATTTTTTTAATTAACGTTCTAAAATCTTGAAGTTAGGATTTTGTCAGTTTTATTTAATGTAGGTTACATATTTTTGAGAAGCCCTTAAAAAATGCCCGATTTAAACAAATATATAGTAATCTGTTTATCTCTTAATATAATTGATTTTCGGATCTGTTTAATCTTCAAAATTTTAGTTTTGGAAAATTGGGGAAGGGACAGTTTATAATTCCTGCATCATTTACGAAGTTTGTATGCGTGCAATACACTGTAGAAAGATATTTGATCGTATTGATTTATTATTGCTTATATTACATTAAAGATAAGTTACTTTTTTTATATTAATTTAAAAAAATTGGGTTGATACATTTTTATATTCCTAAATTTTTTTATACGTTTCCATAATTTAAAGCAATGCGAAATTTTACTTTACTTGTTTGGTTATTTGCCTTTAGAAACATGTTTGTACACATATTCAAGAAAAAATAATATTTACTGCAAGTTGTGAAACAAAAGAAATCGTTCTAAATTTTCGTTTCATACTTGTATTTTCGTAAATTTAGGATAGATCATTATTTTAAGTTTCGTTAAGAACTAACTTTACAATAGCAATACCTCAGTACAAGTATTTAAAGTTTCAGTTACGTATCTTAGGTTCAACTGTTTTTAAAGTAATGCGAATTATAATTTTATGTATATTTATTTAATAATACTGCAACCTTAGCTACTGAACCCACAACTCTAATCTGACGAGTGGTTTCGGCTACAGGTATACTGTTCGACTAAGTTTGTCCACTGTACAAGCACACATTTTAGCATCAGAATAAAAAAAATGCAACAACTATAATCGTAAACTTAAAGTAATACTTAAATTAGTGATAATGTTTATTAAAAATACCTGGTGTAAATATACAAAATAAGGTATTGTGGCAAGTGTTATCGTGTAAACCGGTTGCAACCGCGTAAAAATTTCGTCCACGAAAACAATTTTGATATGTGTAAAGCGTGGATTTTTTTGTTGATTTTAATTTTTTTGTACTACATATAAGGTGGATTTTTTTTTAGTTTTAATTTTTTTGTATTACAAATAGAACAACGACACGAACATATAAAAAACGAACCGAAAATATACTGTTAATTTTGTGTTACGACATGTCTGAATGGGTCCGGAACAATAACTGAATAAATACATAAAATTCCGTTGCCAGGATATAAAATTTGAAAAATATCGTATTTATAATTTTTTTGGGACATTTAAAAAAACCCACGATTTCCATTAAAATAAATTTTTATTAATAAAAAAATAAACAAAATTTAATTTAAAAATACTTTTATTAAAAACATGTATAAAAAAACAATTTTTAATAATTCACTCTCATTCATTAATCTTTCTGGCGGCTTAGGTTATGTTTACAAATGTTGAATTTTAAAACGAGGCTATGTCTTGTCTTTAAAGATTAAAATTATGAGTTTTTTTCCATTGTTGTGAATAGAAGATCCATTAGAAATAATGAAAAATATCGTCTTATTGAACAATATAACTTATAATATAAAAATACATATCTAACCAACAAATACTAAATTACTTTTATTATTAATTTATATAAAATTTTGATTTTATTCTGCATGCTCATGAGAGCTCTGTATTCATTTCCTCTCTTAATATAGTTTACTTCAGCCATATAGGTGAATCATAACTAAAATGAAACCGTATCACTCCTTTATTTAGGTTTGAAGTGATTTTTATACATAAAAACAAACGTTTTTCATAGTGGAGGGTATTGCTCCTCTTCAACCATAGTGTGGTATTTTTTTTGGTTTTGAGTGACGTATTAAAAACTGTAAGGATGAACACTATAATCTATTTAATATTTAAAAATCATAGTTAAAAATAAGTTACGCTTTTATAATAAACAGAAAAAGTACAGAAAGGTAAGTAAACTGTTCCAAACAGAATAAAACTAACAAATAACTAATATTTTATAAATGTCTGTTAGCTAAACATTTTAATAAACTAAATGACTTAATAGTGAATTTTCAGTTCGGTTGTTCCAGTCAACATTATTATTTTAAATTTACATCCAAATTGTGGTTGCTATAGTTGTTATAAAAGTTAATAACAATAACAATAATAACAGATACTTTTTATAAACATTTTTAAATCGATACTACTCATTGCCGAAACTGAAACCTATCAAGAACTGCTATTCAACTGTCACCCACGACTGTATTAAAATCACCTTCATGTAAGGAATATTATATCCACAAATTGAATAAACAAAGTCGTAAAATAACCAATATCTCAAGTGTCTGTCATTTAATCTAATACCCAAATTAATGTCACGTAATCATATGTTTTTGTTTATTTATTTTTATTTATAAATAGGAAGAAGAAGAATTTGTTTTGTTAAATTTTTTTTAGGTTACATCACATCGAGTTGGATTTAAATCTAATGTATTGTATATGTAAATATATTTGTAGCAATACGTTCTGTAGTAATCTTCATTTTATGGTGAGGACAGGATTTCAGAAAAAAATTCTTAAAGTGACGTTCATTAATTAATTAATTCAGGCATAATTAAAATATTTCAGTTTCAACGTTTTATTTTCTTTTTTGAATGCAGTTTATTTTTATTGTTTTATGAACAACGAAGTCGAGTTCAAGTCAGTTAAAAATATGGTGTGCTTAATAAGCGAGAAATATATTTCTTCCTAAGTTTGATATACTTTAATACTTTAAAATTCTTGTAGATCGTTTCAAATAAACAAGGTATGCGATATTCTTTTATCTTATTATTGATAAATACATTGTGTGAATAGTTTACAAAACAGTATTTTATTCCTAGTGAAAGGTAATACACCTATGAGATGTCATAAAAATGTGATACAGCTAAGAAACAATTTATATAGGGAGTTAAAGTTTATTTAAAAAGATGACGGTCATTCAAAAATCAATAATCTTGGAAAATATTGTTATGATCATCGGGTTAATCATCAATAAAAAAAGAAAAAAAAGTGACGATCTAACTTAGAATTAAAATTTTTTAAAGTTTTTGACTTTATAAACTTAATTAATAATTTGAAAGGACATACAAATTATTGATGGACTCAGCCTATTTGACAACAAGTAACCTCGGACCCCTCAAACTTGACTTTATAAACTACTAAGTCAAAAACCACAATATAGCGACAGTTACAATCAGCGCTGTGGTAAACCCAGCATATGCGAAGATTATTGACTTTTGATTAAGCGTCATTTTCTAGATAATTACCAGCGTTACTAATAATGATATATGGTAAAAGGAACTGCTAATGTTGTATTCTAATATTATTACCACATTTAATAATCTGAGATTATCTGCGCGTTGAACTGAGAAAAGTCTGATTATAAGCATACACTTTTTAAGAAATTTGCAAGAGGTGTTATTATTGTTTTCTTTATGAATAAGATCTTTTTTGTTTGTCAAAACAGTAAACAAGCAATCGTTGAAGACAAGCTCTTGATGTACTGTTTGAACTATTAATCTCTAATTCCTTTATATATGGATACACTCATTCATACATACATACATACACACAAACACACACACATATATATATATATATACATACAAACACACACGCACACACCAATGACCTTCAAAATGAAGGTTGCAACGTCATGAAACGTTGCAATGACGACTACCTCCCACTTTTCTTACTGGTATTGATAAAATATTTAGTCACTAAGCGTGAATATTTAGAGGGTTTTCCGGGAACAATTGGTAAACCTGGTTTCATTTATTCTACGAGGAATTATTAACTGAGATTCATCTTTTCACCGAAGTGATCGAACTGCAGTTACGGATGCGCCATCGTCTCTAAAAGGAATTTCTCATTGAGACTGCTTTCTAAACCGGTCGTAAAATTACAATTTTTGCTGAATTTAAAAATCACCATTGATCGTTGCACACTTGGTAGCTAACATAAAACATCTCTTATTGAATACAGACAAAATAGTACGGAAGTAAATTCTTACCAATGAAAAATTAAAGAATAACGTATACAACTTCAATTTCATGAGGAGTCCTGTAAGTTTTCTATTTTAGCAATAAACTTTAAGATTGAAGCGTAATAAGCTTCAAAAACAAGCTGACAACAAAGTTGTTCTACTTTGCTGGCATTATGTAAATAAGTAATTTATTCTTATACAGTGGAAAAACACATGAAAAAAGTTTCAACAAATTTTTAAAATCGTTACTTTACTTTTTTCTGCTCCCCACCAGATAAATCACCTCCACATAAAGTTTTTTGATTTTTCTACATTCACTATGTTAAATGAAAGAAACTCAAAAAAATTTCACTGAACAATGTATCACCAATATAAAGTTATCAAGATTACTATTTTTTTGGGTGGGGAGGGTGAATTATGATGAAACATTATTATTATATTATTATGAAAAGTTAAAAAAAAACCCAAAAAGTTTTAAAACATTCCAAAAATCTATATTTTTAAACTTTGATCGGCTCCCCTAATCCTAATTGCGCTCCCAAAGTGTTTAGGGGTTGTTTCCATTACTTTTTTTAGGTAGCAAATAGAAAAAAATAATTTAAAGCTACAAAATTTGGGTAACCCGTCCAGGTAGGAAAAAAGTGGTTACATTAATGAACGGCTTATTTTTATTTTAATTGTAAATGAGTGTGCTGGAACAAATAGATTAGGATTAATAAACGAAATGAATGTAAATTCTAATTAATAAATCCCCAAATTCCCTTCCTTTTTCCAAAATAAAAAAAAAAATCTTTTTATTTTATATTTTTTAACCCTAATTTTATGACTTTCTAGGCGTAGTAGTAGTGAAAACGACCCAAAGAATACGTCGAGGCAATATTTTGGGTAGGAGAACCTTTTTTTTTTAAAGAAGTGGAGGAACCCATATACGGGCGCTTAAGCAGTTTTTCGGGCTCGCTAACAGGTTCCCCGCTAGTTATAATAGAACCGATAAAAGTTTAAAAATATCCATTTTGTGAATTTTTTCATATTTCATTTTGATTATTTAAACTTCTAATAATAATATTAAAATAAAATTTCGTCATAGTTCATCCCCACAAAAAAATAAATCTTTTGTAATTTTTTTTTGTTTGTCATGTACATTTTTCAGTAGAATATTTTTTAGTTTCTTCCATTTAACATAGAGAACGAAGACAAATCAACAAATTTTCTTGGGATGTTATTTTGAGGGTGGGAAACAGAAAAAGGTAAAAAAGGGATTCCTTTTTTGAACTTTTTTTTACGTATCATTATTTTTCCACTTAAGAATGAATGTCGTGGTTATTCATTCTTTGTTTTTAATTTGATGCTGAATTTTTAAAATTCTAGATTTGAATCGACTTTTTTAACCGATCTAAAAAAATTCTCAATTCAATCTATACTTTTTTTTTGTTCTAAATTCCAAACCTTGGTAATATGATTTCTATGATTCTTTTTTATATATTGAAGTAAATTCCTCAGATGTGTTGTTTTTATTATAAAATTTTACTTTCCTCTTGTAGAAAGTTGTTATCAGTCCAATTTGGGCATATGCTGTTTTCACCGCATCTTGATGTTTTGACATCTAAGGAACCCTAAAAACGGGATGGAAATTTTTCGGATGTACGTGTGTGTTTTCGGTCTTGCACTCCTTATATCTCCAGCACTACTGGACCGACTTTGACCAAACTTGATTGGATTATTTCTATATATAGGGCATTGATGACATTGTATTTTCAACTTGAACGGTCAAGGGGTGAGGCTGTACAGCAAGTTCACTCTCAGTATCTCGAGATTTCAGCTAATTAAGGTCTTATTTTTCTAGACACATTTGTTAACAATTAAAAAATAACACCTGCAAAATACGTTTTGCAAAATCGCATCCCTACTCCGAAAATGATCTAGATAAAGTGGCGGGTAAGTGGCTTATACTGCCTCAATAGTACCCCCTCTCACCACAAGGAGTGCTAGTGTAGCACTGACGTACAGTTGTAGTCGCCCACTATGTTGTGATGTCCAGGTGAGCGGTAGAATTAAATAAATGAATAATATTTTAAGTGGCCACTAGTACCACACCCGCGCGAATGAAACACGGTATGCGGGCGTGCTTTAGTCAGAATCATTGAATTTAATAAACAAAAAATATTATATTTAAATAAAATGTGTGTGTGTTTGTGTGTGTGTGTGTGTGTGTGTGTGTGTGTAAGCCGTGCATCAGAAAAGAGCCGCGTGTGACGGGAAAGTCCTACAACTATGTTGTTAGCTTTTTTTTTTATATTACCTCTCATTTAAACCTAATTGATGTGAAATATTCCCAAGAGACAAGAAGTAACTGGCGATCTGTTATCTTTTCAGTTATTTATATTTTAATTCAATCAATAAAATGCTCTAGATGTGTGATAAAAACTAAAATAAGGCAAGCTGTCTTTTAAAATTTTATGAAGAATTAAGATTTTTATGAAATTCTTTGTTTTAGTATTAGATAAAAGATACTACCCAATCGGAAGATATGTACGATGTATCTTCTAAGAAATATTTACTGTATGTTTAAATATATAATTTTATAGGTATGATAAAACTTGAAATTTATGATGAATCAAATTTACTGATATTTTCTATTGTATTCGATATTTACAGGTTTTTTTTCTTGTAGATAAGAATATGTTAAGGATGAAGTATAAAACTTAAAAACATTACGTTATTTTATATTAATAAAATAACTTGAAATTAGTGAATAATAATAAAATAAAATATTTTTTTTATCTACGAATTTTATGTGAATCGATAAAATTTGTCGTTAAGTTAAACAAAGAAATAAAAAGTAAAAAAAAAAAAGAAAAAATAGAGGATAAGGTAAGGTGAGTTGTTGAAGAGGAGAAAACATAATACAGAGTAGGTCGTAGTCTACTAGAACCAAGCAGAAAGTTTAGATTCAATGTTACCATAGGGAAAAAACTTGTAATGGTTGATGGTTAACCTGAGGCATGACTGTGCCTAAATAGACCCTAATAGAGCTTTAACCATAAAAATAATAATCTGGCTTAAAAATTTCAGTATTATCAAGAGACAAATAAAGTTTCTTTTTTATCAGAGCACGTACAATATACGTATACATATATGTAATATATTTTATGAGTATTTTTATATTGATAACAAAATTATTCTTAATTTCTTTTTGTACGATTTAATAAACATTTTATTTCTAACAAAGGAAATAATTTTATTTAAAAATTATTTGAAGCTTTCTTCCATGAGATAACATTAAACAAATTATTTTAAGATCTTAATTAAAACCCCCAATGAGATTAATAACTTTATTTTATAATTCAATTATAGGTTTACCAGTAAATTTGAGTATTCAATAATTTTAGTTAAAAAATGTACTTCTTTTCTTTCTGTAAAGAATTTTTTGTTGTGTGTGATCATAAAATTCACAAATCTCTGCCGTCAGGGAATCCGTAAGTTATTTCTTGATCGTTTAAGTACCAATCTAAGAAATTTTATAGGCCTCATTCTTTTTTTAACTTCTTTTCTTAACTTCGTAATTTTTATATTTTAAATGATTAATTACTTTCAAAGTGTTTCTAACTGGAATTAATGAAATTTTGAACCTTTTCTTTTCTTAGAAACAGAATAACAAAACTATTAAATTTTATTTTGATACTACACTGTGTCGCTATATACTTCAGATTAGAAGTATAGGTTAGAATTATAGTTTAATTACAGTTTAATTAGAATCAAAGTGACCACTCCTTGAGCTGTATTGCTAATTGAACCTCAAACACTAACCAGTTGAGTAATTAGGGTACTTAAATCCAATTAAAGTCAATTATATTACAAACTAGGTTTCATTCGGCATCTTTCAGCTTTAAAAAATAATTGTAATAGCATTTTTTGATTATAAATTCTATCCAAGTACAACGAAATCAAATTTTATCCCCAAAAAAGTACTAAAAATTTAGTTTTGGATGTTAAACTAATTGATTAATACCTGCAAGAAAATTTGAGGCATTTTTAATGGTTAATAAAAAATATATGAGCTTAATTCCATATGTAAGCTACGATTTTTATTTTAAAAGATATCAATTCTAAAATAAATTTTATTCTAACTTTAAAAATAAAATAAAAATATTTAATAGTATTTTTTAATTTAAACTATTTTATGTTTATATTAAATAACCAAACGAATTTAAGTGGCTTTACATGCATGCAGCTACTTTAATAATTTCAGAAAGAGACCGAGCCATTCCGAAAAACCCACGCTTCTAAGCGGAAAATTGAGTTATGAGGTAGTTTCCTGTCTACTTCTTTTCTTATTTTTTTAATTAAATGTACTGTGGCAGTCATCATACCATGCCCATTGAAATGTAGTCTATATTTAGTTGTAAAAGTGACACCTTCATCCTGTTTTACCTGTGATTCTTTCTATAAAATAAATATTATTACACTCGGAGAAATAAAATTTGATTTAGCTACTAATTTACTAAGTAATTGTTGCTTCATAAGAAAATATTGACCAAACTGAATTATTTATTTGTTTGATTTTTAATGATTAAACTAAAATCAGAGGGAATATTATTTTCATCTAGGTAATCGTAACTCCATTTTATTTATATCTCTGCAGTATTTAGTGTTTACTTGGGTATGAAAGTCTTTTTTTAGTTTATTTTCTGTGTTTTGGATGAAAATCTGGAGAAAAAACCAATTAGTAATCGATTTTTAATTTTAGGAAAATGGAAAATCATATCATTGAAAATTATCACTATTTTGGTATAAAAAACCTGTTATGTGAAGATGTTTTATATCTGATTAGTACCAATTTTTCTTCTGTTTGTTATAGTAGAATAAAACACTTCATTTTTAAGTAGCAGAGCTCAGTATGGTTGTCATGAATGCACCGCTTTTTGCATCTCTTGGGACATAAGAAAGTAAATATCAGTTTTTCTGTAGTATTTGTAAATATTATTGAAGGTGATCGTGTGATGTATTTTAAGTGTTTCTGTTGAAATAAATAAAAAAAGAAAGAATTCTACATTTATATGGTTCTGTTTATATAAAGTGTTTTTTTTGTAAGAGTAGAAAATAAGAATATCATTACTGTGGAATAATATTTATGTACAGTTTTTTTAATTATATATATATATATATATATATATATATATATATATATAGTCTAACAATCAATAATATTATATTTTCTAATAAATACATTAATGGGATTGTAATATAAAAATCATCTAATGTGCCACTTTTTCATTGCAAGATTAATCTTTTGTTATATTAGACTACATTTCCTGTTTGTTTATCCTTTACGACTGTAAAGGATAAACAAACAGCTTGCCTTACGTTTTTGTTCTCAATGTTTTTTATTGGTGATTAAAAATTCATAAGATATGAATTGTGCAGCACCTTAACAATTACACCTTCATAACCGACTAATAGTTATGGACCTGAAAAATCGACTCTTTTTGGAGACAATGTTTCATACAAAAAGCTATCATTGAATATTTTTGACAATCTTTTCGTGGTGTTATTAGGAAACATGAATTATCCTTTGTCAGTCATGGTAAACATTAATCTATCTTCAAACCTAGGCATTGTACATTTATCTACGACTATAAAAGGATTTTTAACACCTTAAAACTCCACATACTTAAAGCTGGAAAATACAGGTGGTAGTCACCTCAATGATATCACTGATTCACAGTCTGAAATTCACAGGATTTCAGTAAAGATTTATATTCTGTCCAAATTATTTTTAAACTTATCGTATAACTTCACTTGCCTTAAATTTCTTTGGGATGGCTTCTATCATTAGTGTATTAACTGATTAACAGTACTTGTATCTCCGGTAAAAATTGGGACTTTACTGCTAAACGTTTTCATTTGTATCGCCTATGCTTATTTATGGATGTGGATTGTTATGTAGGATCACGCCTGAAACTCAAATTTGAGTAATTGTGAGAAACATTTTACTGTCAAGTTTAGTCTAAAAAGAAAAGTATTCTTCCTTCTAATAACTATCTTCAATGACTCAGTTTATTCCTAGGCAAATACTTTCACATATTTTTTTCCAAAATGACCACGGTCCAGTCAGTATATGTAACTAACTGGCAGTTGATTGCGTTTAAGGGTTTTTTCAAATTGTATCGTTAATAATACTCAAAATAGTCACAAGATCAAAACCTCTCTGATAGGAACTTTATTTGTTGTGAAAATAAACTAAACCACACAATTCACTAAAACTCTCAGCATCTCTCGCCAAAATTGAACATAACTAAAGCCGTTTCTGTTTTGTATTAGTATTTTTTTGGTTTATAAAAATTCTTTTGGTGTCCTCAAGCTGTTCAATTTTATTAGCGGATAAGTCTGATTATTTCGTCCTGCTGTATATAATAATAATAGTTTTGTCTTTCAGCTATTTGTTTAAATTAGAATAAAATTTTCATATTTCTACTGTACATCGTAATTCATTACACAAAAGTAAAATGAATTTTTACTTTCTTTGAAAGGAATTTTAAAATTAGTTAAAATAAAACAAAACAAAAACCATGTTTTACATTTGCATCATGACTTGTAGCACTAATTCATTAATGAAACCATAAAGACAAACTTTTATAAAAATTAAGTGTCTTGTTATCAACTGAATAAAAGCAATCCATCAAACGTTTTATGTAAATTTGGACCTATATCAAGAAAAAAATATCTACCCTTAGAAAAACTTCGTTAAATGAAAAGTAGTTGTTTATTCCTACCAAAACGACGAAGATTATTATATTGTCCAATATGAAATTTTTACGTTCTAATACCAAGTAACAGTTATATTTTTTATTCGTACTGTATCTGTATTACCAGAATCTACTATGTAAGTTACAAATTTACGTAAAATACCATTAATTTGCTGGGTATTAGCAAATAGAGAACAATATGTATCTCACTTCATATATTTTGATCATATAAGTACCGATTAACCGTCTAAAAAAATTCACTGACAACATACTTCTACGGAGCAGGAGGTCTTAGCATATTATTTTAAATCTGTCTATTCTTATTGGATAACTGGTAAGAAATTAATTTTTATTGCAAATAATAATGTCTAAAATAGTGATAAAAACTAACAAATAAAAATTTTCTTAAAATCTGTTGGTGATAAATTGGCTGAGTTTCCCCCCAAAAATTATCAGCATTTTAATGATAATATTAAAAATATATTTAATAAATATTTGCGTTATAATTTAATCCCAATAATAAAAAATGTATTTGTGGATGATATCTACACTTTATATATGTTAAATGTAACAGCTCGTAAAGGTTGTCCAAATTTTTATTCATAACAAGAAATTTAAATCAATTATGTGTAAAAAAGAAGTTATAATTCAGTTTGCTGAGATGATTTATGTACGTAAAATATTTAGTAACCATCTATAGCTAAAAAGTTTACATTTGGGAATAGAAGTAATTTCTAGGAAGAGTTCCAAATTTTAACTTAAAAAAGGATACCAACCAAACAAAGTATGTACGCATGTGTTTTTACATGTACAGTAGTAATGTTCACACACAAACACACATTAAAATAAATGTATACTGTTTTACCCTAGGAAAGTAATTAGTTTTATTCTTTATAGCGAGAAACGAACACAACAAAAATGAGACAAAAGGATAAAGTAGGACGAGTATGTGCGCGTGTATATGTTGGTAACAGTGGCAATATCCCCTAGAAGCAATTGCAGAATAGTACGCAGAGGTCCATAGGTACAGAAACGGGACTTCTTGTGGTACAAATTATTTTCCCTCTAGGAGGCACACCTGTCCCTATAATAAAATTAACCCCACTTTCCCTACAGCTTCCAATTCAGCCATCTTGGCTTTTCTTCTAGACAGAATTTATGCTTTGTCATCTAACTTTAAGGGTTGCTCCTTAAATAACCTGTTTCAACTAGTGTTGGTCTACAACAATATTATTCCGGTTCTAATCTTTTTGTTATTTAATTTTAATTGCATTTCTAATTATAATTTTAGAATTCAAAAATTCTACCTAGTTGAAATCAAAATAAAATGATAACTGAAATGTCATAAATTTGTTTTATGATGAAAATCATAACCAAACTTTAAACAACATTTAACTATACCCGTACTTTTTATAAAAATCTTATTCTTAGAGGATTTTTATGACTTCTTCCTGAGGAAATATCAGTGAATAAATATTTAATTTTTGTGGTTTAAAAATTAATAAAATAGTATTACATTTATTTTTCTGAAACCTTTTCTAAACAACCTAAATAAATTCTTGCGTAGCTCTGCGCAAACCGACTTTTTGTTGGTTCATTTTTTTAATAATATTATTGACGATTTTTTGTACAAGAAATATACATAACATAAATTGAATGAAGAAACTAAAAAAGTCATAATTTTTTGTTTAATATTTAGATATATTTTCTGTTTATAAGAAAATTAGATTATATGATTAAAATTAGTTTAAATTCGTGCACCACTATGACTCACTGCATAACCCCCAAATTAAGGTTATGTTATCTGTTGTCAATCTTAAATTGAGCGTAACTGAAGAACGACGCAATCAATCATCAAAAGATTTACACATGCACAACTTTAGACACACTACTACAGCATATCTTAATTTCAATGAAATTGATGTGGTAGAATGAAATTGATATGGTAGCTTTGAAAAGTTTCGAATAACAAGATTTTACACACATGAATGGTATTTTCATAATCCTCATACTCACAACCTAAAAGAAAATTCATTTTTAGCTTTTAGCCCCAAACCCCACCATGTGACTGAAAATACCACAAATTGAGGTATTGTCTGTTTAAATTGAGCGTAACTGAAGAACGACTAAATCAATCTTCATCAATTTTCACATGCACAACTTCCGATTTACTACGGCATATCTAAATTTTAATGTAATTGAAACAGTAGTTTTGGGCACTTTCTAATCACAAATTTAACACATCGGGCTCTCTCACACTTTCTCTGTCTCTCGCTGTGTATATATATATATATATGTACATAAGAATTACATTTTAAGTGAATGGTATTTTCATACTCCTCATTTTTCAAAACGTAAAGAAAATTCAATTTTACTTTCCAATCCCACCGTGCGACCGAAAGTAATATACCAAACTTTTATTCGAAAAGTCTGTAAAAAGGAGATGGTTAAGTCAACTCAACCCAAACGTTTGCTTTTTTATATATACAGCTTACTCGTCAATAAATTAATTGACATCTTATTTGTTTTATAGAGGAAATTCTTTTGATGGTGTCCTTGTAACGTTTTACTCATAGTTTTAAGTGAGAAACATTTTAAATAAAAAATTGTATTGTTTTCATAGATGATTTTCATTACCCTGTCGTCTTCATCGATTAGTAATTGAATATCACATGCACAGGGTGTCCCATACAAAACGCAACCCATCAATCACTTATCCATGAAATTTCAAAAGTCAAGCTTACTCCCTTACTCGTTACTGAAATGAACTCGTCCAACATCTGAACATCGCGGCGACGCAGTAGAATACTACCGATAGTAACAACAATGCAATGATAACGTTCAGTGTATTACTAGAGACAAGATTGTGTTTTCGCTAGATGAACGTGTTTTCACTGTTGGGTCGTACTTCAGTACGAAATCAGTGGTTGTAGTGCAAGATTTGTTTCGCCATAAGTACCCAGATAAACCAGCTCCTAACAAAACATCAGTATTAAGGTTAGTTGCAAAATTTAGAGAGACCGGTTCTGTTAATAACAAGGAACACAAAAGATCTGCGTCAGTGTTGAATACAAATACAGTCACTGAACTCAAAGACCGATTACTCGCCTCGCAAAATAAATCGGATCAGACGTTTGTCTGCTGAAATTAATTTGTTTAAATCAACTGTTCATCGGGCGACCGAACAATTACAATTACGACCTTATCGCATTCAAACGGTTCATCAACTTCTTGAGCCCGACAAAGAAAAACGGCTACAATATTGTCAATGGTTCCGTCGATTTCTGCGCGAGGGAATTAATGTTATGGATTCGTTATTTTTCACAGATGAAGCACGGTTTCATTTGGATGGCTACGTAAACAGCCAAAACAGTACAATTTGGAATTTGGAGCGCTGAAAATCCCCACGTTTATCACGAAAAATAATTACACCCGCAGAAGTTGGGCGTGTGGTGCGCGATATCGCGGAAGAAAATAATCGGTCCTATTTTTTTCGAGTACACCATTAATGCAGAACGATATCAGGATATTTTATCTCAGTTCATTGCACTCTTGGAAGAGGAAGACGGACACTGCTGGCTACAACATGACGGTGCGACATCGCACTACGCAGGTTCAACTTCTGATTTCGTTGAGGAATTCTTTGTAATCGTGTTATCGGTCGAGGCTTGTGGCCTCCAAGATCTCCAGATTTGACTGCGGCGGATTTTTTTCTATGGGGGTTACCTCAAAGAAAAAGCCTACAGCAACAAACCACGAACACTTGAACAACTGAAAGTCAATATTGAACAAGCTGTATTAAATATCCAGCCACAAACTTTGAGAAAAGTTGCAAGAAACGCTGTAAAAAGAATTGAAGCTTGTATTTAAGAAGATGGCGGCCACTTCCAATATTTACTCTAAACGCAAGGTAATGGATGGTAATAATAAAAATTACATTTACATTTACACATGCCTTTTTATTATTTCAATACCTACCAATATAAGGTTGGGTTGCGTTTTATATGGGACACCCTGTATTTATGATATCCAAACCATTTTAACACGTAAGTCCTAGTTAAAAAAATATTAAAAAACTAACAGAAAAAACTAATTCATATTCTCTAATGTGTTTACTTTTCAAAAGCACAATATTTTTACAGTTTCGTCCTGGATAGATTTTCTTAACATCTTTTTTGTGTATACCTTTGCTTATTTATTACAAGACCTTCTAACTTCTTCGAAACTGTTTATTTTCATAAGGATAACTTTTGTTATTTTGAGCAATCCATATTAAAATTTAAAAAAATTATACAATAATATGAAGTAGATATTAAGAAAAGTTTAACCTTAAACGTTAGAAAAGAATAACTTTTCAATCTTAAATTTCAACCATGAATTCGACTCGAAATTAAACAATTTACTATCCTTTAATTTAGCAAAAAACTCTAAAATCTAGACATTTAAAATGTTGAAAATATATACTTATTAATTTTTAGTGCGGTTGATCTTTAAAGTCGGTTTTTTGTAATATTTCTATAAATTCAAAGAAAAGAAAAAAATAAAGTATAAAATTAAAAGAAAGAATAAAAGAAAAGAAAGTATAAAATTACATGAAAATCTTTAATGAAAAATCCAAAAACGTTTATCTATACTTAATTTAAAAGAGTTCAAATATACGACACTCCTCACTTTTAGTTTACCAAAATGTTTTTATTTATATCAATCAAAAGGCCTTATCCTTTAAATTTATATAATTGTTTGTAATAAACATAATGATTTTTATTTTTAAATGAAAAAAATATAAAGCAGTTTTTAATTAAACAACGTAAATGAAATTATTGATTAAATAAAATCTGGCTTTGTCTATATAGCCGATTTTATTAATATATATTTTTTAATATTGCATTAAAAATCATCTAACATATTATTTAGATTTTAAATTAAATCCTAAACGGAAAAACATTAATAATACTTTTTTTTTAAATTTATACTGCTTGTTTTTGTTCTCGATGTTCTCATATAGTAGGTTAATGTATAATACAAAGAATTAAAATCTAATCTTCCTTGTTTAAAAACTATAGATATGAGTGTTTAAAAACTAAACATTCAGTTACGTTAAAAAATATAAACAGTAACAATTTAATATCAATCAAAAAATAATTCGTTAATAGATTAAAAAAAGGATAACTTATTAATTCTGGTACCTAACTTCTCAAATTATTTTCACAAAAGCAGTCTCTAATAAGCAATTAATCAAAATTCCGAAACATGATAGTTTTAAAGTTACAATCAAAGTTTCTTACGGTTAGTCAAGCTCATCTAAAATTATCGAATTATAAAAAAAAAATTATAAAGAACGAGTAATTAATCAAAATATATAGACTTAATTCTACATAAATATTAAAAGTTAATATGTTAAAATTAGCTGGACGGATGAATAAATTTATATAGACTTTTGTTACAAAAATAAAATGATTTAAATAAGATATCACTTCAATGTAATAATACTCCACCAATCTTACTAAGGGAGGTGTTAAATTGATGTGATATTTTAAGAAAAAATGTTTGTATCAAAATATGTATATTTTATTCCCCAGTCTAATTTATTTTAACATATCTATAAACTGACAATAATTTATTTAAAGTTTTATAAAACGCATGAATCAAGCTTTTATTATAAAAAAAATTACAATCAATTAGGTAAAACCAGTTAAACTGAAAGAGTAAATTTTGTTCAAATTTGTAAAAAAATTACGTGTAAATCTATTTCCATTCAACAAAAACATTTAAAAATTTTATCGATACCGTATGATGTTTTTTTAGATGCAATTTTGAGATATAGGATTTATAAAATCCTAAACGAAATTTTTTTAAAATAATTTTGCGATAATACAGTTTTTGCGGAGACGCTTTTCTTTCGGAGGTTTCTGGATTTGAATCTCGGTCACATTTGGCAGTTTTAATACGCAAAAAATTATTTTTTTCTCAAAAAATAAATAAATAAAAAACCTCGGTACTGTACTCGGGTATAAACTTGTACTAGCAACCATAAAAAATATTTATTTAATTTTAGTAACATTACGAATAGAAAAAAAATTGGTGAAAAAGAAAAATATACAAAAAGCTATGTTTTATTAAAGTCTTTATTCTTTTATATTTTAATTATACTGGTCAAGGTACATCTTATACTCATGCTTTTATAATTTACAAGTGAGTGAACATACAAAAAGTATAAAGTAAAGTAACAGAATGACCTTTTTGTTTGTTTTATATACTAGCTAACCCAGTTGAGAAATCAACAGGAAAAAGAAGGTTTAAAAGAAATATTAAATAAGGATTTTACTTCGTTAATATTTTTCCAAGTAATAAAATTAAGCAAATTTAATTTCCTCCCCCCTCCCTTTAATATCTCATTTAGAAAATAAAATTTTGTAAAAATAATCATTGCAGAATTATTGTAAAAAAAAATTCGTTTAGGATTTTATAACTTCAAAATTTTAACTAGTAAAAATAAGTTACAAAGAGTAAAAATGTTATTGTTTAGTTGAGATGAATTTATGCATAATGTTTATTTCCTAAAGGGGAAATGAACAGAATTTTTTAATAAAATTAACTCTAAGTTTATATGATTTCACGTAATAGATTTTTATTATAACAAATATATTACTAAAGTAATTCACTTAAAAATAAAAAAAAAACTGTTTAAAAAAGTTCTCTTTACAAGTTGATGTCTACAGATTACAAACTTCAATAACACGTGTTTAATAATACATGAATGTTGCGTCAGTGGAAAGAGAAACACAAAAGGTTTTGTATAACATTTGGTTCACATCACATCACATGAGCTCAGTGTGAGCTCCCTGTGTCACGCGACTTACATCAAGCCTGTAGTCCAATTCCTGCCACACACGTTGTAACATGTAAGCAATGGTTCACTACTGCACGTTCACTAATGCAATGGTCTCTGTGATACGAACACGAATATCCTGGATGGTAGCAGTAAAGATGGCTAATACATATGTTGTTTAACAAAACTTAAGAAAAAAGTGACAGAGTCGGAGAAAAGTAGAGGCCAAGGCAAACGTTCACTACAGTCAAGGCCAGCACGCCAAATCCATCTATTTGATAGTTGCCTATGCAATTCAAGTGTGGCGTTTAAGTGGAAATGGGTTGGTATCCCATCCTGTGAAAAACTGAACGTCGGATGTGGATTTTTTCAGTTGTGGATTTCTGTGAACTTTATACGAAACTCTCTCTCAAGCTCCATATTTGCCTTGCTTACGCCAATTTTCCCCATTTCCGACTATACTGAACGAGATATTCACTAGATTTGGGCTTTGATATACTCTTCAGATAAATATATATGAAACCATTTTCGATTTTTTTTTAATTTCGATTTTTTAGGGATGCGATGTGTATGGCGCGGCGACTCAACCAAGACAATAGCTGCCACTGTTGACTGTATTTAGGACGCTACTCGCTGCACTTACCTCCTGTTACTTGACTAAAAAACAAAATAAAAAATATTGAAATCGGAAAGTGTGAGCTCCCTGTGCACGCGACTTACATCAAGCCTGTAGTCCAATTCCTGCCATACACGTTGTAAAATGGAAGCAATGGTTCACTACTGCACGTTCACTAATGCAATGGTCTCTGTGATACGAACACGAATATCTTGGATGGTAGCAGTAAAGATGGCTTTTAATTTAGAAGAATGTCTTAATTTAGAAGACAGAAAAAAATTGGAATTATATGATGAAAATTCAAATCTCTATCGATTTGTCATTTTCAAATTGATCTTCTTAGTTTACTTCTACTCCTATTCAAATTAGTTAATTTCATATAATTTAAAAAAAATAATAATCAAACTGGTATGAAAATTAATAGCTGTGGTTTTAAAAATATGTACTTGAATTTTTCGTAGTAATGAATTTCATATACGAGTATATATGATTTAAAAACTAAAATATTTACCGAGGCAAAAGTTTTAAAACTATAATTTTCTTTTAAATGTCGAAACAGTTTGTTCTAATACTTTTAACTGATACTAGGAAAAAACTTCATAAATTATTTTTACTTTGAATTTCTTGTACTAGATGGAATAATGAAATGTTGTACATAATGGCAAACTACTTTTCTAAGTAAACAATAATTTTAATAATAATAATTTTCAAAGTACTTTTCCAAGCCGTCACTTGGAAAAAGATAATAAATTTTATTCTTAAATTTTTTAAAAACTCTTCCAGTCTTTTACGAAGATGTGGAGGTAAAAAAAATATTTTTATGAAAATTATACTAATTTAATAAAACTGAATATGTGTTTATACTAAACATTTTTTCCGACATTATGTGGGTATCATCTTATGTGTAATTTGAAATATATAAATAGTTTGTATGTTTTAAAATTTTTTAACGAATGGAAAAGAAAAAGTGGATCAAATTCAAAAACAAATTGTAAGGTAATTTTATCTAAGCCAGATTGAACATTTAAATTTAATTTACATTTTATCTTAATTTTATTTTAAATATATTCCATTATCTTTGTACTATCTTGTTAAAGAAAGATATTTTCTAATAATTTTTTATTCGTAGAGCAATTTAATGAAAAAATAACAGTACAGAATTTATATAAGAGTATAATAAACTTATCATAAAATAAAATTGATTTGTAAATAACATCTACCACACAAATAATACATTTTAAATTCTTTTTTAAATTTTGAAATTTTTAGTCAGTGTGACGTTAATAACCGTAATTTGGCGTTCACTTTAAAATTTTTCATCTAAAAAAGATTTTTTTTTTCTGCTTTTTGAAGTCGATTTTATCTTTTTTTTTGACAAGTTGATACTGTGAGCAATTACGTTTTATTTCTGTTTAAAGTATGAAAAACTATGCTTTTATAAAAATATGTTCTCAAGAAAACACATAATCAAAACATTGATAAAAATAAAGCAAAGAATACAAAGAAATGAAATATGAAAAGATTATAAAGTACGTACATCCGAGGGCGAAATAATTTAATCAATAAACTTTTTTTTTATTATTTTTTAAACCATAAAAATTTGCAACAAAATTACTCTATTACTCCGATTTATCTATTTGTCTTTTTTCCCTTGACGTTTTCCAACAAAACTCTTCTTCTGTCTATCTCTCTTTGTCAATTCCCATTTGCCACTAACATTTTTAATGCAGTTCTTAATTTCCTCATTCAACTGCTATCGCCAAACAATCTTTGTATTGTTTTCCATACGTTGTCCGATACACTTTCTGAATTTGTGAGAGCCTTTACTTTTAAGACAATCCTTCCACCTACGTTTTATTTATTGTGTTTCTAATAAATCTAATTTTCATAGCTTTCCTTTGTCTTATTATTAGTAAATAAAAACATTTATTAATATTTTTGTGACTGATTTTAGTTCGTATAAATTATTATGCCTGATTTAGATACCTTTCATAAAATAAAAAAATTAAAAAAAAACTAAAATTTTTATCTTATTTGCCCACATATTAGTCTGACTAATAATATTTTCAATTAATTTTTTTTACAAATAATCAAAAATTGAGTAAAGTATTTTTCTTTGGTATTTTTTTTTCTTTAAAAAAAAATGTAATAGTGTATTATTTGTTAATTTACTTCAATTTATAGCAATATAAAAAATTTCATATTTATATATGCCTACAAGAATTGTAGGCATATAGAAATATTACATTTATTGAAAAATGCAGCATTTTTATTAAAAAATTGTTTAAATATTATTTTATCATCAGTATTATACACCTACATTTAAGAATTTTTCTTTTCCATTTCTTTTTTAATGCACCCACGTAAAATGTTTAGGTAGTTACATAATTCCTTTGTTCCCTAGAACACTATTCATACATAGTGAAATAATGACCTTTTTCTATTTTTTTATTAAAAGTAGGCGGGATCCATTACAACTTCATAATGAACTTGTCATAATTTTAATCACACTTTACAAATTTCTGAGCAGATTTAACATAAAATATGGTATATAGAGTTACTCGAGAAGAATGTAAAAGACTTTCAGGGCATGTTCTACTAGTGAAAATAAAGAACAATGTTCATATAAACATAGGTTCTGAAACGTTACGTTAACAGGTGTCAGCTAGCAAAGGTTTCGCACAGAATCTTTAGCCTTCAGGAAAATTAAATAGTTGTAATTCTTGGAACCTACATTCCAAATTAAGGGGCATAAATTTAGTAATTTTTTATGAAATCCGACCTGAAAAACTTAAAAATAAGTAATCTTTGTGAAGTCTGCGGTTAAATACAAAAGACTGGGGCCGAAAATCATACAATTTTATGTTTGGAGTAAAATAACTTTGTTAAACACGTAATAAACAAAAAAAATATTAAATAAAATTTGTAGAAAATTTAATTCTGAGTAAACTTTTTCCCATTAGGTATTACTTTAGAGGATGATTGAAGATGATATGTATGACTGTAAATGAAGTGTAGTCTTGTACAGTCTCAGGTTGACCATTTCTGAGATCTGTGGTTAATTGAAACCCAACCACCAAAGAAAACCGGTATCCACGATCTAGTATTCAAATCCGTATAAAAGTAACTGCCTTTACTAGGATTTGAACGTTGGAACTCTCAACATCGAAATCAGCTGATTTGCGATGACGCCGTTCACAAATAGATCAAGCCGGTGGGTTAATTTTGAGTAAACTTGTATGAATAAAGTTCACGGAAGCTAAGTAACGAAAGAATTCGAAGTCTAGGTATTAAAGAAAATAAAATTTTCAAAATTATAAGACAAAAGAATTAAATATTCTAGAAAAATAAACAATAAAAATCTAAAAAAAAAGAAAAATCAAATAAAACATATTAATAAAGTAATTTATTGGACTTCTTTAAAGTTATTAAAAATTACTTTTATCTAAATTTGTTTGAAATAATTATTTAATGAGTTTACAATACTAACGGCTGATTAAAAAAAATGCAGTTCTGAGACCTATTTTTTTTCAATTTTCAGTTTTGATTTCTTATAAAACCACTAAATTTTCAACTTTTACTGTAATTCCAAGAATTACAGTATATCTAAATTTTACGAAGGCGCGAAATTTTTCGTCACCCGACTCTCGGTTACAAAACGTTTTCGATCCTGTGTTCTTTAATTTCACCAGTGTGAATTGGTGAATTAGTGAAAGTACATGTTCTGAAAATTTGTAACATTCTTCTTGAATTTCTTGTATATTGTAATATGTATCGTATCGAAATCTATGTAACATGTATACATTATACATAACATGGAAAAAATAACATAAACCTCTTATTGTGGTTATAGAAACATTTTCACTTTAGCTACATTGTTTCTTGAATATGTATTGTATAATTGTACTAGAAAATTTATACCGTGTATGTTGATTTTAAATATTGCATATTTATATACAACAACAAAGGATAGAAATATATTATTTCTATTAAGTGTGGGGTTTAATTTTTTTGGAAAATTGTGGATGTCTAACTAGTATTTACAATGCATCGGAGTAAACTTTTTCCAAACTTCACAGAACATAAGATTTCACCTCATCTCAATCACAGATATTCCTCACTCGTTTAAGATATCAGTACCAAACTATAATTATATCAATGCAGAAGTCACATGCAATACAGTGCTGAGGTAAAAAGAAATTTATGGATCGATGAACATAAAGGCGTCTAATTTTTATCAATCATTTTCACAAATGTCCTCGGTTTGGTTCTTCCTAGTCCCCAAAAATTTTAAAATCTCAGTATCTTTTTTATCGATAACAATATTTTTATTCTGCTGTACATAACAATTGGGAAAATAAATTCTTTAAAATGTATGTAATGACTACATTTATATATAGAGCAAACAGTTAATTTTATAGAGATATATTATCAATAATACAAAATACAAGAACAATAAATCAAATTAATTCGGCATGACTAATGTAGAGAATTTGCAAAAGTACCAGAAATATATTTTCAGTAGTTTTCGAGAAATTTTGGGTAAAAGATAAAATTACTGAGGTCAAAAACACACTGTTTTATGTTTGGTGTAAAATAATTTTGTTAAATTTGTAATAAAATTATTAAACAAAACTTGTACAGAATTTTATTCCGAGTAAAATTGTACGAATAAAGTCCACAGAAACTAAATGCAAACGTATGTATTTCTAAGTTTATTAAAGACAAATATCAAAATATGACAGATTTTAATTAGGTAAATTTTTGTCCCGTGAATTAATTAGTCAGGCTTAATTTTACCAAAGGCGCAGAAATCAGGGCGAAATCTTCCGCCGGCGTTTACGAACAAATGGTTATTACTTCTTTATTTTCAACATTAAAACATGTCCTAAAAATCTGTTACATCCTTCGCGAATAATTCTGTATAAAATCTAGTATTAGAATACTGGTAACCAAAGAAATCTCGAAACCATTAGAACTTATAGAAACAGTGGTTATTATTTTACATTCAAATATAATTACAAATAAGATAATTAAATTTCGTACGCTTATATCAAACATTTATCTTATTATAAGATTAATAATAAGTCTTATTAATTTAATTAATTCATTAAATAATAATCCTATGTGTTAATGGAAATACTCAAAGGATTTACTAGATGCTGGTTTCCTTGTTTTGGTCGAATTAATTATCATAGATTTATGTTGGCTTATTAAACATAATTAATCTCATAACGGTGTACAAACATAAGGTGTGTTGTTCATGTTACATGGAACGTAAATACTTAACTATAACAGTGAATATTATAAGCTTGTTTAAAGGTTCTTTATATTCATGTTACAACAGCTTTTCTAAGTATAATTAACCCCATTCAAGCTTATTCAAGCATATATATTTTAAAATAATAACATAAAAGAAATTGTAAACACTGAATTAAAAAAAGAAAAACAAATATTATAGAAAATTACTAGATTTTATTTCCTTTTGTGGAACATTGGCGTAATAATTAATCTGCTCACTTTACCTAAATCTGGTATATCTCAAGTCTTTAGATGAAATATGAACACTGGGAAAACAGACAGATTAAATTGATATATAATTTAAAAGTAAAAACTTTTAATAATTGGTCAAGAAACAATCTTTGTCTAGACTTCTACTTCATTAGAAGTCTTAGGATTTTTATTTTTGGATATATGTACAATATAAACCTAACAATAAATAATAACAGAAAAAAAAAATTAAATAAAAGTTCTCAGAGTGCTTACAGATTAAATTTCTTTGCTCCTTATATAAAATATGAAACCACATAAAATTTAAGAAAGAATAAGCGTTAAAAAAAAGTTATTAGAAATTACTTGTATAACTTGTATTAAAAAGTTAAAATTTTAAAATGGGTTGTAATTTACTGGCAGATGATAAAACAAAATATATATTTTTTATGCAAAAGTAGTACTTTAAATTCGCAAGGTTAAATTGATGATTTACTAGGAATTCATTAAATGTAAGAGGAGTTATTTTTTTTACCTTTAGTTGCTTAACATTTAAATATTTTCACATTAAATTATTAATGTTTTATATTATTGGTTTATGATTATTGTGATTGAGTTTTGGAATGTCGAATCCGTATAAGTGGAAGGTTAAAAAATCTGATGGGACACCACGTAGCTTCCTTGTACGCCTATTAAATTACATAAACACATTTTTTGCTGTACTTCATTTAAAATGATTTCATTTGAAAATGTGATCCGTTCCTCCAATTCTTTAATGAAGTAAACAGTTACGCAATTGCTGAAATATTTAACATCAAGTATTTATACAATTATTAATTCAACAATCTTGTATGAATGTTAGGATATAGTAAAAGACCCTTTACCATTAACATAATATGTTAAATATAAAGACGAAAAGTGTTAAAACCAACGAAAGTATAAAAAGATTAATAGAGGATGATGAATATAAAGAGAAAGAAAATTTGAAAACTAGAGAACATGTACACAAATTAAGATCAGAAGAATTATATCAAACAAAAGAGCGATTAAAAGATTGTCAACAAAAACGAATAAACGAAATGATGATCAACTCCGACTTAAGGAGAATATTGTTCTTCAATATCAGAGGACTAATGAGTTAAAAGATAAGAATCTTTTGCAATTTATCAAAGATCGGGAATGTATGCCTCAGTGTATATGTTGTTCTTGTGAGGGTCTATTTTTCAGTCACTCTGTAGTTAACTTTAATGTTGATAAAATTAAACAGAAATTTCAATATAATTAAATGAAATTGAACTAGAAAATTCAAAATAATAAAATTCCAAATTATAGTTTTCAATTAATACAAAATAATCAGATATTTCACCAAATCTATTACATATACAAATATGTAATACCTATTAAAATACATATACACATTTTTAAAAGTATATAAAATGTTATTTCACAAATTTTTATTGCTATTATTAAATAATTATTTATTGTAAAAGTTTTTTTTCCAATTACGAGTTAGTAATTATTTATAAATCAATATATTTAATTTAAAAAAAGAAAAACTAAAAATTAAATAAGATGAAGTCTGATTCGAACCGATGTTCCTTACCCTTGTAAGATCAACATATTTCATTAATTAGAATTTTAATTAGTAATTCTGAAACCAATGAAAATAAGTACCACTTATGATATATCATTGAAAAGCTCTCAATGAGGACTTATTACTGCAGTTCTAACTAAAAGTCCAAAATTCAAACTTTTTTTGATTTTGGGTTTTTTGTATACTTTTGATTTAGTCGATTGCAATCTACAGGGGAAATGCACAAGTAAATGTAGACAACAGTCCTAAATCCAAAATTTCAACATACCACACGGCTAATCGTTTTTGAGTTATGCGAGATACAAACGTACATACATACATACATACGTATTTAGTTCAGATACCACACATAAACTAGTCAAAATGGATTCAGGGATGGTCAAAACGGATATCTCCATTGAAATCAGAAAACCGACGTTTTTCGCGTTCTAAAATACTTCCTTTACTTTGTAAAAGGAAGTAAAAAATAATATTCTGTTTTTTTTTGTCTCTAACTCTTTCAATTTGTATTATTAAACAATTTTTTTAAATTTTTTGTCAATTTGAGAACATTAAAATTTAAGTAGTTTTTCTCCTATAATATACTCCGGATTTTTTCAGTATTTTTAAACAATTTTTCTTTTATATCAAATCAAAGAGCGATTAGATGAACGCCAACAAAGAACAAATAAACGAAATGATGGTTAACTCCACTTATGGAGAATATTGTTCCGACAATATTACAGGAATAATGAACTAAAAAATAAGAATTTTTTGCAGTTTATCAAAGATCGGCCATTTATGCTTCAGTGTATATGTTGTTCTTGTTCTTGTGAGGGTCTATGTTTCAGTTATTTGTAGTTAACTTTAATATAGATCAAATTAATCAGAAATTAAACTAGAAATCCAGAAATAATAAAGATTCTGTTATAATTTTCAAGTAATATTAAATAATCAGATGTTTCACCTAATCTATTACATATACACATATATATTAATCCCTATTAAATTATATATACCGATTTGTAAAAGTATATACAATTTTATTTCACTAACTTTGATTTTTTTAATATTTTTTTTTATTACTTTATTCTTATTATTGAATTATAAATTATTGTAAATTTTTTTTCATAATCACGAGTTATAATATAATTAATAAATGAGTATATTTAAATAAAAAAAAGTTAAAAAATAAATTTAAAAAAAATATTTAAAAAAGGCCATGAAGTCAGATTCGAACCGATGTGCCATCCTCTTCGATGATCCAAATATTTCATTTATTAAAATTTCATTTGACTATAACTCTGGGATCAGAGAAAATAAGTAACACTTATTATATATCGTTGAAAAGCTCTCCATAAGGGCTTATTACTGAAGTTAATAAAAAAGTTCAAAATCCAAATTTTGTTTTGATTTTAGGCTTTTTTTGGACACTTTTGGTACAATCGATTACAATCAAAAAAGGAGGTGCACAACTGTCCTAAATTCAAAATGTAAATATACTACGGCTAATCGTTTTTTAGTTATGCGAGATAAACATGTACGTACGTATGTACGTACGTACAGATGTTACGCCAAAACTAGTCAAAATGGATTCAGGAATGGTCAAAACTGATATTTCCGTTGAAATCTGAAAACTAAAATTGTTCGTGATCATAATACTTCCTTTACTACTTCGTACATGGAAGTAAAAAGGATATATCAAATTACATCTTTACACTTCTACCAGTGCCACGCTTATGATAGAATTAAATCCATCAACCATCAGCAGTCATTCAAATTAGTCTTTCTAGTATTTGATCGTCTTAATCGTGCTACTTACTTACAACTTCATTATCACTCAAAAGATTTTTTTTTTATTAATTCTTTGCAATAAAGGCGTTTCAAGGAAACGAATAACCCCTTGATCCATTGGTTTTAAAATGGATGTAAAATTTGCAGGTGAAACAAAACTTTGAATTTTCTGTACTCTCTTTCTAAGCAGCTGTTGAACGATGAGTGCATCATTTAATATCAAAAGAAGTTTTCCATTTTTAATCGTAATCTGCTGGTATTTTTTAATTGACGCTAGGAAATAGCCTTCGTACCAATCCGAAAAATTATTGTAAGTCATGAAATTTTTCTTTTGTAAATAATTGGAAGATTTTGGAAACTTAAAAAAAGCATGTGGTCTATTGATTTGCCAATCAGTGTAAGATTAATCGTAAACTCCAGTTGCGATACTACAAACCAAGGATATTACTTGTTCATTAGACGTTCTGTAGCCTAGAGATGATTCTTGTTTGCGAGAAACTAAAGTTTTCCTAGTAAGAGCTTTCCACTCAAGGCCTACTTCGTCGTTGTTATTAAAGTTCATAATAATCATTCAAAAAATCATCAGATTATTGAATTAACTAATTTGCTGCTGAGACGTTTGCTTACAATTGTATTACTTCAATTTCAAGTTGCTGAATTCCGCGACGCTGATTACAATTTCGAAGCCACCCAATAGCTGCTTTAAAATTTTCATTTCCATTAGAAATCATGGTTTTTTTACTACGAATTTGTAAATAAATTTGCTCACTAAGGGATCACTTTTGAACTAACTACCAGAAATAAGCTACTTCTTTGTTTGATGTTTTCTTAATTGTCGTCGTGGAAAAACTTTGTTATTTTACGAGTTGCGACACATAGTAGAGAATGGTGTCTCCATTTTTATTCAAATAAAGCCACTTTTTAATGTCTGAAATAATTGATTTTCCTACGCTGTATTCAACGATTTACCAAATACACAATTTTAAAATTACGCAGGAACTTTCGACTTCCAAATCAGCTAATTTGGGAAGACGCGTTCACCACTAGACCAACCCGGTGGGTTCACGATGATTAAACTCTGTGATTTCATCATGACGTAACGAAAATTTCGCAACCTACCTTGGGTAAAATTACGAAACATAGATAAGGAAAATAATGCAATAATGATGTCATATGTTTTGATCTACTGAGAAAATCTGAAAAAATGATCTACTTTGAAATAAAACAAACATCATTACATCATAGTTCATACTTGACCAATTAATGTGTTGGTCCATCAGTCTTACCGAAAGTTAATTTTATACAGGTCTGAAGTTATTCCCAAATCAGTTGATTTGGAAGTCGAGAGTTCCAGCGTTAACGTTCTAGTAAAGCCAGTTATTTTTACACGGATTTGAATAGTAGATCGTGGATACCGATGTTCTTTGGTGGTTGGGTTACAATTAACCACACATCTCAAGAATGGTCGATCTGAGACTGTACAAGACTACACTTCATTTACACTCATACCTGTCATCCTCATTACTCCTCGGACGTATTATCTGAAAGGTAATTACCGGAGACTAAACAGGAAAAAGAAAAGGTCTAAAGTTATGTATATTTTGTACTACTATACGATTGCAAAATCAATTAAAAATCTCACTAAAAACAAGATCGATTAAAATACCTGTAAAAGCAAGGCTTTATTTGAATAGTATTTTAGATTTTATAAATAGTGGATTCATTTTTAAAAAATTGCAATACGGATGTAAGCAGCTGAACATTCGAAAATTCAGCATTAGGATAATTGATGTCCCATTGTATTTACAAATTAAACTAACAATTAATGTCGATTATTTATGTCTGTATTAAGCTATTTTAGCAGAATTATCATAATTGTTCATGTATCAAAATCATCCTAATTCATTCATTTCTACCATGTTTAATTAATTACTAAACACACATACATATTTATATATATACATATACATATTCGTATACATACTAATATCCCCATCACGATATACATATATAATCAGAATTACCATCACAATATTATCAAATCTCATTAAGATTTATTCATCAGCAGTAGCATAAAATGGCAAATATTTTTATTTTTTCCCCTTTAAATTCCCTTTAAAATAAGAAGATTAAAAAAAAACCGTGAATGGTTTTTAGATATCTATCTGAAAAGTATTTAAAAGCCCAAATCGAGTGACTACCTCGTTTAGTGTAGTCGAAAATTTTCCCATTTGCAATCACTGTTCGAAATATTTTTACCTTTCTTCATCCCTTTTAAGGTCAAATTTCAAAAAAATCTAGAAATTGGTTTTTAGATATTCACCTGAAGATTAAGTACACCAAAGATGAAGTTGATATCTTCATTTGTTAACGAGAAATTCGAAAAATGTAAAATAATTTTAAAAAGTAGTAAAATTTAATGTTACCTTATTTTAACCCTTTAAACTCGAAATTTCAAAAAAATTCTTTCTTATTGTGCACTTAACACCGTAAGAAGAATGTGTGTACAAATTTTCATCAATTTATCTGGAGAAGGTTTTGCTGGGCGTTGATTATGAGTCATTTACGACATATTTTATATTATATATATATATACATTTGCAGTAAACGTTTTTAATATTTTCTGCAACCATATTGGAAGACATCCTGATAGGTTATTTTGTTATTATTATTATTTTTGGAAAATAAATACATCTTTATAATTATTATATAAACCATTAATTAAAATCTCGTATTAAAAATAAAAGTTGTTTAAACCAAAAATTATTATTGTGGTAAAAAGCCACTAAACATTCAGAGAGTTGTTACAGCTATTATAACAATTATAATCCATTATTATATTTCTTTGTATATAATTCTATAGGTAACATAAACTTTTTACGGAGGGAATATTTCGAAATTAGATTATATAACAAAATGGGATTTACTGAAACTATATGTGCATAAACAAAGGAGATTTAGATTTTTAAGCATAATAAATGAATTTATGAAACCGATACAGATAGTGATAGTGAGGCTGTTGTTTCTATTACAACAGACAGAAAAAGAGACGGGATATGTATATAGAGGTAAATCTAACAGAAACAGAAGAAGGAAATTTTCCCTCTCGGGTTACACAGTCACGTAAAAGCCGTTTTGCAATGTAGAGGGAAACAAGAGAAAAAGTTGCAGCAATATGGAAATAAAGAGAAAGACAATAGCATTTGAAAAGTTTATTGTTATCCCATACCTATGTTTGATTGGGCAGGAGAGATGGCAATATCCCTAGTCCCGTTGCTCTATGCTGAAGCATTCAATGGTACATTGTCGCTCCTATGGGACTTACAACATAAGAGAGAGAATATCTGTGTTCGTGTGAGTGTTTGGTAGAAACAGAGGAAGAGAGATATTATATGTGTTAGAAAGGAAGAGAAGCTCGTTACCGTTCCAATATCGACGCAGACTAACACCCATTAAACCCTTCCCCTTTTCTCGTTTAGGTGTATTTACCTGCATTTCCTACTCTTCAAACCTCGTTTTTGTCTTCGTTTCTTCATCTACTTCTCTCAATAATTCTATATTTATCGAATCTATTTATACACAAATTGCTTTTTATTACATTTTTACATATTATTTTTTAATATATTAAATTTTCGAATGAAAGTTATATTTCGTCATTTTTTTTATAGTCAGTTATAACAAATTTTTAACTGTGTTAAAATATTAAAAATATTTCCATATTTGATTACAAAATAATCAAACATACCTCGTAATTCAACAATCTGTTGACTGTGAATTTAATTTCTTGCAAATGCTCATGCTTTTGGATATTTTAGATTTTACTTAAACTTAACACTAGGGAAATTGGGTTTATTTATTCTGTTTTCAGGAAATATTGTCACTGGAATCATAAATCATAGGAAAAATTATTAGTACCCAACGTAGGTCAACTTTAGTAAACCTTATTAAATTACTTTCTTATATTTTTAAACTTCATTTTTAACCATATTATAATCAACGAATACCTTTTTTGAATAAGTACTCTTTTATAATATTTAACATATTTCTGTAAGTTTCTCTACAATACCATTCAATTATTAAATAATATATATATATATATATTGCAATAAATCGTATTATTTTTTTTATTCTTATAAGTATTTTAAAAATATAAAACATTATTTCAGAACAAAAAACAACCATTTTCTAATATTCATATTTATAGGCTGCTATTTTGAACGTAAGACTGCGTCACGTCGATTTACATTTTGCGACATTTTTAATATTACCATCTTTCTCCAGTAGCTGTACATTTAATTACGATTATTTTATTTTATAATGACCACTACAACAGATATTTTCCCTTCACATTTTCTATTAATAATAAACTTTACAGACCACACTTCAACCGAAAAACATGGTCCAAATTTTTAATTTTGGGCGGTTATTATTATTTCATTAGATTATCATTACAGTTTGATTTAGTATATTGACATAACTAGATTTTCTAAATTTAAAGATATCCGAATGATAAGAACACTTCGGGAGTCGTGGCTAAACGGAAAGAGAGAGCGAAGCGAATTCTGCGGCCCTGGGGAGCCCTTGGTTCGGTCCTGGGGCTCGTCTGCACCGACCTGAGCTACGGGGATCCAGGAGGCGAAGCCCCGACAGGCTAGTCTAAAATAAATTAATATGCTCGGTAATTTATTAAAAGTAGCAGTGGCGCAAATATATTACTCTTCCTCGTGCGATAGTAGTTTACGTTGTCTAGAATAACAAAGATGGATTGATATATATATATATATATATATATATATATATATATTAATATGTATAAAAATGCCAATATTTCAAAAATAGTGTATATCAATAATTTTAATAAATATATAAATAAACTGCAACTTAATCAAGAATGTTGATCGTTAAATAGTTTAACTATAAAACGAGATTTCTGAAGAAAATAATTCCAATCTTATACACACATTTATTTAATAATTTTTTAAAAACTTCTACACTTGAATAATATTTTTTGTCAAAATGGGTAAATATCAGTTAAAAAAAAAAGAAATAAAAACAATGAAGGTTTGATGGAAGAAAATGCTATTAATTAATACTTTTTTGTATCATTTCTAGTTACTCCTATGCAAATAAATAGAGGAATTTTGTTTTTCAAAGGGATGTTAAAATAAATTGAATCTGTAATTTAAATTTTATAGTCGCACCAATTATTTCTACGTAGCAACTTTGTGAAGTTCTAAACAGTGTGTTCTAAACTTGGATTCTAAATAATGTGTTAGATTGACTTTTTTCTAATTGTTTTTTTAAATTATTTGTAATAAACTCTAAAAATGTTTGAATGGGTCAGAGTTTGCTAAAAAGAAGACAATTAGTATGTATATATAAATATATATATATTCTAGGAAAATGTATATTGTTAGAGATATTATTTTCAAGAAATAAAAAAAAGTTATTAATTTTTTGCATTATTGTTGAAAAATTAATAGAACCGAGGTACTGAAATTGATTTTGTTAAAACAATAATATCAGCTTTTTAATAATAAAATATTATTTGATTTGAATTGTAAGCGCTACAAACAGGCAACGTATTTGCATTTAAATATATTCGTACAGACTAGCTGTAAATGGATTTTATATTTATTACCTCCTTTATAAATATTATTATTCCACAAATCCAATGACATTTTATGTTCTAACTATGTTTACATATTCGAATTCCTGAACGCTCGCAGTGTTTACTCATACAATAAAAGAAACGCACAAGTACAGTTTTTCATACACATAAACGTAAAACGCTATTGACCTGATCAATATCTGTGGTAGTGAAAATAGAACTAATAAAATAAAATGTTGATTTAATAACATTTGTTTAACAAAACTGTTTAATTTTACCACTTTTTTTTAACATTTTCTAATTGAATTTACGCTCCGTTAATAAAAATGTGCAAACATTTTGTCTGTTACATTATGAAATTATTTATTTACAAAATATATTTTTTTGAAAATAAAGCAAAAATATTACTTTTTAAATCGAAATAAAATTATATATGACTGAGTTGTAGTCCAAATTCAAGTTGCATATTCGTCTACCTTAATATTTTACATACCTTCTACGTTACGTATTACATGTGTTTTGATGTTATACAGGAGGATCTATTTTCAAATCCAAATATAATTATTTTTAATTAATTAGATTTGAATATTACTCGTTTTACTTATATTACTGCTTTGATCAGTGGTTCCCAAACTTTTCAGAGTCGTGGCGTCATTTTTCAATTAAACATTTCCATGGCGCACTACCCTAAGTAAAAGTATGACTACTCATAAGTAAGAGATAAAAATTTAAAAAAAATCGTATATCTTCATTATTATCTTTTTTTACTTTATTAACATTAAATTAATTATTATAAATGTCTTGGTTCAATTAATTATGAAGCTTTTACAATATTTTGCGGTGCCTCTGTGAAGAGGTCGCGGCGCACAGTTTGGGAATCACTGGCTTAGGTAGTTAAGATTCAATCAATTAGCGTTGTCTGAAGAATGATCAGCCTTCTGAACCGGTCAAAAGAAAGCTCTGATTTGCAATTTAATATACATCAATTGAAATAGAGAATTATAGAATTAAAAATAAAATACTTCATTAAATAAGGTAATAAATAAACAGTAGAACCCAAGTCAGACGTCTGGCCTTTGCGGATGACCTGATTTGCTAGCATAAATAGAGGAAGAAGCGATTCAACAGGTTGATTATCTATAACAGGTAGCTGAGACAGCAGTTCTACAGTTATCCATTGAAAAATCAGAAATAATGCCCAGCATCAGAAACTGCCCCAAAAAGAAAATTAATACAGAATACGGAAAAGTGGTATCTAGTTTCAAATATCTAGGAGCAAAAAATACAACAGTACGGATAGATCGCAAGAGAAGAGAGAAGAAACAAATTGGATAAATTAGTTTCCTGACCAAAAATATCTAGAACAAACAAAAAAGATCAAACTCAGACATTACACCGCGGTAGTGAGACAGTAGTACTGTACCGAAGTGAAACTTTACATCTTACCGATCTTGAACCGTTAAAGGAAATAAAAAGAACAACTCTGATAACATTCTCAGGCCGCAGGACAACAGGCTACAAACAGAACAACAACAGGATAAAAATTGAAAACCAAACAAACATTGTATGAAAAAATAGAAGAATTCGAAAAAGGTACGAAAAGAGAGAAAGCTACGAACAAAAAGCTGGCGAAAGAAGATTATTTAAACAAACATTCAATAAAGTCTAAGAACAAAATAGCAACCCCCTGGGTACCTACACAATTAAAGAAAGAATTATAGAATCTAGAAATCCAAGAACAGGAAATGAGAGATAGAAAGCTATTCGGACAAAAAATATACAAAGTTGAGTTTGAATCAGAGAAGAAGGTAACAATCAAACCAAATTGGAATGGTCGGAAGATCAAACACACGTAAAGAATGAAAGAATATTAGCAGAAAAGAAAAAGAAACCAGAAGAAATTATATTTGTGTGATCCATACTTGGTAAACCCGCAAAACAAATCTAATGTAGCTTGCCAAAAATTCTTCAAATTACCGGTAAATAAAAATTTTGATAGAGGACCTTTTAAAAATAATAACGTTGAATGTCAAGATTTCATCCGGATTGTTTTGGGTTTGAACCTTTGTCACGCTTAATTCCTCATTGGCTACAAAATCAATTTCTCATTAAAAAAGAGAAGTAACTTCAATTAAATTCGATTGTTAAGAATGTATTAATAATAAATAAGGTTAAAAAATATCATTTTACGAACAACAACAAAACATTCTTGTCATATAACTCAAAATGAAGGTATTATAAAGCTGTAGTCCAACCATAAGCAATATATAGAGCAAAATGCTTATAGGGCTTTTCAAAATAAGCGTAACAAAGATAGAGAAAAGAATTCTAAGAAGATTATACGGACCAAAATATAAAGATTATATTTACAAATGGAAAAGTGAAAAAAAACTTTTACAAAGATACAGAAAAAACTGCTTATTTAATCCAAGAAAAAGGTATATTTTTTTATGGAAATTCATACAGAATGAACTACCGGAGATGATAAAACAAATGATTTTTATTAAAACACTACCACGAATACCACACGGTTTAAAGAAATTGAAAAATATTTAAAAACATGAAACATTTCTGAAGATTTGATTGAAGGCATAACGTTTCCGGAGAGAAAAAAGAAAGGTATGCACCTGAATGTATAGACGGAAGAAAGGAAATAATTCAGTGAAAAAATGAAGGGATGAGACAAAAAAAAAATTTGTGAAAGGAAAAAATGATGGGAAAGACAAAAAGTACAAACAATGAAAACGCGATCCTTAGAACGAAAAAATAAGGTTAAAAGTTTAGAGAAATAATATATTAATAATGTTTTGTTGTAAATCTTATCATTTCAAAACATATTAGCAAAAGGTTAATTAATTTTATTTTTTAATAAATAAAGAATCAAGGATTATATTTGATAAAATGGGTATGTAAATTTGATATTTATATAATGGGTATATATATTTTATATAAAAGGACAATTTTAGTTGCACGCTTAGCCGTAGGTTGATTTCAGATCTTTCCGCTTGAGAGCTCCACTACCAAAGACGGCGACTCCTGAACAGAAACCCTTCTGCGTTTTACAGTTTGATAAATGTGAAACTGTAGTAACATTTCAACTGTGTTTTGTGGAAAGTTTAATTATAATAACTGTAATCCTCCGATTGACAATAACATTCGCCGATGGCATAATCAAATTGAAACGACCGGAATGTCTGTATAAATGCAAGAGGACAGGACGATCGAACGTGACTGAAGAAAGTGTTGAACGGGTCAAGCAATCTTCCCTGAGTAGTCACAAAAAATCTGTTAGGAAAGCCTGCTGCGAAGTAGCAGTGCCGGGGATGATAATGTGAAACCGCCTAAGGTATCTTTTACATATGCGACTAAACAGTTGATAGCTGTTACAGGCTTTGAAGCCTACCCACTACGCTGTGCGTACCTATTTCGCGATTGAAATATTGTGGCATAAGGATGACAAATTTTTTTACCGTATAGTGTTTAATGACGACTCAATATTTCATTTTAATAGGAGAGTTAATACACATATCTGTATCTGGAAATCAGAAAATTCCCATGAATTCTTAAATGCGAACGGGACATTAAATTAAATCTTTCTGTGTAATATCCCCGTTCTTTTTCGTTGAAGCAAGCGTTGCAAGAGTTGCTTATCTGGTTATGCTGCGTACGTGGTTCTTTCCTAAACTTCAAGATGACCAAAAAATTTTATTTGGCAACAAGATTTGGCGACAAGAGCCTTGTCAGCATAACTGTAATTGATCGGTCGAATGATATTTTCTCCGACCGCTGGGTCGGTCGGAGCGGACCCATTAACAGAGCTTATTTTATGTAGCCTCCAAGGTTACCCGATCTGACTCTATGTGATTCTTTCCTTTGGAATTTTATAACCGATCTTGTGTATATGCGCTCCGCTACCCACTGATCCATGCGATTTGAGGCACACGATTGAAGCTGCTGTCATTCCGATTACTCCAGACATACTATTTAAAGTATGGGAAGAACTCTCCTATCGCTTTGAATGTGCCAAGTGACGAAAGTGCTAACTGTATACGTTGAACATTTGTAGGGAAAAACTCTTAAGATTTTTTTAATTTTATTTGTGATTAGTAGAAAATTTTAATAAATACTTAACTGTAATATATTTGTGATTCTTGGAGCAAATTTGCGGCAGCGTTTCATTAAAAAAGAACAGACACGATTAATTCAAAATAAAAATCGACGTTATTCAAACAAAAATAATTGACGTTAATTTCATTAATTATGTATCACTTAAATAAACTACGTAGTTTCAATAAAAAAATATAAAAACTGGGAAAAAGCGCATACGGTTATGGGTTTTTGAGAAGGACGGAACGAAATGGGTATAGGTTTCTTTTGGGTACAAAGTAAGTTGAACTTGTAAAACTAATGGAAATATGCTGCTGGTAGGCTAAAGAGAAGACGTAGAATTGGGAACGAAGAGCATTTATATTTTAAAGATTACATTTCTTTTACATGGACGACTAGGAAATCTTAATTAAATCAAGCAGAATATTTGCATACTATAAGGTATCTTCTGTTGGTTTGAATCTAATAAAATATTAAAAAAACTTGACTGCAAAAAAAAACATTGCTTACAAACATTGCTCTTTAAAGGGCGTGGGGGTGACAATTTCGTATGAAGTATTTGTAAATAGTATAATTTTTTTTAAAATTTATTTAAATATATATATAAATTTGTTGAATATTTAGAAAATAAAGTATTAGATTAAATACTATGGTCTCATTCTATAAAAGATACGTACATGACATTCTAGTATGTGGATATGAACAGGATATTGATTTAATATTAAAAGAATTTAACCTGTTTAATGAACATATACAATTTACAAAGGAAGTTGAAATTAACAATAGTATAAACTTTTTGGATTTAACAGTAACTCGTGTCGCAAAAAAAATATATCAACAGAATTGTATATAAAACCAACATCTTCATGCAGATACCAAAATTTACCATCAACACAACCGATATCAAATAAAAATTCAGTAGTCAAGAATCTTGCAAACAGAGTAATAAAATTTACAAACCCCGAAAATAGACCAGAATATATAAAAAAAAATCAAATGATCTATTAATAAATAATAATTATCCGGAAAATATCATAAAATATTTCAAATTACAATTCATAAACACTATAATAATCAGCCAAACATCATAATAAGAGTGAGGATTATGTTGCATTACCGTATGTCGCAGATTTGTAGAAAAGAATAAAAAATTGCTGCAAAAGGATTTTGCATTAGCCCATCAAAATTATAACAATCTGAATAGTATGTTTTCTAAATTAAATTTACCGATAAAAAATCAACAAGCCAACGTAGTATACAGCATTCCATGTAAAGTTTATTCCGTTGTACAATGGACAAACATCTCAATACCTTAAAAAAAAAAATAATAGAAGCTCATAAATATCGAAAAAAGGAAGTGACAGCATTCACAAAACATACAATAGAAGATTACTCGTTCGATTTCAACAGAACAAAAATATTAGACAAAGAACAAAATACATATAAAGACCACTCTAGAAATGATATACATCAATAAAAATATAAATGCAGTCGACAATAGAACGGACATAGCCGGATTAAGCAACATATACGTTAATTTAATTTAAAGAAACATATTTATATTGTAAATATAATTTTAAGGAAAATAATTTTTAATGTTTGTAATTTCTGAGAAAAATATGTGCATTGTAAAGGTTTCAACACATAGGAAATAGCAATCAGGTTATATATAGACAATTATCTAAAGATAAGATGAGTCAGGTATGGGTAGGGAGGTCTATTACAACAAGGGTGGGGATAAAATATTGTTACTAAGACGGGTAGACCGGTTAATTTCTTAGTATGTAAGAGAATTTTGTATGAATGTGTATTATCACCTGAGGAAGCTTATAGAATTCAAAGTGAAACATTATGTATTTAATGTGTAATATAAAATTAAAAAAATATAAAGTAATTTTAAGTAAAATATATCTATATTATATTAATGCATATATATACATATATATATATGATCTATGATACTCCCGGTAACGTCAGGATTTTAACGCGGGGTCGGATCTTCCGTTAAGCTACTACGGTGGAACATTACACTCCCTTTTTGAGCAGGTGTGTAATAAATACAGTTATTTATTTTTTATGATTCGATTCATGTCGTACTGAGAACAAGAAAATGGAACCGAATTTGAAACTTCTGTTCTCACGCTTAGTACAAATTTAAAAATTATTACACTGCCATCGATAAACTCTTTTTCTTTAGTAAAGGTAAAAATAATCCCTAATTATTATTAATAAGATTTTGCTGTTTTTAAATGGTTGTATACTTTCATAAGACTGATAAGAAAAGTGAGGTCTTGTAATCACAAGACCTTATACCAACCAATCGGTTGGTATAAGATGCGATATAATCCCAATGAACATTGCTTCCCTATTTATCAACTTACTTTTGCATTATGAATGACCTAAATGTGATGGTTGCAGATTCCTAAAATATATTGATGATATTAGTGTGTTTTATCGATTGGGTTGATTCTTTTACTCAAGATTTGTACGAAGTAGAGTGACGTAATTTTCGGAGCGCATAATAATTTCCCAAATATATTCTTACGTCCGACCACCATGGCACAAGTGGTAACGTCTCGGCCTTTCATCCTGAGGTCCCGGGTTCGAATCCCGGTCAGGCATGGCATTTTCACACGCTAAAAAAATTATCTACGTTTGGAATATATGTTGATGTGAGCGCCGTGCTGCACTTTACCGCCGCGACGTATACCCCCCCCCCCCCCGCCTTTATCACCGCCTCACTCGTCTCGCGCGGCGCGCTTGCACGTAACACTCGAGGTTTAGATGTACTTTAAACTAATTCAACGGCATTTAAACGAATGGAAGTAAATTAATGAATTGTTTAGATTCTCTAGTTTCCGAATCCGTTTTTAAATTTTCATTGAATCGATCGTACGAGATGATATTGCTGGAAATTTTCGCAAAAATAACCATTTTTAGCAGTTTTCCGGATATTCTCGGCGAGAAATGCATCAATAAAATCGCATAAGGTCTCATTTTACAGGTTTTTCAATTTTCTACATTTTTTTGTAATAAATTTATTATAATTGCTCCTGCAGTTTTCATTTTATAAGCCAAAAACGAAAAAAACAATTTTTTTTGCACAAAAACATTGTTGAAACAATTGTTAGGACTAGTTACCAGTTAAAAACATAAACGTTTTTATCTACAAAACATACTTAAAAATATCCCGCAATCAGTTCCGGGTAACAATTTTGACATGATAAAAAGCCATGTTAACGTTAAAAGCTATAGTTGGAATTTTAATGTACGAATAATATGTTTTGAGAATTTACACCCTTACAGATAAAAAATACATTTAAATTATTGAAATATATATCCTTGCAGATATATAATTATATATTAGATACATTATTGATATATTATATGATTGCAGTTATTTTTATTGAAATATATATCCTTCATCGATTTATTTTATAATCAGTTACAATCTAAGTAAATAATGGAAAAAGGAAAATACGATAAAAACATCTCATATAGTTAGTTGTAATCTTTATAAAAATTGTAATTAATATAAATTTTTAAATGAATATATGGGTTATGGAGACTCTCCGAAGAGAATTCAAGATATAACTAAATCTAAAAAACGACAGTGTAATTGCTCGGAATAGGTAATCGCAGTTAATAGAATTAAAGAAAGAACGAATTATAATCAGAAAATTCAAAATTTGCATAAGAGCAATATGAGAATTTTCATATCTATAATTTTCTAATCATATAATTAAAAACTTTTTCAATCTCTGTTCTTTAATCCTCATACATTATAGAGTCGCGTACGAAATAATGCAACATTTGTTTTGGTAATAATTGTTTATGTTAATAAATTATTGCTGTGTTATTTTGTAATCATTTTTACTTACAAAAGTTAGGAAAAGTGACAACAGTTGAATGAATATTTGTTCGAAGGTGGCTGACAAAGGATGAGTGACTGTTCCACAGCGCTTAAAGACTTGTTTTTTACTGAAACTAAAAGTGTGGCGCTTACACAATGACAATTTCGTACACATTTTCTAACTCGGTGGTCACCCTCATTTACCCACTGAGTTGGTCTAGTGGTGAACGCGTCTTCGCAAATCAGCTGATTTCCAAGTCGAGAGTTCCAGAGTTCAAGGCATAGTAAAGGCAGTTACTTTTATACAGATCTGAATACTAGATCGTGGATGCCAGTGTTTTTTGGTGGTAGGGTTTCTTCAATTAACCACACACCTCAGAAATGGTCGACCTGAGACTGTACAAGACTACACTTCACTTACAATCATACATATCATCCTCATTCATTCTCTGAAGTAATACCTGACGGTAATTCTCGGAGGTTAAACAGGAAAAGAAAGGAAGGTCGCCCTCATTTAAAACAGTACGTAGACTTTACGAAAAATTTAATAGTGATAGGTTAAGTATTTGAGAGTAAGCGCAAACGGCCTGCCAATGTTCTTTCTCCACAGAATGTCGAAGCTGTCAAAGCAGCGTTGCTGAGGAGTCCGAGCAAATCAACAAGAAAAGTAGCAGCACAACTTGGGGTTTCTAGGCGATCTGTGCAGCGAATTTGAAAAAACTGATTTGCATTTGTATCCGTACAGAATAACAGTATTGCCTAAAATTGAAGTTGATAACAAACATCAAAGAATGGCATTCGCTGAATGGGTGTGAACCAAACTTATTGTTGAACAATGTTTAGTTTTCAGATGAGGCACATTTTCACCTGGACGGGGTTGTTAATAAACAAAATGTGTGTTTTTGGACTTCCGAAAATCTACACGAGCTTCATGAAAAGGTGCATCACACTTCAAGAATTGCGGTGGGGCCGCTATCTCAAGTCATGGGGTAATGGAGCCATTTTTTTTTTTGAACAGGAAGTGAACGTTATCTGAACATGCTGCGTAATAATTTTCTTCCTCAGCTTCTTGTAAAAGGGTTTCAATTAGAAAACGAATGGTTCATGCAGGATGGAACCAGACCACACACAGCTAATGTTTTAGACTTTTAACGCAAATGTTATTTTCAAACCGAGTTCCTAATCATTTTGGTTAGGACGGAATTTGCCCCCGAATAGTCCTGATTTGAATCCGCGTCATTATTTTCTTTGGGGATTTTTAAAGGAAAAGATTTTCCCTAAACATTCTCGTACAGTAATAGAACTGAGCTGGCAGGTTTTCAACGATATATCATTAGTGGCACTTATTTTCATTGATTTCAGAGTTACAGCCAAATAAAATTTTAATTAATGAAATATTTGGATCGTACAAGGGGTAGGCACACCGACACCGTATAACGGGAATCCGACTTCATTTCCTTTTTTTTTTTAATTTAAACGTATTGATTTATTAATAATAATTAACCTCTGATTGTAAAAAGAAATATTTTAATTTTTTAACTATGTTTTTTTAAAATTTAAATATATTGATTTATTAATAGTTGTTAACATCTGATCGTAAGAAAATGTGTATATGTAATTTAATAGTCGTACAAGGAAGTAATGTGGTGTCCACATCAGATTCATTAATATTGATAAACTCAAACAAAGTAAAGAGTAAAATAATTTTGACAAAATTCAAAAACATACAGGTAAGTAATATTCATAAAATAACAGACAAAAGCAAAATTAAAATTTCTACCATAAAAACAGAGAATCCAAATTTTTTGTTAAAATTTTTATCACCGTTCGGAAAAATCGTTTTTTTTAGATAATATAGTACTCCTACATTAAGCGATGTGGAATTGGTAGCTGCGACTGAGATGATGCAAAAAAATTATTGTGCCTTAGAACTACATCAAATGTTGGAAAGTAGTTGATAACCACTTTATTATTGGTTAGTTAATTGTCAAACAATCCATGAGTGGTAGCGTCTTGGCCTTTCATCCGGGGGTACCAGGTTCGAATCTCCGTCAGGTATGGCATTTTCACAAGCTACATTGTCATCCATCTCATCCTCTGAAGCAATACCTAACGGTGTTCCCGGAGGATAAACAAAAATAAGAAGATAATCCATCTAGTACTAGACGTAGATATATAATTTCTAAGATATCTTTTCTTTTACCTTTATCTTTACCTTTTATCTTTTACTTCTTTACCTTTATCTCGCTCCCAAATATTATTTTTATCTGAAGATAAAAATTTTATTCAACAGTTGTGAATTTCTTTTTTTCCTATCTTTTAAAAATAACTTTTTTGTAATAAAATACACAAATGGTGGTGATTTATTTTAAGTATTAGGAACTACGTGACAAAAGTCGTCTGATGTTTCAGCGTAGGATTTTTTACTAATGAAACTATTTCATTATCGCATTCAAGATAGGAGTGTTCTCATATTGTAAAAGTCATAGTAACATCTTCAAAAGATGTTTTAAACTTCAAATGCAACGAAGATCCCTAAGGATTGTGAACATTGTTTTATTTCCGTTCGTAAGTCAAAAAATATCTACATTTTCTATAAACCAGGATAGAAGAAATTAGAAATGAAATGGTCAACCATAGATCCTCATTTGAGCCTTTTTTTTGACAAAATGGCAATTTATTATTTGATAAAATATTTGTACATTAAATATCTGAAATTAATATTGTTTCTTGTAATGTATACATCACTGCCGATAATATTTAGTATTAATAAATTTAAAAAAAAAACAAAACAAAACATATTCAAGGTCGTTTTTTTGTTCTTTAAATGTTTTGACTACACTGTAGACTTTTCAACACTAATCGAGCCCATATCGGTCAATTTTGAAAAATATATATTTTCACATAAACCAGACGAAAAACACTAATAAGTAAATGCACATACCCCTTATATATGTTTGGAAAGAGCTTTTCCAAGAGTAAATAAATTTAGAATGAGCCTACTTTCAGTGCGATGTCTCCCTTGTTCAGCTTAAAGTGAGTACGAACTTAATGTACGAAACGGAAAAAAATTGTTCTACAGTAATTATTTATACTAGATTAATTGTTATATAAAATGATAATAACAATAATAAAATTCCAGTTGTAACATTGTATAACTAAATCAATTAAAACTAAAGTATTATTGCTTTTTACAACAAATTTTACATCATTCATAGTCATGATTTATATATTTGTTTATAAGTTATAATCAGTAGTTTATTCTCACTATTTATTACTTTTGAATTTGTGAGAAAAAAATAAAAATTTAATATAATAGCTCCTTTCAATCGGTTAGTTTCAACCTATGTTAGCCTTTACATGTTATGGTTTGCTTTTTAATACTGCAAAGAGTCAAGCGCAATCATAAATATTATAATTTTGATTGTATAATTCAAGTCATCAGTCGTAACTTTACAAGAGTTAATTGCACAGTTTTATAGGAAATCATTCAGAGCGTAAGTTGCGACCGCTTCAAGCTATAAGTTAAAATAAAACTCATTACTTTGTTGTTGGTTTTGCGTCGACCCCTTCAAGACATTACATGTTACCTCTTGCAATACATTACTTTATTGCTGCGTTTTTTTGTACCGACCACTTCAAGGCGTTACATGGTACTATGTCAAAACACAATTATAGTAAAAGACGTAACATTCAACTACATCAATATGATTACAAGAAAATAAGTACAGTAGGGACTCTCTTAACAGACGTAATTAGGGGTGATGCCGTGTCGGATAAAGGAATTCGCAGTTAACAAAAAAATCCTGAAGTTTAGTTCCTGAATTCGGGCAACAAACCATATTAATATCGAATTGGTAGCAGAATAAGCCACAAATTAAAAATGATTGTACCAGTATTATTATTTTATTTTACTGTATTATTATAATAAAATCAATACTCGGCTTAAATAAACTTAGTTTGATTTTTTAATGAAAAAGTCTGTCACCTTCTTTTGTCTTAACTGAGTAACACGGTCTATAGCAGCGCAATCACACCAGTTTCGTACAGCCGTTAAATGCAAAAAATGTTTTTTTGTAAAATTTGAAGTTTACATTTATTTCAAATAACATATAAGAAAGGAACATCAACAACAAGAATGGAATATGACATATAGGCCTAACATATGAGAAAGGAACATCATCTCGTTGCTCTAAATACTGGAGCGCTTTTGTGAGAAATACAATCCTAATTTTTTTTTGTTTTCATCAATCGGTTCTTCTTCGTCACTGAGATCTGATTAACTTCTTCTGTTACAAGTTTCAAAATATCATCGTCATCATAAATTTTAAATGTCGATTCCCTTGAATCCGACTCTAACCAGTCTTGCACTTCCATTTTCCTTTAAATTTTCACATATCTTTTCTAATAAAGCACAAAAACCTCATTCAATTGCATAGTACACAAAATCTTCTGATCTGTCGAATTTCTGGCGATATTTTGTAAATGATATATGATTGTTGTTTGATCGATTGAATTCCATGATTCTGCCAACATGTTTTATGGTCAATAGCTTGTTTTATGGTCAATACCTTTAATGCGGGCGTAGCTTGAAGCTCTGATTCTAGAATATGAGATAATATCTTTCGTTTATAATGGATTTTTATTGCTGCAATGATTCCCTGATCCATAGGTTGACAAATGAGTGTCACATTTGGTGGAAAATAGAATTGTCTTATGTTCCCCGAAATTACATCTTCAGATGGATGGGAGGGCGCATTTTCCAACAACAGAACCCGCCTTTTCCGGTAATTTCTATATGTGTAGATAATTTTTCACATGCGGGACGAATTCAATTCTCAAAAATGATTGCACTCGTCCACGCCGATTTTTGTGAGCGTCTTAACAGGCGATAAATATAATTTTTAATCTTTTAATTCCCTAGGCTTAGCAGCTTTGCCAATCATAAGAAGAAATACTTTGCCGTCACCACTAATGTTACTGCAGACAAGAACAGTTATTCGATCTTCGATCCGGGTGCTGAAGCTTCTTCTCTTCATGCTAGTGCTTTCGATAACAACACTTTAATGCTATCTCATCTTCGTTATATACCGCAGATTTTCTGACTGAACAAGACCAGAAAACATTTTGATAAAATTTCCATCGTCAGTATCGGCAGATAATTTTCCCCTGATACGGTAGATTGTCTTCTGCCGTGACGATTTTTAAACTTTTCCAGCCATACTGGCAGAAAATTTGTATGGAAAGTTCAATTTTGTTAGGTTGAATAGCCTTTTCTTGCAAAATACTGGCAGCTCATACTCTACTGGATACTGGAAGCTCAAAGATCCTCCGTTGCCTGAATCACAAGGAAACTGCATCATCTAAAGCATCCTGGACAGGCTTCTTCAGCGTAGATCGTTTATTTACAAATTTTTCGGGAACTTTTGATCGGTATTCATAAATTTATTTTTTGTTCAGTTTCCAATCGCCGACGGTTGTTTCTCCGACACCAAACTCATAAGCAATTTTTTAATCGATTCACCAGCATTTAATCTTTTTTTAATTGCTTCTAATTTTTTGTCCATTGACACTACTTCTCGTTTACGTTTCATATTAGTATTATCTTTGCTACAACTAGCCACTGTAACACAATAACATTATAAACAATTATAATATTATGATACAATAACCACAATACAGTGCTTACAAGTAAAAAACACAACACAACACAGCTACTTCACTGTGTTACAGTACAGAAGATGTGCACTCACAAAATGTAGACTGATCATTACGCGTATAGTAGATAACAAAGACTAAACAGAATTTATTGCTCTGCTTCATTGCATCGCGCCGTAAATAAGCAATGGTAGTTACTACGCAATAATAATTACGTACAACGAATAATCTTTAGTAATAGGCTATAATAAAATTCGTATATGGAGTAAAAGGCATCTCGGTTAATTTTTTTTTTTTTTGGTTTAACTGCACTTCAGACTTCAGACTGCACCCGAGGCTAATTATGGATTTAATGAAAGATTTGTTGCATAGTGAAAAGATGCCATGCCTGAGCGGGATTCGAACCCGCAACTGCCGGATGAAAGGCAGTAACGCTACTCGACCACGGTGGCCGGTCATCTCGGTTAAGAGAGACTCGGTTAAGGGAGACCCTATTGTATAATAGTAAGCGGAACTTTTAATGGAGTAATCTGTGTCTGTTGGTGATTAATACCACCAACTGACACACATATATGGTAGCTGAACGAACCTTAATCGGTTATTTTCTAATATTTATGCCCTATAATCATTCCTTTCTTTTTGTTCTATAGTTAAGTTTAACTACAATCAATATTTTCATCCAACAGTTTTAAATAATGTAGTGAAGTATCATTCATTTCACATCTTTCAATCAATTTTTTCCTTCACTTATTAAAACTTTTTGTAACCTTAAGATTGATTTAAAGAAAATGCATTTTAAAAAAATTGTCTGATACCTAAAATATTTTTTTTTGAAAAGGAAATTAAAAGTCAAAAATTCCAGTTTCTGGACGATAATTACATATAAAGTATCCTTTTGTTTGTAAGGATTACTTTAAATCCAATTCGATGTTTTTGAATTAAAATACGGTATGAAAATATACAGACCTTCATTCATAAACTATACTTTTCCCATTTCAAACAACACGCAATAAACAATAATTGTAGAACGTTTACCTTAAAACACAATATTCAGTATCTTATTCGCTTTGAAACATATTGAATTTTATAAATTCATAATATTTAAAAAGGAAACGTTTCTTTATTTAAACCTATGCATGAAAGTTCATTTGCGTTTTAAATCAGATCAGATATACCCTGGATAAAAGATTAAAAGAAAAATTTTCCTTAATAATTAATGTGAAAATAAAAATTTATGTTAATATTTCACTTAATTATGTAAGCCAAAATGGCATCCCCGATTGACTAGTTTAATTGTAAACCTTATCCGATAGACCACACCTAAAACCTGCATACCTTACAAGTAGAGTTATAAGACAGATGAAAAATCAACACCAATGGGTATGCGTCTGCAGTCAAAAGCTAGTACGTTTGAAATCCCAGCTCAGGTTTTTCATTACAGCAAAAAATACTCGAAAAGTCGAGGGATATATTAAAATTAAGTTGGCGTACCCAACATACTGATTTTTTTGCGATGGTTGTAGAAAAACACGTATTTTATTTACCTGTGGGTTTATATTTGTAACTTTTATCACAATGTTGGTAAACATTTTTACAGTAGTGAATGTGAAATTACATTTTAGTTTTCCTCAATGTTTGATAGATATTTAGGACTTAAATATAATGGTGTGCCTTGATATCTTTATGTGTGTGAATGTTTTCAATGGTTTGTGTTTAAAAACACAGATAAATAGTAAATAAAACACCTAATAGCAATACAAAAATAAATTACAAGTTTGGTAAAATACCAGAATACAAAATATGTAATATATGATATGTAACAATATCGATGTAGAGTTTTGTAATTTGTACATCAATAAATTATAATGTCATAACATAGCATAAATAATAATGCTAATAGTTATAATAATCTATAAATCTTGCTATTTAGTTCACTTTGATATATACACAGCAATAACGACAGCTAACATTATATAAAATTAAGACGGGATGTGAGTTTGAGAAACTGCTCTTAACACTAAGCATATATGGGACTTTAGAAAAAAATAATAGACACAAAGAATGTGGTGGAAATAATGTGGCTAGTTTCGTGATTAATGCTAGGTAACGGTATCGCATAATTTTCGGCCTAAATAGCGGGGGAACGGTCGGATATATGAACATAAAATCCCAGGAACAGAGAAATAGAATGAGAAAGAAAGGGATAAAGTAAATGAAATAGAACGTACAGGAATATGCCAGAGAAAGATAGAGAAGACCTTGTAAAAAGAAAGAGAGAGTGTGTGAGAACGAGGAATAAGCGGGCAATTCTACCACACTTGGAAGTTGACCAGCTATGAAAACAAAAGCCCGGTGCAAATCAAAACAAACGACTTAATTTTGCACGCAGATTGCCAAAAACCATTGTAAAGCAATATCTTTAAAACAGAACACTAATTATTTACCTTCAAAAGTACTAATATAATATTTGCACCACGCATAAGCGCAAGTACAAGCTGGTGGTGTATAATCCCATTTCATCTTAACATTACTTACATCCATTTAGAATTATACCAGTTATTAAACAAACAACGAATATTTAAAAATTATTTAATTTATATATTTAGAAATGTATGTACTCTAGACTATTTATGGGAACTGAAGTCGTGCCAGGAATTGATCTCTGCAACGATTTGATATTTTTTTCATTAAATTAATATTAAAGATTTTAATAGCAGAAAATACAACACAAAAAATATCTATTTAACTTTTATCCATTTCAAACAAAGTAACAATGTTATACTTGTATATTATTGTAATAGTGAATGATTTTTGAACTTTATATAATAAATATATAGGCATGCTTCTTCATAACACGGAGAAAGCATATAACTTTCTATAGAAAAACGTTTAGATATAAGCTTCCAAAAAATACTAGGCATAAACCTCATTATCCATTCAAACATGGGGTACTATGAGGGAGGTTACTTTAGCGCTTCAAATCAAAAACCTTCAGGAAATTTTTAACGTCCTATGATACATTACTAACATGCTATTAATGAAGATTTTTAAAGTAAATACTCTAAAAAATTATAATCAAATTCAGTTTAAATTTTAAAAAAATATCCCTTTCCGCGCGCCGGACGGCGGAGGTAGATTTCATCGGTGCTAAGTAGGGGATAAAAAAGATTTCCACCTTAAAGTTATGAAAAACTTCAAATTTACTCAATACGACAATGGTTGCTTGTGAAAAAAAGTTTGACATGTTCAACAAGTACATGGGCTTATCGTATACATTTTAACCTGTACGAAAAGCCCGATATTACAATTCCAGCAACATTTTGGTCATTCCTTGCCGTAAGTGTTGGTCATATCAAAAATTGTTTCAGACAAACGTTTGAGGTAATGTTTAGAGGATTAACGACCATTTTAAACAGATTCGATACTGTGCCTATTAAGTGAAGTAAGATTTCTCTTGTCTTTGAAACTCCATTTTTTCAACCTCCTGTGCCAATAGTAGGTGATATTAAAAAAAATTACTTAAAATAAGTTTTAGGCTCTTATCCAAAGAATAGTAGGAACTTTAAACGAATTCGATATTTTATTTAATAAGAAAGTTATAGCGATATTTTTTTTTCGAAAAGCCCCCTTTCCATCTCCATGGTCCGATTTTGGCCGTTAACGGACTCGACTGAGATTTTGAAACGAGTTATTTTTAAGGACCAATTTGAAAGTGATTGGTCCAAAATTACGGCAGTTATCGTGTCCACAAAAAAGTGAAATATATATATATGTGTGTGTGTGTGTATACATATGTATATATACTTTTGAGCTGGAGGTGGTTTTGAGGTCTGGGGGATGTGAAATGCGAAGATATATCGAAATTTTCCGGAAGTTGAATCATGATACCCATTTCAATAGGCAGCTTTCTTAGGAAATCTATCTAGTAAAGGCTTAGAAATTTTTACTACGAGTATTTATTTCCTAGATAATATTACTAGTTTTTTTATTGGTCTAAAGAAATATAAACTTTTTAAAAAAAAATTCATGTATCGATTAGTTAGACCAAGTTTAGAGACTTAAATTTGAACAAACTTAAGATTATAAAGTTGCTTCGCATTATAAGTGTTAGCATGGATTCATACGAAAATCATTCAACTTCAAGAAGTAAATCTTTAACTATTCTAACCATATTAGAAAAAGAAAACTACATATTCCATAACGCAGAATATTTCCAAACCATATTCAACTGTATTTCAACGTATAGAAACTAATTTGATATTTTTACATATATTTTAAAAAGATAACAGAAAATTTAGATAACTAAATTTCATGTTTTTGTAGACAGATCTTTTCATTGTAACCATATAAATTATTATTAATCCAGAAAAACCAATAGAATCCAGTATTATTAATGCAGTAGATGAAGATGAACAATATGAGTGAATACAAATTTAAAAAGTCAATTCATACAACCTTGCACAACTTTTTCATTAGAAAAATTCTTTGGAAATCAATCATTAAAAGTCTTATTTTTATTTTCATAATAAACGTTTAAATATAAATAAAAAATAAAATTTTCCGGTTTTTTTTTTAATTTTGGGACTCCTGTATCAATTGGACTTTTTTTTTTATTGTAATGATTACCAAATTTTGATTAAAGCATCAAAATTTCCAAATTTCAAATAAATATTTATTTGGATTTTTGGACACTCCCTTACTCTATGGGAGCAATTTAGTAAATTATTTTTATAAAAAAGTGATCCTTAAAAAAATAAAAGAAAAATTGTTTAAAAATACTGAAAAAATCCGGAGTATATTATAGGAGAAAAACTACTTAAATTTTAATGTTCTCAAACTGACAAAAAATTTAAAAAAATTGTTTAATAATACAAATTGAAAGAGTTAGAGACAAAAAAAAACAGAATATTATTTTTTACTTCCTTTTACAAAGTAAAGGAAATATTTTAGAACGCGAAAAACTTCGGTTTTCTGATTTCAATGGAGATATCCGTTTTGACCATCCCTGAATCCATTTTGACTGTGTGGTATCTGAACTAAATACCTATGTATGTATGTATGTACGTACGTTTGTATCTCGCATAACTCAAAAACGATTAGCCGCGTAGTATGTTGAAATTTTGGATTAGGACTGTTGTCTACATTTACTTGTGCATTTCCCCTGTAGATTGCAATCGACTAAATCAAAAGTATCCAAAAAACCCAAAATCAAAAAAATTTTGGATTTTTAGTTAGAACTGCAGTAATAAGCCCTCATTGAGAGCTTTTCAATGATATATCATAAGCGGTACTTATTTTCATTGGTTTCTATATATATTTCTATATATATGTTATATATTATACATGTTTCTATATATTCATTGGTAATTATAGCTAAATAAAATTCTAATTAATGAAATATGTTGATCTTACAAGGGTAAGAAACATCGGTTCGAATCAGACTTCATCTTATTTAATTTTTAGTTTTTCTTTTTTTAAATTAAATATATTGATTTATCAATAATTACTAACTCGTAATTGGAAAAAAAACATTTACAATAAATAATTATTTAATGATAGCAATAAAAATTAGTGAAATAAAATTTTATATACTTTTAAAAATGTGTATATGTATTTTAATAGGTATTACATATTTGTATATGTAATAGATTTGGTGAAATATCTGATTATTTTATATTAATTGAAAACTATAATTTGGAATTTTATTATTTTTGAATTTTCTAGTTTTATTTCATTTAATTATATTGAAATTTCTGTTTAATTTTATCAACATTAAAGTTAACTACAGAGTGACTGAAAAATAGACCCTCACAAGAACAACATATACACTGAGGCATACATTCCCGATCTTTGATAAATTGCAAAAGATTCTTATCTTTTAACTCATTAGTCCTCTGATATTGAAGAACAATATTCTCCTTAAGTCGGAGTTGATCATCATTTCGTTTATTCGTTTTTGTTGACAATCTTTTAATCGCTCTTTTGTTTGATATAATTCTTCTGATCTTAATTGGTGTACACGTTTTCTAGTTTTATTCTTTCTCTTTATATTCATCATCCTCTCTTAATGTTTTTATTATTTCCTTGATCTTAACGTTTTCTTCCTCTATATTTATCATCTTCTCTTAATCTTTTTATTCATTCTTTATTTGCAACATTTTCTTCCTTTTTTTATTTTCCTTTTTTTTAATATTAATATATTGATTTATTAATAATTTTATTAACCTCTTATTGTGAAAAAAAACTTTTACAATAAATAATAATTCAATAATAATAAAAAAAATGAAAAAAATCAGAAGTTATTAGTGAAATAACATTTTATGTATTTTTAAAAATGTGTATATATAATTTAATAGGCGTACAAGGAAGTCATACGGTGTCCACATCAGGTTTTTTTAGAGGTGGGGAATAAATTAAAAAAAAAAAATTTCTAGAAATATTCTTATGTTAACCTTTTCAAATTTCCTTAAGTAAAGTTTTCTCTAAATCTAACACCCTCCAATAAAGGCTAAAACGAACTTAAAGATTTTCAAAAATATTTTCTTTGTTTAATGTTTGAGTTTATAATTTTTAAAAATGTAAACGTATTTTTTGATAGACCTTTATATGACGAATAAAGTAAGAAAAAAATTTAAATATAGAAACCAAAGAGAAATAGAGCAAAAAAACATTATGATGTGGTTTTTTGAAAAAAACCTTTTGATCTTTTTATATGAAATAAAAAGTAAACTTTTTTCTAAAAAGTACCTTTGAAAAAATCGAATTTGAATAAATTAAAAATAAATAAATATGAACAATGCTCCTTATATAGAAATATTTGAACCAAATCTGAAGAAAATTAGTTTTGTCAATCCTGATGTATAAGGCCAAAAGCATTGCGATACACACACTACATACGCATCCAGATACATGCATCCATACATATTTATCTTGGTCTAGAACTAGTTGTACATAAAACGTAAAGATTTGTAAAAAGTCCCGATATACCATTTTTGAGATGATCACCATACTCTCCCTTTAATACAGCTATTCTGGCTATATTCGCCAGGAAAGTAAATACATCTGTGTTATATACATCTGGGATAATGTTCACATGTATTAAATTCAATATTTAAGAAAATTTTATTTATTAGTTTTTTTATTAATTCAATAAAGAAAAAATAAAAAAAACTTGTTGACAAACAATAATGTCTGATACTAAACTGGCATTTTTTTAAATTTCAAAAACTATCAACTCAAGAAAAAACCCGAAACCCTATTTTTAGGTAATCACCATACTTCCCCCTTTAATAAACCTAATATAACTATATTTCCCTAGAAAGTAAAAACGAATCTTAAATTATATTAACCACAAAAAATTTCTTTAAAGCTAAAAATAAACGCTTTTATTTAAAAATTATTCATGATTAAGATAATTTTTCATTCAGTTAAGATACTAGCATGGTTTGTTGAATATTAAAGAAGTCTCACCTAAATTTTGAACAACGTCCATTAAGTTTAAAAAATAAACTAAAAGGAATTTTCACAGCCTATCATCATAGATAACAATACAATACAATAAGGCGGAGTAGTAGCATTTCTACTTTACATAGGGAAAATTTAAAAATCCCCCGGTGAAGTTAGGAAATTTTCACGCACTAAAATAACATTTTTTATAATTAAAACTAATAAAACATAATTGTATCTTGGGTATAAGCCTCTCCTTACTAGAGTGAACTATTGTATATTTTATTTATACAGAATAAGGTATAATTAATTAAAATCGGATTTGTACGTTTACCTTGAATAATGAATGAAAAACAGAAGTTTTTAAAGTGGTAATCGAAAAAAGATCTTCCAACATTCTACAACTCACAATAAACTGAATACAACAGTATTTGAATCATCAAACCCTGATTAACTGATTATAGACCATTTCTTAAATCTTGATATTGAGGAAAGGATTAATACGTTTAAATATCCATAAAAATATATATACATATAAACGCGCGCGCGCGCACACACATGCACTAAAATTAATTCATAATATATTTTCCACAGAATGTTAAGATAGGATGAAAGTATAATATTATATTTAGAACAGAACGAATTGGCGATTAAAATTACTATACCCATTGCAAAACTTTAGACTTAAATAACCAGAAAGTTCTTCCTGTTCTCCAATTTCTTCTACGAATAATGTTCTTAATAAAAATGTTTCATACAAAGAAAACATTTCATAAAGTTTAAGAACTACATTATACAAAAGAGTTTTCTTGTTCTTATCCGTGTAAAATTTTATGTTAAAACTTATTGAAAAGTGCAAAGAAAAGTTAAAATTTTAACCAAATGATATTACAAGAACTTTTTTCATTACTTTTATAATAGGAAAAACAAATTTATGTTTACGAAGTGTTCAAATCGATTTTATTAAATTTGTTTACAGAACCAAATATATATATGTAACCAAATAATTTTAGTTTACTTTGTTTTTTCTTATTATAATCTATGGAAACGAAAGTTAAACCTCAAGTACAAATTAGTTTGTAAGATTAATTATCCAATTATCTTAATTGATTAATGATTATAAGAGGTTGTAATACAATATATTTATCTCGTAGACCAAAAGAGATAATTATTTAATTATTAACAGACCGGTAATAACAACAATAAATTATATGATTTCATTTTATGGTCCTGAAATAACTGAAACAAGTAATAGAGTAATATCCTGGAAGAAATTTACGGATAAAATTACAACCGTTTAACCAAATTAACAAATCGGCTCCATACACCATTGAAGTTTAACAATTCTGGATGTAGTTTTCATAAATACTATTTACAAAGAATGTATAACAAAGAACATGTGTGTAATATTCTAATATACGAACAAAAAATTAATTTTGTGTTACTTAGAAAACAAGATTATACATAAAATCACCAAATTATTTATGTCTTTAAGAAACACAAAGAATAAAGGTAATAGTAGCTGAGAGGGCAAAGCAGTTTATATCGAACACCTGATATGGTCAGTTCTATGGTTTGATTTCTTAGAAATTCAGAAATATTCAGAATAGATTTAGATTTAATATGTATTCAGGAACTTAATTGTATTGAAATTAATATCAATTTTATATCACAAACACCGTTTCGTATTGTCATCAATTGTTGTCAGTTCGTAATCAAATAGTTATACAATTTAGTAAATAATACTTTGTAATATGTAAATCATCATTGTACAAATTAATACGAGGCTTACTAAAGAATTTTTGTACATGATATTTTAATAGTTGTGTTACAATTTTATATTACATGATACTTATAACTTTTTTCTCCGAGTGTTATAGTTAAGAGTATGTATGTGATTTTGTTTTCTGTTACGAAAATTTATTGCCATATTTGTTTTATATCATTTTTTATTCTGTTTAGACTCGGATAATCACCGTCAGGTATTAATTAAGAGGACGAATGAGAATGATTTGTATGAGTGTAAGTGAAGTGTAGTCTTGTACAGTCTCAAGTACATTGAGACCTCACCATTTCTGAGATGTGTGGTTAATTGAAACCCAACACCAAAGAACATCGGTATCCGCGATCTAGTATTCAAATCCGTATAAAAGTAATTGCCTTTACTAGGACTTGAACGTTGGAACTCTCGACTTAGAAATCACCTGATTTGCGAAGACGCGTTCACCACTAGACCAACCCGGTGAATTTGTTTTAAATTATTATATTATACAAACGTTTTCTATTATTGTTATGAGAGGAGAATTTTTGCTTACATTTAATGATTTAAAACGTGAATCATCAGTTTTCCGGAATAAAAGTAACATTCCATTATGGAATTTCGATGATCTTAAATAACAAACAAAATATACTTACTGCCTAAATTTAATGGTAGTTCTTTAAAATAACAATTAAGATAAAACCTAATCGTATACTTCGAATAATTTTCTGCAACAATAATTATTTTTTCTTACAATCGGTTACATTCTTCAAGGAACCTAAGTAGATTATATCACCCATATATATATATATATATATATATCCATTGAAATTCCTCAAAAATTGTATACTAGAACTATATAGAACTTCTGAGGGTAGAACGTAGTACATACACAACTTAGTTTAGAATAACTGTTCTATGGGTAGTATAATAGAAGACAATAATAATAATAATAATAATAAAAAGAACCATAAAGATAGCAGATTTATGACACATAGAAATGAAAAAATTAGAGGAAGGGAATGAGGAATTGATCATTTAGAGGGTGCAAGTACACTGTGGAGTTACTAAGACCCAGAACGTGCAGCCACCCACCGGGTTGGTCAAGTGGCAAACGCGTCTTTGCAAATCAGCTGATTTCGAAGTGGAGTTTCAACATTCATATCCTAGTAAAGGCAGGTGCTTTTATACGGATTTGAATACTACATCTTGGATACCGGTGTTCTTTGGTGGTTGGGTTTCAGTTAACCACACACCTCAGAAATGGAAATAGTCAACCTGAGACTGTATACACTTGACTTATACTCATACATATCATCCTCATTTATCCTCTGAAGTAATATCTGACGGTGACTCCCGGAGGCTAAAAAGGAAAAAAAGAACGTGCAGCCACTTAAGTCTCTTAACACCTTACTTGTCAAAGAGGTTTACCGCCAAGTGGTCAACGTGGTCATTTATTAGAAGTTCATATTTCAAACCGAAACGTTGTATTTCGTTCTTCACGTACCGTAGACCTAAATATTCGTGGATTTCTCCATTTTTAGCAAGCTACAGCGCTTCATCTATACACCTCGCTAGTTTGTTCTGAAACTGTTGTTTTATTTCAAAATCTGACTTCCTTGTCGTGCCCCATAGTTGGATTCTGTACGTCCACGTTGGTTTCAAAATAGCTGAATATAAAAGTAACTTACTGAACAAAGATAACTCAGACCTTCAGACCAGCAAACATAACATTTCCTTGAATTTCATCATGATAAGTTGCTTCTCTTCTTCAACATATGAACCTTCTACGTCAAACGACGATCAAGGTGAAGACTTAGTTACCTTACACTATCAGTTTGCAGGATTAAAATGCCATCAAAGTGGACCGGTGGGCAGTCTGCTCTTCTCATTGCGAATGTCACACGCCTCGACTTAACTTAATTAACTCTTACATTTCACGTATCCAGCCACCTGCTGAATAAATTAATTCGGATTATAGATTAGTTGATTACAGATTACGTATCGGATTATAGATTACGTATCTAGCATAACTCAACAACGAATAGCCGTAGTAGTATGTTGAAATTTTAGATTTTAGACTATTGTAACATCTACTTGTTCAACTCACCTTTTTATTGCAACCGACTGTACCAAAGTGTACAAAAAAGCCCAAAAACGTTTGGATTTTGGACTTTTTCATAACTGCAGTAATAAGTCCTCATTGAGAAATTTTCAACGATATATGATAAATATATTGGTTCCAGAATTATAGCCAAATAGAATTTTAATTAATGAAATATTTGGATCTTACAAGGGAAAACACATCGGTTCGAATCAAATTTCATCTCCTTTTCTTTTTTTAAATTTAAATATATTGATTTATTAATTATTATTAACCTGTGATTGTAAAAAGAACTTTTACAATAAATAATTATTCAATAATAACAATAAAAATAAAAAAAAATGAAAAAAAACAGACGTTATTAGTGAAATAAGATTTTATGTAATTTTAAAAATGCGTATATGTAATTTATAATAGGCATTATTACATATGTGTATATGTAATAACATCATACATTTTTGTATTTGGTGAAACATCTGATTATTTAATATTAATTTAAAATTATAATTAGAATCGATTATTTTTGGATTTTTTAGTATAATTTCTATTTAATTTTAATTATTCTGGAATTTCTGTTTAATTTTATCTACATTAAAGTTGACTACAGAGTGACTGAAAAATTGCTCCTCACAAGAACATATACACTGAGGCATCATGCCCGATTTTTTATAATTGCAAAATATTTTTAACTTTTAGTTCATTACTCCTCTGATATTGTCGGACAATATTCTCCGTGTATTTCAGTATTCTCCGATAAAGTAGGAGTTAGTAATCTGTGTATTCATTTTTTATTTGCAACATTTTCTTTCTGTTTATTTTTTTTTTGATCGCGACATTTTCTATCTTTTTTTTCCTTTTTATAAACGTTTGTTTTTAATTGTAATATATTGATTTATTAATAATTATTAACCTCCGATTGTAAAAACTTTTACAATATATAATAATTCAATAATAACATTAAAAAATATGAAAAAATCAGAAGATATTAGTGAAATAACGTTTTATGTACTTTTAAAAATGTGTGTAAGTAATTTAATATACGTACAAGGAAGTCATGTGGTGTGTACATCTGATTTTTATTTACATATTTGTAAAACTTCAAAAATTAAAATGGTGCTTTTACTTACTTTAGTAAGTAAATTCTTTTTTTTGGTTAACTATTATTATTCTCAACTATTTAGAGATTACATTAAATTTTTATTTAAGGTGATTAATAAAAAATGCTAAAAAGCAATATTTAATTTTTTTTTAAACACATATCTTTACATTTATAAAGAACACTGTTAGGGAAAATGGAAATCGGGATGCGATAAATGGCTGCAATAGGTGTATATTGTAGCTAATTATGTATTATTATATCGTAAGGACTGCTTGATAAGTAAGATTGATCTTGTGTAAAAGACCTAAGTGGATCTGATTGAAAGAAGTTATTATTTCATAATTTTTTAAAACAGCAATGACTTTCGTATTACTTTCCACTAGTTATGATGGTTCAAATTTCTGTTCCTCAATATTGATTTTGTGTTTTTAATCACATTATATGCACAGCTTCCTTCAAAAACTTCTCAAGAGTTTGAATAAAACATTTCGACAGTAATCGTTCATAGAGAAAAAAAAGTTAAACAATTGTTTAATTTTATTTTTTTAAAAGAACACAAAGACGGGGATGAATATTAACCAGTATATATATATATTTTTTTCTATTTTAAAATTAAATAAAATCTATAATTCTTCTTGTTATTTCAAAAAATATATTTATAACAAATCAGTTTTTTAAATTTCTTTGTTGCGATGTTCGTTTTATAGTTATTTTCAGCTGAATTTGTGATAACAATTGTACTGAATAAAACATTATTTCTACTAGTATGGAGTTAAACAATTCATTAAAACTATATTAAATTTTAAGAAATTGCAAGCAAAATAAAGTGGCTAGAAAGATGTTTGAATATAAATACATTTTATTCCTTACAAATAAACTTGAAAAGGTTTATATACTGAATATATATATATAGCTTATAAAGTCACGTATAAAGTTTGGTACTTTTAAATGGATAGGCGACGTATGTATTTCGTTCAATTTTTGTTTACCAGTATCAGATAAGAAAATAAATTGAAAAAGTAAAGTAAAGAAATAGAAATTACAAAGGTAAAAGAAAAAGAAGGGTATAAAACTCCCATTAACTGGAAAAAGAACAAAAATAGGTGAGGAGTAGAACAGAATAGAAACAACCAGAGTTATTTACTGATAGATGTTCACCATAATTGAAATTGAAGCGATTTAAGACGAATGGTTTTTTTTAAATCGTTAAAAATTCTTATCTGAAAACATTCTATGTGTGTGAGCGCTTGCGCTTACGGGTGCGCATACACGTGCATATTTGGTTCTAACCCTATGTCTCAATATCACTCACTCTTTGAATCCCTCTAACTATTTCTCTCTCTAACCCTATTTCTGTCTTTCTCCCTCCCTATCATTCTTCCACCGCAGTCCGGTCATCATTATGTAGATAGGGGTAGGCCTGGTTTACAAAATGACTTACAAGACTGTTACGGTTCCCACCAAATTGGATTCTGATCCTCTAGATGTAACATAGAAGTCTTTCAGTTACCCTCCCTCCAAATATATATATATATATACACTGTACCGTACTTTACCTCTCAGAACATGGATCCATCCCAGTCTGTCTTCAATCTTCTACTAGAATTGTTTTAAAAATTATTTTTCTCTCTGAATTAAAAAAAAGTGAAACGTTTTTAAATTTGTTTTTAGATTTTTAATATATTCTGTTTACTTTTTTAGGTGATATCTTAAATCTGCTTAGAATTAAACTAGTTTTATATTAAAAAGTAAAACAAACAAATTGAAAATTGTTCATGGCGTTAAGTTTACTTGAATTTTAAAAATGGTTAAAATAAAATAAACAAATGAAAAATTAAAATGCATAGAAAAAAAAAGTTTAACGTCATGTAAATGTAAAAGAACAAAATTAATGAATTCGTACTGCTAAAGTTTGGGATAGGAAAAACTAGTCTTAAATAATAAAATACAATATACCATAGGAACTATTTTAATGTAAAAAATGAGTTCGTTATCCTTGAAGTTGCGATTTATTTGAATAAAACCTGTAAAATTATAGTAAATTTTGTGTAAAATGTATTCTATTTTTTCCTACGTTTTCTATTTTTTTTTTTTTTTTTTTTTTTTTACTTGCTTTCCAAGTATTGCAATTTTAATGTTCTAAAATTCATTAAGAGATTCTATACAAAACATAATGTTTTGGGTTTATAATGTTTCATGTTTATAATGAGTTTATGGGCTTTATAAAGTATTTTAAAAATATCTCAATGCCTATGGCAGTTTCGTGTACGTCTGTGTACGTTGCAGTTTATTCAAACAGTTAACATTAACCAACTCCACCCATGGCCCAGAGAAAGAGGATGATATGAATGACATGTAAATGAGGTGTAGTCTTGTATAGACTCAGGTCGACCACGCCTCCAGCCATGGGCTAGAGAATGACTGCTATCCGCGGTGCTGGAGGGAAGCAAGAGTTTTTGTCCCCAAGGGTGGAAAGGAACAAGAACAAGTTCGATACAGGCCGTTAAGCCTTTTAAATAATATGAGCAAGGTGATCGAGGAGATGCTTGCCGCAAGGATTATTGGAGAAGTTGAGCAAGGTGTGGGGATTAGCCAAAAGCAATATGGATTTTGGTAAGGTCGCTCCACAGTGATGGCCGCCAAGAAAGTAGTCTCCTGGATGACAGATGTAAGACGCGGCACCTGGAGGACGAGGGGTGTTCCATTGCTTGTCTCATTGGATATCAAGAATGCGTTTGGCTCCATTAAATGGAGCCATATACATAGAGCGCTATTAGCAAAAAATGTTAGTCCATATTTGAGGAGGCAAGTAATGAGATACCTCTCTGATAGAACATGCAAGGTGGCAACGCAGGAAGGAGAAATGGAGATAGATATACATGGTGGAGTGCCCCAGGGCTCAGTTTTAGGCCCATTATTATGGGTCTTAACGTTTGATGAGATCTTAAATCTAGACTATCCTGCTGGGGTTGAAGTTATGGCCTATGCCGACGACTTGGTGGTCTTGGCGAGTGACAGGCATGAATTGGAGCCACAAGAAAAGGCCAATTTGGCATTGCAGATAATAAATGGTTGGCTATGTGAAAAGAATCAACGCTAAATACTGGTAAATGTAATTTTATTACATTTACTGGCAGAAGGATCATCGAACGGCTAAATATCAAGGTCAATGAACAAGTAATAGCAGAATCAGATAGATTAAAGTACTTGGGGGTCACCTTTCAGAGAAATGGTGCATTTACGGAACACATACATGAGGTTTGCAATAGGGCTGATAAGATGACTAAATCTCTTAATATTATTATGACTTCTCAAAGAGTACCTAAAGCGTCTAAAAGGAGGGTTGTTGCGTCCTCGGTTATGTCGTCGATATTATATGCTGTCCCGGTATGGTGGCCTTCAGTACGGATAAAGAAGAACTTGGCACGCTTAGTTAGGACCCATAGGAGACTGTTGCTTGACGTGGTTTCCGCGTACAGGACAGTCTCCTATGACGCGTTATGCGTTTTATCAGGAGTGCCTCCGATCGACCTTATGGCTCATTTCAGAGTCGAAAGAGATCAAGGTGTTGAGGTACATGAAGCGAGGCATAGGCTAATAGAGAGATGGAGCACAGCAGGCCCTGGAGACAGGACCAGAAGGCTAATTCCCAATCTAAGGAACTGGATATATAGAAAACACGGTGAAATAAACTTTTACACGTCACAGTATTTTACAGGACACGGTAGTTTTAATTACTATCTGCATAGAGTCGGTAGAAGGGAAACTGCAACCTGTATGTACTGTGACTGTGATGATGATGTCGAACATACTTTCACTGTATGTCATAAATGGAGGGAAGAGACAAACGGTATTGACCTGTCATCTGATGGAACTGGGAGACTAACCAATAACATGTTAAACAGTGAAGAAACTTGGAAAAAAGTTGAGTTGGTCTTCAAAAGAATACTTACGCAGAAAAACAATGATGAGAGGAGACTAGGTTTTTAAACTTTAGCATAGGGCAGGGTGGACAGCCTCAGTGGTGAGGGCTGACATGCCGAGGTGTGTCGGTTCCGATGATCCACTGGGGACTCCTAAGGGTTTTTTCGTGGGGTTAATATCAAGATCTGAGAAGTCCCAATCGCCAAGTCGCGACAATGGATGGTATTGTCGTGACGTGGCGATATACGGATGGGGCAAAACAACTCAAAAGAACTGACCGGTGGGCCGACCTGACATGCCAGACTTATAGCCGGTAGGTGGGAAGGCCCATTAGAGTAGAACAGGCACTCCTCTGAGTGGCGCAATACCAATCAGTCGGACCGGCCCAGGGGAGTAGAGTTCAAAAAAAAAAAAAGGTCGACCACTCCTGAGACGAATGGTTAATTGAATCCCAAATACCGAAGTTCATTGTCTCGTATTCAAATCCGTACAAAAGCAAATAAACTTTACTAGGATCTGAATATCCTTCGACTTCGAAAATCAGTTGTTGCGATAACGAATTAACCACTAGACCAGCCTGGTGGGTAGTTCATACATACGACGATTTTTTTTTTACCCTACTAAAAGTCATTTCTATGTGTATCCGTCTCCCGTAGCTTAGAACCGGAATTTTCTGATACGTTAGCAGAAAATCCCGATACGTTTGTACTCGTAGTAGTCATATGTATACTTGAAATATCATTATACATCGATATATATATATATATATATACATGCGAAATAAATATTAATATTTTTTTTTTATTTATGTGATTGTTTTTCTTCATAAAATAATGAACTGTAACCAAAAAGTAGGTACCGGAATGTACCGATCACTAGCGAAAAACCCCGATTCGTAAGTATCAATTTCTCGAGTTAAATTTCTAACTTAACTTTTATGCTTATTTTCGTTATATCAATTTTCAACATTAAAAAAAAATAATAATAAATAAATATTTTTATATAAGAGGTAATCAATTTTGTACACCTAATAATCCCATTCCGAGACGCCGCCCGCCAGGGCAACCATCCCGGAGGGCGTGCCAATGGCATGCCTCTACAGCTAGTATATATATCCTATATTCCAAAATTGAGTTTTTTGTGACAGGTGTATACCCGAAAATTATACACTATAAATGCTTTACGATTTAAAAAAGTGACGTAATTTTTAGTAACTTAATTACAAAAGCATTTCAAACTTTTTAGGCCTAGAAAAATATGAAAGTTTTGAAAATATCTTAAATAAAAATAATTAATCTGTATACTACATTTAATGAGATTTATAAGATGTGTTAAATTGACAGGTTTGTGCTTTAACCAGAAATGTTAAAGGAACCTGTGTAAGAGTAGTATAACCAACAAACGATCTCAGCTCAAGCGAACAAATTCGATTTACGCCCCATCTTTTGCACGATTGCGTGTCCCACCCTTCTTTCTCTCTTATTCCCTTGCTCCTCCTTACCGTTAGGCCAGGGAAATGACGATTTCCTCTTAATACTCGTTCTTGTAACCGACCGCTAGAAGACATTTCCATTACTAGAGATCAACGGGTATTGGTACGTTTTCTATCAGATCCTATAGGAAATTAGTGTCTTTACGGATTTAACGTTTCAGTCCCTATATTAGGGCTACATTGTTTGCTTTTGAATGTCAAACATTACCAGTTTTATTGCTTTGTTTAGACCTACCTACTGAAACTCATTACTACGTGTGTGTGTGTGTGCGTATATATATATATATATATATATATATATATATATGTGTGTGTGTGTGTGTGTATATGTCAGCTTGGATAACGATAACAAAAATATGAACCTATTTTAAAAAATAAAGTACTTTCATTTGAAGAACAGGCTAAACAGGAAAATTAATTAAATTAAAATTAAAATGGTTAAATTGTTATTTTTCCATTGCTATTAATTATTTGTACTTTTCATAGGTAAGTGCGTAGCATCGCTCAAATATATATAATGAGTGATATTAAATAAAGAAACAGCTTCCGATATCAAAATTGAGGAATCTTAGGAAGTAGAAACAAGTGCGGTTCCAAATAGTTACAAATTATTACATTTTGATGTTTGAAATTTTTGTTTAGGATCCGCCAAATTGAATCAAATTTTTTTTTAAATAGAAAGGTGGACCTGTGATTATGAATTTAATGTAAAGTTTGACGAGAAAAACAGAGGTGAAAACATTTTCACGATGAATGCCTTCGTTTTCGAGTTATAAGCAATAAAATTTACAAACACGGAAAAACGCGTTAATAATAAAACGAGGTAAAACGCCCCATAGATCCTTTTTTTATTTTGTATTCCTTCATAATTACATCACATAACAAACTTCAAACAGTTATTGTTGATTTTAATGCCCAAACGATAATAATAATAATAGACACTAAATAATAATTTGTAACACTATACCAAATTAAATGACTAGGTCAACTGATATTATTTTTCTTTAATTATCACAATATTTAATTTTAAAATTAGTTAATTTTTACATAATGTTAGCGTACGGCCAAGCCGTAAAGGGAAAGCATTTTGAATACTTTTTGAAGAACGGAATGTTTTCAAAATTTGTTTTATTATGTAATTTAGGACCGAAAACATTAAAAAGAAATAAATGTATATATGCAATACCGAAACACACACACACAAACATATATATATACATGAGGATCGATTGATAAATTTTGCACACTAGCGTGCTTCACGGAGACAAAAGGTACTATCGAGCTGGGCGTGACAGCATATCATAACTAAAATTCCCCTCTATAAACCTGCAATAATGCGTTGAAATCTGTTAACCGGTTTGTTTTCAGTAGCAGTTAAAATGGAGTCAAATACGGCCATTATGTCAACAAGGTTAAAACAGCGTTGTAGTGATCAAATTTTTAACAGCAGAAAATGTGAATATTAAGAATACTTTTATCGTTTAAAAGCGGTTTAAGGTAGTTAAATTGTTGAAAAGAGTACTGTGTATAGGTGAACGTTGAAATTTCGCAAATGTAAAGCAGGTAAAACTACTGAGGACGCACCTCGCAGCGGACGACCAGTTTTTATGACTGACAGAAACATCGAAAGGAGGTGGACGATTTGCTTCAAAGTGACCGGGGAATCACTCAGCAACGCATCGCTACTCAGTTATGCACATCTAAAGAACAAGAGGCCATATTATCGAGCAGTTGGGTTGCCGTAAAATTTGTGTACGATGGGTACCGTGCAAATTCTCCGATTGCTCTCCGCAAGCTGAAATTTGAGCCTATTCCGCATCCACCATACTCGCCGGATTTGGTTCCGTGCGACTGCCACTTTTTCCCTCATCTGAAGAGGGATCTCAAAGGTGATCATTACACCACTGACGAGGTGAAGAAATCTGTAGCCACTTGGATCCGAGAAAGACCACCAGGATTTTTCAGTGACGGAATGCAAAAACTTGTCACACATTGGGAAAAGTGTATCAGTGTAAACGGGGATTATATTAAAAATTAAATACTGCGTTTTGTAGCTAAGGTACCTTTAATCATTTTTTATTTCATTCTTATGCTACGCATATATGTGCAAAATTTATCAGCCGAGCCTCGTATATAATGTAATATGCTTTCCATAATTCATAAGCCTTTTGATACAAAGATTCTACATTCCATAAAAAAATTTTTGTTAAAGACGGGACGAATGTTGAAAGGAATAAAGCTAGTTTCTTCATTAAAAAAAGAAAAAAAATTCTAATATTTTCATTTATAGTTACATTAACAATTTAAGCTGTTATCAACTTATCAATGTAATGTAACTGTACCGGTAGATGTGTAGTCTTGAAAAAACTAAGGCCGACCATTCCTGAGTCGTGTGGTTAATTGAAAAACTTAATCATCAAAGAACACCGTTATCCACAATCTAGTATTCAAGTCCGTATCAAAGTAATTAACCTTTACTAGAATTTGAAACTCAGAACTTTCTACTTCGACGACGATTTTACCAGTAGACTGACCGAGTGGGTTAAAAATGATTTTAATGTTTATGGATTTTTAATATAAATAATTATACAGGGAAAAAAATCACGGAAAATTATTATGAAATTTTTATTGTAAATATTAAATGCACAAAATTCCATACAAATTAAAAGAGGGTAAAGCAAAACCAGTATGTTCTCTGCAATAATACAGAAAAATTTAACGTGAATAAAATTGTACAAAATTCGAAGTAGAAATCTGTGTGTGGCAAAGAATAAAAAGTTACATTCTATAATATAAAAAAAACCCTTACTCTATTCTTTGTCTACCTTATTCGTATTCTAAACCAAAGATTTTAATAAATTGAATGATTTTTCATTGCTTTGTTATAAAACACACGTATATACAAGAGTATGTATATGTATGTATATAATCAATTCTATGTATTCTTTTGAATACAGCAGCATTAATAAAAATATAATTAATTTAACATTGTACAAAAAAATAAAGAAAAGACTCAAAATACTACAAATTTAAAAATTCAATACTAATACTACTAATGTAAATGACAAGTAAGATTTTTACGGCATTTTTGATGGATAAAATATATAAAAATAATTTACAATGTAGACCTACTACTCTTAAATACGTAAAAAATAGAGGAAAATACAAAAAGTTATTATAATAATTTTCTTCTTCTTTATTATCTCATTATCTCCAATTTTATGTAATCAGTATATATATATATATATATATGTGAAAACCTAAATAATAAATAACTTTGTTACCACGTTATTTTAAAAAGCACCACCGGAAATTGTGGAAATTAAAGATTATTATCGATGTATAAAATCTACCAGTATGAAAAAATTCAGTTGATTTGAAATTTTTAGTGGTGTTAAACCTATACGATCTATACGATGAAATATAAACTTATGATAAAAGAACTCTAATAAATATTTTATTACTATCATAGTATAATAATGTAGATGATTCAAATATACAACGCAATTTTAGTCAATGATGAGAAAAGAAATACATTCTACATAAGACAAACAGAAAAAATAATTATAGTATAATTGTTTATTTTTATAATGGTAATATTATGTAGATTGGTAAATGTAGATAAATGCTTATACGCTTGCAACAATCTAATGTCTCCCAGAGTGCTATATTCTCACGCAAAAATCCGCATATACAGGATTATTTTAAAGCCACTACGAATATGATTGTGAAACATCAGTTCTATCCAAGAAGAATGAATGAGGCACATTTGAAAAAATTCGAGAAGATTTTAAGAAAAATATTCGGGCTGGTGTAAGATGTAAGTGGGTAGGGAGAAGAAAGAACAGGGAAATTCGGAAATCATACCGTCAACAAGATATAATCGCAATAATAAAGGTCGAATTATTATGGTGGGCGGGGAAATTCACTCGCAGGAATCGGAGAGAGAGAGAATTGTGGAAGTTTGGAGAGGAAAACCACAAGGTACAAGACCACTAGTCCGCCCAAAGCTGAGATGTGCGATCGGATGGAAAAAGACCTGCAACGACCGGATACCAATATAGGTCTGGCAGGAGACAGGAGTGACTAGAGGAGGCTGGTTGGTGTGAGGTCAAAGACAGACTTCAGTTTGTATGGCTGCATTAGTAAGTAATATTACTTGGATTCCTCCCGAAAAGATAATATTTCATTATTTGGGCTTTATGATGAAATTAGTTGACGTATAAACTGAGAGCAGAGTAACAGTTTTCAGTAGATCGGTATGTCACTCATAAAACAATTTAATGCGATGAAGGACAGAGAAAGAAAGAAAGTGTTGACTGATATATCATTAGACAGCATGTAAAACATTATTTGTTATTTTAGCCTTATAAAATACATTGTCTCATGAAGGACAGAAAATACGTTTTTATTGATTTATTTTTAATGATTGACTGTAGATACGGTTCTGGGATTTTATTCTATGTTTCAGGTCAAAAACCATACAAATTCTGCGCCTTAAGTCCTACAAATTTCAGTACCACCACATTTCACTGGTCCGAGCGAAATCTTTCACTAGTTGTAACTCGCAAACGAAGCAATTTAGGAAACATATTTATGTGAATGTTTTTTCCATTATTTTCACGAGTAGAATAGGTTATGCAAGTCCCAGGAGAACTTCGTGATACACTTTGTATATCATTTAATATTAAATTATTAAATAAAAAATATTGAATATTTTATTAAATAAAAAATATAATCTATATATATAAAAATGAATGTTTGTCTGTCTGTATATCTCTTATGCATGCCTTCCTAAACCGTTCATCCGATAGCAATGAAACTTTGTGTAATGGTTGGACGCATGCCAGGGAAGGTTTCTGAATTAATTTGGACCCGCTAGGTGGCGCTGGCGTCGAGATATTAAAAAAAAAGTTGTATTTATAGTCCGATTTACCTCATATTCAAAATACATGTTACTTACATGGAAAGAATTATCTCTGCAAAAAATGAACCCGTTAGATGGCGCTGCGGTTGAGATATTTAGAAAAATTATATTTATTGACCGATTTGGTTCATATTCAGGATATGAATATTAGTTACGTGAAAGAAATATTTTTGCAAAAACTATACCCGCTAGGTGAGGCCGGTGTCGAGATATTTACGAAACAAACAAACAAATGTACAAACAGACTTTTTTATTCTACACATTTATATATATATAAAAGGCATGTGTGTCCTTTAAAGACCAAACAACGGACCGATTTCCGCGCGGGCAAAAGGGAAAAAGGTGAAAATGGAAAAACGGGAAAGGGTTAAAAGGAAACTGGTTAAAAGGAGAGGGTGAGGGACAAGGTTTGAAAGGGTAAAGGGGAAGGAGAATAAGTGAAAGGTAAAATTTGGGAATATCAATTTTTTTAATTTTTTTAACAAATTTCTAATTGTGTTCATTTCCACTTTCTCCCACTTTCTCTCTCTCTCTCTCTCTCTCTCTCTCTCTATGTATATATATATATATAGCCTAAATGTATAGTATATATATATATACCATATACTATACATATATATATATATATAATAGCGAAGCATTGCCGGGTCTATTATATAAATAATAGGTACTTACGTGTTAACGCCACCGCAGCTACACCTTTATTTAAAAACAAAGTAGTCAATCGGATTTCAGTGGAAAATGGGCCGATATAGAGTTTAACATAAATAAATAAATATTTATTTTATAAATATAATTTAACAAAACTTAACCTACGCTCACTTCGCTCGCTAACCTTAAATAATTAACACCGTAATTTTTTGAGTATTTATTTAATAAATTCAGTAATTACAATTATTTATTATTTAAATAATCAAATTTCAATAATTACTGAATTTATTAAATAAATACTCAAAAAATTACGGTGTTAATTAGTCAAGGTTAGCGAGCGAAGCAAGCGTAGGTTAAGTTTTGTTAAATTATATATATAAAATAAATAAATATAAATAACCATTTATATTCTGTTTTGAATCTGTTTCGGTCCATTTTCCACCGAAATCCGATTGACTACTTTGTTTTTAAATAAAGCTGTAGCTGCGGTGGCGTTAATACGTAAGTACCAAATAATATTATATTTTTAATAATTTTATATATATATAATGTACGGAGTACACGAATTAGCTATGTGCGTAATAAAAAGTATGCTATGAAGTATTATGCTGCTGCACTCCATATATGTAAAAAAAAAACATAAATTTACTTACATATACAATGACTGAATTACTCTCCAATAATATTAGAACGATGATGCACTAAACGTATTTACTGAAAGAGATTAACACAAATAATTAAACGTATACATCGATGTTCTACACCGAACAGTTATAAATGTATTTAATGTAAAACGTCGCATAGCAAAGTGCAGAAGCCAAAGGCTCGTACAACTGACACTCTCTTGCTCGGACAAACTCGGCTCTCCGACTATACTCGAGTGAGCGTTTCACCTCTTGAGTCTGACATCAGATAAGAGTTATTCACAACTCAAAGACTCTCCCACGTTCGGCTAAACACGGCTCACCCGATCTTACACGAATGTGTGTTTCACTTTAAATTCAGACTGATCACCCCCTTTTTCATTGCCCTGGAATAAATAGGAGGATAAAAAATTGCATTCCAATCTGTTCCAAAGTTTTCTACCTCCGCGTTATGATTAATTCCAAGTTTATTATTTTACCTCAGTTAATATTACAAATTGATAATATGTTTCCAAAATTTAGTACGCACGTCGTAAAAATTTGACTAAATTTTAATATAATTTAATAAATTAACATATCTGAAGGTTAGCATGAAAATAGAAATTCAGAATAAATGTAGATTTTATCATCTTTGAAAATGTAAAAATGATTGTTTCAAAATTAATATATAGAAAATCACAACTTGTTAAAATTTAACACTGTCAAATAAAAATAAGGTCACTCAAATAAAGAATTATTCTGTACTTAGTGAAATTCTGAATTTTTTTAAATCTGTCCCAAACTAAAAGAAAACCCAAGACCTTAATCTTAAAATGGCACCGATTCCATAAATTAAAAATAATAAACAGAAATCAGAAAAAGTGTTATTTTAAAGCTTTAGTTTTTTTTTTTAAATAAACGAGTAGACTTAAAAAAAACAACTTTAGTTATGAAAGAGAGCTGTTTCAAAGAAACTGTATTAAGAGAAACCTGCATCGTAATAAAAATAAGAAAGGAATGCAGAAAAATGGCGTAAAGCACTTCTACCATAGGCGATATAAGGCTAATGCAGGAAAATGTTCATCTTTTTATCTGTAGTTTTACAGCTAAATTCCCGTGAAGACAGTTTGCATATTAGAATGACTTAAGGTTAAACACATTATTATTATTATATTACAGCGTAGAAATCAATACAAAAGTTACGATTTTTAACAAACAAAAATATACATAAATATTCTGTATAAACCATGTAAAATTTTCTTTTAAATAATTTTTATTGATGTTATGAGAATGACCATCAGAGGAGTTTCACATAAAAAAGAAAATCCTTGAAATGGATATAGTCGGAAGTGGGCTTGAAAAAATAATTATACACATGAGTGGAATTGACAACTTTCTTTTTTTTTTTAAATCAAAAATTTGATATTTGATAAAATATAATTTTATAAAATATAAAAAAAAATTATATTTTCGGATAGGTAAGTAAGGGTAATTTTTTTTTCAGTTCCATGAATCATAAGTCATTTTGGAAAAGTTCAGAAATTATACTACCAAATACTCGTAAATTAGTGTAACCAATCGAAAAATATCTCACTATCAGAAATAATGGAATATTTTAAATTATTAAAAAATGTTTTAAAAAAGATTGTAGAAAATTTTATGAATCACTAATAATCATCATTTTCTTATAAATTTTTTTTTAATAAAAGAACTTTCCAAAGAGAAAATGTCAAAAGGTTTTACATAACTTGAAAGATTTAAATGATACTTGTCCATGCAATTTCATTTCTTGTACTGTTAATGGACACTTACTCGTGCTCATCGAAGTACCTAACTATAACAACAGTTTTGAAATGTGACACTAAATTCTATCTTGTCTTTTGATTTCCTAGTTACACCGTTTTATTCAGTCGTATGATCAAGATCCTAGATGACATCAGATTAAAGATCAAAGAACATTTTTCTAGCACATCACAAAAAAATACTGCACTGTTACGACTTTTCAGTTTTTTGTTGGAGGACGTAAAAGACGATCTTTCCGTAGAATATGTTTTATGAAGGTTATCAAGTAAGTGGTTTGTCTTTTTCCATGTTAACTTAAGTACGCCGGTTATTTTCGTTTCCAAAAATAAAGGAATGTTTTCGATAATTTTGTTTTACAATGACTGATGCATAGCACTGTTTCAGACTATTTTGTTTTTGTTATGAGTGGTCGTCTACTTAGTTTATTTGCTTATTTAATCTCAGGTAACAATTAAGTGACCTTTCTTCCAAAAAAATTGGAGAAAAATATTATTATGAAAAAAAGAAAAGATAGAAACCAAATCAACACGTTAAGAGATGTAACAAAATTGTAGGAAAACGATGAAGAAATAAGAAAATAAAAGAATGATAAGTGGGGAGGAAAATAAAATGGCAAAGAGCGTGTACGGGTAGGGAAGCAGATTCACTAGACCTGAACATGACGAATTGCTCTCAACTACTCTGGAATTACTTCAAACCGATTCCCATTGAGAATAACTGTTCGTTTTCCAATAGGCTTTCTACTCGCTCCTCTTCTTAACCAACTCAATGCCTTATCGTTCATGTTTCCACTATCGGATTACCACATTATTATTTTTAAGAAAAATCTTTAAACCAATAACTTGAATATAAACCAAAAATATTCTCTTCGCTAAATAAAACACGTTTATCGTAACTATAAAATGAATACGTTAAAAATTATAAGAAAGATAAAATATCAAAAATCATTTATTATAATAATTGTACATAATAAAGTTATAGTAAAAGAAAATAATGACAAAGAAAAAATAAGTTTTTCAAAATAATCAAACCCAGTCTTTAACCAAAATAATGACATACTAAAACTTACATAACTGCATTTTCAAGCTAAAAACCATCAACTAATTAATAAATATCAGTAGAAAGGAAAAAAGAAGCATTTACTAATAAAAAATTATTTTAAGAAATTTGAATCCTCATTTATACCATTTACATTTCAATTTTTTAATTTTTTATTACTTTTAATAAATAACTGTCAACATACAAATACTTTCTTGCAAACATTTCTTGAAGTTATTTCCGCTGTTTCAATAGGAAGAAAAAAAAATATTTTAAGTCTATGGACATTCTTACTCTACTCCCAACACCTGAAACTTGTTGATAAGATGTTAGCAAAGTTAATTTAACGACGAAATAATTCTAGTGAAAGAAAGTTGTTCAGTATTTCTGTATATCGAATTTAAATAATCGTAATACATGCTAATTAGCTTCAAAAAAATAATATGGGCCTATCACTTCAAAATTAGCTACAGTAACGAACTGTTACATATTTATAATGATGTGATTATATGGCTTTCGTGGAGCTAAATAAGGCTTTCATGGCTAATTTCATGTGCAGTACTGACATTCTCTTGTTTCTGGCAAGATGAAGGTGTACTTCTTTTGACATAATGGTGATCGTTTTATTACGTTAAGTGTTTTAATTGGCACACTCAGTATTAACAATCAAATTTACTGTTAAAATTTTATAAGGATAAAAATGTGCAGCATTTAATATGCTATTACTTCGATCAGATGTATCCAGAGCATTCGGAGTGGAATTAGCAGCACGACGCGCAAACCTGAATATTGAATAAGCAACGCTTTAATTTACGAATGTGGAATGTAGGTAGACTTATTTTATTAAAGATAATTGTATTAACATAAAGTATCTTTAAATTCTACCCAACACAAAATTGCATTAGGACTAGATTCTCCAGCATATTATTTACCTCCAGCTTGTGACCGGAACTGCTTTAACATGAATGAATACAACCCAAGGGAGAATCTAGGGGATTTATTCACTCCTGTACTTCTTTCGTCACCATCGAACAGATAATTCTCACAAAGTTCGCGAGCACCGTGTGCCACGTCCATACGGTCCGTACCATAGTCCCCATGACGTTACCTGGGAAAAGCACACCGAATTCCCTCTAGCATGCTTTCTTAACCAGCAAGGAACTGATCGCACGCGAAACACCGTATGTTCTATACTGTTCTCCTCGCAAAAGTCGCATTCTACAGAGAGTCGCAACGTCCGCGCGCACCAGTATGCTTTGAAATATCCGTGATCGGTAAGGAACTGGGTGACAATTCTCCGTGCTTGCGTTTTAGGTCTGAAATTAGCTTGTGGGTCCGTCTCTTCGGTTGATCCCAAAACCAATATTTTTACCGATACTGAACTTCGTTAAATTAACGAACTGATGAATCAACTTGGTTTGATTTATAAGTTCGACGTTTTAAAATAATTTTCCAACATAAATGCACGATCTTTTTCAATCATGTTATTTTAATTTACTGTTGTGACTGAAATGGGATTGAGTGAGGTGTCTAAGGATTTAGCTTCGATTCACTCACTGAAAAAACAGAGATGTACTTTCTTTTCCATTTCCGTATGGTTATTTCTGCTTGTCCCTTAATAGAATAATGGAAGCAATATCTATATCAGTGAAAAAAATATTTTTATGATATACTTATTAATTAATTTACCTAGGATTTCGTAAATGTGAAGTTTTGAAGGAGAGCTTTTTTTTTACTTCCTTGAACGAAGTTAAGGAAGTATTGTGATCGCGAAAAATTTCGGTTTTTAGATTTCAACGGAAATATCCATTTTGACCATCCCTGAATCCATTTTGACTAGTTTCGGCATGACATCTGTACATATGTATATCGCATAACTCAAAAACGATTAACCGTATGTTGAAATTTTGGATTTAGGACTGATGTAACATATAGTTATGCACCTCCCTTTTTAATTACAATCGACTGAACCAAAAGTGTCCAAAATCCCAAAATCCAAAATAATCTGAATTTTGGACTTTTTCTTAACTGCAGTAATAAGCCCTCATTGAGAAATTTTCAACGATATACAGTAAGTGGTACTTATATTCATTGGTTTCAGAATTATAGTCAAATTAAATTTTAATTAATGGATCTTAGAAGGGGAAGGCATATCGGTTTGAATCATACTTCGTGTCATTTTCTTTTTTTTAACTTTTTTTTTTAATTCAAATATATTGATTTATTAATAGTTATTAACCTCTGAATGCGAAAGTATTTTTACAATAAACAATTCAATTATAACAATAAAAAAATATCAGAAGTTATTAATGAAATAAAATTTTATGTACTTCTTATTTAAAAAAAAAATTTATATGTAAATTAATAAGCGTACAAGGAAGTCATGCGGTGCCCACATCAGATTTTTTAATATATAATGTTAAAGTAAATTTTCTAAGCTAAAACACAAAAAATTAAATTTCTGGCAAATATATAGATGTTATGAAGATGAAGTGCAGTATTTTATTTTATTATCATGAGACATTACGTGACTATACTTTGGTTATGACAATCAGACAACCAGGTCACAAGACCAGGGCAACAAATCAGGTTGGTTTACATTCACTGAAGAATAATTTTATTCATAATTGAGACCAAACGGATTGAGTAAATGTGTAGTATGAGAATACTACTCATGATGTAACGAATTTTTGTCTACATTAAAAGGTTACAGTATTTCATTCTTATTTTCAAAATATTTTCTAATTTCGCAATATAGATTTAATCAATAAATCTTATCGTACAGAATAAAACAAAAAAATGCAATCAGAATTTGCATTGTTTGTATGTTTAGAAACGAATCGTTTTAATTTTATATTTGCAAGATTAGCAACTAAAAAAAAATTTGGTTAAAAGAAGTTAAAAATTGGGTGAAGACCGCACTTTAAATCCCACGAAAAGGTTTTGACAAATAATGATGAAATCTTTTTTTTTGCTGTACTGTTTATTTTACAGTCGAATCCAATTTGCTTAGCCATAAGTAAATTTGAATACAAATGAAACAAAACATGCAAAGAATTGTTTCCACTGAAATCCTTCAAAGAACTTATACATATTTTTTACAGTCTACATTAATATATACTAAACATAAATACGTACTTACAAAGCTGAGTCCAAAGAACGTTAATCAACGTCCAAAGTTTAGAACATAAAAAAGCAAAAACACCAAAAAATAAAATGTAAACAATTATTTCCAACTAATAAAAGGGAAGAGCCCAGGAACGAAGTTTTAAAAAGATTTGGTTGAGTGCTGCAATAGATTATTTTAATTTTCTTCTATAAACCTTTTTCTACTGACTCAAATATTTTATCCTTTTTTGTTAAATGAAGGAGAAAAAATAGACCATTTTTCACCAGAAAAAAATAGAATCACAAGCTAAACCTTTTAAAATATTTCAGATAAACTTATGTAAATGTGCAGGCTTACTTTTGGTTACAAAAGTTTTTTTGACAGAATATAGCACTAAGCAAAAGAGAGCAGAGTTAAGGGAATATATGGATTAACATAAAATGACACAGGATGTCCGTGAAGTCTTTCCATTATTACACAAATTTATCACAAAAAACAATTACAGTTACAGCTGTGCAGTGTGTAGCAAAAGAAAGAAAAAAATTTATTAAGTTTATACTTATTGGTTTGTTGCAGGTAAAGGCAGAGTAGAAGGCACTGTAATCAATTTTTTTGTAATATGGCGTCAATCCAGGAGAAAGCGCAATGTGTGTTGTGGTATCACGAGTCGAAATCACCGATCACTGTGCAGTGAAATTTTAGAAGGGAATACGGACGACCAGCACCTGATAGCAAGAGTATCGTTGCGTGGTATGCAACGTTTAAGGAGAGTGGAAGTGTAGTTGACCTTCCGCGAACAATGCAGTAATCCGTTAGTGTAGAGAAGGTTGAGGTTGTGCAGCAAGCATTTTTACATAGCCCTTCCAACTCTACCCGTCGTGCATATCGTGAACTAGGGATTTCCCAGTCAGCAGTGCACAAGGTTTTACACAAGAAACTAAGGTTGCACGCGTGTAAAGTTCTGACATATTGCAACATCTACAGCCAGATGAAGACCCTCGTCGTGCTGCCTTTGCGACCAAAATTTTGCAACGTATTGATAACAACAATCGGTACCTGCAATGTGTGTGTTTTTCAAACGAGGCTACTTTCCACACCTCGGGGAAAGTAAACAGCCATTATGTGAGATTATGGGATTCAGAAAATCCGTACTTTACCAGGAAAAAAATTAAAGATTCCCCTAAAGTGAATGTGTAATGCGGTTTGATGCATAACAGAATCATTGGTCCCTTCTTTTTCATTGAGCAATCAAAAACAGCTAACATTTACCTGGATACGCCACAAAACTTTGATATACCTCAACTAAATGACTGTCAACCTAAGGTGGTTTTCTAGCACGATGGTGCACCACCATACTGGCAATTACTAGTTCGAGATTTTCTGAATGAATCATTTTATGTCAGATGGATAGGGTGCGACGGTCCCACTCCCTGGCCACCACGATCAAACTCTTTAGACTGTTTCCTCTCGGGTTATGTTAAGGATAAAGCCTATGGAACACCTGTACGTGATCTGGACACATTGAGACTGAGAATAACTGAAGCTGTTGCTAGAGTTACAGTGCTCCTCCACCGGCAAAATAAAGATAACAGCACCCCCGAAGGAGAATTCCGATACGGATTTCTTGTCACAAGTGATCCTAGAGTCCTACCAGAAATTCTAGCAATATTGCCCCGCCTGCTCCAAGCAAAATCTGTATTCAGTATTCACTAAGGACAGTATTCAGTTCATCATAGAGTGCCTCATGAACCTGCTATCTAGGTATGGTTAAGCAAATTCTCAGACTGCTACAGTGGAACGCCAATTCATTTAGGTAAAACGGCAGAATATTGCCGTCTGGCCGAGGATCTACTAATAGACGTGATACTGTTATCTGAGACTTGTCTGAACGCAAACAAACAACTGACCATTCGGAATTACTTTACATATAGGACGGATTGGCCAGTACGGCGGAACCGCAATTTTAGTCCACAGGCGCCATATACACACGCGGGTCGACGTTCACACTAACGTGTTGGAGCAGACTTGTGTACATGTGGAACATCTAGGCGCGATGTATCGGCTGGTTTCGGCTTATAATAAACCAAACTCAGCGGAATTCGGCGCAGAACTAGATGCCGTGCTAGAAAATTGGGATGGGTCCATGATACTCATGGCGACCTCAACGCTAGGCACGAGACTTGGAATAGCAATCTGACAAGTGCAAATGTCAGGTTGCTATTCGAAAGGGCACGAGCACGCCCGGTTAGTCGTCATAGGCCCCGAGGTGCCCACCTTCGTTCATCAAACGGCCAGATCGAGACGTGATGTACTCGACATCGCAATCATGAAGGCGGTTACAACTCCAGTCATGATTGAAACGATAGAAGACCTCAACTCGGACCACTCTCCTGTCTTATAGTGTTGAGCCAGGCAGGGGGCGGCTGAGACCTCCCCCCCCTGACTATACCCCGAAGGTCAATGAATTGGAAAAGGTTCTATGAAACTCTCCACCGGGATTACAGGTCAGCGCATCCTGAACTCCTGACCATACCGGAGGAAATCAACGACAGGTCGAACGCGTCACATCGTCAATGACCGAGGCTCTGTCAAACAGCTCTACGGAAAAGCCCACGAGGTCTATCCGTAATAATCTCCCACCTCACATCTCTGACGCTATAGCACAGAAGTGTCGACTGAGGAGGAGCTACCGAATCACCCTGTCCTCCGATGATAAAAGGTCTTGTTATATTCAAATGGACAGAGTGCTGGCACAACATCGAGAGGATTCGTGGAACGAAAACCTCACCTCGGTTTCAGACGCTCACTCCTCGGTGTTCAGGCTAAATAAAAAACCACGAGAAGGAAAGAAGCCTGGTTGTGGGGAACGATGCCTTCTGGTATATTCGGAGGCGGACAGAGCGGAGGTTTCCACCGACTCCTTGCAGAACCAATTTACTCCAAACCCCCTCCCACCACGAACGACGACCACACAACCGAAGTGGAGTCCTTCCTCGTAGATTATCTAGCACAAATGGAGGACGCCCTACTAGAAGTAGACCAAGTCACTGATCCACAGAAATCAAAGCAGCAAGCCCCGTCAAGGCTCTGGGTATTGACGGGATAGGTGCTCGCGCATTTCGGAATGATCCACCCACTCTTATAGCAACCATAACCACAATATTCACGTAAATTTTTTATGTTGGATATTTTACGAATTGCTAGAAAACTTCAAAGGACTATCCAAACCTGGGAAAAGTCTGCTCTTTCTCCAAAATTACATGCTGATCTCCTTATTACCAGTGTTGTCAAAGCTATTCGAAAGGATTTTTCTGCAGAGATTTAGGCGACATTTGAGAAAAGAAGTACGGCCTGAGCAATTTGGATTCAGGGAGGACCACTCGACGAACCTCCAACTGGTTGAAATAATCGAGTCTTGTCGGAGGCCTAAATAGAAAAGCGGTAACTGCAACAATTTTTCTAGATCTGGCTAAAGCCTTTGACAAAGTTTGGCATAGCGCCTCTTATATAAATTTGCGTAAACGACGATTTCCTGTCGCTATGACAAATTGATACGGTATTATTTACTAGACCAACAATTTGTTGTACGCGTAGGGGGAACGATCTCCTCCACCAGAGACATTGCCGCTGGAGTCCTCTAAGGAGCAGTGTTTTCGCCGTTCTTGTACACGGCCTACGTTAACGATATACCGCTGTCGGAAGGAGTCAAAACAGCTTTATACGTAAACGATACGGCATATTATTATGATTCCAGAAGTGTAGATTACGCGATCGAGAAACTCCAAAGGCAATTGGATCTAGGAGAGCCGTTGCTCGATATGTGAAGAATCAAGGTCAACCGTGAAAAATCGGTGGCAGTGATGTTCAGATACAAGACACGTGCTCCAGCCAGGCAGCTGGAAATCTCAGGAGAGAAAATTCTCTTTGGGAAAAAACAGTCAAGTACCTGGGAGTAGTCCTGGATAAACGGCTAGAAGAACATGTTAAATATGTGACCCAAAGGGCAAAGTCCGTCAGGGCCTCACTATACTCAGTACAGAACAGTGCTAGTCCATATCCACTGGCGACCAAACTGCTCATTTTTAGGCTACACGTCCTGCCGATTCTAACACATGCTTACCCTGCATGGGAAGCTATGTTGAACTTCATGCTTAAAAAGAAATTAGAAGCCGTCCAAAACATACCGTTGCGAACGATAATTGGAGCACCGTAATTCGTCATAAACGCCACTCTTCGCCACGATGCGGGACTACACACCGTATCCGTGGTGAGGGTGGCGCGGGCACGCAGACTGTTTGAAGGAGCGGCCGTATTCAAACACAGCCATCTCCGAGACATCTGTCGAGAGGTCCATACTCCACAGCGTATAAGAAAACGGCCTCATGCCGTATTAGACAAACCACCGTAAAGAGGCGATACGGGAGTCAAAAATGATAAACCAGGCTTAGGAGCCTCTCCCACCGGGTTGGTCTAGTGGTGAACGCGTCTTCCCAAATCAGCAGATTTGAAAGTCGTGAGTTCCAGCGTTCAAGTCCTAGTAAAGCCAGCTATTTTTACACGGACTTGAATACTAAATCGTGGATACCGGTGCTCTTTGGTGGTTGGGTTTCAATTAACCACACATCTCAGGTATGGTCGAACTGAGAATGTACAAGACTACACTTCATTCACACTCATACATATCATCCTCATTCATCCTCTGAAGAATTATCTAAACGGTAGTTACCGGACGCTAAACAGGAAAAAGAAAGAACCGCGCAAAAATTCCGGCCGCGAAAGTGACCGTTTTCACAATTAAATTTTGTTAAAACTATAAAAACCTAGACAACAACCCACACTGTCCCACGAAGAGTCCACAATTTAATTCAATCAGCATATGCGACTCCCTCCGGAGAAGGTGTCTGATTGCTCCTTCCAAATAACTAGGGCCCCGGTAGACGTACTCCTACTAGCTCATAAGGTGCTAGTACCGAAAGGACTTCAGCGAATGGACTGAAGGGAAATCACGCCGGGAGTACTAGGCTCAAAAGCTTAGTCCTCCACTGTCAGACCCAGTAAATTAATTTCTCGCTGGTCCATAAATAAAACTTAACATTTATAACAGCCATTAAATAACCCACGAAACCCGCCCAAAAATAGAAAGATACAGCAGCAAGGGACACTGTCCAGGCTCTGTGATCTGTAGGGAGAAATATTGAAACCCCTGCCATTCTTGCGTTCCGTTTCGTTCCGTAGTGTTACAGAAGAAATGTTGACCAACACATGGCGTGAAATTGATTATCGTTTGGTCATTCTACGAGCGACAAAAGACGCACATGTTGACCTTTATTGACACAGCAAAAAAAAACCTGATAATTTATTTTTTCGTTTGTCACAAACAGCACAGCTGTAACTGTAATATTTTTTTTGTAATAAATTTTTGTAATAATGGAAATACATTATGGACACCTGTATATCTACAAATTACTTCTGTATTCGGTTGAATAATTCCAAACGCCACGCCTCGCAATTCTGGTGAAGTTGAAGGTTTTACTTTAAGAATCTTTATCATATTATTTAGTTTTTTTTTTTCAGTATATCTAGTTGAAAGCACAATTTGGTTCAATATACATTTGAGCTGGTCAGTGCAACTGTTAAAAATATACTTTGACTTTCTAGAATATTGTGAATAGGATGAACACCCAGTATTTGGAGAGGCCTTGAAATATTCCATTGGGTAGATTTACTTGCCTCGTTTTGTGCTCCCTAAGAGAGTAATAATTCTTTCTGTTATTATTCTCATAACTGAAAACAATTTTGAGTATCTGAAATAAATGCGAGTAGTGATATCGCTCATGACTATTTTAATTATGATAATCTTTTTTGGTAAAAAACGTACCCTCCCTCATCGCTTACCACCAACACCTACCTCTCACACTCTTCCAAAGGTCTACGAAAAGAGGAGGAGCAGACTTGAATTAACTCAGACCTTACACGAGAGTTGAAACCCAAAACCAACTGATTTAAAAGCCAGCTGATGATTTAAAAATCATACATCAAATAGCCAATAAATTTTTTTCACTTTTTTAACATTGTTAATAAAAATACCGGGGAAAAAACTGATAAATAAAATAACTTAAATGTTTTATGCAGTTATTTATAATAAATAATAAAATATAAAAAAGTTAGCGGTATCTACACAAGGAAATTAATTCTTAGAGGTTGACATTTTAATATTATTCATAATGAAATAAAGGATCCTGGATGAATAAATTTACTTTATTTAAGATAATTAACCGGATAACAAAGACAAACAAGGAATTAAATTTGCTAATTAATTAAAACGATATTTATTTAAACAAAAAGTCATTGCTCTTACATAGTGATTGCAAGCAGTAGTTTTATTTATAAAATTATATAGTCCGCTCTATATATATATATATATATATATATATACGCACTATGTTTGCGTATATATACATATATATATTTTGGAATGAACAAGTTGAGTTTTGTTTGCTAAAACAAATATCTTTAGATAATTTGAGCTGCTTTTCGTTACCATCGGTGCCGCTTTTAATGCCGCAAGAAGTTTATAAACATTTTCAAGGGGTTAAGGATTGGCTAATTAATAGTGTGAATATATTTACTGAACGGATTTACTTTGCAACGGTAGGTTTACTAATGAACCCAACCTTACCTAGCGTCGGAATCATGGTGAATATCCAATAGGCTTTCTTAAATGAAAGTACTCTACTATGGAAGAGCTACTGCCGCCAGGTTTAACTTGGCACTGAAAATGCAGCTTTAATAAATTCATAATTCCTTGAACTTTTGTTTTATATTATGTACACTACGGTACACATCTTAAAGAAACATCTTTTTCGTAAGAGGAAAAGTTTAGTTTTAGTTTAGATAAACTAATGGTAATTTTGAGTAAGAAGTTACTGTTTTACGTAATACAATAAACCTATTATTATTTTATACTCGAATAGTACAGTGTACTTAAAATTATATTTAAAATATAGGAAACTTGAAAAAATATAATAAATAAGTTAATTTTATTTATTAAAATCTCCCTTTCATATGTCGACAGCGTACATTATATTTGAATTACTATCTGAAAATTTTATCATTTTTTCTCCTGATGAAGAATAACTTCCTAACACGGAGATCTGTTATTCATAAAAAATATATACGCTCTGTATATGTATATATATATATATATATACAAGAGTGTACGAGTATATAACATCAGCATCTGGTATTCTGCCGGACGACAGATCCCTTTATTTGTTTCCATCCACATCTATTCCAAGTTTTCTTCTTCGTTCCGTTACAGATTCCGATCTTCACTTTATCTATTAATCTCGTCTTTCTTCTTCATCGATTCTTTTCTCCTTCTATTGATCCTTCCACTGCAGTTGTCATGATTTTTTTTCCTTTAACTACATACCTTAACCATTTTTCTTCTCATTTGTTTACTTCCCGCAAAAGGGCTCTTTCTTATTTAATCCTCATTACAACTTCATTTTTCACTTTATCCGTCTATCTTACTTTCTCAATTTTTCCCCATATCCATATCTCAAAAGTCTTAATCCAGTTTCACACGCTCTTCCATATTTCACCCCCATACAAAAGAGACTCCATCCATAACACTTGGCTAACCTCTTTCTTGACTCTAAATCCAGATTTTTACTACACAGTAATTTCCTGTTGTTACCGAAACTTTTCTTTGCCATCACTATCATTCCTTTTATTTCCATTGCGCTCTTCCAATCATCTCTCAAATAGTACTTAATTTTTACTTTTTCTTCCTTCACTTGTTATTGCCACTAAATTTTCTTCGTTACTTCATTATTTTAGTTTTTTCTACATGTATTTTTATTCCACGTTCTTTCATTCTTTCTTCCAGGCCTTTAAAAAATTTTTGAAACACGCATATATCACTTGCTAAAATTATCACTTACCAAATCTTATGCATCTGATTTTTTACCCTCCTATACTTATTACTTCTTATATCATATATAATATATTCCTTATCATATCTTCAATGTAAATGGTGAACTGCGTTGGTAAGAGGCAGCATTCTTGTCTAACATTTTGATCCCATGCACCCAGTCATATTTTTATTTCCTTTAATTGTTGCTACTTATCACATACATAATTCTTTAATTAACTTTCCATTCTACCTTTTTTCTATAAGAATCTCATCTCCATCATTTTCTCTTATTTGACTCCGATTTAAGATTCTATACATTTCTTATTATAAACCAAATTTCCCTTCATCACCTTTTCCGCATTCCAGTCTCCCATCAATACCTTACAGCAGCCCTTTTCTGATTTTATTACATCTTCAATACGCTCATACATCTCTTCAATATCTTCTTTTTTATAACTAATACAAGTACGTATGCCAACATTGTTGGCATACGTACTTGTATTATAACTAAATCTTTTGTTAACAAACCATAATGATAGTTATCCGTCATTATTATAACATGCTTTCCGCACCCGTTTTGCTACTTCATTCCTCAAAATTATTGTCAGTTCATTTTTTCCTTTCTTTCTTTCTTCTAGAATAGAATGTGGTATCTTCTCCACTCTTTAGTTCACTCTGTCCTTCGCATCTTCCTTCACTCAGACCTAAATATCTATTTTTTTCTCTTCATTTCTCTTTTGATAATCTCTAATTTTTCAGTGCGTAACACAGTCTTGACATTCCAAGTTCCTATATGCAATCAGTCCTTTAACCGGTCGGTTTCTTTAGTTACCTCTTCCGGAGATCTGAATGAGAATCTATTTTAATTCCGGAAGAAGTCAAAATCTAGCGTAATCCAAGGAATCACACCACTTCTTTCATTCAGTAGATTTTATTGCCGTTGTTTTTTAATGTCGTTGAATACCTGAGAACCTCCGCTTTTTGGAGCAGTTTCCTGCCCTGGGGCAATAGAGTGTACTATATACCCTTCACTGTTCATCCATCCTCTGAGGAGACCGTTGGCACTTGTAGTTACAAGTATAAGTACAAGTACAAACATAAGTGTAAGTAGTTCATATATCGGGAGCAACGCAACCCATTCATTCGTTAGCCGCTTGTATTATTAGCTGTTGTTAATATATACAAATTTTGCCTTCTCTCCATAAAAAATTGTACGAAGTTCGAAAATTTTAACCTTTTTGAACTCTTTTATCATTTTTGATAAATGAGTTATATTTTAAATGACTTATATTTTAGTATGAATCAAAATGATCATAATGAAAGTATTTCATAATAAATAAAAAAGTTTCATTAAAACTGGATGAAATAGTTGAGTAAAGGGGAAGTTTTTCGTCCAAACCACTGCTCTCTGCCTGAACAGATGAGCACCCGTTCACGCTGGTCGCGACCTACTCCTGACATTATTTCTATTTTTGTCTCCAACGTATAGATACATTACTCCTTCAAGTAAATTTTAGTTTATATTTAAGTAAAACGTTTATTTTTGAGAACATTCTCCCACAGTGATTGTATCTGACTAAGCTTTTCTCAGTACACTATATAAATTTTTAATGAAGCGATTTTTTTTTTCTTTTAATGCTTTTATTTACAGTCGCATCAACAATTACAGTCATTAGCGACTAAAGTAACACTATCATATAGTGTTACATAAAACAACAAAATTAAATAATAAACACACGAACAATAAAGAATAAACACAGACAAGTAACAACAACAAATACAAACTAAAACATATAAATCAGACAAAAACCACTAAATTGTATTCTTCATTCCATTGTAGGAAAGGAACCGCAAAATAGGTTTTATAACTTCTTTCCGGTTTAGTAGAAATTCCACATCTGAACCCAGGTCTAAGTTTTTCCGGATGATTCCAAAGATTGGGCAATCAAAGAGCAGCTGGTACACGGACCGTTTGACCTTGCAAGCCTTACAGATCTTCTGAGGAGAGCCAAATAGATGAGCGTGGGTAAGCCTGGTGTGTCCAATCAATCCTTAGCAGAGCTAAGGTTTCTTCTGTTGTTCAGGAAAAGAGGTTTCTGATTGGTTTTTGATAACATTTTCTTTAATGTTTTTCCTGGAATACTTTATTTACAAAAAAAATTTAACAGATAAAAATGTAAGTATATTACACGATAGTCAGAAAGATCGGATATTCCTGAAAAAAGAGTTTGATTATTTTTGCCACTGATTAAACCAACCGTAATCAGTGACTGATAATTGTTTTATCTCATTTAATTTTTAATTTATTTATTGAATTTCATTTTAGAGCTCAATCTACGTCTAAAATTCAGTATAAAATAAGCGAGGATTATTTTTCATAAACGTATTAATTATAAAAGTACTTAAAACTTAAGTATATTTTATATGAAAATTTTTCAGTTATACTTTACTTAAGCCTTAACTTTACAAAAAAACACGATCATATGGAATAAATCATTTGCAAAAAGTAAACTGAAACACGCAAGATAAAAAGAATTCAGAGAAATGCAGTTAAATGAATACAAAAAGTATATTTAGATAAACCATGTTGACCGTGTAATTTTTCGTTTCAAAATGTTTCATTGTTACCTAAAACAAAAGAAGAATTGAAAACCACTTCTTAAAAATTAAAATTAATTAAAAAAAACTTGTTTCTTATTGAATAAGTCTTGAAGACAATTAAGAAGAAAATAAATATTGAATGCAAAGAAATTTGTATTTGTTATGTAATTTGTTAACAATTACTTCATGTGGTGATTTGAGCACACCTTTGTGGTAGGAATCTGAAGGTACTTATTCTTCTGATTCCCAACCTCCTGTACGTAAATTTTCTAAGTGTTTTATTGATTTAAAAAAAATAGAGAATCTGAAATAGGATAAGTTTCAATCGTTCAACAGCCCTACATAGGTCACAAAGGATTAACACTAGATGTCTCTAATTATGAGAAGGAAATTAAATATAAATTGATTGAAATTATTTTTTTTTAATCTCAGAGGAAATATTTAAAAATAAAATATAATAATATAATCCAATTATCAATTTTTGATAATTCTACTGAACTATTTTGGAGGGTTGTCTTCACTCCTTTCCATACTTTAAATCATTAAAAATCACACAATATCAAAAGTTAAAAATTTCTATAAAAGTGACAATTATAAATTAGAATAAAATTGAGAAAAAAAATATAAATTAAATTATCATTTAATCAATGTAGCTATAGTTCGTTGAATAAATATTTTCCATTCTAAAACATATTTAAATTTTAATTACATGAAGTCTAGTGATCGCCCTTTGTTTATTCTCATTTAAACGAAAATAAAGGTGCAACTTTTTCGTAATCATTACAATTTATTAGTCATGTACTAATGCATAAGTGAAATACACGTGTTAGATGGTTTCTGTAGTCCTAGCACGTGTTTCCCTCCCAATTTCATGAATTTCTTATTTTGTGAATTATTTGGTTTAACTGGGTTCGCTTAAACCACTCCTTCTTTTTTATATTTTCGCTTTTGAATCGGGAATAATTTAATTTTTCTTTAAAAAAAAACATGGTAGAGTCAGCTAAAAGTTTTTCTTGCTTGCCTTTGTTGGTAACTAGAAAAGGAGAAGGGAATTGTAGGGAGGGAATGACCTATTTCAGGGGGACTTGTTAAACTAACTTTACGTCGATTTGCATAAGCGGCGCGCAAAACGGAGACGAATTAACTCAAGTTCATATCGTGAATTCTAACCGGGAGGCACTCGGTTTCTCTGCCTCCTCCCGTTTCTCGTCTTTACTAACTCGCATTACTATAACTACACAAAAGATCAGACGGAATTGTCACTATGTCCCCCCTATGTTTAAGGAGTAAACTTAAGTCATTTAAATATTGCCCCAAAGCATAATAACTTTCTTGTACTATACGGTTTTAAGATACGTTTTAAATTCTTTAATCTGTAAAATAATTTTATTCTACGTAATTATTTTACTTTGTTTTACCTTCCTTAATATTTATCTTCATTATTATTTAATTCCTTAGGATGAAAATTTAAAAATAATTACACTTAAATTTCCGAGCTAATTTTTATTAATAACTAAAAAAAGACAAAACTGTTTAGCGACATAAATTAGAAAATTGACTAAATCTCAAGTAAATTAATGTTAGTTGTACATGAAACGTTTTCTTATCTTTTTAGAAAAACCTTTAAAGACATTAAAATTCTGTATATATTAGGTCTCGTTTATTTTATAATAAATTCAAAATATTGAACTCGAAAACAAAATTAAAATATGTTAATATCAAATAAATAGAAAATACAACACAAATTATCAGACGCAATTGATTGTACAAGATTTAGCCAATGTCAAAAATACTCTTGTAAAAGCAATTTCGGAAGAACTATTTCCTAAGTAGAACATCACTGAATAATGATGACTATTGCAAAAGTACAGCCACAACATTCTCATGTTTCATATTATAATTTTTTTTGTATTTAAAATTTAACAATTTTTTCGTGTATGAACAAAAAACAATAAATTTAATTTTTAAAAAACATTGTCATCAAAATATATAAATATACCAGGTGGTTGAGTGATTGTCGACTGTGTTGGCGATCATTTTGAAACCAATATTTTTAGAGAAAAAAAATCATTACACATTCATAACATCGTTTAATAGTAAGCAATTTTACTAAACAATATTTCACATAATCGAGAAAAATTGTAACCGAGTTAGAAACAGATTAAATACCAAATTATAATTGGTAACTTTATCCCCAATCATTTTTATGAACAAAAGATAATCAATCATAAATTGAATAGAATTCGTTATCAATAAAAATCTGATGTGAACACCGCATGACTTCCTTGTACGTCTATTAAATTACATACACATTCTTTGTTACACTTAATTTAAACTTATTTCATTTAAAAGTGAGGTACGATCCTCCAATTTTTTTTATAAAGTGGACAGTTACACAATTATTAAAATATTAGTTTTTATTAACATCAAATATCTATACAATTATTAATTCAACAATCCTAACTGAAATATTTAGAGTAAAAATCTCTTTATTACTCTAAACTGTCGAACTAGGACTATACAAGACTACACTTCATTTACACACATACATCCACATTCATCATCTGAAGTAATACCTGAACGGTAATTCTCCGAGGGTAAACAGGAAAAAAATTTGAATATTCTACGGCTAACCGTTTTTGAGAATGTGTAAAAGGTAAAACAAGATAGGCTTTGGAAATAAAATTATTCAATATACTAAGATGCTTAAAAATAAAAAATGTTTTTCGTAAGCAAATTATTTCTAATTCTGAAAGAAAATAACTGTAGTGATCTTTTTCTATAAAAAGTTAAATCAGTATATGGCACCTAAGATCCATATTACTGTAGCTAACAAGGGGAAGCCATTTGCTTCGGCACACAAATTTGAACCATAATGCGTTTGTGAATAGTACACTGTTTACGTGTCTTCATCACAAAATACTATCACGCAATATTCAATTATAATCAAGAAAAATGGCCCTAAAAATTTCCTTACAATTTTATATTAGTTTATATATTAATTTTGTTTCACGTCGTTCAAGTAGATACGTGGTGTAAGTGAGAACGTGTGGGATCCGTAACCATGAACACATCGGTTCGAATCCGACTTCATATAGATATATCTAATTTTTTTTTTTTTAATCTAAATGTATTGATTTATTAATAATTATAAACCTCTGATTATAAAAATTATTGAATTAAAATGAAAAATACATAAAATATTATTTCACTAATAACGTACGATTTTTTTTCATTTTTTTTTGTATTGTTATTATTGAATTATAAGTTGTTGTTAATTTTGTTTTTTATAATCAGAAGTTAGTAATTATTAATAAATCAATCTATCTAAATTAAATTTTTAAAAAACTTAAATAAATATATGCATATGAAGTCGGATTCGAATCGATGTGTCTTCCCCTTGTAAGATCCAAATATTTAATTAATTAAAATTTTATTTGGCTATAACTCTGGAACAGATGAAAATAAGTACTACTTATGGTGATGTAACGTTGAAAAGCTCTCAAGGGGGGGCTTATTACTGCAGTTAAGAAAAAGTCCAAAATCACAATGTTTCAAAATTGAAACCCCGCTTTATTTAGAGGTCTGACTGTAGAGTCGATTGCAATCAAAAGAGGAGGTGCACTTACAACAGTTTTAATCCAAAATTTCAACATTCTAGCTAATCGTTTTTGAGTCATACGTGTATATACGTACACGTACAGATCTCACACTGAAATTAGTCAAAATGGATCCAGTAATGGTCAAAATGGATATTTCCGTTGAAATATGAAAATTGAAATATTACGCGATTATTTTTAAATTCGTACAAGGAAGTAAAAATAAATTTAATGATTTTTTAATGTTATCTTATTTTTTAAATTATTATATTATTTGAAAGTTGTATTAATTTTGCTTACTGTCTGATTTATGATGGAGACATTTATTCTTAAACCGTTTTATGACGAAATAATAAATTATCTATTTCTGTCAAAACAGGTATAATCCCTTATTTAACTACAACAAAATCAAAATCTTTGTTTTATTCATTTCTGGGAAGTTATATACTTAATAATTCTTTTATAAACTAATTTTCTGATTATCCGGCAACAGATTAACCGCTTTTCGATTTACGGTAGGGAGAATATATTAGATGTTTTTATTTTCAAAAAAATGTAAAAATACTTTAATAAATGACTTGTTAATGTATGTTATTTTTTTATCAAAAAATAATAAAAAAAGATATTTAATAATACATAGTTATTAGGATTAAATTTAATTATGATTGAAACATATGAAAAGAATGATGCTGATTGGATGTAATAGCAAATCTTTGGTTAATTTCTATGTATTAATAGAATTGTATTAGATAATAGCAATAAATGATGTTTATATTGTATATTCGTTTAATTAATTTCGTAATGTAATTTTGATTAGGTTAATTAAAAAATTGGATTTGTTTTAAATTGAATTAAATGGCTACATAATGGAATAAAAAAAAATCCTTTTGTTATAGTTATGCCAAGAACTTGTAACAGATTATTAAATATTAAACTGGACTTCATTTGCAGTTTATCGAAATAAATTAATTATGTCTAATTCATCGTAAATGTTTATGATTTATTAAGTTTAATGTAACTTTGTATTATACTCAATCAACCTGGTAGACAGCGATGTGTGACGTGTTTTATATTTATGATGTCTGGTGTACGAACAAAGGAAGTTCGCCGCTGATTTTTAAATAATTAGTCATAAGTTGATGTTATTATCAATTCTTTATTATATTTTAAAATACTTTTTTACGTATAAATTGAATGTTAATATACTTGAAATATTAAATTAATTATTTATATATTATTAAATGTTTATTATAATTCACTGAATTCAGTTGTACAAGAATAATGCGTTTGCAATTTGTAGGCGACTGGCTGGAACTTAACAAGGGTGATGACTGAAGATAGAATAATGAATGAGTACAAGAATGACGATGGACTTGCTTTAATAATGTTTCTGGAGCTGCTGCTTCATCAGTAACCGAGTGTATCCGAAAGCCGTGTGAGTTGTCAAGAGTCGAGTGCATCCGAAAGAAGCCGAGTGACGTGTACGGAGCCGCTGAATCGTCAGCAGCCGAACGCATACGAAAGGAACCGAGTGTACTGTAAATATTCGAATGAATCCGACCGAAGCCGAAAATATTTAAATTTGAAAATCCTATTAAATACATTAAAGCTCCGACATTTAAACGATAATAACAAAATATAAATATGTAATAATATGTATTTAAAATTTAAAGAAACCTAAGTCCGAACATTTGTAACGTAATTTATTCATATTCTTCTTTTTAATAAACATTATTATTATTATTATTATTTTTCTTATTATTAATTATTTTGAGATAGGCCAATACAATGTGCAGTTATAAAGTAATATAACACCATAATGAATAACTCAGATTATATTTGTAAAAAATTAAAAATTTTAAACAGAGATGTTTAGAAGTGTAAACTTTTAAAATATCTTACAAATCTCGATTTTACTAACACAGAAGAAATTAAACCTATTTCATCGTTTTATGATGAAAGATATAAAAAAGAATGATCCAAATACGAGTATATGAACGAAGATTATGAATTCAACTAAGATTATGACAGCATATTTAATACAAATAAAAAATATGAATTAATATCGGTGAACACATGTCAATCCGAAAATTTTCGATGTTTTAAATATAATGACAGTTACCCGGTAATGCGTTAGTAACGAGATAAAATATCTTTTACAAAGTCCGAAGTAAGGAAATTATCAAAAGATGTGATAGTGACAGCCCAAAAATTTGCATGATTCAGAGATCAATATATATAAAGAAATAAAACCTGCAGAAAATACCGGAAGGAAAAGAAGGACTATGAGATAACAGAAAACTGTTCGCTTTTTTTAATGTAAAATATTTCTTCTACAATTTTACTGCCACTGAACATGAGATCACATGAATTATTTTTAGTATTGCTCGTTCAACTACATTAAAAAAAATTTATTAACCATCAGTTCTCAATTTTTAATGTTTTACATCGCATTAAGCCGAAAATATTTAATCTTATTACATGATAGGCAAACTTTTTATAAATTCGTAAACTAAATAGTATTAAGTAATAATTATATATATATATATATATATATATATATATATATACGTAAGTATGAATAATAATAAATAATATTATTCTTAATGTCATATGTTTTTCATAAGGATAACAGGACAATTTAAGAACAACTGTGGTGCAGTAAACTGTCCTTATAAAACATATTCTACTTGAGGAGGAGCAAAGAAAATGGGTTTTTATTATATAAAATACGATTTTTGTTGCAAAATCAATAAGCAAAATATAATTAACAAAAAAAGCAAAAGGTAAGTAAGTTTTATTTATACCAATAAATTTTCCTAAAAATATAATAAAAAATGTAAAAAAAAAACGGAAAAATTTAAAATTAAGTGCACATTATTTTTAAATGGTGTAATTTTTTTTTAATCCAGAAAAGAAGATGGAAATAATTACATTTTTAAATAGAACCATAATTATCACATTTGGACAACAATTAACATATCAACCGAATTTAAACTTCCTTTATTATATAACGTTACCTTTTTCTGGTGTATACTAGATAGAGGCACAGAACAAGCGATTTAAGATTTAAAGAACTTTTTTAATAAAAAAAAGTTGTTTTTTTCAAAGTTCTTGTTTCAGAGAAAATCTATTATGTTATTACTGAGCAATTCACTCAAAAGCGGTCCGCCTAAAATTAATTTCAGAGACTTTGAAGCACAGAAAAAAACAGTCAGTGCAGCTTTCTGTAAATTTAATGTTTTTATTTGTAAAAAAAACCCTTCTTTTATCCACAATTCTTTATTTTTTTACAACATTTGTTTTTTAGTGAGCTTCTGAAGCATCAGTACTTTACTTTGTTTTCGATCAGTCATATTGGAATAGTTTCGAAAAATCTAAAAATAAACACTCATTCATATCTGGTGAACGGGATAATCACAAATCATTAATTACCATTCATTCTGCTATAAAAGCGTGAATAACGTGGGGAGTGGCACATAGCACCATCAAATTAAAAGTATTAATATTCGTTTACTGTTCATACATTTTTGAAGTATACATGTCTCTTCACTGATTCATCAACAAATCTAGGACGATACACTGAATACGATTTCTTGAATTAGCATAACATACACTGCTATTTTTGTAATATAGTGGGACATCATTTAAGTAATGTAGGTTTTCGGTAAATGGTTTTTATTTTAGAATAAAAGTAAAGTTTACGAATAAAAGTATTTTTCAAATTTAAATGAAAAATATATGATGAAAGCATACTTCTTCATTAAGTAAATATTTAAAAATTTCCATTTAAAACCGTGAGTACATGATGAATAATTCAAATTGTTCTATTGAGATAACTTTCTACGTACTTCCAAGAAACTGATATTACTCGAAGTTAAATATCATCGACTGTCAATGGTATTTGAATCATTGGTTGACGATTATGTTGGTTGATCGTTTAAAATTATTCACATTCTGGTTTACTCCACTTAGCTACCAATTTTTTTTATGCACTTCTTTGCCGGAAGTGTGGCGGTAGAAACTTTCTAAAAGTTTGCGTTTTCCTGAATTAATTCTATATCCGTGTAAAGTTCTACTGCAGCAATCCTTTGCTGTAAATAATAATAGTAATACTTAGCTGTTTAGCATTCACTGATGTTATGAAATTATTAGCAAAAAACTGGAAAGAATATGAACAACAAATTAAAGAATTGGAAAAAGAAGCTACTAAAATGGGATTAAAAATTGCGTTTGAGAAAACGAGAAGTTTGACTAATGATAAAAACTGTCCGAATTTCGTTAGTATAAGTAATAAAAAAAAAAAAAAATAGAGAAAGTGAATAATTTCAAATATTTGGGAGAACGGATCAGTTAGGATTCTTTAGTTAAAAAATCGTTAATAGGTAATAAAGCGTTAATAAAATGGAATTATCTTTTCAACTAACGAAAAACAAATGTAACAAGTAGTCTTTATCATGTAACCCAATTTTGACACTGTGATAAAGACGGAAACACTCTACCCGGGAGAAATCCTAAAACTGTGCAACAAAAGTCTACTAGAAAAAAATTAAAGGAAGATTATAAGAAACACGGTAGGTTCTAAATTTCAAAATAATCGGGTAAAATTAATTCCAAATAACAAGCTTTATACTGAAATTGAAAAAATGTCAAGACACAATAAGGAAACGACCATTTATTTAGATAGAATAACAGTAGATTGATTAAATAAAGATCTTGTTTTCTTCCAAATTAAAAAAAAAACTGAAGTCAAATGGTTCAAACAAGAAGACCTAAAAGAACTGATGAAATTACAAGAGAAAGAGAAATTTTAAACGGAATATTAATAGATGAAAATAAAAGTTTCCAAGAAACGTCAAAGAGCTGAACTTTTTAAAGAACGAAGTAAAGAGATATCAGAAAGAATGAAGAGGTACTGGGCAGGTAGAAAAACAGAAAAAAAGAAACACCCGCAAAAAATGATCTAACATGTTCCAAGGTGAACTATCGGAGAAAAAATATACAATTAATACAATGTATAATAATAAAAATTTAACAATCAACTAATTTCTGATCAGACATGAAAATGAAAAATCATTGTATGTTTTCCAGGGGTATGTATATATTTTAACTTAAACTGAGATACGCCACATTTAAATGAATCACTCGGAATTTAGATAGTAAAAAATTAAATACAAAGATATAAATATTATAAAATTAATATTTATTAATATTTTAGAAATATTATAAAACTGCATGTTTTTCGAGATTGTAGTAGATTTATAAAGTTGCATAAATGTATATTTTAAGTAAATATAGCTTTTATAACAACAAAGTTTTAGTTAATTGTTTTTTGCATTTAATTTAAAAAAAAAAAAAAAAACATAATTAAACATTAACTTTATTACACTGGTTTTAATTTAAATTAATTTAAACATGTTATTAAAATACTAAATTATATTTAAATTGAACTTTGATATCTTGTATAATTATTTAAAAACTGTTATTTCATACGAACGGGAAGCATACATATTCATACATTAAACAATATATTGCAATTTATTTATGAAATAAAATTCAACAGTTGTTTGAGCTGTTTGCTATGTTTTCAATAATGTTAAAAGTATTTTTCTATACTTCTTTTTATCATACCATACCTTTTCAGTATGGAATGGCGTTGCAAAGAACATAAAAGGATTTAAAACAATAATACGGCGCCTAATGCGCTTTGTTTTCAGTGAATTTTAATTCTTACTATTCCACTTTGCGAAGAAATTAATTCTACTTTACAACTGACTTTTGTGAAGGAAATAAAAATACTCATAACGGTACTATTTTTGTTTAAAACTACCTTTTCCATAATTCTTTATGAGGAAAAAAGTAAACGTTAATCTTCTATTAATGGATCAATCGTAATTAAAACAAAATATTTTGTTAAATACAGTAAAATATGTATGTATGTATATTTTATTAAAATATTCATGATTATATTAAAAGTATAATAAAAATAATCCTGGGTTTGAAGTTCAGCAACTTAATCTAAGTTCTGATTTACAGAAAAATCAACATTGTTGAGGGTACTACATACCTAGTTATCCCTATAAATAATTAGCAAATTAAATTAATGTTATATACCGAATGCTTTCATCTTGTCCTTCTTTATCATGATATATCAAACTACGTAGATTCAAAAAAAGAAAAAAGAATGGCTATAAAAATAATACAAATTAGATCTAAAAAATTAATAAAATTAAAGATTGAAAACCCGTCAGTTATAACGACTAATTATAATAGTATAAAAGGGTCTTACTCACCTATGAACAAAGATAATATGACTTCATATATGACTTGATAATTATGAATTTTGAAAAACTTTTAGTTGTCGGTGATTATATTTTGTTGTGATATAAACTACACCGTTATAGCTAACTATCATTTCAGCTTATTAACACATTGCCACCGTTGCGGTACCCTAGTGTACTGAAGTGTATGGTTTTCTACTAGACGGTTCGGTACTTCTACGTTTCGTTGCCTGTGATTGTTGTAGGATGTCGCGACCCATTGGTGTGGTGAATGGCAAAGCTAGTCCAATACGGTTCGCTTCTGCTGTAATCAGTTTAGAATGATATGTGCTGAGTATATTCGGGTAGTGGATATATCTGTACAACTGTAAACCGTACCGGTTCTCGATTGGATTTTTGTATCATTCAGAAGACGCTTTTTACTTCATTGTACGAAGTAAAGGAAGTATTGTGATCGCCAAAAATTTCGGTTTTCCGATTTCAACGAAAATATCCATTTTGATCATCCCTGAATCCATTTTGACTAGTTTCGGCGTGACGTCTGTACGTACGAATGTAGGTATATATGAACGTATGCATCTTTCATTATTCAAAAACGATTAGCCGTAGGAAAATGAAATTTTGGATTTATGACTGTTGTAACATCTTGTTGTGCACCTCCCCTTTTGATTGCAATTGACTGAACCAATAGTGTCCAAAAGAGGCCAAAATCCCCCCAAAAAGTTGGATTTTTGACTTTTTCTTAACTGCAGTTATAAGTCCTCATTGAGAGCTTTTCAACGATAAATCATAATTGGTACTTATTTTCATTGGTACCAGAGTTATAGCCAAATGAAATTTTAATTAATGAAATATTTGGATCTTATAAGGGGAGAAGGCACATCGGCTCGAATCAGACTTCATTTTCAGTTTTTTAACTCTTTTTTTTTCATTTAAATATATTGATTTATTAATAATTATTAACCACTGATTGTAAATAATTTTTTTACAATAAATAATAATTCAATAATAACAATAATAAATATCAGAAGTTATTAATGAAATAAAATCTTATGTACTTTTCATTTTAAAAATATGTGTATATATAATTTAATAGGTGCACAAGTAAGTCATGTGCCGGTCACCGTGGCGCGAGTAGTAGTGTCTCAACCTTTCACCCGGAGGTCCCGGGTTCGAATCCCGGTCAGGCATGGCATTTTTCACACACGCTACAAATCATTCATCTCATCCTCTGCAGTAATGCTTAACTGCAGACTCGGAGGTTAAAAAAAAGTCATGTGATGTCCGCATCAGATTTGGTGAAGCATCTGATTATACGTTGTTGTTTTAATTTTGTTGATGGTTACATCATAATAATTTTAAAAAACTTGGTATTAGATAGATATAAGATTTACATTTATTTAAAGAGTAATAAAGGGCCTTTTACTGTATCCTAATATTTCAGGTAAGATTGTTGAATTAATAATTGTTTAAATATTTGGTGTTAGTTAAACACCAAATACAGCAGTTGTGTAACTGTCCACTATATTAAATAATTGGAAGATCGTATTTCTCTTTCAAATGAAATAAGTTTAAATGAAGTACAACAATAAATGTGTATGCAATTTAATAGACGTACAAGGAAGTCACGTGGTGTCCACATCAGATTTTTTTCTTAGAACAAACAATAACAACAAGGCAATTACCTCAGACTGTTTTTATCTACTTCTAATCTAATTATAAAATTCAAAAATTAAAATATGATAAATGATTACACTATATCTAATTTAGATACTAAAAAAAAGAATTACAAATTTAAAAAAATAATACAATGGAAAATTGCAAACAAATTAGTAAATATTAAAAACGGATTAAACACAAAAATGTAAAATACATTAGTCTTTAAAAGAATCAGAGAACATAGCAAATTTTTTTCAAACTAGATCTACATATCTTTTTGCTTTTGGAACTGCATACTTCTTATTTTTCTTTTTCATACATATTTTTATAGCAAACTCTCCGTCTTTTTCGGATTCCTCGTACTTGCGCTTATAATGTTTTTCTTCTTCTTTTGCTGTTTCTGGCTTACAGGAATATTTATTATTTCTTCAGAATCGGATGACAGTTTGAGAATTATAATATTCTAAACGGTAGAAGTGATAAGAATTTCCCAACAAAAAAAATTCTTATGTAAAATTCAGGCTTTTGTAGAGCCAAACAATAGTTAGAAAGCTAATTTCCTATATCCCTTAATAGACTAAAAAAAAAAAATTAAAAATTTTACTACAGATGTTTAGAAGAAGAGAGCAGTGTAAATATTTTAAACATCTTACAAATCTCGATAACACGGTAACACAGGAACAAATTTCATGGTTTTATGATGAAAGATATTAAAAGAATGTTCACAAATATATGAGCTTAGATTGTGAATTCAACGGAGATTATCATAGTATATTTAATAAAAATGAAAAATTGAATGTAAATCGGTGAACACAAGTCAATTCCAAACAATAAAATTAATCCGAAACAGGTCAATCCGGCTGCAAAATATGCTGATAATTGGTCAGAAAGACCAAAAACTTTTTGCTTTATTGTAACTCAGAATGGTCAGGTTTTCTGATCGTTTTGCCCACTGAATTTTTTTTGTTACGTTCAATCATTTCCCTTTTATGTTTTGTATAAGGTGTTATAAGCAGAGGGGTACACCGGTGATCCGAAGCGATGATGATATCGGATACACTCGTGTGTCGCTGACTAGCAGCGGTACACAGATGAGCTGCATCGTTGATAATATCGGTCGGAGGCCATTGTTTTTTTGTTTCTACGATGGTATTTTATAAAATAATGACACAATATGGTATTAAAATTGCACTTGATTATCACTAAAAAAAAAAACACACAACAAACGACCGATGAATTCTCAAAATGATATGGTTTAATAATCACCTACGCGATAGATCGGCACACCAGTGCACCGAACGGGGACAACGTGTTAATTAAGTATGAATGGTTTTATCACTATAAAATAAATTTTCTAAACTAAGAAATAAGATGAGTTTTATTTTGAAAATTAAAACTAATTTAAATAAATTATTTTCCTTTATAATAAAAAGGCAAACAAATGTTTAAATCACGGATAAATAAAACATAAATATTTTTAATCCACGGATTATTTCTTCTGTTTTCCAAAAATATGCTGCTTTTGTTAAAAATAAAAACTGCTAAGTGATGAACTGTTAGGTATTTGCACTGAATGAGTTATTGAACTTTGGATCTTGTCATAAAGATCAACCATTTGTAAATTTTAAAAAATTAACTATTCTAAGGAAAATGTGCAATTCTATAATCTTAATATTGACTTTTCATAAACAGAATTTTCATGAAATGAAGTTCTTCAAATTTGGAAAGCTTTAGCCAAGGATGATTACAATTAATTTGTGAAAGATTGATATCAGTGAGTAAATGTTGATTTTTAATAACCATCCTTACTTTGAAATAGATTTTTTTCATACTGGAAATTTATTTATGTAATTTCAATTATTATTTCAGTCATGGAAATTTTTCAGCGTAAAATAACATTTTTCCAAACTAATGAAAAAAATTTTTTATTTATTTTGTTTTTATAAAAATAAAAAAATTATATTTTTTGTGACTTTTTATATCCATGTAAAATTTCAGCAAAATCGTTCGGCGAATAAAAAAAACCTTAGCCAATCAAAAAGATATTGTCTCTTTTTAAAGAAAATTGTATTATTCGTATTAAAAATATTGTTTATTATTACAATTTAATCACTAACATTCCATACTGTAATAAAAATAATAATGTTGATATTAAAAAAAAATGCAGACATCTCTATCGAAGTATATTTCACGTAATTGAATTTTGAAAGTAATATATCAATCATCATTAACCATATATTGATATGTCACCATTATTCTGTTATATTCATACGTCAAATTACAGTAAAATGACACGGGCAAAAAGTAGGCTACCTATCATTAAAAAAAAAGTTCTGTTCAATTTAGTGAAATAACAAAATAATACAGTGAATACATATTTATTTTGCTATTATTTTTATTTACAAGAAAGTGTTTTGCTTGTTATAAGTGATCGATTTCGAGTTTTTACACAATCTTCTAAATGGATTGTAATTTGTCAATTCTCAGCTATTACATTTATTACTTTATACAATAATTTGTCAGTAAAATACTTTCCTTTATTATTTATTATAGTTACAAACAATCAGTAAGTATTTTAACTTTAATAGTAATGTATTAAAATGTATTGCCTACGAACATGTTATATACAAATATTTGAATAATAAATTACGGAGTTGTTTGCGTAATAAATCTATTACATCTTAATATTTAATAAAATATATAAGTATAATTGCATGTGAATGTAGGTGGGTTTGTTCAAACATAAAAAGAAATAAATAAAAATTCTAATTAAATGGCTTTTTCGAAAAAGTCAACATTTAACCCATTTATAATTTTTATTCGTGGTTATTCATGGGTTCACTGGGTTATTCACGGCGTGATAATATCAATAGTTTCACTAACCTTTTAGGCAGGTGGTCTAAATGAAAAAATGTCAGAGAATAAAGGATATTGATTATATGCGTTCAGAAAAAATTCACCGACATTAAATTGGACTTAGCAGTGGACATGAAATAGGACACCTCCGATAATCGGATTACTTATAAATAGAGGCCAATACTCTAATTACAAGTTCTTTCGTTGAGAAAATTTTAATCTTCTACCTAAATTTCAGTGTTGTTTCATGCCTGGTACACAATTTTACCATATTTTATTCCACTTTCATCAATTAGTGGGAGAGCAAACAGTCGTATTTACCTAGATAGTTGATAAACTTAGTAAATTCCCTGCAAAGAGAAAACGGTTTTATAACGTTTTTGTAATAGTCCTCACTAAAAATGTGAGTTCGTTATTGGAGAAAAATCATTAATAAATTCAACTGCCTCACAAAGATATTCTAACCTTCCAACCCTCCAAATTTGAAAGTCATATCGACTAATGCAAACAATTTACATAAAAAATTTCTTCAACCTGGAAATAACATGTTTTGGAAATTTTCTTATCGTCAGGCATACCTAACGTAACGTTGAGTTTTAATCAATACGTTGGATTTGATTTCGTGTTTTAGTTGAAGTCATTAAGAATGTAATCGTAATCTCTTTCCTAGTCAACGTTAATTTAAAATTTAGTGGCATTATAAAGCGGTCTTATTTATACTGTTAAAAATTATCTACATGGCGGGAGGTTGATGCTTCTTTAGAATCTTAATTTATACACATTCAAAATCATCTTCTCCAGTGCACAACCTTATAAAAAAATTACCCTTTGTGTACGTTCAGCACACAAAGATAATTTTTGTGCTTTGTAAAGCAATAATTATACGAAGTTAAGCATTTATTTATACTTCGAAAATAAATAGTTATTAATTATCATGTTAGGAATAATATATCGCACATTTTCTTTAACATATGGTAAACAACAAACTTAAATTCTACTAACCATAAGGCATATGGATGTTTCTAATGCAGATTTAATTGCTACATAAATATCCATTACTTCTCACATATACTCAATAATTATCTTTTACTATAAGTAAAAAATTTTCTCTAGGTCTATCGAAAAAAGTTAACTCATTGTTGAATGAAGTATTATTTTGAGGAACACCTGAATTTAAATTACTACCTAACCATTTAGAACAATGATTTTCAAACTTTTTAGCTTAACGACCTACAAAAAGTAAAAGAAAAATATATATAATGAATATTTCGCGATCACTCGAACACCCACGTAATGAACATAATTAAAGTATTTAGCGGCGTTGATAGCGACTGGTATAAACATGCAGTGAGAAGTGTAGAAACATTAAAAATTTACAGGTTACAATTTGATGTGTGTGTGCTTCTTTTAATTTGGTCTGCTGGAATAATATTCGCTGTGAGAGCGACATATTCATGCTTATGATACGTTTCAACACATCGTCCTCTCAGCAGTATGAAATAGGCGTAAGAGCTTGCAGAACGTCAATTTGGTTTCGAATACGAAGAGTGCATCTGGTGCCTTTATTTAAGTTTTTAAAAGCGTAGTTTCATTGAAAATAATAATAATAATGTAGATTACGGTATTTTAGTGTTCGGCCAAACGGTGTAACTGTTTTTTTTTCTATTAAATTCATATGCAAAACGAGTAAATTTGTGAAAAAACAAAATGATCCATCCGCATTCACCAAGTCGATTGGTAAAAAGACAAGATGTACAAGGACAGTTATTTAAATTACGGTTTTACTTCATTGGCTGGAAAGTCACAGTGCGTTGTTTGCTTTCAAGTACACACCGATGAAAGCATGAAACTATTAATTCGACATTTAAAAAGTAAACAACTGGATCATAAAAGGAAATCCTTGGAATTTTCGAAAGTAAATTTCTTACTTCTTGAAATCAACAAGGTTCTACCTGTAAAAAAAAGCCGTACTGATAAAAGTACTCTTAAAGCCTCGTAACATAAAGAGTAGCTAAGATGTCAAAATTCCGTACAATCGCAGAAAACCCTACATTACTTGCTGCAATTGATATGATCAGTGTTTTAATAGGCGTGAAAGAAGCAAAGAAAATTGAAAAAATTCCGCTTTCTAACGACACAGTATCATGGTGAATCGATGACATGGCTGCCTATATTTGCGATTTGATAATTCAGCAAGTGATTTCAAGTGAATCTTTTAGTATTCAATTTTATGAATAAACAGATTTGGCAAAACTTTCTCAGTTCTTATGGTTTGTGAAATATGAATGCGAAAGGGACAGATAAATAAAAAATAAAAAATACGTTGTTTTGCAAATCAATAACTGGTCACGGAACAGGACAATATCTTTTTCATGTTTTTTTTTTTGAAGCTACTATAAACTATTACACAGATTCGACAAAATTTATTTATTGCATTTGTACTGATTATGCAAAGACGATAACAGAAATAACAGTGGATTTCTGAAAAAAATTAAAAGATCGTCTTATGCCAATGGCCTAATGGATGCATTTCTTCCTTTGCCGCAAAAAAAGTCGGAAAATCTCAACCAAATTCTTTATGAGGATGTAAAAATGGTTAATCCTATAAAAGTCGACCATTTCAGAAAAGGCTGTTTGCTAAACTATGCGATGAAATGGACGAAAAGAAGAAATCTCTTCTTTTCAATTCAGAAGTCAGCAGATGGTTATCGCGGGCGTGTTAACCCAGTTATTGGAACTGACAGATGAATTAATAATGTTTTTTCAGAATAAAAAAATGAATGCCATTTTCAATGTTTTTACAGTATAGTGACTGTATGTTGCTGTTGGCTTACTTAGCTGATATATTTTCGCATTTAAACGACGTGAATTTACAAGGACATGATAAAATAATTTTATTAATGATAAAGTTAATGCTTTCATTAAGAAGCTTGATGTCTGTAAAAAAGTAAAAATTTTTATATGTTTCCACTCACTTCTGATTATACTGAGAAACAGTTGGTTGAAAAAAATACTATTATTCACCACAGTTTGAATATCAAGAAGATAAATTTGCGTGAGCTAATAATTCAGCTGGCGGAGTATTTCCCGGAAGATAAAAATGATTTCTCGAAGATATGGGTACTGAATCCATTTAGTAAAAACATTGTTATCTCTTGCAAGTTACTAGATTTACGACCAGCTTATTGAAATGTCTGTCGATAAAACGTTATAACTACGATTCACATCTGAAAATTTAGATACGTTTTGGCTTACTTGTGTCAAATTGAATATGGAAATTTAGTCACAAGCATTGAAAATATTAATTTCTTACGCCACGTCTTACCTCTGTGAAAAGTGTTTATCGTCTATGCTTGCGCTAAAAACTAAATATAGAAATTGCCTTTTATCATTGGAAAACAATTTCTTTGGAGTGTTTCTAATGTAGATCCTTATATGAAGAAACTTTTAAATTGGAAACAAAGGTAAACATCTCATTAATTTATTTTTTTACACGAGTGTACTTATGTACACACATATACAAATATAATAATACATATACATATAAATACGAGTATGCATATAAAAAACATTTTTAAATGTAAGCAAAATATATATAATGAATTTCTTCTCTTCTTATAAAATTTCATTATTGTTTACGTGTAATGTTGTAAGCTAATTTTACGACTCCCCTTCCATATCACCGCAACCCTCATGGGGGTCGTGACCTCCAGGCTGAGAAACGCTGATTTAAAGTAAAAGTTCATAAAACTCGATGAAAACGTAGATTAAATTCCAACCGGAATTTGAAATTAAGATGATTGATGCTTGAAATTAAGATGATATAGAAAAAAGATCACTTTCAAAATTGTACAGACAATGATAACGGTTAAAAGTATACATCATAAAGCAGTTAAAAAAAAGGTTAAACCCAAGCTCACCAAAGTTCAAGTAATATTCAGACCTACAAGTAATCCATCAAATTTATTCACCAAGACTAGGTGTACAGTAAACAATATGACTACAAAAAACATTAACTCTATAATTTTATAATTTATTTTTATTTTATTTCATATATACTAGCTATTATTCATAATATTGACATTATCATTCCTAATTATGAAAAATGATTAAAAACAAGAAGAAATAATTTTAAATCATACTCATTATAATCAGAGAAAAACTACACAAAAACGGTTATTGAATATATTGAAAAAGACAAAAAAAAAACAAAAACCCCTTAAAAAAAAATTACATAAAATCTAAAACTAGGTGGGTATTAAAATTATTAAAATATCATCATCGGTATATAAAAAGGGAAATAATATATACAAAGTAAATAATTAAAAATTAAAGAAGAGATAATAATGAGCATTAATTAACAAATAATCAATATTTTATGAAACGCTATAAAACAAGTATTTATAATAACATTAAAGAATAAAAAATTATAACTATTGTCATTTTGTTTTCGATTGGGATTATTTAAAATGACAACAGTTGTTTGTAATTTTTACTTTTATTATAGTAATAAAAATACCATCGAAGTGTTTAAATGGTTGAGCACTGTAATGTTGAAGTGGGTCGCTTCTCGGTCCGTCAGCGTGAAGTGTTTCCCCAGTCCCAAACTTCAACTTAGCTTACGGCTCATGCTGAACAATACATAACGCTAAAAAGATTGTAAAAACAAGACTTTTATCGATGAGTGATTGCTGCTCTTCTCGCTGTTGATATTAATCCACGTTCATTAAACAGCATTCGTTAAGAAGTTCTTATTAAGGATCTTTCCTGTGCAACACGTAATTTGACTACACGAATATTTGCAACACGAATATCATTTGTTTTATAAATACGTAATTCATTTGCGGTAATTTATTGACTGTTTTTAATTCTAATCTACTGTAAATAGACAGTGTCTGTTCTAATCCCAGGCACGGTGGGAAAATTGTCCTAGTCAGTTTTCATAGAATAAATTAAAATAAGTAGGAAGATTACTGAAATTCGATTTATTCATAAATTATAGAGCACCAATGAATAATTCTAAATAAAGAGGTTTTAATTTAAAAGATTTAACTTAATCAGAAAACACAGTTTTAGCTTGTTTTACTTACAACGCTTCTTATTATAATAAGAAACAATATACAATATTATAAAGTTGGCTACTATTTTCGTAGTATTTATTCGTTTAACAACTAAAAATATGTATAAGCGTCGTACATTAATTGAAAACACAAAAAATTCATTTTGCTTATTTAGTCCAGAATTCGAAAGTTTTTGCTTGCGCCTTTTTGTATCGGCATGAGAAATTGGTTTGCTGTATATATATATATATATATATATATATATGTATATATATATATATATATATATATATATATATATATATATATATATATATATATATATATATATATTGCAGTGATTCAGAAGTATCCGAAATTAACGGTAAAAACAAATTAACACAATGTTTATGTTATATTAGGCCCTCCTTACATTTTAAAATTTAGTCATAATGCTCTGTCAGATATAAAGTGAATCCAAAAGGATTCAGTAACCCCAAAATTTTACATTTTACATTTAAATTTTACATTACCCCAGTAACCCAAAAATTTTACATTTAAATGTATAGAAACGTTTAATGAATTTCAAAAGAAACAAGAACTAAAACTAGCTAATAAATTATCCGACAAGCAGATATTTTATAGAAATTTATTGTAAAATTTATTGAATTTTTGAGTTCCAAAAAACATCCCCATTTTCTTAGTTTAGTAGTGCTGCAGTAGAATTTATCAGGTTGATAGACAAACTGTTTGGTTATTTAAATTGTAGAAACCCATTGGGGAAGGTTTTAAATTTCTAGAAAATGTAGTAAATAAAGTGGAAGATGAAGAAATACTAAATATGCTGGGGTTTACTTACTTGTCTATACTTAAAACAAATGTCATACTAATTTTGAATTACCCCAGAAAATCCGTTACTCTTAAATTTTGAGGAACAGATTATTATTATTATTGAATGACATCAACCTATAAATGTATTTAATAATCATTTACCTAAAAAAAGATTGCCATTGCTGCTGCATGAAATATAAAATTATGGCAAAAACTTAGAAAATTAATTTTATTTAGTAACGTATGTAGTATGAAAAAATATATTTTATTATATTAAATAATAAAGGTTAAATAAAGGAAATAAAGGTTAAATGTTCATCACTGTTAAATGAGTACTTATTTATGCAAATAACTCATTTAATAATAAAACTAATGGGTAAATAAATTCAATAATTTACTGAATATTTTACAAATAAACAAGGCAAAACTCCATTACATTCCATAGATACAACGCCCACCGTTCAGAAAAGTGACAAAAACATGAGATTCTAATTAGTATTAACTACTAATAGTATTAGTTGTTATTATAGTACGGGTTGACGTTAGAGAGAGAATGAGGAAACTCCCTACAATAAGGGACCACGTTTACAGTACTTTGCTATATAATAGTGCATGTAAAATCTAAAGGTGGGACAAGCTCCCTCGACTTGCCTCCTCATATTCATTCCTATAACCCGGAATGCGGAACACTTGCTGCGAAATAAGACCTCTAAATGACATTGCTTGTATTTATTATTTTTATTTTTCTATTATTGTTTATTCTACCATATTCGTATTTTTGCTATAATTTATTTATTCTACTGTATTAATTTGAGCTATTATATAAATAATTTTGTATGAAATCATTTTATGTTTTACGTTTGTAAAATACAGTACGAACTTGTATATTCATAATTTTCTTTAGAATAAATTTAATAATGATAATTTTTTTTGCTTACCTGCCCGCCGGAGCCGGAACAAGCATCTAAGCATAACTCATCCCTGGGGGGGGGGGGTGCCTTCACCTCAAACTACCTCGGCAGAACACAAGGTCCTACCCAGGTAGCCGGGACTCGGTCTTGCAGTAAATGCCACGCCTCTAATAGTGGACTCCAAAGGGGTCCCCTCATTGGGACTCGGGTCACAATGCCCTGCTTTTAATGAAGAACCCCCGGGGGATCCTCCACCGGGACTATGATCTTACATTCCCTCGCCCAGAGGCGCTGGGAAGGAATCCCCGTCCAATCATTGACGGTGGGACGCCGGATCCTCCCACCCCTCCTGGATGAGGCTAACCCCTACAGACAACCATCAGCACTGAGCAGGCGACTCATCTTCATGTCGCAGGTAAAGCCTTGAATCCCCTACCCCAGTCCATGCAACCAACAGGAAGGACATCGAGCGTCTCGCCGGCATTCATTCCGTAGATGACCGGCCTCACCACAGGTGAAACAGTGGCCAGTACGATCCGGCCCGTACACGAATTGGCTCTGTGGCCTGGCTTCGAGAAAAGAAATCAAAGGTAGTCAAATAAACGCCTCATAACGAAGCCACCTCCAAAACGAATACTTCATCAGCCAATAATTTATCCTCAAGGATGGGCGGAACAGCCACAGTGACCGGCGTCGCACATAGGCCGGTCGCATGGACATAACTTCGATTGACACTGACTCTCCCGTTAGTTTCTGAAACTCCGGAAAGTCATCCTGAATGGTGAGTACATCCACATCCTTAATAAGGTCTTGGACTCTCCTACCACCCCTGTCAGAGCCGTAATGGGCCTCTCGACCTTTGCAGAAATATTCTTGCTTATCCGTTCGACCACTATCGGCACGCACCTGGATGCAGAGATCCTCACCCTGTTGCGCGGAGAGGACTCCGACTTCACCTGGTGACACAGGTCCTTTCACTGAGCGGAGAAGGTCAGCATAAGTTTTTTCCTTATCCTTTCTTCCTGAGCCGTCGACTGAAATATTCTAGTGTGCGGCGGAAAAGTTGTCAGCTCGCCCCGATGGTTCTGAAAAACATACCGCCAGACTGTGCCCATCCTTCAACACCTGAGGAACTGACCGGCAGACGATGACTACTCACAATTCCCAGCCGACGAGTTAATTATTAGGGCGTAATCAGTACGACCAAGATCAATTTTGGAATCACCGCCATCCCCGGACGAGTCTCTAGCAGATGACTGTAAAACAAGGACTTCGCCTCCCGTCAATTGGCAATGGTTCTCAATCCATGGTGCTTTACGAAATACCGGAGTGTGATCTGGGTGGTCGACCCCATCCGGTAGATTATCCACGCAAATCCAGTAGCCTTTTCTACCCCAGCGGTGCCCTCCACCAGGACTGAAGATTGGAAAACATGCTCAGGCCAGCCTCGAAGGACCAGTCTTCCAAGGGCATCGACAGCAACACCATCATCAATCATTCGACGAAGCTTCGCACCTGACCAGGACGCAGTCTGGTCAAGACCCTCGGCTGGAGTCTGCAAAGCCATGTCCGTGGCAATGAAATATGTCTGGGTGGCCTCTTCCACCGTAGTCGGCCGAGTTGATTGTCTCTCCTGAGACTCTACGATTATTTCATCAAGAACATCTTTATAAACTTCATTATACGAACAGAGGTATGCATACGTTCGGAACACTCGTTGATTTCTACCTTTGTGTTCGTATGTTGCCGCACAAGCGAGCTTAACTGCTTCTCACGCCAAATTTCTGAAATATCCATTTCCGGCGCACTATCAGTCCACTATTCAGCTGCTGTCCGAGGGGACCTCACTCACCAAAACCCGATAAGCACCAAAATCCCCTCCAACAGGTGGGGTTGCGCCCTCGGACCGATCTGGCTCGGTCAAAGTCCAACAACAACAACAAAAAATAGATTAAAGAAAAGTAATTGAAAATGAAACAAAACTAACAAGCGATTGTAAACAACTGAATAAGTGTAAACAAGCTCTACGGGTAAAAACCCTTTAAACGGGTAAATACCCCGTAGCAACCGTAGGTAAAAACGCAAGTAACCCAAACGTAATATAAACGCAAACTAAACTAAATAAACAAACGAATCACAACAACTAAATTAATAACGAACAAACACTATCGAAACAAAACAAGTAAAGAAAACCAACAAAGACGGCAGTATAACTCGGAGCGGGAGAAGACAGCAGAGGGTTAGAGGGTGCCAGCCAAAATGATAAGAATATAAAGGCATTATTTTCTTTCAAGTCAAGAGTGTTGTCTGTAATTATTGTTATGAGGAAACAGATCGAATACGTAAAATTCTGTTAAAAAAATTCGGTTTCATTTTTAAAGAATATATCGTAATTTACCATAACTTATTACAAAAATAGTATTCATATTAACTGTAGAATTGAATGATATTCAATTTAAAATAAATCTTTTAATAAATTTTTATTTAATTCTAAACCTTTATACTTTTCATGTATAGTCTTGCAACAAAACAGAATAACCCACAAAACATCGAAATTTTATTTGAAAAACACGTTTACATCATTCAGAAAAGACTTTTCAGATACATTTGATGTTTTAGCTAGATGATTATGGGGGTCTTTCTTTTTTATTTTGTGATACTCTTCAAAATCTCATATCGTCCGTGTCAGTTGAATGAATGAGGTGATTCATTTGATAACTATTTCATGAATACCAGAATACTCGTCCCAGAGTTACAGGGACACAAACAAACATAATCACATTTTTTCCTCTTGAATTAATCAAATAATTAACAAGAGAGAGTATTATTAGGCACATCATATAGATCAATCATCTATTTATATAAATTAAACTACATCATTTAAAAAATATTACAAATAAAAAGTTTTATGCTCAATTAAATTACTTTTATTTCTTTTTAAAAATAAATAATAAAATAAAATTATTATAAAAAAATGGTAAAATATCAAGTGTATAATTTTTTAAATTTTTATTTCATTTATCACAGTTAAAATGTATTTATCATAATATTAATGGTAAATTCTAACGTTACAAATTATAGACTACATTTTAGTCTATCAAAAAAACTTGAGGGATCATTTATTCAACATAGAAAGGGCGTGTATAAACTAATTTATAATTATACTTCATTGATATCTTTATCTGACATTGCTTTCAATTTCTTTTCAGCTACCATTCTTATGAAACATCCTTCCAGAAAAAAAAAATTGTCATGCATAATTTATCTGTGCATAATGTTTATAATAACATACAAATGTCAAAATATTATTATAATGTTACACTATTATATTGTAGTATAATGGATACATTACCTATACATAAAATGACATGTCGTGAGTAATTCATAATCAAAACTCAGCAAAAACTACTAAGCATGAAATAATCAAAATTTATACACGATCTTTTTACGGTATAAGTGCACATTAAGAATGGATTTTATGAAATTCTCAGTTTAAATGGTAAAAATGGAGTACTAATGATATCTACTATCTTTTAAATTTCTCGGAAATAAATATCAACTTGGTTTTTGGTATTATATGTAATCTTCATGTGAATATTTAAAAACTAATGTCTAGGATTTTTTGAGATTGCATGTTTAAAGGGCTAAATGGATTTTTGATTTTTTTTTAAACCCGACTAGTTTTTAATTTTTCAGTAATAAATGAAGACATCAACTCGAGTTTTTGTGTATGTCGTTTTCATGTAAATATATAAAATCCAGTTTATAGATTTTATGAAATTTGACCTTGAAAGGTTGAAGAAAAGTAAAGAAAAATTTGAACAATGATTGCAAATTTTGTCCATTTTCATCTATACTAAAAGAGATATTCATTATATTTGGGGGCTTACAGATACTTTTCAGATAAATATCTAAAAACCAATTTCGGGTTTTTTTGAATTTCCATTTTTTAAGGGGTACGACGGTATGGCGGCTCTATCAACACAGCCACTACCACTGTTACTGTATGTACGACGCGACTGGCTGGCTGCACTTCCCTTCTGTTACTTGGCTAAAAAACATGACAAAAAAAATTGACCCTCGATGAGAAACGCAAATAACCATACAGAGCAGGCGAAGCCGCGACGGGGATTCTAGTATTAAATAACGTATGATGTGTAGTATTTGTAAACTATTTTACAATTTAACTACAGACCTAAATTTACAACTTCATTTTTTGAGTAGAACAGATGATGTTAATATTAAAATAATTTCATAATTTATTGTATATTTAAAATTAAATTTACTTCATTTTGCTCGTAAATCAAGTCCTGAGAAAGATACTGTGAACTGAAAGAGCTATTGTGACTTTCTGAAAGAAATTTTGTTAAAATTTATATTTGAAACAAATGTCGTATATTTTCTTTTGTTCTGAGATAAATAGAGCATTTCTTGTTTATGTAACTCTAATTAATTCGTCATCGCAAATCAGTTGATTTCGATGTCGAGAGTTCTAGGTTCAAATCCTTGCGAAGGCAGTTATTTTTATACGGATTTAAGTACAAAATCGTGGATACCGGTGTTCTTTAATAGCTGGGTTTCAATTAAACACGCATTTCAAAAATGGTCGACCAGAAATAACATCTCAATTTTTTTGGGTGTACAAGACTAGATTTCATTTACATTCGTACATATCATCTTCATTCATACTCTGAAGTTCCGGAGGTTAAAAAGATAAAAGAAAAGGTCTATTTATTGAAGGAATAATACTGTATTTATTATATATATTATTTTAATATTTCTTAGAGGTGTGATGTATTTAAATTACTTAAAGCATAAGAGGGACAAGTTATTAATGTTTTCTCTAAGAGTAATGATGTTTACAGCAAGTTTTTGTAGTGTGTTAAATGAAAAATTAATTTTTATAGTACTCAATATTAACTCAACTTCGGTGTATTTGGCAAAAATACATGCTTATAATACTTTTAGATTGATGAAAATTTAATTTACATTTCCTATTTCCAATTTTCATTGTAATGGAATGCTAATTTTTTCCTAAGAATGAATCTGTATGCTATTTTTAAAAAAATAAGATGGCGTATTCACCAGAAAATTAAAATTATAAACAATTTCAGATAGTAAATGAATTTTTTAACAAGAATTTTTAAATTATTTTTAATCAATTGGCATTTATTTTTAATAAAACTTCGTTTTTTATATTTTGAAATATTTGTGGACAAATTTTCAATATATTTATTGTTATTATTTTCATTGTAAAAAAGTGGTATCCTGTTCCCTTCCCGTACTATTAATTAGCGAAATACCATGTTCCGATAATTTATGATAGAAAAATTAAGGACTGTAGGTATGTTTTTAATTAACATTTTACCTAAATATTAATATTATAAAATAAATATTGAAATCCAAGGCTGTAGTACAATTTTTAAAAACAGAACAGAATGTATTTCAGTTCCTTCTATAATTTAAACTCTCTTATTAGGCTAGAACGACAAATTTTTTTATATTTGAAAAATATAAAATTGAAATCTGATTTTTTTAAAATGAGATTTCATTTGAAAGTGCTTAATACCTATTAAATAAGTTTGTTTCATTTCGATAAGTGTACTCATTTCTAATTTTTTTATTTATTAGATTTTTAAAAATAGAATTTAAGTAATAATGTGTTATATCTCTGTTTTATGTTCATTATATAATACTCTATTTAAATGATACAATCATCTATTCAAGTACTATGAATAAAATGTCTTTATTGTCTGATATATCTATCTATTCAAGATAACTTAAATTCTTATTAATGAACAATTTATTTTTATAATAAATACCAATTTTCGCAAGAAAACATCTGAACGAATATTTCTATTTATTTTTATTTTTTTACTTAAATATTATTTTTCTTTAGGAAGTAGGCGGGATGTCCCTTTACATTGTAATAAATCCAGCTTAATCAGGCTATACTCCTATCATTTCTCACCGCTGAAAAAGGTGGGGATCGTCCAGTGTGTTCATTCGTGGTGACATGACTTTTGTCGTAGTCGAGTGTGGAACAATGGCTGAAACAATGACATTCACTGTTGAAGAGCATTTGTTAGCATATGTGTGGGTCCACGAACCTCCACACTCTGGTAAAAAATTGGAGAACATTATGAATGACTGACTTCTTTGTGCATTTCTGGAAATCTTCACCCTCACGACAAAGTTTACTGACATAGGAGAAAAAGACTTATGCGACAGGAAGTATTCTTGAGCGTCACGCAGTAGAAGCCCGAGCTCTCGAGCTGAGACGTGTGCTGCTGTGGAGACATCGATTCTGTAGAGATGGGTATTCCAATCGATAATCGATAATGAGAAACCATTTGCAGCAGGACTTGAAAGTTAAATGTTTTCGTCCAGCTACAATTAATGAGTTGAGTGAAATCGAACACCATCCGCCTCATGTTATGATCTGGGCTGAGATGACAACTAAACATCTCCTTGGTCCTTATTTTTTCGATGGCGCAGTTAATCAACATAGATATCTGAGAATGATCGACGAGTGATGGCTTCCAGTATAAAAAGCAAAACGGATCACTGATATCATTACGTTTCAGCAAGTCAAAATTTTTCTTTGATGTCCGCAGTCGCCTCAATGAAAGTTTTCCGAAAAAATGGTATATAAAATTCTGAAAAAAAGGTATATAAATCGGATTTAGGTCAGAAGACCGGCTCCGTTGCCTTCGCCAGTAAAAAGCCCTGACTTCACCACACCTGACAATGCACTCTGGAAATTTTAAACGAAGAGATCCGAAAATGCAAATACGTCAACAACGAGCAGCTCCAAGACGTTGCTCGGTCAACATTTGAAATGATGATCCCTGATATGCTGTTGCGTATGAACAACCGGACATGGAGGCACATACAGCTGTACTTTGAACGTGATGAAACCACACAGACCTTTTTAAACCCGTAGAAAGTAAGCTGCACTTATCCTAATGCGATAATTAGCGTAAAGGAACTTCCTGCCCACTCCGTATTTAATTTTTTAAGGTTTGAAATTGAAACTAATGGATTTACGTAGATTATATCATTCAAAAATTATATTATAGTCGTCGGATTAAAAAATTTCCAATCACCAAAAATAATATTCTTCTGTAATTAATCTATAAAGCAGAATTTAATCGTAGTATTATATTGTATATTATTATATATAAAGATCAAACTTATATTAGATAAAAAAAGCATTTTTTTTTACTTACAGATATACAATAAAATACTCCAACAGCCTGTTACATACCTGAAAACAAAAAATCGTAAGAAAATCTAAAAATTATGATATAAAACATAAATGCTTTTACACAAAACCTTAAGGTTTTAAATTGAAAGTAAAATAAAGAAAATTAAAAAATAAGTAAGCAGAATTAAAAAAATTAATACTAAACTGATAAAGATACCACTTCAAAACTTATCTATATAAAAACGTCAAATGATTGTAAAAAAAAAATACTATATAACTGCACAGTTTGTATTCATACTGTTCAAACTCCTCTTGTTTTACTTTTTTTTGCACATAGTTATATCGAATTATTAATTAAAAGCACAATTATTGAAATGAAAAAGTATATAATTAACCAGTGAATATAATAAATGTTTGTTACGTTTAATAAAATTTGTTTCATTTAAAATATTCAGAAATGTGTGCAACATAATTAATATTTTAAATAAATGTTTATCTATAAATATAAATATAAAATATATACGTAGTTAAAAGAAGAGACAGACTTATAGGCCACATACTAAGGCATCCTGGAATAGTCGCTTTAATGTTGGAAGGACAGGTAGAAGGAAAAAATTGTGTAGGCAGGCCACATTTGGAATATGTAAAACAAATTGATAGGGATGTAGGATGTAGGATGTAGAGGGTATACTGAAATGAAACGACTAGCACTAGATAGGGAATCTTGGAGAGCTGCATCAAACCAGTCAAATGACTGAAGACAAAAAAAAAATATATATAAATAAAAATATTAGTACATGAATTTATGTCAAAAATTTTACTTTTTACGTAAGATTCTATTCTTCCAATTTTTTTTTATGCTAAAATTAAACCGACTGCCAACAATTTTATTTTAATATTATAAAAGCATTTATTTAATACTGTAGATAAGAGTGCCTTTGAAAAGTTCTTGGCCTGACAAAGAAAACACAAAATATTTCAGATTTTTTTTTAACATAATTACCTTGTAATTCCATATATTTTTTATCAACAACTTTCCAAATTTTTATATCCGCAAGTTAATGAAGTTTATCCAATTTTGAAAAAAAAAGCTTAAATTCATGAATTGAATTTACTCATTGTCCAGTGCCATTTCTTTAGTTTTGGGGAGAAGAAATAATCGCTAAAAGTTAAATCCAGCGAATACAGCGCTTGTGGAAGTAATTTTAGACGTAGGTTATGGAGTATCGTAGCAACAGTTCGACACCTGTGGTCAGGTATATTAATGTGATGAAAGAATACTTTCTTTTTGGCCAGATGTGGACGTTTAGCCTGAACAGGATCCTTCAGTATATCCAGTAGAGCAGCGCAATACTTTTTGATGACCCTGTCTTTTTCTGGAAGTCGTCTATGAGCACCACATAATGAGAATTCCAAAAATCATAGCTGTGATTTTTTCTGTATAGTTTTTCTTTTATAGTTTTCCTTTTTTGGCGCAATTTCATCTGTTGTCACCCATTGTTTGAAGTGCTGTTGGGTCTTTGGCGTATAATAATGAAAACATGTTTTATCTACTGCTGTAAAACGTCGAAGAAACTCAGTGGAATTGCGTTTTAGTAAATCTGAACATCCTTGAGAAGTGTTCATTCAAATGCATGTTTTTGTAGTTTGTTAAAAAACGCGGCACCTATCGAATGAAAATATTTTTCACGCCCAAAATATGGTGAAAGTGTAATAGACACGGTCTATGTCAATATCAGCAAGTTCGTGTACCTTTAGCGATCAATTTACGGCATATTATTCTTTGACTATTTCGTCAGTAGTAGCGGTTTGCTGGATGTCCCGAGCGTTCATCATCTTGAATGTTGTACGACCACGTTTAAATTCAGCATCCCAATTTTTTTACAATTGATAATGAAGAAAGAATCCTTTAAAGTGGAATCTGATTGTTTTTGTACGTCACCGGAATTATAAGGTACTTTTTAACAGCTCGAACTTCAGTTTTTATCGAAACATTTTTTTTATAGTATGTCAGAAGTTGTTTGCTGTACTCGATCGCATCAAACAAGCAACTAAACGCACGCATTTGAAATTTTAACAAAGATCATTCGAATTATGTATTTCCATGCTCGAAAGATGGATTGATAACGAAGACCCATCTCAAAATGTTAATAAAATCTTTCATAAATTATCAATATGGGTACAATAGACCACTAAAAAACATGTATGTTTTCTTACAATTTCAAATTTTCTTACATATTTATTCATCTAGTCATTGATGTTTGTCCATCATAGTAGCTTAAGCCAATATCTACGCTCATCCCACATCCTCAATGCACTATGCCTTACATTTTACTCTCATAATAATTTACAATTTGACATTTGATAAACGTGAAAATATTTAAACGCGTCTATTACTTGAAACATTGTTTCAATTAGCTATTTTACTAAGGATGAAAAAAGTATGTACGTATAAAAAAGTAAACCATTTTATAATTAATCTATTCGATAACAGCAGGGACGTCCGACGGTTGAAATTTCTCCATGTACTAGACTTGAGGACTACTGCACGACAGTCTGAAATTTGACAACGCCAAATCTAGTAGTGTTTTTTATTTCTATTTTTATTTGCTTTTGTTTTTCATTTTTCTTTATTATTAATTTTTGGTTTCTGTGGACTATGAGGTGTGGAGATAAATATTTTTAAAATTTAAGATTAAACTTGAAATTAAATATTGGCCTTTAATATTATTTGTAAATATTTTTGTGAATTGCTTATTTTGGGAGTTCCTTATGAACCCCCTTATAACGTGCTTTTTGTTAAGCGACTATGGTCGACTTGGGAAGCCGAATGTAATTATACTAATTGTTGAACAAAAAAAAATATATAAATAAAAACCTATATATTTCGGGTACTTTATGTCAACCGTAATATATTTTTAAAAAATAACAGGATAATTTAAAAAAAAAAAAATGTATTAGTAGAATTTTATCAGAAAATTTATATTTTTGAGGTAGTTGCAATGAATCTTATTCTCTTTAAAAAAAAAAAACAAAAAAAAACCCCAAAAAACAATAAGAAAAAATCTAATTTCATCAAATAAAAATATTTTATAACATGTATGCAAATTTTTTTTCAATTTCGCAATATCTCGTTATTCTAATGAAAAATCTTTTTCTAGATATTTTTGCTGTACTAAGACAATAGTTAGCGAAGAGAGAGAGGCAACCTACGCAAAATAAAGATATAACAAACCGACTTTACAAAAAACTAAACTACTTACCCTCATTTCAAATAATGAAATTTATTTGAGGAATTTTCAATAATATAAGCTAGATTACCAGTAACGTTATTTTATGAGTTTTATATTTGAAACTATATAATTAATATGTTGTACATACGGTGTATATATATATATATATATATATATATATATATATACACACAATTTTTAGGTATCATAATCGAGTATATTTCTTTTTCATATATTCATGTAATATAAAAAAATAATTTATGGAAAAAGTTGCAAATATTTTTTTCACTAACTTGAAATCTGCTCTTTCTAGTTGTATACTTTAAAGGATTTAGGAACAAGAGTTGCGTGCAACGATATTCACGTTGTTATTATTATTATTTCTTTCTTTTTAATAATTCCTCGATTGAAGTTATGAAAAACATTATTTTAGGATAAAAATGTACAGCTTAATCAATTACAAGCAAGGTCTAACCCAAAAAAAAAAATTCCACTGGAACGATTCATAATTTTATTATTAAACAAGTAGAACAAACTATGTTACCTTATACAGTTTGTGTTCTTGTTTAAACAATTTATTCATTGAAATATATTGTTTTAAAATGGCTTTTGAATTAGTTATGTAGTATAAAAATTCTTTTTAAAGGTCGCTTTACGAGCAGAAACGAAGGAAAAATTGAATATGTCCGTGATAAAATTAGTGAATGAAATATTCATCAATGTAAACATGGATTAATTTAAGTTCATTTGTATTTATTCCGAATCATATGAACCAATCTTTTACGGATATCAATATGTAAAATTTCAGAAAGGAAATGTATGGATAGTCGTGTGTGGGTGCGCTGGCACATGTGCATGCACACCTGTGGTTTTATGAATTATTTAGGAGAATTACAACAAAAAAAAGGAAAAGCTTTTCAGAAGAGGCATTACTTTCTTTACCCTCTGTTTCTTTTCTTATATGGGGTATATAACTTAAGACAAGCAACCTGCCGATATGAAATAGCATTTGTAAATTATATATTAGATAAGAGTGGTTGTTAATATTTTATAATCCACTTTTATTGATTGCTCTGTATACTTTATAAGACATAATAATAATAAAAACAACAATAACAAGTATTTTCTTCTACTGGTTCGATCGTTTCCTCTGTTTCACTGTCCAAATAAACCTCTTTGTGATGTCCTTGGAAACCTTTTTGTTCTAAAAAATAAACATACAAACAATTGGTACAAGAGCTACTACTATATTACTAGCCTTATCTTTTCTTGTCTTCTTGTCTGAATTACAAAGTAGATAGATATCGTTCGTAAACCTATCTTACTATATGTCTTTGCTAAAATATTCAACAATAATATTTTTAGTTCTTTACGGAATGATAAATAAAAACGTAAGGAAAAAACAAGGTTGTCAGAGAATATCAATTGCTTTTTTTAATCCCTCAAAAAGACTATAAAAATATAATTTTCTTTAAAAAATTACATTTTAGTATATTTAAATTAATATATCTTATATTTCTTTATTCTAAGATTATTTCTCTTATTATTTTCTAATTACCATTTTCTAAAAAAAATAAATAAAAAAATAAAATTTAAATTTAAATTACAACATTTTGGAAAAGTAAAAATTAATTGAAAAATAAAAAAAAATTGGCGAATTACATGAAACAAACACTGTTTTCTAATTTATTATACTAAGTAATATTTGTTTATTCTACAAATACAAAGTAGTATAATGTTACTTAATTGAATGTTATTGCCGATATAAAATTTTACAAAAACAAAACGAAATTATTTTAATAGAAACGAAATTTATGTCGTAGGTATACAAAAATATTAAGTGTTTTCAACCTAACCGGGAAATACATATTACACGTATCTAAATACGTTACATTTCATTCTGTAATTCATACATTATTAATTTTTGTTTTTAGGAAACTTGGATTAAAACAAAAAGTGGATGATTGGAAAAGTTTATGGATGATTAGACCCCAACCATCCTAGAAAATGTGACTCTTTCAGGCTTTGATCGCAAATCAATAAAAATTTAGTGAAATAAAAATTATTTTGAAATTGTATTCATAAATATTGTAAACAAAATTATGTAATACTAATTAGTACAGTATGAATAAAGTAATCTATTTAAAGGTGGCTGGAAAAGGTAATCCGGATGTTAATTAATCAGATATTTTACCAAACCTAGTTACTAACAACTCTTTCATTCGATTTCTAATCATTTGGATAGTTAATTGATCGCTTTAAAATCATTTTTTAAATAAGAAAACTTCAGAAAAACTTGTAAATACCCGTTATAAAGGTGGTATAAGACCTTAAATGAAAAAATTCAATACACTATTGTTATTAGTACAGACATAATGACACCATATATCTTTTTTATTGGTTTATTATATAAATTTTTGCAGAAAAATCTATCAGGGTACTTCCATAGATAAATAGATAAAGAAAACAAAGCGAAGGTAAATAATAGAAGTAATATGAAAGAAACAGTGAGTAACGTAGAAAAAATGCTAATGATTGAAAAAAAAAACAAACAAGAAAAAATACAAAAAAATTAAAAAATATATTTGATTACATATAAAAAATTATTTTTTAAAAAAGCTTTTATTTAACTAATATTAATATTAACATTAATAAAAAAAGGAAACAAATTAGAAAAACCCTCTAAAAAGTAAAAAATAAGAATTAAATTAAATTGAGAATTTAAAAAAAAAAAAAATAATAATAATATATTAACAAACATAAAAATGCACTGAAAAGTAAAAAAATAAATTATATAAATATCTAATAAATAACCAATAAATAAATGTAATAATTATTATTTTTTTAAATTAAAAGTAATGATAATATTTAGTTAAATAAAAATGTGGCGCAGTTTTTATAACAATGTTTTCGAATAAGTATTTATAGACAATTGCTGTATTTTAAAATATATTTTTTGTTTAATGAGGTTGTTTAGTATATGTATATACTTTATTTATCTGTAATAAAATAACTCAAGTTTTAATTCTTTGATGGTTCAAATTTCCACCGAGATGACCTTTAAGGGTTAATAAGATTAAAAATAAAAATTAAATTTAGAAATCTCGCAAAAAGTTATTAATTTTGACGGTAATCTGAAAAATTATTAATTATTATCATTATTATAATTGTAATCGTAATTATGAATTCATTAAATAAAAATTCATAATTAATTAAAATGAAACTTTTAGCGGAAAGAGTGCGTTCAATTTGGCTTAAATTACAAGCAGAATTCGAAGATGAACTTCAACTATGTGAGAACACGTACAAAGAAGCGAGTGGGCGCATTTTCCCAGATTGTTACTTGTAGCTAGTCAGTCTCAACTGGAGAGGTTCCAGTAGACCTTTCCGCCTCCGTTATTGAAAATGCAAATGAAGATTAATTGTTGTAAAAATAAATGTTGTGTCGTTATAAATAAATTATAAAAACTGCGCCACGCTTTTATTTAACTAAATATTTTCATTACTTTTAATTTTAAAATGTAATAATTATTAAATTTATTTATTTTTTATTTATTACATATTTATATAATGTATTTTTTACTTTTCAGTGCATTTTTATATGTGTTAATATATAATATTTTTTTGTTTAAAATTCTCAATTTAATTTAATTCTTATTTTTTTTTTAGAAGGTTTTTCTAATTTGTTTCCTTTTTTTATTAATGTTAAAATTAATATTAGTTAAAAAAAAGCTTTTTCAAAAAATAATTTTCTATATGTAATCAAATATATTTTTGTATTTTTTTTAAGACTAAAAAAAAGTAAAAATATTTATTTTTACACATCGAAGTTTGCATACGTGTACCAAATTTTAATCATTTTCATACGATAGTTCATGAGAAATGAAAATTTTCAACTAAATGCATTAATTTAGGGTAGGGTTAGCGCGTGGGGTGGGTCATATCAAATTCCGACACCGTAATGCTGTATTGTCATCGAAGTTACAGACGTGTACCAAATTTCACTGATTTTCATACGATAAATCAAAATATATAGCAGTTGCAAGATTTGCTTATTCCTAAAGCGAGTTAAATAAATGCCGTTAAAAATAAATAAAAATTTACTAAGTATCAAATAAATATATATACATATTTCTAGCTGTAGAAAGGAAGCATTTTCCAGGTGGTGCCTGACCGGGTTTGAATCCCGGTCAGGGACGACATTTTCACACACGCTACAAATCATTCATCTCATTCTCTGAAGCAATACCTAACAGTTGTCCCGGAGGTAAAAAAAAAGTGGTTTTGATTAAAATGTTAAGGTGTAAGTAAACAAGTCAAAAAATGGAAATGAAATTAAAAATTGTCAAAACTACTAAATCTCCCTGTTAGAGTAGTTGCTACGCCCTGATGATACACGCCTCGTAATTAGTATTGGATAAGATAATAAATTTTTTTTTTTAAATGTTATGAACTTAGCCAATTATAATGTTAATCTCCTACTGTAAAAAAAATTACTCAAGATTAAAGTTTATCTGTTAGTAAAACTTTCACCTAAAAGACTTTTAATAAATTTATAAATAAAATCATATTTGATATTGATATCACATCGGTAAAGTTATCTACAGTATATGTCATCGCTTGGTTTACTTCCAGTCTTTATTATACTAATATCTGGACTACAGTTATAGTCGTTGCTGAAATCTGCTTTAACAGGCGTTAAGACACGTATTTGCTCGTAAAAAGCCACGAAATTTCTACGATAACTTGTAGAAAAGTTTTCCTGGTAAACGTGGATTTAATAATAAATTATATTATTCACTATTTTTTATCATAGGTAATAAGTAAGGAATTATTGTAAAACAATTAGTTTTATTCAGCTTATTAATATTTTTTTTTTAATATTTTTCTGTAAGTTTGTGGAAAAGGCTTCCTTCTACATGGTATATTATTATTATTTTAACTTTTTTTTAAAAAAAGTGTTTACTTTGATGTTAAGTGGGCAAGAAATATAAAAATAAGAAAAAGTTATATAAATCTCCAGCTCGTCTATTAAAACGGCCTAAATATAAACATAGTCCTACATGATGTAATATTTTAACGAAAGTGAAAAGTTTCTAAGAATCGACTTTACTATATTTAATTTTAAGATAGAAGTTATAAAAACTACACCTGTGTCTGATCTAGCTTTCGCTCTAAGTTTTCAATTTCTTCAGACTCCTTTAAAACCTTTTTTCATTTTTTTTTAAACACGGTACATCTTAGATATCAAAAGTGAAACTTCTTATATTTAGAACACAAATTTTAGATAGGAAATAAGAATGATTAATTCAATTTATTTTTTGTTAAGTGATAGCTTTAAATTAATTTTAAATTGTAAATATTTATCAAGATTTCTACTTATAATGAATTGAATCGTTTCTAAACTCAACCACATTTAACTATAATTAAAAACCTACCTACACTGTTTATTACTTACTCCTTAGCGCTACAGCCCGTGTAGGGTCTTAGCCACCATCAAAACGCCATTCCACTCTTTCCGATCCGCCGTCCGCCGCTTTTTGTCTCCATCCTCTAACTTTCATCCTCACCAAATCATCCTCTACATTCTCAGTCCAACGCCTCATAGATCTCCTCCTAAATCTGCTCCCTCCAGGGATTCTTCTATAAACTCCCTTCATATCCTTACCGTTGCACACCCGCTCCGCGTATACCAGCCAATTCAGCCTTCTCACCACAAACTCACCAATAATATCAAAAACTTTCCTGCAATTTTTTATTGTTACGTATTCTTCACTCTACATTTTTAAATAGCGGCTATATTTTCCGTAATATTTTTATCTGCCAGATATCCAGGATATCCTCATCTTTCTTGGTAAGAACCATGTCTCCGAACAATAAAAAAACCACTGGATTAATTACTGTGTTATTTATCTGTATCTTAACTTTTCTTGACACCAGCCTTGATGACAAAAAATAGCTCAGTCCATAATAGTTATCAATATAATATCTTTATATATCTTGATCTTCTCTGCTACTGCAGTGCATGTATGTAGTTTTTTGACTATAATAAACGTTTAAAATAGTAAAAGAATGTTGGCATCGATATTGCTGAACTTTTCAGACGTTTTCTTAAAAGTTAAAATTTGACCTTTTTCCGGTAATAATGTTGAAAATTATTATTAACCTTACGATGTTACTTAATTTCTTGTTTTTTCAATTACGTATTAACTAAATGGAACAAATTTAATTTAATAACTAACCTGATTACATAATCAACTAAAAGTTACAAAACCCAACACATATTAATATATACACAAATTTTCCTTTTGTTCTTACAAATCGTTGAAAAATAGATAATAATAAAATACTATTAAAAATGTTCTCTTTACCTGTGTGAAAACAAAGAAATTTATTTTTACTTAACAAATAAAAAAAAATAACATAAATTTCAGTTGATAGTATAAGCAGTAAAAAAAAAAAAAAATGCTTAATTCCACCGTTTCAGGTGGTGGAAGAATCTTAACCGAATATTAGATTAAATAAATTTCCCACCTTAACAACAGCTCATTTTATGACAAATAATATAATATTTCAAGTTAGTCGAAAGAAACAAAAACAATAAAATAAAAATCTTACTTTAGATGTAGGACGTATTATCCACTAACACTCTAATGAGAGCTGAAAGACTGTATTACACTTATAACACGACCAGTTAAGAGAAAAATAGTGGGAAATACATTTTAAACGGAAGATAGGAAAAATACAAAGTTATAAAATTTAAAACACGTGATCGATTTACGCAAGTTGGTGTAACCAGGAATTGTCTTCCTTTTTTGACATTAATTCGGGAGTTCCTCAAAGTCATCCTTATCAGTTGACAGCGAGGGGCTGTAGCCCCTAAAAAGCTAAAGTTTGTTTGGACCTCATCGACAAATGGTTACGCTGGTGGAAGAATAAATCCAGCTAAGTCAAATCATGTGACGTTCACCACGAGGGAAGGCGAATGCCATCGAGTACATCTAAACAATATACCTATATGATCACAATTCGGTACAAAGGTACCGAATTCGTACCTTGAAGGTACCTTGATCGTCGCTTCACCAGGAGGGATCACGTAAAAGAAAAAACAAATAAACAAAACATAAGGTTTATGCAGTTACTGGAAAGGAATTCTAACTTGTCTGGCTCAAACAAGTTATTTGTATGCAAGGTACTCCTAAAAACAATTTGGACTTACGGTAAACAACTGTGGGGAACGAGTTCTGTCAATAACATGAAGGTGATCCAATGATTTCAAACCAAAATCCTGAGGGTTATAACGAAGGCATCGAGCAACTAGATTCACGACTACTTACAGATCTTCTACGTAGAGAAAAAATTCGGAGATTAAGCACGGTATACATATCACGAACCAATACTCATTATAACCACTTAGGTTATCTAACAATTGTCAGATAATAGTAGGGACGTTAGATGTCTGAAAAGACTTCATAAGCTGGACCTCAGTGATTCATGACAAGTCTTAAGAAATGAATTGTCCTTAATAACACAAATCATGTCATATACTACCTCGATATTGTATCCCAAATTATTTTTTTGTAATTTGCTACATATATATGCTAATTTGTGTGTCGTATTTAATATATCTATCAGCGTTAATACTGCGCTGTTTATCTAACGCCATTATTACTATTCTAGTTTCTAAGAACATTATAATCTGCTGACGTTACTACTTTCTGGCATTCTAACAACATTCTGATGCTGGTTGTTAGAACTTAGTACTGTCATTATTATATTTTTATTAACTCATCTTTTGTTATTGTTTCGTTCCCTTAATATATTTTTAAATTTAACTATCTGATATTCCTTTTTGTCGTTTTATTGTTACTTTTATTTTTATTTCTTTCATTACTATCGACTCTTTTATTTTATAATTTCATGAAGTACAGATTTAAAGATTTGATATGAATTATAATGTTTGTATCCAGTAAGAGCCGTCAATGAACGGTCTTAATTCATGTCGTAATTTCTCATTCGATTTATTTATTATTTCAAAATATATTTTAGAACACCGATTGTAAATTAAAGCTGCTAAAAAACTTAGGAGGGGAGTAAAACAAAAATTGAAAAATATTCTAATACTATTCAATTGCATTATTTATAACTATATTCTTTTGAGGATTTTTAATAAAAGAATATTAATTATTAATCAGTTAAAAGAAATGAATATATAATTATTTTTGTAAAGTCTAGTACCCTTTAAAGTAATGTACTAACTCAGCAACTTACACTTCATTATTTAATTGTTTCAAGTACTTTATAAAAGCTCAAGATGTTTTCAGTATTTTCTATAATTTTAATTCATCAGGTTTCCAACCGTATAAAAACAAAATACAAAAAAATATAATAAAGCCAAACAAAAAATAAATAAATAAAAATTAAGTTAAGAACCACGTTTTACTACAAATTGAAGGCGTTTTCGATTACAAGAGGCATACTTTTATAGCATGCGATCTAAATAATTAAGATAATTGTTTGTTTTGTTTAATATCTAGTTAGAAGAAATCAGCATCAAATTATCTATTAGACTTGTTTAAAACGTTTGTGTGTTTATTACGCATTTAACAACGTTATTTTACGTCAAGCATAAAATAGTGTTTTTCGGTACCATTCATTTGTCTTTTACCCCAGATTTCTCGAAAAATACTAAAGATACAATGCTGGGACTCCTTTTCGTAATTTTACAGGTCAGATTTCATACAAAATCACAAAATTTACCCTTTAAATTGGGACCCAAGAATTAGACCTAATTTTACTGAAAGCGTAGAAATCAATGCAACATCTTTCACTCCGACACTCGCTAACAAAGCGTTCCCCACACTCGCTAACAAAGCGTTCCCAAATACGTTTATATAAACCTTCTACTTTATTTTCACCCGTAAAACATGTCCTAAAAGTTTGTTACATTTTTCGTGAATCATTCTATCTATATGTAATATAAGTTTCCTCTCTATTTTAAAAAGTAAAGTTGAATTCAATTATTGTTAAGATTTTAGAATAATTTAACAAATAGATATAATATTGGTCAGGACTCTCTATCTAAAATAGGGTATTTAAATACCCTATTTATAAATTAAAAATTAGGAGAAGAAGAATTACTTTGTATATACTCTATATATAAATGAAGACATACCCGAGCGGACAAAGTACAAGTACGAAGGCATGACAACCGTAAAATAAGTTCGAAGAAAAATACACTGTTAGCATAAAAAAATAAAATTAACAAATTCCTTCACATTTAAATTTTCTCAAAATCAAAATCCAGTACTTAATTCTAAAAAATTTACAACAGATGGAGATCCATGGTTATTCTGTTACGTATGTTGGTAGACAATTATACTCGTATGATCCTATTTACGTAACATAAACGAACAACCTTTCCTAGAACAGGCTGTTTATCGTCTAAAATTGATATTTAAAATAATCCGAGTAAAATTTCGCGAGCATACTTAATCAACTGTAATAAGAAAATAAGATTCAAAATACATAATTATTTCATGGTTCAAATATTGTAAAACTATCAAATATATTTTTTACAGATTGAACAAAATTTAGTACAGACGAATGGATTTCACCTTTGATCTTACTAAATTAAAAGATAATAAGAATACTAATTAAAAATTATTCTAATTAGTTAACAAATTTTTTATAACAATGTTACTTTGTTTCTATTCTTAATATTGTTAAGATATAAAATAGATGTACATGTAAGACTAATTAAAAATAGTATTAAAAAAGGAACGTTATTATTTCTTACTGAAAATAAGTATATTATCATTTTATTTTATTTTCATTTTAATCTTCCTTGTATCTTACAATTTGCTGCAAGACAGTTACATAAGTATTTATACTTATGTAATAAATAATTTTACCTTATATATTATTTCAGAATGTGATATTTTACAATTTTATAAAACATTCTGGGCTTTATATTTAACGTCGCAATACCTTCCATTGAAAGTGGTCACTTAAAGGAAAACTACGAAAGGTTTATTCTCCATTAAGCTGGAAACCCACCTGGCACCCATTACCTCAACAATTTACAGGCTACATGATTTTAGGTCTTCGTTTCCTAAATTTTACGACATAATTACAGTATTATTAAAATGTATTGATTTCATAAGATAACATTTTGCACTTACTAATTAATGTGTGATCTATTTATAATGTTGTATGTTTTTCCTCTCTTTTTTTGATCTACCTATGCATTTGTTAATGAAGAAGAATCGTGAAATAAAATGTTTAATTTTTAAAGATATTTTATTTATAAAATAATATGAAAATCTTCTTTGCAAATAAACCACGATTTTTGAAGATGTTCTACGTTGTCACAAGAATTAAATAATTTAGTAAGCTATATTACAGAATTTTGAGGGTGAAAATTGGAGGTTTGTTAACGATACGACTGACACGATATACCTGAAGTATTATGTTAGTTATTAATATCGTGTAGAAAGGTTTATTATACATAATAGAGTTGTTGAAACTGAACTTATGAGATCATATTGTTTTGTTATTAGATTTCATCTCCAAAAATAGAGCATGCATGTTTGTTACCTCTAAACTCCCTCTAAATCTCTGTCCATTTTTTTTAACTTATATATAACTGTGTTTAATGAAATGTAGTAGAAATAAAAAAAATGGACAACTGAATGTGAAAATAGGAGAAGAAAAGATTATGGAGGTAGAGAAATTTGTTATTTGGGAAGTAGAATTACTAAAGATGGACGAAGCAGGAGCGATATAGAATGCCGAATAGCACAGGCGAAACGAGCCTTCAGTAAGAAATATAATTTGTTTACATAAAAAATTAATTTAAATGTCAGGAAAAGATTTTTGAAATGTTTGGAGTGTCGCTTTATACGGAAGTGAAACTTGGACGATCGGAGTATCTGAGAAGAAAAGATTAGAAGCTTTTGAAATGTGGTGCTATAGGAGAATGTTAAAAATCAGATGGGTGGATAAAGTGCCAATGAAGAGGTGTTGCGGCAAATAGATGAAGAAAGAAGCATTTGGAAAAATACAGCAAAAAGAAGAAACAGACTTATAGGCTACATATTAAGGCATCCTGGAATAGTCGCTTTAATATTGGAGGGACAGGAAGAAGGAAAAAATTGTGTAGGCAGGCAACGTTTGGAATATGTAAAACAAATTTTTAAGTTTGTAGGATGTAGGGGGTATACCGAAATGAAACGACTAGCATTAGATAGGTAATCTTGGAGAGCTACATCATACCAGTCAAATGACTGAAGACAAAAAAAAATATAACTGTTAATTTTTTTTTTTTAAATTGAAAAAAAAATTAAACACGGTTGTGTTGTTGATTAAGTAGTGTAAGCTACGAAAGCCCTTGAGAAATATACAAAAAGTAACCATAAGTGATCTGAATATTGTATATGTTTGTATGTACTATGATCGACAGTTGTAGGCGATCTGAGTATTTCAGCCCTGAACCTTATATTACCATCATCAAGAATAACAAGAGTACTGTTCCATATTTACTTAAAAAAATGAGGCGTGTGTTTGCTGAAAATTATTACATTTTTACCACTGATATGTAATACTGACATAAAAAAGACTGGAATAGAAGGTGTAAAGCAATAAAATTAATGTACCCTCCCATTCTTACTGAAAATGATGTTTATATGCACTACCTCTAATCAATAGAAGATTTTTTTTCTAAGTCTTTATACAGTCTTAGTATATGACGATTTACTCGACATAAATTGCAACTGATCAACTCGGAAACATGTAGGCATCTTAAGTTTACATGCTAGCTTAAATTTAAACGTGATTTGTTTACAAATCCTATCACAAGATCCTTGGATTAACTGCTCATCTGCAATCTCATATATGTAACCAGATGTTACATTCTGACTTAGGTTCTGCATACATAATTAAGGCAATCAAATCGTAAAGTGAGAATTTTTGAAACAAAATATAATAAAACAAAGATGATATAACGTTACAGAAAAGAAATGTATGTAAAATAAACAAAAAAAAAAAAAAATTATTATAAAACTATTGTGTTTAGTAGACATTCAAGTTCTCTTGAAAAATTTCGACAAATTTTCTCTTTATTATTCTTTTTATAACAACACTTTTGTTACGGGTTTTTTGTTACTTAAGCTTTATTTATTTATTTTTTAATAAAAAAATATTATTTGGTAAACTTCTGTAGTTATATACAAGTAAGAGAAATCTCTCGGTGGTCTCAGAAGTCTCACGGAGACAAAAACCAGTTTAGTTGTTATAAATTATTTAGAGCGAATAACTACAGAATAAATACATTGAAGTAAAATATAATTTTACGTAAATATAGAAATTCATTAATATAATCTTTATTTTAGTATCGGTCGATTTATATAAAAAAAAAACTTTATGCAAATATAACAATAATATGAATAATTTTGCTTTAATAAAATTCAAAAAGAAATCTATCCAATAATAACTAAATCTGATAATTAATATTATCTGTTAATGAAATTAAAACTTTTTGGTTTCTGTCTTGTCGAAATTTTTTCATGAAAACATAAAAAAACCTTAAAACTAAAATGTTATATGAATGAGATGAAAGTAAAACTGAACCGGCTTGAATGAAGCATGAATCTTGATTGAATTACTATCCTTAAATCGAAGGTAGTAAATGTATTAAGAAAGTTTAAAATAAAACTTCTCCATTACGTTGTCATTTTTAAATATTTGTTGCTAAATACCGTAATATTTTTTATTTTGACAAAAGTTGACTTTAAGGACAAAAACCAGAAGGTCCGGTAACCTACCTCAATATATACTGAGTTTATAGTTTATTATAAACTCATTGCTTTTATATTTTAGGTTAAAAACAATATTATTGACAAACGAAAAATAAAATTTGGTTTTTTACTATTGCTCCTTAAACCAAATAAGTAGATGAATGTACGAAAGGGGACTAAAAAGCTTCATGTAAACTGAAGTTATTTTTCCGTATGTTATTAATATATATATATATATATATATATATATATATATATATATATATATATATATATTATCTTGTATATGTTACTTAGGATATGATTTATTTATCCAAAAATTATTAATTGTTTCTTCTTTCTTTTTCTTTCTTTTTGCTTGTTTAGCCTCCGGTAACTACCGTTTAGATAATTCTTCAGAGGATGAATGAGGATGATATGTATGAGTGTAAATGAAGTGTAGTCTTGTACATTCTCAGTTCGACAATTCCTGAGATGTGTGGTTAATTGAAACCCAACCACCAAAGAACACCGGTATACACGATCTAGTATTCAAATCCGTGTAAAAATAACTGGCTTTACTAGGACTTGAACGCATTAATTGTTTCTGAGAAGGAAAAGACGAACTTGAATTGAGAGATATGAAAAATAGATAAACAAACGTACTTTTTTTCTATTCCTATTATGTATGTTGCAATTTCTTCAACTTTGTAAGAAATAAGAAATCCCATAGCTCAATGTTATGAGAATGATACATATAACGTGTAAATAAGGTGTAGTCTTGAACAGACTCAGGCCGACTATTTCTGAGATATGTGACTAATTGAATATCCACCACAAAAATACACCGGTATCCACTATCTAGTATCCAAATGCTACAAAAGTAACTTAATTTTACTAGGATTTGAATCTCAGGCACCGATTTTAGACCAACGATAACGATATTTTGATTAAGCCATTGGGTTAAAAATATACGAAATAGATTTAATTGTACTATATTGTTTAATTATTGTATTATAGGGTATAGAACAGGCTTCAGCTTGTCGTTGCTGAATAAAATAAATAAACTCTAAAAAATAAATTAATTACATATAGTTTTATATTACTGGTGTAAAATAAATGGGTTTTCAATCCTTACTAAAATTCTTTTATATTTTATTTTCAATGCTTAATTTTATCAAAATGTATGCGTGATAGTGGTTAATTTCGTAAAATTACGATAAGCAAATTATTTAACTATTCAAACAGAAACAACTTAACAATTCAAAAAAAAAAGTTACTGTAATGCAAGATAGTGAATTTTCGTAAATTTCAAACTTGAACCCGGAATTTCAGAATAAAAGGCGGAGATGCTACTATTCTTTCACGTAGATCAGTAGTATACATTTTATATAAAATGTATAAATAAATAATCATAGGAAAATCAATGATGGAACGATCTGGTTTTAATAATTGATTTAGAAAAAAATACTTTTTTGGAAGCTACGTTGAGTAGTCGTCTACATTGAGCCCGTGTAAGTATCAACTCATGTACCTACAAATTTGGATCAGATATGATTATTTCTTTTTGAATGGACTTTTGTAGTAAAAAAAGAATTAAACTGCATTAATACTAATGCACTTCGATCAATATTTGTAAAACAGCAACCATAAACATAAAATCTTTTAAACAGAAAAGGAGTCGTTTGGAAAGTTCACAGCCTGACACAGAGATGGCGCAAGTATGACCAAATGTTTATGAAATTTGTCAAGTATGATGCTTCAGATGATCAGCTGTGATGTACCAGAGCGTAAGTTTGGTTGCTTGTTTATCGAACAAAGCAAACAAGTTTTGATATTTTCTAAAAAAATTATAAAATGAAAATTCTAGCTGTTACAAAGTACTTTGTTTTAAAAGGTTTAACCCTGATGGATAAATAAGGATTTATATTCCCCTTTAAAGATTAAGCAAACAGCATTCTAAACAGTGGGTAGGATTTGCAGGAAAAGTCACTGAAATGGTTTTCCGGATTATCGTAGTTGGCTGATCGTAGAATACTAGGAAAAAGGCAGGACAATCACTAGTGAGTCTTAAGCTTAACTACTGAACCGATTGAAGAGTACTATTCATTTTAAACATCCATATCTGGCCGAAAAAACTGCTCTTTCACCACGCTAATAGGTCTGGATACATGTCTCGGGTTGTTGCTACAAAACTCTACGATTTACGCTTAGAAGTACTTCCAGATGCGCAGTATTCGCCGGATTTGGCTCACAGTGATAACTTCCTCTTTCCAAACCTAAAGAAATGGCTAACTGGGCGAAGATTCATTTCAAATGACGAGATAAAGTCTGAAACAAACGCTTACTTTGCAGAATTATTCTGAGGGTATTTAAAAATTGGTAAGTCATAGGTCTAAATGTATCGAATTGCAAGGTGAGTGAGTATGTTGAAAAATAAAAAAAGATTTTTGAAAAATTTATAAAAGGTTTTTATAAAAATTTACCCCTTTTTTGTAGCGGCTCGGCCTTTCATCCGGAGGTCCAGGGATTGAGTCTCAATCAGGAGTGAGCTTTTTCATAAGTTACAAAATTCCCATTTTCATTTTCCTACGTAACATTTTCCTAGTGGTGAATTAATTAATAAGTTCAGTGGTGAATTAATTCGTCAGTAAAAACAAAAAAAATTAAAAATTTTGTGTTTTCTTTTTCAGAACGGGTACATTTTGAACGATCCTCGTACATATATATATGTGTATTTGTGTGTGTGTGTGTGTGTGTATGTGTATGTGTGTGTTTTAATAAATACGTAAACATTTTTGTAGATGATAAAATGTTTGAAAAATATATTACACATATGTACGTACGTATTTAATAAACATACATCAATCCCATTAAATGCTACATTAAAGTGACAAATGAAGAGGTATTGCGGCAGATAGATGAAGAAAGAAGCATTTGGAAAAATATAGTTAAAAGAAGAGACAGACTTATAGGCCACATACTAAGGCATCCTGGAATAGTCGCTTTAATATTGGAAGGACAGGTAGAAGGGAAAAATTGTGTAGGCAGGCCACGTTTGGAGTATGTAAAACAAATTGTTGGGGATGTAGGATGTAGAGGGTATACTGAAATGAAACGACTAGCACTAGATAGGGAATCTTGGATAGCTGCATCAAACCAGTCAAATGACTGAAGACAAAAAAAAAAAAGGTAATCTAACATTATTAATATCTGTAAAGACTATTGAAAACGGTAAGACTATTAACAAGAATAAAATACATCTCATGTCAGGCTAAATAGGAAAGATTAAACATTAAACTGGTTTCCCATTGCTTTTTTTTACTGAACTAATACATTGCTTCAAACCAACTTGTCAACAAAATACGTTCAGTACGATAAAACTGTTCTGTTAAATTCAAAGTTAAATTAAGATTATAAAAAATATTTATTATATTTCCTGTCAAAACAAACTAATATAAAGAATGTATTGTTACGGACAAAAAAGAAAAAAAAAACAAAAATTTTAATTCATAATTCATGAACCCTTGTTAAAAACCCAGTTTATTTTTATTTAGATCATGATATCATGTAGAACAGTATTATTAATATAAAATGATTAATGATATAATAAAAAAGTTATGAATTAATTATCACAATATATTAATAAATTAAATTTTTTTCACCCCTTTTTTAAAATAATGTAAGTAAAAAATCATTTAAAATAAAAATTTTTAAATTAATGCCACAATAATAAATAATACTGATAATTTTTTTTTAATGCTTTTATTTACAGTCGCATCAACCATTACAGTCATTAGCGACTAAAGTAACACTATCATATAGTGTTACATAAAACAACAAAAATAAATAATAAAGAAAGAAACAAACAATAAAGAATAAACACAGACAAGTAACAACAACAAATGCAAATTAAAACACATAAATCAGACAAAAACCACTAAAGTGTATTCTTCATTCCATTGTAGGAGAGGAACTGCAACATACATTTTATACCTTCTTTCCGGTTTAGTAGAAATTTCATACCTGAATCCAGGTCTAAGTTTTGTCGGATAGTTCCAAAGATTGGGCAATCAAAGAGTAGATGGTACTCAGACCATTTGACGATGCAAGCCTCACAGATCTTCTGAGGAGAGCCAAATAAATGAGCGTGGGTGAGAGCCTGGTGTGTTCAATCCTTAGCCGAGTTAAGATGACTTGGTCTCTTCTGTTGCTCGGGGAAAGAAGTTTCTCGAGCGCTGATAATTTTGTATAATATTTTATGCATGTACGAAATGCGCAGGATTCAGTCTGCAACATTTATTTATAATATCACAGAAACGCAGTTCAGCCCGCCGGGCAAGATCCAGGGCTACTCTATTGTCTCGCTTATTCCATTTACCTGCCTACCTTTATTCCGTTTATCGAAAATACTTATGAAAAGGATACGTATCAAATTTAGAATACGCGATTCATATATATCCAAGTGAGGCAAAAATTGACAAAAATATTGATCATATCCCTTTCTTTCGTGAAAAAATTCTTTATATAAAACTATATTTATTAATTTTCTTAAAATAGTAAAAATAAATTATAACTTATATACATCATTTAGTTTTTAATCATTTTCATTTTTATTATCTATATTGTTCATTCTTCATTTATTTAAATTTTAGAAAATTCAGAATAATTAGAAGTAAATAAAATTTAAATCGCCCGGGGGTCGGGGATGTAAGACGACTCCATTGGCATCTGGAACTATCTCTCCGTAGGAATATCACGGTATCTCTGAGAGACAGCCCCATTCCGGAGGGGGTGGGAGGCCTCTGTCTCCCGCTTACGATGATCGGGTTGGGAGTCCCTTGCATAACGTTGGGGGTAAGTAAGACCTAGTCCCGGTGGAAGAATCCTATGGGGGTCCCCTCATTAGAGGCGTGGCGCCTAAAAGACCGAGTCCCGGTTATCTGGCGGAAACTCTGTTCCCGTCGATGTAGTTAGAGGCTATGGTTCCCCTCGCAGCCGAGTTTATATTTAGTTGCGGATCCGCCTCCATGGGGCGGGGGAAAAAAGGGAGGGAAAAAATACAATTTAAAAGAATTCTATCATAAAATAAATTGTTTTAATTGGTTTTAATTGTAAAACAGATTTATTATTACTTTGCTAGTGAAAAGAAATTTTTATTTCGTGTCTATTTCTTTTGAGTACATTTTTCCCTTTTTTTCTTTATATTATAAAGGTATTTAGTCTACAGTTTCAAGTTATAAGCTAACATGAACGATTCGATTGGAACTCTTCGCCTGTAATAATATCGAATCGGGTATTGGAATGAGAAGTGAGTATATACTACCATACAGACATAGAAGAGGATGGAAAAGGAAAAGGGGGGGGAGGTGAAAGAGATGGTCCTAACAGAATTAGTACATTGCATAGAGAAATTGAGTTACCATGAGAATATCAATCTCCTAATCCAATTATAATCTCTCACTCATACACCACTGCGATCCTTTTCCAATCGACTGGATAATTCGAAACTTATTATTGAATAAGCCTATCGGCTTAAAACCCTGATTATATAGACTGTATGGAATTCTCTACCCGCCCACCCATTCACAATTCGCTCGTTTAAAACCATCTTTTAGATGCTTGTTGTAGTATGTATAAAACCGAAAAAAGAAAAATCTTACCATCTATTTATAAGTAGACTGGTAGTATGAAAATTCCGACATATGTTATTACTTTTATTATTATTATTATTTGTAGTAGTAGTAGTAGTCTATTCAATACTTTTAGAACGGACAATAATCCGTTTAAACCACCTTATATGTAATTAATTTTTAATTACTTTTTATTTTACTTTCCCGTCTAGTGCTATAGCAGAAAAGAGAAAGTATTGTAATCGGTCCAATTTGGGCATATGCGGTTTTACCGAATCCTGACATTTTGACACTTAAGGAATTTAAAATCCCAAAAATCGGATGGAAATTTTCCGGATGTTCTTGTGTATGTTTGATGTCGCCTTCTAAATCACCTTACATCTGTAAAACTAATAGACCGATTTTTACCAAACTTAGTCAGATTCCTTCTATATATGGGGCATTGATACCGTTAAATTAAAAATTTAAAAGGTCTAGGGGTGAGACTGTAGAGCGAGGGTTACTCAGGGGTACTGGGGTTTCCTCAGTACCTCGACATTTCGCCCAATTAAGGTCACATTCTTCTTAGGTACATTTTTTAACAATTAAAAAATAATATTTATATAAAAAATTTTTCCAAACTTGCACCCCACCTCAAAAAAGTGGGTATACTGCGTCAACAGTACTCAAAAGAGTGCTACTGTAGCATTGACTAAGTCCTATAACAGTATTGTCAACTTTTTTTATTTGGTTAACAGTCAAAATAAATTTTATAATTTAGATTATATTTGTGTAATGTCATATACTTGAAACAATTTCTAGATGAAATTGTTCATCTATTTTTGTGTTATCTTGGAAATTAAAAAAAAAAAATAATGCAAATAAAGAACGTACAGGAAATATCTTACGATCAAATAATTTGTATTAATATTCCATCCGAATACTTCAGGAACAGGGAATAAAAATTTGGCTTGGTTGATTTTATCAATTTTAACCATCGACATAAATTTTCAAACATCATCAGATGTATATTTTTTTCTCAGATTTCAAAAAACCTGTACCATTTTTCAATTAAAAAAAGTTATGAAATGATTTTTCTGAACGTGTGTAATATTGGTTAAATGTAATTGATGATTTTTAAAAAAAAAAAAAAAAAAGAGTTAAAAATGCAAAAACATTTGTATAATAATAAACCTAAAATCAGATTAAATGAATTTTAATTCATTTAACACACATTTATTCATACGTACTATCATTATTAGAAGTAGAGTTTTTTTAATTACAAATTTTACAAAAAAATTCATTTTAATATAAATTCTTAATTTTAATAATGTGTAAAAAATTTCTTTTGTGTTAACAGACGTTCTTCATTTATGTTTTTATTAGTAAATTTATTGATGATGTTATTAAAGTTAAATTGATTTTTAAATAGAGGATTTTCACGTTATCTTATATGTAGTGAAAATTCGATTTTTCTTAAATAAAATAGTTTATAATAAGAAAATTTTATTTTTTATTCATCAATAGAATTAATCGGCTAACGTTTATTATTATCTATTATAGAATGATAATGGATTTTTTTTAGTATTTGCATACAATATATATTACTTTTATTATTTTTTCTTCTTTAATTTTTAATGTTTTGTATTTTATAAATAATTTTTGAGGGCCAGATTTTTTTTATCATTTAATTAATTTTTTTATCTTATTATTAGAATAAGCAACATTACTGTTATAAAAGTTGTGAATTTGAGAAAAAGAATCACATTTAACAATCTTATAAATTTCCATTCAATCTAACTAAATATAACTTTTGCTTACGATGAAGAAAAATTCATTAGGTTCTGTTAGCAATACTGAATATTATCTATGCTGCTTTTCGGTTAAAAAATGTTTGATAACATGGTGTCTGCGCAAAAAGAAAATTGAACATTGTTTCTTACAGTTAGCGTCGTTAAACTCTATTATTATTGTTCGGTACAAGTTTAGAAAAACATAGTAGTACAGAATAACCCCAACAAATCATATAGTAAGCACATGGCTACCAAAGTTTAAAGTTTTAAAAGTTTAATCTTATAATCATGGTTATATTTAATAATCCTCATGTATCATGATAAATCAGTGTAATAATATCCTATGTGATTATTTATTCATTTATAATTTTCATAATATATCAATTTAATAAAACTTATATGATTGAATTAATAAAGAAATTTGTATTAAATCACCGGAATTTACTTTCGTACAATTTATTCCAAATGGGGCTGAAAAAAATTTAAAGAAAAAAGATCATATGTGAGAGTAATTAATTAATTTAAATATATATTTTTTTTCAAAATTATAAAAATTTGAAGATTCATGAATAAGATACTAAATTCCACTCCTTTGGCTACATTCGTTTACGCGCTTTGATAAGTACTGGGTAAATGTCAAAATGAAAAACAGATTATTAAAATAATATTTATTTCAATTGAATGAAAATTCGTTTTTTTGGGGGTTTGAAAACTTCATCAGAAATATAAGAGTTTTATTTTACTTCTAAAAAGGTTATTTACAATAAATTCTCTTTATTCGCGAGGGTTAAAGACCGTAAAAATGCCGCGAATATAGAACGGAACTAATACTCATTTAAGGAAGAATGGTTAGGTTCTAAGCAGAATGAAAAACAAAATCATGCGTACTTACTTAGGGTGAAATACAGACGGAAACATTGATTATAAGCACTGGTTTAGTACAGTACATAGGTATACTACATAAAAAATATTTAACAAAATACAGTATATTTCTTAATTTCCTCGTAAGTACTTACCGAATTGTTTGATTTAAAATCTCACCACAGTTTGTACAGTATGTACCGTATTAGAAAACGGTATTACATGTTCAAATCGTACTCGGTAATCGCCTTACAAAGTCAAGAAAACAGCACTACAGTACTACGTACACTAAAACTAAAATTATTGTAAAGATTTATAAAACTAACCTACAGTATTTTGGATTGCATTTAAAAAAATTTGTAATTTTTCCTTGCCTCAATCTTGTTTTAAATCCGTGTGAAGTTCTATGTATTCTTGCATGGCATCTTCAATTTTGCCCTTAAAGATTAAGCTTAAATTCAAAGATGGATCAACATCTATAAAAACCCGGATAAGATCATGGGATAGTTTAATGCCTTCGGTAAGCGTTTTGACACTTAACTGTTTTCCAGGGATCGTATCTTCTATCTCTTCACAATCATACTCTACCTCCGTCATTAAATTTTTTAATGTTTTAATTTTTTAATGCTACTCTACATAATGCAATGTAAGCGAATACAGAAACATTTAGCCGCGAATATATAAAAGACATCGCAAAATATTGCACCGCGAATAACGAAATCGCGAATATGGGAAGTGCGCATAAGGAGATTTCACTGTATTTAATTTTTTTTATAGTTGTAATATGGTAAAGAACAAAGACACAATTTCTCATAATCTGTTTCTTTTTGGAATACCACATATTCTAAAATATAAAAACATTAAATTTAATCTCTACACTAAAAAAAGAAGGATGAAAATAGATTTTTCTTCTACAATCTATGTCGTTATCCCTTACATTTTGAAAAAAAAATCACAGGAGATTTTCTTTAATAGCTGTAAGACAGTAGGGGTTTCTACTAAAATTTAATAAGTTGTAAAAATCATTACATTTGGAATTTCACAATTTACTGACGACAATTTTTGTTGCTGGAATACACCTATTAAATACTAAACAATACTTTTAAATATTAAAAATAAATAAATTTGATTCTTGCAATTAAAATAAATTTACACTTAAAACTAAAGTTTACAGCATTATTATTGTTTAATTATAAATTCTTAATTCACATAGAAATTTAAAAGCTTTCACTAAAACCAATTTATGTGTATTATTGTGTGTTAAAGCCAATAACATAATGTTTCGCAAATAAATTGCCATACGTTAGTTGTGGTAAATCAGTAAATTATTGCTCTTATCACGGTCTAGTGTCAATTTGTCAGCCATCTTAACTCCAATTTAATTGATATATTCCTCAAATAATTTCTCTTTAAAGCTCTCGCAGCTTCATTTTGCACTATTTATTTAGAACCGTAGAAAGAGCTAATTTACCTCCTACCAGTTTCTCATAAAAAAAAAATTAATTCCATTTTTTTATTTAAAAAACAAATCATTATATGTTTTGTCCACTTGTCCGAATATTATTAAAATTAGCATCTGAAATAAAGAAAGAGTTATCTTATGCCTTTTTGTAGTGGAGATTGACAGTTCAAGGCCAGGTCGTAACAGTTATATTTTAATACTAATAGCTTTTCTTCAAAACCAAATTCCTTTTTTTTAGAATAAATTTATAAAAAAAATATTTTCTTTTTAAATTGATTGAATTAAAAAAAATTGTACAGTTCTGGACAAGAAGACCAACCTTCCACATTTTAACTTGAAGCATCTTAACGAATCGCGCTTCTAACTTGCCCCAGTCAAATTTTTTTCGACCTTAAATTGAGCGTAGCTGAAGAACGACTCAACTAATCTTCATCAAATTTTCACATGCACAATTTCAGATACTCTATTGTAGCATAAATAAATTTAAATGAAATTGATTCAGTAGTTTTGGAAATTATATATATATATATATATATATATATATTTGAGGAAACCATAATTTAAGTAAATGGTATTTTTGTATACCTTATACCGCAAAACGTAAAGAAAATTCATATTCATCACCTACTCCCACCATGCGACCGAAAGTAATACCGCACTTTTCTTCAAAAGTCAGTAAAAACCCCGTAACAAAATTCAATATGATGTTTTAAACTTTCGGGAACAAATAATTTCGTCAGAACTCTATTTACGAGTAGTTATAATGTTATCTTCACTACTTCAGTTGAACAGTTATATTTTATCAGCGCAAAGATTATATTTTGACACTCATACTGCATATTACCAATCGATTGTGGAAAATGACGATTATGAAAGTTAACGTTCTGTTTTTAAAATATACAACCATTAAATGAATATTTTGATAAGTTTTTAATTTTGTGATGGTTCCGTTTCATAAGTATTCTTATATCTTACTAAAATGATTACGTCTTACTATAACATCCTAAAATGATATTACATTAGAAATTAAACGTAAATATTTTTCAAATAGCTGCTTTTCATAGAAAGGACGTAAAATTCTTTATTCTTGTAGAGAATAATAATAAGGTACAATTTTCAAGATAATTTTGAAGAATTGAAAATCTGTATTAATAAAGAACAAATAATCAAAGAATTTATTTTTTAATTTTAAAAATGAAAATGAATTATAAGATTTTCAGAGAAGTTTATCGAAGTTTTATGTTCGCTTTTTTGCAATAAATTTTCTTGAAAAAAGTTATGTTTTTATTTTGAACCAGGTCCATTTCATGACCGCTGTTACGTCTAATTAGAATAAAAAACTTATTTAAGTGATAGACTATTACAATTTAAATGCTAAATAAATTTAAAGTATATCTTTAGTAATATATTTTTTTCAGGTTGACAAAAGACAAGTTATATATTAAGGTTATTGACTAAAATCTACAAACGTTTGTTACATTGAAACGTGGCGTATATCTCAGGATACCGACACCGTTTCACATAAAATACCTCTTAAACATTATAAGGATCACAAGACAACAAAGAACGGTTTAAATTGGAAAAAGAGGAGGAAAGAAAGAGAAACACGAAAAGGAAAGGACGAAGGCACACTGGTACGCGGGATCATAAATCGCGTTAAGGAAAAGGAAACAAAGCCTGTTGTGATATCGGAGGGATAATATATCGATGTGTTTGTTTGGAGCTGCAGTAGTCGGTTATCGGACAGGGGTAGAAGAAAACGGGGGTTAAAAGAAAGAGAGGAGTTACAGTAAATAACTGCCATAGGGTGTTTCACAATTCAGTTTACCTATCTACCTAAAGCAAAATATTGAAGAAACTACCACTGCGTCTGATACCTAAATAAACACCGCAGAGTTTATCGTAAATTTTTAAGATATCTATTAACTACAAGTGGATATAGGATTCGTAAGTTTCCGGTATCAGTTCCTACTATTTAATTGTAATTGTAAAGTTAATTATACAAAAACTATAATTTAATGTTTATGTAAGTTTAGTTAGGTACACTGTTTGAAAAAGCAAAAAGTATAAAAAATACTAAATAAATACTGTCTTTTTTCTGTAAATGTAATCAATTTCGGATTAATTTATAAATTCAAAACGAACTACTGCGTGTTCTTCCGAGTATCAGATGATATTTATTACGTAAAAGGATGACGATCTCAGCAATATATGAAAAAAATATATTCCACACGAAATTTGTTTCAAAGTTTAATTGCTTTTATTTCTTGAACCTGACTTACCTGGATATATTTTATTAAAATTTATCACCGTATAAATTACAAAATATCATCTCCGTAACAGCGAAGGGACACCCTCCATTTGAAATTTCATAATATATTAGTTAAAATTATTTACAATTCTATTTGCCTCAATTTTTAAGTATTTAAATATTTTTGTTAAAATATATCCTGAGAGTGTACATTGAAAAAAATGTCACGCTAAAAGTGAAGCAGATTTTTATTAATATTATTTTTTTTGAAGAACATCCTGATTGATTAAATGCCAGAAACAAACTTTTCATCAAAGAAGAGTATCCACTATTTAATTGAATTAAACAATAGCTTATGTTAAATCCAATAAAAATATACACATCCAATGAAACAAATTGAAATGACACAGATACAAATTGAAATAATTGGCAGAAATTGAAGTAAACAATGCCACAGAAGCGACAGCTGTTTTAATCTGGTTCTATATGAAACGAAAAGACAAAGCAATAAAAAATAAAAAGCATCTTAGCAATTTGCAGATGGAACTTTAATATTTAATTATATATATATATAGAGTGATTCAAAGAAACGGGAAATTTAAAAAATTAAATAACGTTAATGAAAAACGTTTTTTTAGAAAATGAATTTTATTTCATGTAATTGTACAAATGTTGCCATTTTAGTTTATTTTGTAAAGATGACATCTTGCAAGTGACCTCCTCTTCTACGTAAATACTCACGAAGTCTCTTCGTTAAATTGTTCATGGTTTGAGGTAACATCTCAACTGGAATTTCGCAATTGCTTCTCGGATCTTTGCCTTCAGTTCTTCCGTTGTAGCAGGTCTACTGTGGAACACTTTGCTTTTAAGGTGATCCCACAAAAAGTAATCGCAAGCTGAGAGATCAGGCGATCTGGAAGGCCATCTAATGTCACCATTTCGTGAAATGACACGTTGTCCAAACAATCGGCGTACAGCTGCCATCGATATTCGTGCAGTATGTGACGTTGCTCCGTCTTGTTGAAACCTGGCTGTGTTAAGAATCGGTGGAAATCTCTTTTGTTGTTCCACAACAAAGGTTTCAAGCACGGCTACGTAACGAGCCGACGTCACTGTAATCGCAAGACCGTTGTCATCCTCAAAAAAATAAGGGCCTATAACACCGTAAGATGACACAGCACACCACACGGTCACTTTCTGGCTATGCAACGGACGCTGGTGTAGCTGCGTAGGATTTTCTTATGCCCAGTATCTGAAATTTTGCTTGTTAACAAATCCACTGAGGTGGAAATGCGCTTCGTCTGACATCCGCAGTTCGTGAACAAACTGATCGTTATCATTTATCTTCTGAAGCATTACATTACAGAATTGTGCTCGCACAACTGCATCGTTCAGTTTCAGTTCCTGGACGATCTGCAACTTGTATGGATGGTATTGCAAGTACTTCACTAATATTCTTCGAACACTTGAACGATGCGATTGTAAAGATGCTGAGAGATGACGGATTGACCGATGTGGACTTCGTGTGACAGCGTCTTGTAAAGCTGGAACATTCTGTGGTGTACGGACGGTTCGCTCACGGCCTGGAGGTTTCTTTTTCATTGCCAAACCGGTTTCCTCAAAATTAGATATCCATGTTTTAATTGCATATGCTGATGGAACACGGTCGTGCCGTCCCAGATTAAAATGACGGCGAAATTCTCTACGCGCTCCCTCCACACCGTCATTGTTTTTGTAAAACGCTTTGATAGCAAATGCACGTTGCGCACCACTCCAAGGATCCATGACAACTAAATGGCACGTTAGGTTAGAGAGGCTGGCGCCACTTATCAAGTGGTACCAATCGCTCACGGCTACTAACACAACTTTAAAAATTTCCCGTTTCTTTGAATCATTCTGTATATAATACGGAGAGTTTCGGGACGTATTCCCCGAACGTCAGGCACTGATCCAGGTCACCAAAATGAGCAAAAGGTTCTTATCGATATAAGTCCTATTTTGCTTTGTTTTACCTTTTGGACGCCATATTGTGATTTTCAACAAAAAAATTATCATCTTCAAAAATTTCAAAATGGCGGCCATTTTAGTTTTTTAATCTTCAATATCTTTGTAATTATTCGTTTGATCAAATTTTTACTTATTACAAAATTTATTAACTATTTTATTTTGAACAAAATGACACCTCATTTATAGAAATCTATTGACAATCGAGTTATTGCAGACAATTAACTCGGCAGTACGCTTGCGCACCGTAATGCAAGCTGATAATTTTTGCCTGTTTTTATTTTCTTCACTAAATGTAATAAAAATTATTAATAATTAATAATAATAAGTTAATTGTAAATGAAGTATTTATTTCATTTATTATTTAACAGTGGATTAATTTTTAATTAAGAATCAAGAAGTATAGGAAAGTCTGATTTAAGCAATCAACGAAAACTAGAAATATACTTAAGAATTAGGGATATTTTTGAGCATTCTAAAAAAAATGGTTGAAAACCTCAAACAGATAAATCCTAGATGGATAGTAAATAATAAAACTAGCAAAAACGTTAATTAAATTAAAAATAAAAGTATTTTAAGTTTAAATATATGTACACTTGTTTTTTGTTCAATTAAATGTGATTAGTTAATTGTTAACTATAGTGGAACAACTAACGTATGGACTACGTAATATTCATTTTACATCCAGAAGCAAATTCTCAGTGAATGCATCTGGAATCTCGTTTCGTTTATTTAGTATAGTTAACGAGCCACTGGTGCAATGGGAACAGTACGGTCCGCCAATTAGAATTAATGGAGAGGGTCTCTCAATGTAGAAATACAGTAGGTGCGAGGTGAAGCATAGACTCATGTCATCTGAATAATGTTCACCAGGTGAAGAAGATCCAATTATTATCAATTAACATCTAGTCTTTTCTAAAATAACGAAAGCACATAGAACATCATTTTTTTCTTTTTGCTGACAATAATCGTTCCGGGTTTATCTGTACCTTCTTCATTTGAATTATTCTGTGTCACTGAATTTTACCATTCGAACACCTAGAGCAATAAAATAAGTTTTTCTACCTTTTTCTTCATTAAGTCTATTGTTTGAAAAACGATTATATAAGATTTTTCGTGCGTAAAGTACTCGTATTAGATACGCTTCGCTTAACAGAAAAAAATACAACCTCACTGAGAATATACAGCAATTTTTTTTCATTAAAAAAAATATATATATATAATAAAAAAGTAAGAATTCCATCATTAAAATAAAATTCATTTAAACTGAAGGTATAAAGAATTTACATTTAATTAAAATAACTTACAAAGAATTAAGTATCGAAAGATTATACCTTAATAATTGATTTTATATTGATTTATTAATAATTATTAACCTCTGATTGTAAAAAAAAAATGTGCATATGTAATTTAATAGTCGTACAAGGAAGTCATGCGGTTTTACATCAGATGTTCACTTTTGAGTTAGAAGGTAACTTTAAAAAAGAAAAAATATATATGCTTCATAAAATGCAGTTTATATTCTACTTTTTGCTTTTTATTATTATTTAATTACCAAAGGAGAGCAGTGGGTTTGGGAAGTATGTGTTGAACACTGTCCCGCACGCATAATTGTGCTTGTGAATATGGTACGTTTGAAGAAATCTCAAACCCATTATCAATATGAAAGAGTTTATTTTTGGTACGTCATATTAAAAATTTGATATTTGCATATTAAACCGAAGATTTATATTAATTTATTTTAAGATGTACTAAATTTCTTTGTTTAATATTTTCGTGATTTAAAAAAAGATTACAACTACTCTGTATGGATAATATGATAGAATTAATATTTTAATCAACTAATTTCTTTTCTATATACAAGTGAAATTTAAATCTTTAAAATCTGATTCTCTCAATTAGACATCTGTAATTTCTTGTCCTGAATTTCATCTAAATATTTAACAATAAGCGATATTAACAGTCATCATATTTGTTGAAGTCAACAACTGTTGTGAAAAATAACAAGACATAAAAAAGAAATGATAAAAACGTTTTACTACAAACGAATTATTATAAAGATATTGTGTTCTTGTATGAACAACAGATCTTTCGAAAAGGTTAGGGTATTGGAGTAATAAATAATTGAAGTAATAAATGTAATTATTACATACGAGTAATAACTAGTTATAAAAGTAAAAGTATTATTTAAATTTATTAACTGAAAATAACTGTTTTGATAAAATTAACGGAGCTTTTAATATAGAAAATAAGAAATGATAAGATACTTCAATAAGCCGATAAGGCAGTATTCTATTACGTATAAGTCTAGTATCACCATGTGCCTTTGTTAACGTGATTATACGGGCTCAGTCAATTAAGTAGACTCTAGAACCAGAAACACTTGATTGACCTCCTGCATTTGCGTCAGATATGAAAATACGACAGCGGTTTTGCAGTTATCAGTATGACTTTAAATGGCATAATTTTTTTTTTATTATAACGACACAGCAACTTTACAATCTGTTCAGCAAGATAATTGAATAATAAGTAAATAAGATCTATTTGAACTATATTAAGTAGCCACACACCCAGTGGTTTGTGAATTAACAATGAAATAGAAGAGCACTCCGAACGGCCAGACCATAAAGTAACTAATTGAAACGAAAAGGCAAACAAGAATATTGTTCCTCAGTACCTCAGCAATCTTGAAAAATCACCGATCGAGTGATCTAATAAATTGACCGTCAAATAATTAGGTTTCCGGTCCAAACGATTTTGATACATAGGCTAACCAGAGAGATTCCTGCCGAACGGTTAGCAACTTCAGATTATTATGGATGAGGCTATTACTTATGTACCAGGGTATGTCGAGCATGTGTTTTTATCTGGTAGCATTCAATTACGTCAATACTGGAATTGCATGCCGTACCCCACAATTCAGGTCCGTAAGTCCAAACAGTTTCAAAACGGATTTATAAATCAATAATTTACTTTCTGCTAAAAGACTAGATCTATGTCCTATTTACCAGTACATGTGTTTAAACTTGAGATCCAACTGTATCTGTTTATATATGATATGTTTTGCCCAAGTAAGTTGTCGATCAAGATGAAAACCCAAATATTTACTGTCCTGGGATCTCGGAATCGGAACACTGAAGATAGAAACAAGAGGACAGTGTTCCTTACAAAGACTGAACGTGATCTGCTTTGAGTTTGTTTCGTTTATTCTTATTTCCCAACGTAAACCATGATTTGAGGAGAATTATATAATCTTCAATAAAACAAGACGCAGTAGTCGCATTTTTGTGAACAGTAAGAATTGCAGTATCGTCAGCAAACTTTGCAAGTGTGGTATCTGCCGTAATTGGAAAGTCAGCCGTAAACAGAACATACAAGATGGGTCCGAGAACGCTTCCTTGAAGTATCCCTGATTGTATAAGGAACAAATCCATCAAAATCTCTACATGTTTAACTTGAAAACACCTGTATTCTAGGTAATATTTTAATACTACATAGAAAATATGCGGTAAAACCTTTTTCAGTTTATAGAGCAACCCTACATGCCAAACCATGTCAAAAGCCTGACGGATATCGAGGAAAGCCGCTGAACAGAACTGTTTCTCGTATAGAGCATGATTAATAACGTAAAAATCCTGTTTACCTGCTCCACAGCGGCATGTTGCTTCCTAAACCCAAACTGCTTCAGTCTTCAAAAAGAGTTTATCAAACACGTTCGAGAGCACACAAAGTAAACTGAAAGGCCTATAAGATGTTAAATTTACTCAGTTACTCGGTATTTACTCCGTTTTGTTATCAATATTAACTTTAAAATTTTCCACCTATCAGGAAACTGACCAAATCGGATAATAGCATTAAAATCAAAGTAATCAAACATATCGCATGCCAAATTGGTGCCTGGAGAACCCGACCAGTGATAAATCATACCCTGGCGCCTTCGCCGGATGTATTTCATCATTAATGACTGAAGAGATCCCCGTGTACCGTAAAGCGCGTAATCGGCAAGGACATTTGGAAAGAAGAAGCCAAATAATCGGAGATTTCTCTGATCTCCTCCGATTTGTCGCGACATCATTGGGCTGGAATACGTCGGAAAAGTGTTGAGCAAATAAGGCCACCTTCTCCTAAAAGCTTCTCGCCCACGTTTCGTCAATGTTAAGGAGAGAAGGAATAGATTGCTTCGGTCTCTTGAACGACTTCGCAGCTTTCAATAAAGTGGCCCATCATTTCAGCAGCCTGCCCATCAGACATATTCTCAATGTAGGATTGAAAAGAAGTGTCCTTAAATGCTCGGATTAATCTTTTTAATTCTTGAGAAGCCCTGTTAAATATTCCCTTATCAGTAGGGTAACAATTTCTCTGCCATACGCGTCGTATTCTCCGGCGTTCTTCTATCTTCTCTCTGATGAAGATCGGATACGTATTTTGAGCTGGGCAGCAAAATCCAAATTGGGCGTGGAGGCTCGTGACGCTGATTGAATCAATTTGGTCAATCCGTGTACTTCATTGTCCGCATCGGCCGGTGACCTCAAAGGCACGTCCACATAAAATCCACATGCTTAGAATTCCAATCTCCACTACAGATGAATCTTGGACCGAAAGATCTAAAGAATGCCGTAAACTGATCCGCCTGCACAGCATGTCGTGGTGGGCAATAAACGGAGGAGACAGAAAACTCTGGTCGTCCACCGTGAACAACCACGGTGGTGGCATGCAAAATGCCCGTTTGTATTCAAGTGATACAAAGTGAGAAAACGTACTTCTAATAATAACAGCGGTACCGCCGTGCTCATTCCCTGATGGGTGGTTGGTGCAATACATTGTACAGACATGAAACTTGGCAAAATGTCTATCAGTGAACCGTGTTTCAGACACGCATTACTATTAATAAGATTGACAAGCAATTCGTCAATCTTATTAATAGTTAAAAACGCTTCCAAATCCAGTTTCTTGTCAGACAACCCGTTAGCATTCTTGATTAGTAGTCTGAGATAGTTATTCATTTTTCCTGAAGACGACTCAATAATAATCCGAACATCCTGTTCATTATAATCCCCGTCATTCGCTCAAATCTTGAAACATATGGTCTACGATATGCATGAGCTCATGATACGGATGAGCTCCAATTCTGGTTATCAGTAGTTCTCTGACCACAGGAACCACCCATTTTAACTCGTTCAGCGTAGGTAGGACGGTAATCATTCAATCCATTCTTATATCCATTATCAATGTTATCAGAAAGTCCACAGATTGTAACTTTCTCAACGTAGGTAGGACCAGAAATATTCAGCCTATGAATAATAAAGCCATTATTATTGCTATCATCAACATTATGATTATCACAAACATGAAAATCATTGCCACCCGAGCCAGACGCCCACACATCTCCTCTTTTGGCATGCGGAGTGTTGTTATTGATTGCAGTATTAGCATAATTGCCATTAGAATTGCCAGTAGTTGTAACTCCGGAAGACAGGGCCGGGTGGGATGAAAAGACCTTACTCTTATGTTGATAAACCTTACACCCTTTGTAACTCGCCGGATGTTGGTCGCTGCAGTTAACGTAGGAAGCCGGGAACTGTGGTGCCTTAGAACAGTCCATAGTCGCATGATCGGCACCATATTTCACACAACGGTGTGGGCGATTACATTAATTCTTGGTATGACCAAAGCGTTGATAAAATTTCCATTGGACCGCCTCTTTTTTGACATACGGAGCCTCAAAGCTTACAATTGTATAATTCAGAAATTTCATGTTAAAGATTTCCTTATTATTAGATTTCGGCTCAAAATCCACGATAGAAAGCGGCAGCGGTTCCTTCGTCTGACGATGGAGAACTTTAGTGACATTTATTACCTCGTGGCCTAATTTATCCAACTCATCTATGATTACCGTTTTGTTTTTCGAGTGATGCATGCCCCGCATGACCACTCTATATGCCCTCTAATGTTTAAGCTGGTGTGTGTAATGACTGATATTTCTTTCAAGTATTTTCGACCTGGTGACATTATATGTCTCAATGTCTACCGGCAGAACTTTCACCGTGTGGCCCGATCTCATCGTCGTCAAAGTGTATTTCGTCACAGTAGTAGTATGAAATAAGCGTGCTAAAAAATTCTTCAATTCCGTTATTGAGTTATCGCCTGTCAAAAATAGGCTCTGGTTTCAATGATTTCTCATGAAAACCTTCATTTTTCACATTGTTTTCAAGAAGACTAAATTTGTTAGATGTAGGAACTGTAAAACTAGACTGACCAGCTGATGGAACGCGAGGAGTAGGTTCTGTATAATGAATTTGTTGGCGTTTTTTCGTCACCGAAATTTCATCAGTCATCCAACTGATCCTTTCGGTTTGCATGCAAGATACTGCGTGGCAGGGAGGATTCGCCTCACTAAGGTCTGTAATGTCACCTTCACTCTTCATTCCTGACACGTCACCCATGTTGTCGACAATGCCATCTCTAATCAATTTACGTTGCGCCGGCTTTCTAGGGTCCCTGTCTGACATTTTAGCCCACGTACTCCGTTACTTGATAGGGTAGGATTCACGTGAGGTAAAAAAATGTTATTGCTTACATTTGATGAACCGCCGTTTATAAGTAATAGCTTAGAGCTGGTCCACAGCAATGCCCTAGTGAAATAAGTAAATTTATTCGAAATGAAACGCTTAAGAAACTAAAAAGAACACAAAACAAGAACAAGAACACGAAAACCAAAAACGAAAACTTATTGAAAGCCAGAATAATAACACCTCCGCACTGTTACACATCAGCTGGTGTACTAGGCAGCAAATTAAAAGGAAATTAGTTCATGCGTTAATTTTTTGCAAACTGTAATTTTCGTTTAACTACTGAAGTTAACAACTACAGCTAAAGTAAAACTTTAATATTTATTTTTCATGAGTTCAGTCAGTAATCTCCACCTTGAACGTCAAGTACCGCCACCATTCCGGAAAGGACAATATAAGGATTATTTAATGATTTTATTTTAATATTAAGGTAATTATGTGTTGTAGTTGAATATTTTTAAATATATGTTTATATACCTTAACTTTTCCTTTTTAATTGTCTTCAAACAATTTTTCCAAGCCTTTACCTCAAAAGTACATTAAACCAAATACATAATTTTTAACAAATTTTATTATTAAAAATTTAATAACAATATTATAGCAATATTATTTCATCAAACTAGGTTTAATACCTGGTAGTAGATGATCTACAGCGTCCGTAGTTTTAATTCCTTTAAAAGTTTCTATAACTATCTCGCTTAAATTATTAAAACAAATCGTTTGATACCAATTACATGGAAATTAATGGAACAGTTCTTAAGTTACATTGGCACAAAAAACAAACATAACATAAAACACACACACACACACACACACACACACACACACACACACACACACAAACACTCAAAGATGTAACTCTCATCCTGAGTAATTAAATAAAGGAAAGAAAGATGGTCGAGTAGAAATATGGTATAGTGTATTAATAAGCTTTTATTAAGCTTATTTCTATTCAGATTCTTGAACCTATAAAGTCATCGGATCTAATTAAATGCAAAGAAGGATTATTTATTTTTATCTCTTCAAAAGTATTAAGTAAAAGAAAATATAATTACAAAAAAAAATTATTAATAAGTATTGAAAAAGAAAATTGAAGTTTTTGATTTTTTTTCATATCATTTAATGTATAATATTTTTAATTTAATTCCCAATTATATTAAAAGTAAAGGAATATTTCTCTATAACACAGACATTAAATATACTGCGTAAGCGTAAACTTATGTAGTATAACCCTTACTTATATTTATCTAAGGTTTTACTTAAATAATCAAATCTTCAATTTTTATTAAAAATTATTTAATTAATTCCTGATTTTTTTTTAGAAATTCACTTTTAAACATTAACCAAAATAAATGTTAAAAGTTTCTAAACAAAATTGTATTTGAAACTACAAAACTAAAGTAAGAAGAGAAAGAAAAAAATCAAATCCAAATAAAGCACGTGTGGAATGCGGATGTTAAATAAGTCACAGACAGGTTTCTAAAGTTAAAGATTTGTCCGCAGTTACAGGAAGCAGCAACGTTCAGTCATCCCATCCCACCAAACATTTCCAACTGATGTTGCAGCAGTATTTCCAGTCCCTAAGGACACTTTTGGTGCGGGTCCTGATCCCCACGTGACCTTGGTTTTTTCCCTGGGTTTTCAGTTCTGATTCTGATTCACTTATTTTATTAACTTTAAAACTTCTTTGTAATTTATTGCGAAGAGTTAAATAATTGCGTTATTTTATTATCTTATAATTTAATTTATCAAACGAGACGAGATTAAAAATTTAGCTTTGCAATTTCTGATTTATTCTTCATAAACTGATAAAACAAAATAAATTATTTATATTTTCTTGATGTACATTATCCTAGCTGTAAGGAAATAAAATAACGCAATTATTTAGCTTTTCACAATTAATTACAAAAATGTTTTAAAGTTAATAAAATAATTATACGCGCGTGGGTAAACACACACACACACACACACACACATATATATATATATATATATTTATATATTATTCATTTTGACAGGAACCACTCATTTTCTTTCAATATAATACTTTTCTTATGTGATTTTTAATGTGCTGAAATGTGGATTTAGGACTGTTGTAACGTCTAGTTGTGCACCTCCCATTTTGATTGCAATCGACTGGACCAAATCGAAGTGTCCAAAAAAGCCCAAAATCCAAAAAAAAAAATTGGATTTTTGACTTTTTCTTAACTGCAGTAGTAAGCACTGATTGAGAGCTTTTTAAGGATATATCATAAGTGGTTCTTATTTTCATTGGTTCCAGAGTTATAATGAAATTTTAATAAAATACTCGGATCTTACATGAAGAAGGCACATCGGTCAAATCCGACTTCATCGTCTTTTTTTTTTTAACCTTTTGTTTTTAATTTAAATATATTGATTTATTAATAATTATTAACCTCTGATTGTTAAAAAATTACAATCGATAATATCAACAAAAAAAAATATCAGAAGTTAATGAAATGAAATTTTATCCACATAGATTTTTTATAGAGGTAAAACGTGGTAAGAATACATCAAAATGATACTACTGATTATCAATGATAAAGCTTACACAACAGAGGTTGGTGTATGAATTTCGTTTTTCTTTATTGTATATTTTTCCTATTAATACTCAGATTACATTTTAAACTTTTTACTTTATTTTGTTTATATTTTTATTAGCAGGAACGGTTTAAAAAAAATATACTGAAACTAGTACAGTATAAGACATTTATTGTGGAGCTTTTTCCATAAAAGTTCAGAAAGTTTAATTTTAAACTTAAATAATTAGATTGAAAGAAACGACGTGCTAGCTACGTTAGTAACGGCACCCACTCTAATAACAAACCGGTAACAAAAAGTTGATAAATAAAACAAATAAAAATAAAAACAATTACGTCACAACATACTACCTGACTAAGTCAATTGTTTAACCGTTTTCTTAGTCTTAAAATTAGGAATATAAAATAGTCTCTTTACAGATATAATAAAATATATATTTTTTTTAATTATATAAATCACTACTACTCAATCATTTATAAATGGATTATTTGTTACTCGATATTTATTATTATTTTTAAAAGGCTACTTATTAATAAAATCATTTTAACTAAATTTTATTTTATTTTTAACGTTGAAACTTTTTTTTACCATATTTAATTTAAAATCAATATGATAGTTTTTCAGTAGGCTTTAATAATTAAAATATAACCTAATTGTCTTCATGAAATAAAATTTACTTGTACTATCTTTATAAAATTATTTCTAGCATAAGATAAAAATATTAGTACTGCTCTGTCACCCTGATTAAACAGTTAATTTAGTCAAGTAATAAACTGAGCTATCGTAAAAGAACGGATAGTAAAAAATAGGAATCGAATTAATAAAGTAATTTAATTATAGTAATAAATGAAGAATATTTATTACTTTTGTTATTTTATAAAATTCTAGTGTTTATCAAGGGCACAATGTAAGTAGTTGACATAAAATCAACAAACAATCAGGCCCATATAAAAACCATTAAAAGTTTTTTATTACTTAATTACCCTAAAATGTTTGTTTGAATAATTGAACCATTCTGTTATAAAATCTATATTACTGTAATAAAATTGAATTCTTAATCAATATGGTTTTAACTATTTGCTTTTATTACAATAATGACTATTTTGTATAGATCAAATTGAAGTAAATCTATTAAAATCGTTTAGTTGTTGAAATGGCACGTTTTAAGTACATCACTGTACATTTTTAATTAGAGAAAAGAATTTTACACAATAATATTTTTTCTTTTATTACTTTTTAACTTTTTCTTAACTTTTTTTAACACAATTAATAAACAATAATCACTGATTGCAATGAAAAATGGTAATTTTATTAGCTAAATCAGTCTTTTTTCCTATCTGAGATATTAATTAACATGTTTTTTTACACATAAGTATAAATATTTCTTACGGTTGTGACACTTACAAAATACCTGTGGTACCAAACTCAGAAGACAGATTTTCTTTCTATGAAAATAGTGGTGTTCACTATACAATCGATCTCTGTTGTGAACAGAAATGAAGTGTTACTTGTAGAATTGCATATTTGTAATTTGATGAAATTGATATGTTGCTAAGCAACCACATATTTGGCTTCAGTGAAGAAAGTAACGAGAAACCATTTCATTCTTCTTTTCCCTAGTTGGACTGGCATAAAATTCTTGTTATCCTTGAAATGCCTATATAATTTTTGTGAGTGACTTTTGACTCATGTCAGTTTGCGTTTGAACGTTACGGTTATGGTACTTTCTCTTATTATTAGTCTTGAATAAAAATTAATATAGTACAGTAATCTGTGTAAATTAGACAGTTGCATTTATTTACTCTGCAAATAGATAATTCTTATATAAAATTTCGATTTAATCATTTATAATTACGTTGATTATTTTATCCAATTAGATAAATGGATTAACCATTTCATTAAACTTGTCACTATTCAGCTAGTTTTGTGGTCGTCCAGGCTCCTGTTTCAGATCAAATTAATGGCAAGTTTATTTTCAATTAGATTTGATTATTTAATTGACCTGTCAATACATTAGTAATAGGAGTCCAATTAGAGACAACGTTTATTAGCAATTGAACCTGAATAGGCTGAGTAGAAAAGTAGAGATTTGATTTTTACTAAGGAAGAAACACGTTCAGATTTCAGGAGGTACTTTTAATTAAATTATTTAGAAAGAAGGTTAAAAAGATTTGACAACTTCCTGGTACTGGTTATTTATTCTGATATACTGGAAACATAATTATACATGAAATATGCGTCTTTATTTTTTTAGGATGGGGATTATTTATGATGAAGCTTTATTGTAAAATTAGTATTATTATATGTTTAAATAAACCAAAATCAATTAAAAATTTTTTTAAAAATCAGTATTTTTCTTCTGCTCTGTCACCTCCAAAATCACGTTCAAAGAAATCTTTTTGATTTTCCTACTTTTACTATGTTAAATGGAAGAAACTAAAAAAATTCCACCAAAAAATGTACAACCAATAAAAAGTTACCTAAGATTTCTTTTTTGGTGGTGAGCGGTGAATTATGATAAAATTTTATTGTAATATTATTGTTAAAAGTTTATGATTTGTACTTTTAATAATGTTAAAAATTAAATAAACAAAAAAAATTTGAAAAATTAAAAAAGCAATATTTTTAAACTTTGATCGCTTCCCCACTCCCATATTGCCCTTAAAGTATTGTTTGAATCACTTGAACTACTACTATTCCTGGAAAAAAATCATTAAAAAATACGCTTAAAAATATTCAATAAAAAAAAATACATTTTTCGATTTTTTTTTGTAGGGGGAAATTTTTTGGCTTACGTTTTTTAAAAATGGTAAGCATATACGCATGTACTGTCCTTAATATAAAGTGGGGTGAAAAATTATTGTTGAAATTTGTTGAACAATTTTGAGAAAATTGACCCTCTAAAATACCCCACCCCTTGGAGATATTGACTCCAAAGTTTTATCAACAAATCGTCCTTATACACGAGTCTGTACAATATTTCATTTATATTGGTTTATCCAGTCAAAAGTTATTAAGCTTTAAACACGCCAACGCATGGACGTTCGAACATTACCCTGATTTTTATTTTTTATTATTTGAGGTCCCTGAGTCATTAAACGTTGAAAAATGTAACAAAACCCATTCCCAATATTTTGACTGATCACCATTTTTTAGTTTCTGGCATAGATCTAGAACTACGATGCTAGGAAAGTAACGTATATAACTATATAACTACATAATATTAGTTTTAAAAAATCTAGGGCATCAGAAAAGGATCGTCTGATAATATAGCCTCCTTGTCTTTAACTAGTTTTCTTAACCCCATTCTGTATGAATACATTTAACATTATAACATACAACTCACTCTACATTAAGGATATATAACATTGTTATTTCTAACAACATTACATACTAATCAGATCATTCAGACTGTACGATTTAGTATTCTATATTAATACTCGTAGTAGAGTATTATAGTAGATGTAGATTTATAGCTAATATTTAATTTGGTGTTAATGAAAAAATATTGAAATAATTATTTTTCATGGCCTGGTTACAAGATAAATTAAATCTGTATATAAATTCGTGTAATATCTAACACTTAATTTAGAAAATATTCCTGTATAAACAAAACGATGAATAATTTTCTAATATGACAGAGAAACTCGATATTTTTATCAATAACCTGCAAATTGTTTGGGTAACATTAATCTAAACAATTGGATTTTGAGTGTGGGCCAATTAATTGGGTTCGATGCGAGGACCTAATGTAACATTACTTGATTACTACTCAGGAGGATAACTTTTAATTTATGAAAAAAATAAAAAACAAGAGGATTGAAGCTAGTAATATAAATTTATGACATACTGAAGTAACAGAGAAATATCTTAGGTATCTGTTAAAGAAGCTGTGTACAATGTTTTTCGCTTCAACAGCAATAGGTATATCGAAATAGAAGTAAAGGCTATTTTGTACAGTTTCTGTAATTTTAAGTTTGTAAAATCAGTTAACTTTTTTATTTATTTTCAATGATCTGTTTTATTTCTCAAGACGTCTTTTCGTTTATAAAATATTCAGTATTTATAGGTTATTTATTTTAAATTAATATTTTAAGTTGCTGATTAAATCAGCGATTTAAAATATTTGCATATTTCCCATGGTTAAAAAGATGATTTGAATTTTATGTAATTAAACATTTTACTGAAAAGTTTAATCGTACAATTTACGGGCGAGAAAATGAAACAAATTTTTCTCTTTGAATATATGTTTAATTATAGAAAACGAAATTTTAAAATACTCTCTGAAGATTTTTTTCATTTTGAACGGGTATTGGGTGGTTAACCCAATAAACCAAATTTTTATTGGAAAAATATTTTTTATTATTAATAGCAAGAATGCAATTAGCAAAACTGTTCAAGAGATGCAAATAAAAATTTAAATAATTTTCAAAGAAATTAAAAAAGAAATCAAAAGTTACAATTACCCGCCGCAGTTGTATATTACAAAAAAACTTCATTCGACAAGAATTATCATTGAATATAAAATTTGAACAATTTTATACCAAATATTTTTATCCATCATTATAGATAAAATCCTTGAGAAATAGCAGAGCTTGCTAATTATAAATGAATGAAAAAAATCGCTTTTACAAAATCAAATATTTCACATCTACTCTAAACAAATACCACAAATTTTCGTAATCAAATAATTTTATTATCTTAATAAATTTTTTAATTAATCTTTTCCCGACTACAGTTATCGTAGATAAATCACAACATAACTCTTACAAACATGGGTATTAAAAGTTCTAATCTAATATTCACTGATTGAAAAGCTGAAAAAAGCAATCCATCGTGATGCGTATCATGTAATGTGCCATTATCAGAAGCTACTACGACCTCTTACAAATTCAGCCCTTATAACTGTTCTCTTAGTAGAATCATTGCTTCCAAGGATAATTTTAGCTATTCAAAAACAACTATTTTCTACAATTTAAACTAGGAAATAATTACATAAATTATAAAAAAGTTGTGAAATGTTAGAAATTTAAAATAAAATAATAATTAGAATATTAGTAGCGGTTAAACAAAATTAATTATTTTAAATGTTTTTCTTACAAAAAAAAAAAAAAATAATTAAAATGTATTATGTGAAGTTTATCTGTTTTAGACAAATTAATTATTTTAGCTTTAATCTATTTATCTTATTTTATACTTTACATATTTTTCAGTTTTATTGAAAAATATGTAAATATTTGTTTTAAATTTAATCCTGAATAACAACCCAATTAAAGTGGATTTAAAGGTATAAAGTGGATAACTTGTATTCGCCATTAACATTTTAATTCATAATCCAAGCAAACTTTGATATTTCATTTTATTGTACTTATAGTTAATATTTTATCTACTTTTATGGTTTTTCTTTATGGATTTAAATTTTATAAGTTTTTCACAACTATTTTATTATCTTTAAGTCAAAAAGAAGGATAAAGTATTTAGTTGATTTATTCGCTTGTGACTTTATAGACTTAACTCCAAAATGTTTTTCCCAGATTTCATATAAACTATGTATAACACAATTCATTTCAATTGCACAAGTACCAATGTAACTTTGTTAGTAACTACATGATGCATTTAGAAAAAAAAAATAAACTGAAAAGCGATCTTGTACGATATTTTTTCGAACACCAAAACACCAGAAACGAAATTAAAAAAAAACGAAAAAAAATAAAAACGAAAACGAAACGAATATAAACGAAAATATAATGAATTAAATAAAATAATAAAAAAATATATAACAATATAAACGGTTTTACAATAAATTAGGTATAAAAAAAGTTATTTAATAAGTTTTAAAGATTTTTATATCGTAGAAATAGTCATGAAATGTAAACAAAAATAATTAGTTATTAATTTTATTTTTTTAAATAATAAGACACAGGAGAATATCGTTATTTAAATCAGATAAAAAAGCTTGATTTATAATTAAAATGAAACTTAAAATTCTTTATTTAAAAACTACAGTACTGAAAACTAATTAAAAGTAGTATTATCTATGAAACTATGGGTTTCATGGTTGCTACCATTAACGCTGTGAAATGGTAGCAACTCTACCTTTCATCTGGAAATTCTGAATTTAAATGGCAATTAGACTTGACATATTTTCATACGCTACAACATTAATACAAAAACTAAAGTGACTATAATTAGGCATCAATTGTAGTCACTAACACAGGAATAAGTATATAAATATGGCGTCTCCTCTTACGTTTGTAGAGATAATCCCCGTAACTACTTCCAAAAGCAGAATTTATGGTTCTGGGATAGGATTAACTCTTTGAAATTATTTAATTATAAAAATAAAACTAGGCAGTAGATATTTAATTTTGAAGAGCTGTAAAATAAGACAACTGATAAATTTAAGATAACTTCAAATTAGAAAATCTGAAGATATTAAGTAAATTCTGAACATTAGTAAATCGCGTACGAGAGGACTTTACAGTAATAATTACAAATACAACCGGGTGAGTATGTAATACAGTCATTTCTTTGGCAAACAAGAAAATACAACGAACTTATAGATAGGGGAAAATAAAACGTAGACAGCGTAGTAATTCGTTGTGTTCAGTGAAGACTGAAATTAATTGACTCGGCAGGAAGTATATGAAAGGTAGGAAGGAAGATAGGGAATAAAGGAAGGAAGTGGAAGTAACTAAGTAAAATAGTAACAGAAAGCAGCAGCAAGCAAGAGGAGAGATGTTTGCACGGTTATCAAAGCGAGATGCGTGAGAGCTTAGCAAATATTGTAACAGCTGAATTTATGTTTCCCAACTGCAATATTATCTATACATTATAATATATAGATAACGGTAATTTTCTTTTTTATTGACAATACAATAAACGTGTGTATGTACAAGGGAATAATAAATTATAAAAATAAAATGATGAAAATAAATAGTACTTGTGAAACTGTTTTATCAACTAGTGTTCACTACTTTTTTTACAATAATGCACAACTCTGATTATGCTGTTGTTAGTACTCGTAATTTTGATAAAACTGTACGTAAATATACTGATATCCATGAAAAAAAGAGAAAGTTCTAGCCTAGGATTGAGCTTTTTCATCGATAAGACAGTCCGAGTACCTATTACCGAACTGCTTATATTCCCGCTTAAAATTTTAAAATTATTTAAACCGATTCAAAATTATATGAAACCCATTGTTAAAATAATTTTTTTTCATTGATATAATAAACAAAAAAGTTAAAAATTTCCTCTACTTAGTAGAAAACAATGTATATAATTCACTGTTTATAGCTGTGTTATCGCAATAACGCTGAATAATCTTACGAAGGTGTACATTAATTTCGCTTTCCATATCTGTCCAACTATTTCTTATGGTTGCTACATATGTAAAGCATCTGAGGTAACAACGATACTAGTCAGAATTGCCTTCTTTGATATTAATGAGGTTCACTATAAATCTAGTTTTTAGGTTAAACAATATGAAGATACTGTTTGTAAACTAAATATAACTTTGATTTTTTAAGCCTTGGCAAATAAATGGGTAGTAAGGTATAATATTTGGCTCAATGAAGAAGGCAACGAGAAAATTGATTCAAATCTCTCTTTATATAGTAAGGTAAGCAAGAAATGGTATGCTTGTTATTGTTTAGTATGTCTGTGCCGGTTTTAGGAATGATTTATATTTCGTGTCAGATCGTGTAGGTTTTTTTTTTTGGTTATGGTACTTAACATCTAAATATTATTGATTTAAATAAAACACAATAATGTAGTATTGCAATAAAATATTGAATTAAAAAGGAGAACTTAATCCAGTATGATAAGATATTTATTTTTTCAATACATATTTCATTACCGTAATGTTTTCTTTATTTTAAAGAAATTTAAGAAGAATAGAAATATTAGTGTTTATTTTTGCGCGTTCGCGTATGAATATATGTGTGTGTGTGTGTGTTAGTGTGCACACGCACATTTATTAAATAATTTTTACTGAATTCGGTGGTATTTATAATGTAATATTGAAAGTGTAAAAGTATGGAATTAAAAACAAAAACTAAACAATTCTTTAGATTTGTTGAAAAATTTATTCTGACTGGGAATTTTTTAAAAACGTGATCTGCCTGGTAATTTTCACGTTATCTGTAAATTGAACTCTTTCAACTCACAAATACAATGATTATATGTTTTCTGTAAAATTTAAAATATGTAATCTTCTTAAGCAAAATTGTAATTTCTTAAACTTTTTATTTTATTCTGTAATATATACATAAATTATGTTCATTTTATTTTCATTTAAAAAAATTGAATATTTATAAATTAGTATAATATCCTGTTTTTTTTTTTTTAATGTAACCAGCTGTAAAGTATTAAATAAAAAGCGTATGTGAAGATGCACTTTTTTTTACCGACTGTTCCAAGAAAACCGAAGTACGGGGTATTACTTTCGGTCGCATGGTGAGAGTGGGGCGTAAAAATGAATTTTCTTTACTTTTGAGGTATTAGAAGTATGAAAATACCATTTACTTAAAATCGGGTTTCCTTACATATATAGTTTCCTTATATATATATATATATATATATATATATATATATATATATATATATAAGAGGCTATGTATAAAATTTGTGGCTCAAAAATCTCCAAAACTACTACATCGATTCCAATGAAATTTATATATGCTATAGTAGTGTATCTAAAGTTACGCATGTGAAAATTTTATGAAGATTGGTTGACTTGTTCTTCAGTTTTCCATAATTTAATGTCGAAAAAATGAGGTACGTTGACTGTGTAGTAATGTATTTTTCACACACGCTTATGCAGTGACTCACACTGGGGTGAGCTAGTTGAAAGTTTTTCTATTGTAGTGCTTTTTTGACGTATTACTATGTTTTATGGATAAAACGTTTTTTGAAATTTTATATTAGAATGAGTTGATACTTTTTTAAAAGGTATTTCTTCGTTCTAAAAAATAACGAAAAGTCGGTCTTGTGCAAAGCTGAGCAAGAAACTCTAAAATTCTTTCTACTAAACTAAGATTAATATTCCAACACTTTCATGTAAATCTAGATATAATGAAAATATTAGCATTTCGAAAAAAGGACAGGTTATAAAAATGTATACATTGTTATATTTTTATCTCGTATAAAAACATGGACGAAATAATCTAGGCTATAAAAATATTTTTTATATTGTTATAATAATTTATAACAATACTCTTCTGCTGCTTTTTAAAGATACAAGTAATAGTAGACGAACATAAGTAATGTTGTAGACGAAATATAATTTATGTTAGACTAACAGAAAATTTGTGAGTTGATGATTTGTTAAAAAGAGGTAAGAAATAAACAGATAAATATGGTAAATAAATAGTACAAGTAAAATTGTTTGAATAATTTGTTAGCTAATAACGAAATATTATACGGGAAATTTATATGGTAGGCGATCATCTGTTGTGGGCACAAAAGACGAATACGACAAAAACATGCAAACGTTAAAGGATGCGGGTAAAGAAATAAGGGGAAATGGGCTTGTAAAAGGGTGAAAGAGTAAACGTCGTAAAGAAGGACAGATTGATAGGAACGGGGGAAAGTAGTAGAAGGTTAGAAGTAAGTTTGGAATTTAATTTTCCTTTAATCAATAATACCCGGTCACGAATATCAGACTGAAAGATACCGGGTGTCCTTCCACGCGAGAAGGATTCTCGTAAATTCAGTGTAGCCTAATTTATCAGAGCTGCTTGATATGCCTCTACTCGTACCACTTCTCACATAATTAAACTCCAATCTTTACCAAAGACAACCGGCTCCCTTTCCCACCCACTCGATCCTTCTCTTCATCCGGCCATCTTGTTTTCTATTAGTCTACCGTTCCACGTACCTTTCAACTGAATGCAATTTACTCGTCGTTAACGACAAAACTATTTAACTTGCTTATTAATCCTTCCATTTATAAATCATAAGTAAGAAAACAAGTGGGTAATATTAATATAAAAAGAAATAAAATATACTACAGATGATTCTCGATCATTCATCCACTTAATTTTTTTTTTAAATAAAAATTACCTATTTACTGATGAAATTTACAGCCCTAATTACAAATATTTTTTTAATCTTTTATTATTAAAAATATTTTTATCGAGATTAAAAATAAAAAAGAAAGATCCATTATACACATTTCAATTTTTTTTCTTTATAGTAAACAATAAAAAATTATAAGTAGATTTTTCATTTAATCTAAAAATGAAAAGGGAATATTAAAATTATTTAGAAATTTAAACTTTTATAACGACACACCGAACAAAATGATATAATCAAACGTTTTTAACAAACTTATTTCAAAGTGATTTCAATGGTCTTTTAATCATCCTCAGTTAATGGTACACTGAGGATGGTGATGTTTTATGAGCTGATGTTAATGTTGATGGTTTTGTTGAATTAGACAGACATGTATTAATAATACGGTCAAAAAGGTGTGTGTGATTTGAATTGCGTTCGTTCATTTAGAACTTACGGCTGCCAATGTATTGAGGCGGTGCATACGCAAGTGCCGGGCTTTAATTTGCCAATACAGTAGTGGTGCAGATTTAATTAAAGGACTGTAGTGTTAGATGTTATTACCTTCTGAACGAATGGGAGATATCACCTACGGCTGATTGTGAGTGTAGTGAGTCACATCGAACTGTTGAAACATCTAATTACCCACAGCGAGCGTACAAGTGAAATCTACAAAATGTATATCGTGGTATTCCACCTGGAGTTGAATAGCTGAAAAAACTACATGTTAATTTGTAGCTATATAGAAATTTGTACTTATACCTATGCAATACCTGGAGTTGAATAGCTGAAAAAACTACATGTTAATTTGTAGCTATATAGAAATTTGTACTTATACCTATGCAATATTACAAATACATTTGCTATTTATTATACTTGTTTGAATGTTTAGTTTTAATAACTTAGTCACAGCATATCTTTATACATCACAAGATAATTAATTTAGTATATAGTTGTGTATTTCTATATATATCACAGTATATATAAGTGTATTAAGATACCGTCATATTTTTGTATATGAGTAGAATTTCTTGGTTGTTGTCAATGGTGGATTTATGTCTATGAGGTTTGTTTGTAAAATTTTACTCTATGTTTTGAATGCCTTATATGTATCCATAGTATCTTTGTTTAAGATTCGCTTCGTCCCGTTTGATCAATACAGGATACTTTACGGACAGTTAGTTTAAGATACTGTGGGGTCTTATTTCAAAAGCGGACACATTACCTAAACTGATATTATAATACTAAATAATAAGTCTTACTTATATTCCCTGTTACGGAGGTCAAAACAAGGCGATACCCTGGAACATTTCATAAAACGGGTCCCTATCAATGTTACTTTGGCGCCACATGAATTCACTTAATAGAAGTCTAGTGTACATTAATGCTAACGTTAACGTACGACAAACTTTGCAATTCTGTCTTTCGGATGCTGCCCATAAACTCTCCAGTATGTTTGTATATGTCCCGGTAACTGAATCTCCAAAGTTAATCGAGTGATTAACAGTTTTATGTGTAAAATTGTAACCTTGTATATTAGCGATATTATCGTAACTGTGGCAACAAACAGAAATTATGTTCGTCTCAGGTCTAATACACTCCTTAACACTTAGTAACGTTTTTTTCGTTCGATCAAGGACTGCATACACGAAACATTTTTTCGTTTTGTCTGAAAATTCCAGCAGACACCCACTACTAAGCCGACCCCACATTGACTTGAAAAAAAATTCGTCTACTTTCACATTCAAACCATTCCCGCCTATTACAACTGGATTTCCAAGTAAGATGTCCACACGCAGATTCCTATGATCCCTACCATATTCTGTATATTAGTTTCAGCGACATTACCCATACCAAATTCTTCTAACAAAACTTAAAACTGATATATTTCCTATTTGATGCATAAAGAAAATAAACTACTTCCAATTTCAGTTGAAATAAATTAATAACAAACAACTTCATTTCAGCTACACATCGCTCTAAACCAGCAGAATTGCGGCTATTCGCCTTTGCGTAACGTCATAAGTCATCCCTGTCGCTTAACGAAAGAGAAATTTTCGTAACCTAAAACTTAAGATTATGTAAAATCCCTTTGGCTTGTAAAAATTTAATAGTACGTTGTTCATCTAGCAACTCACGGAATAAGTCAATCAAACCCATATCGAATGAAAGTAATGAAAAAATGGCAACCACAACAAATACACGCAGTACACAATTAGACTAGTACACAGCCAGAGATATGACTATGATAAAATAAATTTTGAAATATAACTACTAAACGTCAGATAAAATAAAATTTAATATTGTATATTATGAATTAATCCATAAGCCTTAAATAATTTACACTACGATATTAGTAATACAGAAAATTAAAATTAGGGGATTTATATTTCAAAATAAGACAGGAGATTATGTTCTGAGTGTAATGATTTACTTTTTTTTTATTTTACAGGCTACAATATATTCAAATTTTAAAAAATCTTTGAGCCATTTTTCTCTAACTTAATGTTAACTTTATTTTTATTTATTTCGTGCAGGATTGTTTAAAAGTTTAAATTTCAAATTAATCATCGGTGATCGTCATGAACCAAGAAGATAGTAAAATTATTTTTCAGAATAATGCGAGAATGGAGGAGTTTATTCAGATCGTTGCAACAGGTGAAGGGAAAAACAATAATTGATTAATAAATTTTCGAGTATTTCACACCTAAATGATTTAATTTACTTGTACTGTAGGGACATTCATAAGACATTCAAGGTCTTCCCTTTCTATTCTGGATTTTTAGCTTTTTCAGGATTTATTGTTTTGTTTAATTTTTTTTCAAAACCTTCATTGTTTTCTTGTAAAATAACTAGGAACAAATGTTTATAACTCCTTAATGAACTGTTAACCAAACCAATATCATTAAAACAAGCTATATTTGATTCAATATTTTTGTAAGATCAAACTTATCTTGATGAGGAAGTTATCAATTCAACTTATGAATTTATTATGCATGTTCAAGTCTTAATTTTTACCAAAGTTCACAAATTGTTATGATATTTTTACGTAAGAATTTTTCTTTTCAACATGCAGTAAGTTTCTTTCAGATTAAGTCGAACATTTAAAAAAAAGAATGATTACCAAATATAAAAATGATTTAAAAAATGTTTTTATATGATTATAATTAATTGCTTAGTACTGGAATTTTAAAGCATAATTACTGATTTTTTATCATTTTAATCTTACTACATACGAAACTTGAAAGTTGGTTGGAAAAATATATTAATATTTCCTAATTACAAATTAAACACTATCAAAATGTTTATTCAATTTTTCAAACAATGAAATGCGTTTTAACTACTTCATAGAAAATTCTATTTAATTTCCTTAATCTTACATAAAAAAGTAATAATAATAGTAAGTATATATAATTCACCAGAAGTGAAACTAAAATGATTCTAATCAGCTTTGTCACAAATATTTAGAAACTTATTACAGGCCGCCCTCCTTTAATCCATGTAACATTTGTATTATATTTAATTTTATTTAAATTATGTTCAGAAAGTGACGTAACCTTATGGAAAAATGTTTCCTTCTTTTGTTCAGGTTTAATAGAGGAAAAAACTGAGGAAAAATGAGTTTCACAATGCAGCAGAGAATATTCATTGTCTCCCGATACATTAGATGTGCCAATTATGCCCAGATGCAGAATGCCTCACAGAAAAGTATAGTGTGGATGTATCAACAAACAAGTCCTCCATCAAGAGGTAAGAGACAGGGAATATGGCAGATGCAGTCAAAAGTGGTCGACTGAAAGTGCTAACACCAGAAAAGTTGATCGACGTGTAAGCTGTATATTCTGTTATTCCCAAGAAGTCTGTGTGACGCCACTCTAGTCTCTCAGTTGGTAGTGCCTATAAGGCACTGCGCAAGTGATTTAAGATGCATCTGTACAGAATTCGTGTTCAAGAGTTGTTACCTGCAGACACTGGAAAACGTGTAGCTTTCTGTCAGCGGTTCATGTAATCTGTAACGCCAGAGGGGAAGAACTCGATGATTGAGTTTTAATCTGACGGAGCGTTATTCCACCTTGATGGATACGTGAAAGCACAGAATTCATGCATTTGATGTACGGAAAATCCACATCAGCTGCACGAGTCTCCTCTTCTCGGACAAAAAGTAGGTGTTTCGTGTGCAATTTCACGTAGGCGAATCTTCATGACATTCTTTCATGACACAGTGAATAGTTAGTGAACGCTACAAACAGATGGTGCGACAATTTGTGAACAGTATACCTGCAGACCAGCTAGAGTATACGTGATTTCAGTAGGACAATGCTACGGGTCATATAGCTAACAATACTATAACTTTCTTGGGTCAGTCTTTTCATGGACACGTGATTACAAAGGGGTTGTGGCCCCCTCGGCCTCCTGACTTTTTCTTGTTAGGATAATTTAAGGATGCTGCTTATAAAACTCATCCTCACACGTTCCTGAATTGCAGAGTGAAATTGAACGATGCGTCGCTGCAATGTTGCATGCAATGTTCCTCAACAAACATTACAACATGTTTTATGTATTTAAGAGCATGCAACAACCTATTCAATTATGTGAATCGCATAGTGCAGGCCACTTTAACAATTACTGTAACTTATTCATTTTCCCATAAGGCTGCATCACTTTTTGAATTCTCTTTACATTTTTTATTAAAATGGATAGTATTTTAACGCTTCAGATGTTTTTACCAGTAAACCAACATTATTCTGTTTATTGTCTAACGATATCATTGGGAAAGCACCGTTAAGAAAAAAAAAAAACTTAAAATTATGATTTAAATTACAAAAATAACAAACGAATAATTTTGATAGCTGTCAATTTTACAAGAAAATGTGATATTATGCACATTAATAGAACGGATTGATATTTTTTTGCATAAATGTACATATAATTATTTATTTTTTTTAGTTTTTAATTTGAGTTAATATTACATTTAAATGTAAATGGATTATGTTCAGAAACAATCGAAGGCTGACCTAACTCTTTCCATCTCCCTTTACGAATGCCGTTATATTACGTTGCATATTTAGGTCCAGACTACTTTTTCAACCTAGTAATATCACCGCCGATCACAATATAAAAATTACATAGATTGATTTTTTACTATGTTTATTAATTTCGTTCTAGATTTAAAATCTATATTAATTATAAAATAAAAAAAATTACTTATTAAATACACTACATCCTTTAAACAATTTAAAATATGTATCTTGTTTCTTGAATAAAAGCTTTGTAAAATATGTACACATGATACATTTAAACTACTTATTTTTATTAAAGGTATATCAGTGATCTGCTCTTTAAAGTTACACAGTATTAACATAACTAAGCTAATCCGTACTTCTTTAAAATTAGAAAATTAAAAGAAAAAATAATAGTGGAACTAGCATGGATTTTTTATAATCTCTACGACAAAAACTAATAGCATTAAATCAATTAAATTAATACCGTCCTACATATTTTAACCATTACTCAGAAACAAACAAGATACTAGTTCCAAACAAAATAATTAAATCATTCAAACATACAATTAACATTATTTTGAATACCTTGAATTTTCCTCAATAAAGATTTCATTTCATAAGTACATACTCGTACTGTAGTTTATTGCTGTTATTGTTTCATATTGTTTTAAAAATGAATTCAATATTTTAGTAAAAATTAACAAACATATCACTAATTCTATTTGTATACTGAATACTATAATTTTATATATATTGTTATTTAAAACATTCATTTTATTAGCTGATATAATATCAGAAGTAACTAACAATTTTATCAGAGTGGGAGAAAATAATGGAACAATATGAAAACCGAAACCATTTTCTTTTCTTAAAGCCCTAGATAAATCCGAAAGCATATAACTGTATAAGACATATAACATTTTATTTATCTATATATAGATCTCATCTATATCTGTTTTATCTAGTTACTGATCCACAGAGAAAGCAGTTGTCTCATCTGATAAGGCCTATTCATCTGTGTCAATAGATAGCAGCAATAAGATATATGTAATTTTTTACCAACCTCTTCATCATAGTCTTGTAAAGAATCCGAAAAAAAGTGCCTGGCGTTTATAGTATATACAAATTTCCTAGCAAGGTTTATTTTTACAGTTAAGTTAAAAAAAACCTCCTGGTACGAAAATTTATTTTAATAAAATAAAATGAATCGCCACAAAAATTCCGGAGATGAATTTAATTTTAATTAAATTCCATGTCGTAAATCGTATTAATGATTTTTTTTTTTTAATCTTCATATTTTTAATATTTTGTGCTCAAATAAAGCATAACGTGATAAGAAATCATTGACATGATCCACATCAGTAAAAAATAGTTGCAAAAAATTGATCTATATATTAAAAAATACCTTCACAACACTAAATTATCAGAAAATTTTAGGTTTAATCAATGGAAATAGTCCATAATTCATAATTAAATTCCTAATCTTCCCTGATTAAAGAATTTTAGTAACAATAAAGTTTATAATAACATTAGGGAAAATATTTATATATCCCATCCCTAAAAGATGGTTATTTGAAAAGGCAGACTGGACGAGCTTCACAGCTAGAACGATACTCCCGGAAACAACTGGAGTTATCGGAGACGATGTCGACGCCGTAACAAATGCAATAATTGAGTCGGCATCGAGATATATTCCCAAAACATCTGGGAAACTTACGAAAAAACCCGTTCCATGGTGGAACGATGAAATAAGTGAAGCTATAAAAAGAAAGAAAAGGGCGTACAACGCCTTTAAGAAGCGTCCTAGCATAGAAAATCTTGTTGCCTTTAAGAAATACAGGGCATATGCAAAACGTCTTATGATAGACTCGAAAAAACGATCCTGGCAGCAATACGTGTCATCCATCGACAAAACTACTACTGCATCAGATGTTTGAAGGAAAGTGAAGGCGATTTGTGGGCGTAATGATTTTGCTCCCATAACTAGCCTTCAAGATGAAGATGAAATAAAAGACACTCCATATGAAATTGCAGAACTGTTATCCAATGACTTCGAAAAGGCCAGTAGAACGGCCAACTACGAGGAAGGTTTTCGAACCAAAAAAGAAGAACTCGAAGGTCTACTAAATTTTAGAACTGAGTATACTTACTCATATAATGTACCATTTAAAATGGAAGAATTCGCGAAAGCGTTGGAAAAAGCAGGTAACACAGCTGCTGGTCCGGATGAAATCCATTATAATATGATCAAGCAGCTGAATACCACTGCAAAAAGCAGATTATTAGAACTTTATAATAAAATATGGCGGGATGGAACGTGCCCGCAGCAGTGGAAAATAGCTCATGTTGTTCCAGTACCAAAGAAAAATAAAAATTTAACAGACCCCAATAGCTATCGTCCTATTTCTTTGACGTGTGCTATGGGAAAAATACTGGAAAAAATGATTAATAATCGACTCGTCTGGGTTTTGGAAAAAGAAAACCTGATATCATCGTATCAAGCAGGTTTTCGGCAATACCATTCTACCACTGATCAAATGATCAGCTTAGAGGACATTATATATAACAGCTTTATTAAAAGGAAACATTGTGTCGGAGTCTTCTTTGATCTTCAGAAGTCTTTCGATATGACCTGGCGTCATGGTATAATGCTTCAGATACATGAATGGGGCATTCGTGGCAATCTGCTTATACTGCTCAGCAACTACATGAATGACCGTACCTTCCAAGTACGCGTCAACAATGAATATTCATGTGAAAGAATCTTGGAAAATGGCATACCGCAGGGTTCGCCTTTGAGCGGTACCTTGTTTACCATTGTCATTAATAAATTGATACTAGCCATTCCAGTAGAAATCAGCAAAAGCGTCTATGTTGATGATCTGACAATTGTGTATGCCAGCAACAAGATTGCTATGGTGAGGTACAAATTGCAACGAGCGATCAATGCTCTAAATGAAGTTGTAAGGAATAACGGATTCCAATTCTCACCAGAGAAAACGTGCTGTGTACACTTTTGTAGGAAGAGAATTCCTCATCAAAGTCTGCGTTGACAATTGACGATAATCCAATACAATATAAAGATAGCGTAAGATATTTAGGACTAGTATTGGATAAATCCCTTACATGGGGATTAAATATACAGGACTTGAGTGATAGATGCAAAAGAGCCCTAAACATTATAAAATGTTTATCGAATTTAAATTGGGGCTCAGACAAAGAGACATTATTGAGATTGTATAAAGCATTGGTTCAATCTAAACTAGACTACGGATGTATCGTATATTCATCCGCTAGAAAGTCGCACTTAAGAAAGTTAGACGTAGTTCATAATAGCGGAATAAGATATGCAACAGGCGCTTTCCGCACAAGTCCGGCGGCTAGTCGATGTCTGAAGCCGGAATAATGCCACTACATTATAGAAGAGAGATCCTTTTGTTAAGATATGCAGCAAATGTATGGGCTTTCCCTGCTCATATAAATAATAAATTGTTTACGAATCATCCCACGGCTGCAGTATATGAACATCATGCTACCTTTTCCAGACCAACCGGAATTAGGTACCACGAATTAAGAAGAAAATATGAAATTGCTATACCAGGGACACTAGCAATTTCTACTAGAGAAATACCGCCATGGCTCTTGCCAGCGGTAAATACAAATTTGGATCTCTCTCAAGGAGAAATAAAAAAGAAACCAGCAGTGATCATCCAGCAGGAATTTTTAGCAACCTTCAGTAGTTACGAAGAACATATTAGAATTTATACTGACGGTTCTAAAACCGAACATGGTGTTGGATGCTCGATATATGTAAATGAAGAAGCCCACTTTTGGAGACTGCCAGATGTGGCCAGTGTCTACACGGCAGAACTCACTGCAATTCAGCAAGCTCTTTGCTACACTGAACACTATTGCGAAGAGAGAGTGCTAATATGTTCCGATTCATTAATTGCACTCGTCGCAATTTGGAACAAGAACATTAAGGATGTCCTAATTGCAAACATCCTGTCCATTTTAAAACAACGAGGACAGCGATGCGTATTTGTATGGACTCCAGGGCATGCTGGTATTACAGGTAATGAAATCGCAGACAAAGCTGCCAGAAAGGCAACAGTCTGCGATGACTTTTTTTTTTCTTCCCCTACTCTACCCGACCGGATATCCATTTAAGTATACTCAGTCGGGGAGAGTGTCCTTTTACTCTAAGGGAGTGTCCCCCGCCCACCGGTTGTACACCCGGCACGGCAGGTTAGCTCCCCCGGTCTCGGATCTTTAATTTTATTTTATTCGTCTGCCTCTAATCCCCCGCCTCGGAGACGGGGTATGGCTACGCCACCTCCCATCCCCTCAGCAGGGAACTGGGTCTCGGTCATTATGTCTTTGCCTCTAATCAGCGGTACCGCCCCCACTAAGCACCGAGGCACCCGCAGGAGCGGCACCGCCAACCGGGACTCGATCTTTTATTTGTCCCACACTCCCCAGGAGTTGCCCCCCTTCTCAGGAACCCGCACACCACGGCGTACGGGCCCTCCACGGAGGGGCTGTCCTCCCTACCCTAATTTCACAAACCCCTTCTTCTGTCCTCTTCTTCCTTGGTGCGTAAGATTTCCCCGGCAAACCAAAAAAAAAAGGTAGAAGGGAAAAATTGTGTAGGCAGGCCACGTTTGGAATATGTAAAACAAATTGTTAGGGATGTAGGATGTAGAGGGTATACTGAAATAAAACGACTAGCATTAGATAGGGAATCTTGGAGAGCTGCAGCAAACCAGACTCCAGAGCATGCTGGTATTACAGGTAATGAAATCGCAGACGAAGCTGCCAGAAAGGCAACAGTCTGCGATGACTTGGATGCATTTCTTGTAAGAGTGGCAGATGTTAAAAACCGTCTAACAAACATAGTAAGAAACAAGTGGAACGCTGAATGGAGGAGTTTAAATACAAAATTAAACTCAGTTAAAACTTCTCCTTACAAATGGAAAAGCGACTTTAAGTTGACTCGCCGTGAACAAGTAGCGGTGACCAGACTTAGAATCGGTCACACGCGATTAACAAATTTATATTTGTTAAGTGAGACCAATGTGCGGTGTTTGTAATAAAACACTGACAATCAAGCATCTAATAGAAGAGTGTACCATATATGAGGACCTCAGAAAGAGGTTCCGTCTTACAAATAATATTAGTTCTGATCTGGATAATGGAAATGAAGAAAATATAGTTGCATTTTTACACGCCAGTGGACTTCTTAAAAGTCTATAAAATGGAAGTTCAAAGCTGTGGTAAAAGATACTCTAAGCGGTAGTTTTATATATACATATAAGGGAGTCTCGAAGCGTGGCACGTATAGTGACGGGAGGTAGCCCTCTTGCCTAGGCCATTTTGGCTCACCTGCATTCAAGAGCAGTGAGTCGGGGTGTGTCCGATGATGGCATGGGGGACCCTCAAGGGTGGATTGAGGGCGCGAGGCTATGGGTGTACGCGGTGCATGCCTATGGCTGATATAAGAAGGATTCAACTGCCACGTCACCCTGGCACGACTGATATACTGCTCAACGGCGGTTCTGGTCGCCCCGAGAGTGCTTAAACAAACTATAAATGAGACTTCGTAGAAGAAAGAAAGAAAGATATGGTATTGATAAGTTTAATTTTAATTTTAATTTCATGGTCTTTTGAGAACCTATCTCAAATTTTAATATTGGGGCCCTTTACAGGGCCCCAATAAGTGTTTTTACAGGGTTTTTACATAAGTCTTTACAGGGCCCGTAAGTGTTTGTGATTGTCCTTGTCTTTTATGTTTTAATGTTTATTGTGAAGTTTGTGTTTTTAAATAAAATGTAAGGACCCTTTACACCCTTACATATGACGATCCTGATGGAGACAGTAATTTCTTTTAAAGAATGTGACGATGGCTAATGACCTTAGCAGTCGATGCCCGTAAAAATTCAGTTAAAAAAAAAAAAAAAAAAAAATTTTTCTTTGGAGACCCGTTTATTGTTTGTGTAACCCGTTACCAAGAGATTGCCTCACAGTACCACAAAAAAATACAATATGTACATTTACATATTCATGTTCCTCATCAAAATAATTAGATTTATGAATTTTTTATTATAATTTTTACTTGCCATTATATATATTTTTTTTTGTTGAAAATTTAAATACTTCATAATATTATAATATATATATATATATATATATATATATATATATATATATATTATATTTATAAAACAATGAAAGTACAGCCAGTCCCCTACTGTGTTCATTATTCACATGCTTGAGAGAATTATACTAATGAACAACAATTTAAGCTTTTTCATTTTATAGAAACTATCAGATTTCTTCAAAGCAACAGTTTGGTCAGCGTAAGAATAAAACTATGATTAATCTGAAGTGTGCGGGTTTCGGAATAGTTGGCCCCTATCTTAAAAATGATAGTTGTAGCTGGTTACCCGTCCGTGTGGTAAAAAAGTATTTTACACGGTTCTTAGCGTACCCGAGAAACACCACGAAGAGATGATTGTACTTTTTTCTCTTAGTTTATTTATTTTATGTTATTTAGTCAAATAATCGGAGGCAGGTGCAGACAATCACGTCACACACACAAACATATATACATCAGATTAACATCACAGTAACATTTAATAAATACTGCTAAATAAATTTCCATCCTTTAAATAGATAAAACCCTCTTAAAATTTGTTATTTAAAAAAATAATTAAATATTTTTAGTGCTTTATATTTTAAGATATACAACATACATAATTTCAATTTTATATAAATCACACAACATTTTTTTAAATATATTCTGATTGCGATAAAAGATCATTTAAAACATCATATGTTTACAATAATATCTTAAACTTACGTTTACGCACAACAGCTCTCTCATTAACAATTAAATATTCTAGACAAAAAGAGAAGTCTAAATCTTTTTGCCACTTAACAATCGAGGTTCAATGAGAAAAAAGATGAAAAATCATCAAAGTATTTTGCCTACAGTATATATTGATCTGTCTTAAAAATAACCTGGTTTGTTAATTTCTCTTTTATTAGTTCAATTAATTATTTTAACTTTGGATTTACTATTAAAGTTAAAAGGTCATTTTTATTATCAAATTGTACGGATTAATCTAGATATTTTTTTAACTTTTTTTTCCTGACCCAGTTTAAAAGACGAACGATTAATTTCAGTTTACCATTTGTTTAATTTATTATAAATAAAGATATTGTAACAACACCGGTATAGCGAACCTGAGTAACGGATTCATACCAATTAAGAAGAAAGTAGTAGAACATATAATAATGGGAGAATCCAGAAAGGGGCTAAAAAGAACCCTTTTAGTAAAAGTAACAGGTCCGTATAATAATCGTCTTTCGTAATACTGCCCACTGAAACACCTAGACAGATGTTCTTCCATGAGAAGAGTTACCCAGGTTAGGAGTGCATGGAAACGAAAGGGCTTGGTCGATCGTTCTCACGCTCAACTTGGGTCTGGTCCGGCTGGTAAAGTAGATAGGAGTATAAATATTTCGGGGATGACCAGTTGAAAGAAGTTCTACGAAATCAGTCTAAGCGAGACGTTATGATATGAGTCTGCGAGAGTATTCTCTGCGAAGAGGTCAGCGAAGAAGCGAATTTCTAGGTGTACACGTTTGACGCAATTAAGCTTACGTCACTAGTAATTCCAGAGTGGACAGTACATGAAAACGAGAAATGGTTCGATGAATTACTGTTAGAAGTGAAAGATAATGTACTAAATTCATCTATAGATTATTAGGGTAATTTTATTTGTGAACAGCAAAGGTATTTGCAGTAAAATAACTTTATACTTACTTGTCTTATCTATTGTACTATTGTTGTTAATACAAGATTAGTGGTTAAAAGTGTTAAGGCTAGCAGTCAGCTAATGTCTTTTGTCAATGGGACTTAATTCTACTTTACATTATTTATCTTCCTGTGAATAAATCCTGATGTTACTTTAAATTTTGTTTTCTATGTAATTTCTATTTATTATTATTATTATTGTTGATGTGGTTGTAATTGCTGTTTTTATTATTCCCATTTACTTTTACTATTGTCATTATTATTATGTTAATTTGTCTTGTTTTACTCATGTTTTTAAATCAATAAATTGCAGTTATATAATAAACATTTTCAATTGTCAATCTCTCAACATTCTGATCGAGCCGCGAACACGTGACAATATTTATTTTGCGTTTCAAGTGCCTACATATACTGTGCAGTAAGTAAAATTACTATTTTACTAATCAACAATAATTTAAAATTTTTTACAAGCAGTGAAATCAATATCACTTATTTAATGATTGTTCTTTAAGTAATCCTTTCATATAATATAAAATAAATTTAATTATAATAATTACAATGCTAATAATAATAGTAACAATTTAATAATAATAATAACAAAGAACACCGATGTCCACGATCTAATATTCAAATCCAAATAAAAGTAACTTCTTATTGTTACTATCAAAATTATAAGATATATCTTGTGTTATAGAATTTCATGAAATGAATAAATAAATGATATATTCACCAGTCAAAAAAAAAAAAAAAAATATAGGTCAAAGTGTATTGATTGAATAATAATTCGTTTATTTTTTCAAACTGTTATTCTTATATTTCACTTTTTACCTCTGTTTATTTGAAAAATAAAATTATTTAGTAACTGATCTTTAAATTAAAAAAAAAGTTATCTTTGACACAAAATACATACATATATATATATATATATATATATATATATATATATATATATATAAATAAATATTTTCTTTTACAAAAATTTAATAAATGGATTGATAGAAAATTCAACCCAGAATTTTTTTTTTTTAACTTTAACCATTTAAAAATAATGATATCCAGAATATACTAACCAATACTAGATTATAATCTTCTCTGCCATTTCAAGATTAGAGAACTCTGTAATATTATTTGTCAAATTTTATAAAGCTTAAATATAAAGATGAGCTGCAGTTCTACCTAGGCATTCGAAAGTAGTGTCGACATTCTCAATAATGCAGTGGAGGGGATAATGTACAACGATAGGACGTCGTAGGTAACAAAAAGCCAGACGCCGATCCAGCAATCCATGCCCACCATACACATTAACTGAACTTTCTTAATTTTTGAGAAGGAAATATGATTTTATTTTTTCGTAACAGATATTATTTATTTTATAATAATGTGTTGAAATAATCCGGTGACGATTAACTGATATTACGGGGTTTTTCGTAATCGGTTTCTTTATTTGTTATATTTTATTTATTTACATTTTTAAATACTTTTATTTAGAAAATGGAATGTTAATGTTATTAACACAATGTTAGAAATTTAGTTTAATTGCAAATAAGACTAATTAATCAGAGTATTTATTATTTTTCGTCATTAACGTAGTAATAATTATTATTTTACCATAAATTATAAATTAAGAGGAAAAAGCAAGAAATATCAAAAATAGTACTTGATGGTTACTTTTTATTCGATTTTACTTCTAAAATTTGCATGCACATTATAATCTATATGTTACATAATATATTTTTCATAGAAACTTACTATTTCTAGTTTTAGGTTAATACAACCTTATAACATATAAAAGAAATAAACATGCTATCTAATGGAAAACTAGTAAAACTTCTTCGTAAAATATGAAGGAAATAATCCACCTTACGTGGCCCATATTTTAAGAGTATACTCTCTATTTTGGCAGTGTTTTTATATGGTATCTATATTTCACTTTTATAATGTATAAATTATAGAAAAGTCAAGCATTAATATACAATATACGAATATATAAACCTGCCTTTATTTGTATAATGAATAATGTTTAAGCACATAAATATATTATGCAAATTTTATAATTTATGAAAAAATGGAAATCGTGTTCACGATTCAGACGTTGTAACTTCCGGATATTTTCGGTCCGTTACATTATTTTAATTTCTACATATTCTAAAATTTAAATAACTTGAGATTTCTAAATATTTTTCGTTAGGTAGTTAAAAATTAAGACTGCCTGTAAAGAACATTATATTAGCTTTACAATATTTTCTCTATTAATAAAACTTCCTTGAATAAAAAAAACAAAAACCTACCCACAATGACAAACCGCCGCAAAAATTCTTATCAACAACTACAGTCTATTTTTGATTGATCAATGTGTTCTGAATGCTTTAGCGTGAATAAAAATTAATTTAGTCAATCTGAACAACAGTTCACAAAATATTTACTTATTACCATAAATTCACTTAATTATTTCACAGAATTTCTATTAAAACTTAATAATTTTGTCATTTTTTTTTAGTAATTATTAAAAAAAAGAAACAATAAAAGTATTGTACTCTACTATACAATTTCATTACTAATTTACGTCTGGTGATTCTATGAAATCAGTGTTGAAGTTTTAAAATTTTGCTACAATCATAAATCTGAAGAAAAAAACATTAAAAAAGACGATATTTTTAAACTTGATTCAGAGGTAATGATTGTAAAACTACAGAAAATCTAGGTTAATGAAAACTCGTAAATGTTTAAGTGGCTCTTCTGAAAACAGGGACGTGTTGACATCACTAAGAGCTAAGAAAAAAAAAAGGTGAATTGATCTAAAGGTTTTGTTTTTTCTCTTCGTAATTTCAAAAAAAATCAAATCGTACACGCATAGTGTACAATTTAAGAAATAAAATAATAAACTGAATAAAAAGTTTTAACTGGGATGAAAAAGAACAAACAATTGTATGTTTTGATACTTAGAAAGAAAGCATTTAACATTCTTTCATTAAAGCCTAAGTACGGATTACGGCTAAATGTTAAGAAGTAAATCGGGTCTTAACTCATATCCCAGCAAATTTTAGAATTATATTATGCTGTACTTACAATATACAAATGTATATCTTCATGATTATTTGATTTTAATTTTACAGATCAATCTTCTATACTGATTACTCCGGGAGGAAGGTAAAGTATTTTACTGATTTGTTTGTTTATTCCCCTAAAAATCTCCATAGTGGCTACACCGATTTTCATGTGATAGTCTGAATTGAGTAAATAATATCGATTGATGTCGTGCCATAGAATAAAAAGAATAAAAGATTAGTAAATAATTTTCGCTTAAATAAATAATTAAAATACATTTTATGATAATTTAATAGATGTAGTAAAAATTACATGAAGACTGATAATTAAAATGAATCATTAAAAATTCTAATAGAAAATATCCCAATTTTTAATAAAATTTACAAATTTTACAAAAAAAAAAAAAAGTCTTTTAAATATTGATTTCCCTCCCATAAAAAAACCAGTTATACACTAATTTTCACGACTGATATATCCCTGATGAAATGATAGTATATCGATTTATCATTTGTAAGATTCAAGGTTCAAATTCCTATTAAGCATGACAAAAGCATTTATTATGTATTATAAATATGAAGGGCAAATATAACTGAACGATACGCTATTTTGAAAAAAAATAATAAACAGAAAAATAACAGCGTCATTCATAACATGTATTATGAATGAAATTGGGTATATGCCAATTTGAATTTTTATCTTTTTTTAATTTTCTAAATTCTTTGTAGTTATTTTCAACGTAAAAAATTCGGTGATCATTATTATGTGGATTTTTTCTTTAACGTTATTTATAATAAATACTATACTGTTTATTAACTTTACAGATGTTAAAGTAATTTAATAAAGATTGACTAAATAATCCCGTTTTGACATGAAACTTCTTTAAAATCATACCGAAACATACGGGTACCAGAATAGAAATTTGTAGCGTAACGAAAAGGTCTATATGGCCTGCCTTTGAGTTAGCGTCACTGGGAGCGGGTTGGCGGGAACGGGGCACAGCGAAGATCGGCTAAAACTGGCCCTCTCAGTCATTTCCATTCCGTGTAGCTCACGACTTAGACCTGATAGCGCGGCGATTTGTGTGTTTGTGTTTACAGTTTGTCCTGATAAATTGATTTAAGTAATAGTAAGTGTAGTTTGGACAATATTTATGTGTAAAAATTAAAGTAAACATATAAAAAAGAATAAAATTCAATATATCAGCCTCAGCTTGCGCAAAAGCCACCCGGAATTATAAATTACGCATGTCGTTAGAAAGGAGAGGTTATGGGCCACGCACAGGTACCCCAATGTCCGGTGCCGAGCGAGCGAGACTGTATCGGGAGCGTCGCAAAGCTGGCACGGCACGCTCAGTGAAGGATGCCGACGGCGCGAGGACCCCTACCGCTGCTTATTATGCCTTATGTCTCTTAATTCTGATATCGCAAACCAATGTTGAACAAAACTGTCGTCGAATATTAGTCGAAATAAATATCATGTACCATTTAGTGTATGTTTTATGTTAAAATTAAATTTCGTATGCAATCAATGTCTCGTTTTTATTTCAATCTAGTACACTTAAAGTGACTCGCTGACATACAGACTGACCAATTAATCTGTAGTTGCCAAATTAAGGAACTAAAATTTTCCATTTGAGACTTTCAGTTTTGTTCAAAAAATACGATGGCTCTCTCCCATTTAACTCTACAGATAAGTTGGTCGGTCTGTAGCTCAGAGGAACTTCATCCAAGGTCTGTAACGTTTCACGTTAAACCAACGGCCGTGCGCCCCGACACAGCCCCACTCGATTTTTTTACCGCCATTAAATAGTATTGGATTTTATTAATTTTTTTTTTTTTTGTAACATTCAACTTGTTTATAAAAAGGCTTATAATGTATTTAATATTATAGTCGATTAAGTACAGAACAAAATGTATAAATATTCAGGTTGTATGAATAAGTAAAAATAAATATAATTGATACTTCCAGGCGAGTAAATTTTTTATTTACCTAACATCAGCAAAGATTGCGTATGTTGAACTTTTTCACTCTTCATTTCCTCAGCTTTTCCGCTCATTTCTTTTCGGTAGGATTATACTTAACATCTACTTTGGCAAAGGAGAATTATCCATCTTATCCAAGCAAACCATTTACTTTATTTTGTTCCTTTTTTTATTTTATTTACACCATCTATTTATTTTTTGTATTCTGATGTTTACGATAAGAAAAATTAGTAGGTTATTTACAGTATACAGCCAACACACAGAGATGAATTAAAAAAGTTGAAGAAATAAAAATATAAAATAATAACAATAATAAAGATCAAATAAAAAGTTAAAATGACTTTTTTTAAAAATCAGGGGATATTTAATCATATAAGTAATATTATACAGACTGGCTGTATAAAGAACATCATTACACTTATAGAAAGCAACTCTGATAAGTGTTGTTATGTATGAAAGATGCTTTAAATCCATCAAAATTAATAAATGACTGGGATAGGTAGTGTAAAACAACAAATGAATTCATATTTTTAATTACATTAAACAAACAAACTTCAAATATTATAATTTATATCGTGAAGAAAATTCTTGCTATAAAAAATAATTAATTCAATATAAATATTTTTAATACCAAATGCCACATTATTTTCTTTATTAGAAAATATTACGTATGGAAATAAAATAGTAATTCCTAATTACAAATTTATAATTTAGAAAAAAATCTCGAAAATATTGTGAGAAATTTATTGTATAATATTTTCAATTCTCTTCTCTTAAAATATAATATTAATAATATCAATGTAGACAAGAACAAGACAAATTTCTATGAGTAAACAAGTAGTATTCGTAAAATATTTGATGGAATACTAATGTTCGCTAAGGTGAAGAAGTAATAATACTATGAAAATTATCATACGTTTATATATTAAGATTAAAATGAGATGAGGATTATTTTAATTTAAAGAAAATTCCCACCAGTTTTTGAAGCAGATGAATAATAACAATAATAATAAAACGAGTAAGAAAATGAGAATGAGGAAAAACCCATCTGTTGGTGCCTATTAGCAGTGTTAAGATTAAAAGATGAGAATAGGAAAGGAAACCCGGCAGAAGAAAAGTACTGGAGAGAGTTCTTATTACGCGAACGCGTACAGAAGTATTATACGTAGCCTACAACACGAGAGATGATAACTGTCGGTTATCTTTCTAACGGCAGCTGGTGCTGCTCGGTGTGCCTTCCCTTGTCATCTTCCACTAAACGGTTGATTAAATACTAACGCCAAATGGTGCAACTGTAAGTAGCAGACAAATTCTCACACATACAAATACTTCACTCACACTCATTCATCGCTCTCTCACACAATCACAATTCCCATAAAACACATACCCTTACTCCTTTTCTCATTCTCTCCTCCTCTTTTTGTCTATCCTTAAACACCAATTACCCAACAGATATCTACCGCTCTGTCTAAATTTATTTAAAGATAAATTTTCCAAATGAAGATGAAAGGTTTGTTTTGTTAGAAAATAGTAAATTTTCAGTGATTAAACGAGTTTAAATGAGACTCGACTCTTATGTTTGAACTTCACTCTTCCAAAACAATGCAATATAGTTTATGTGCAACATTATCTTAAATTTATCGTTGTACATTTATTCTTTTATAATATAACAATTCACTTAATATTCCTTATTTAATTTTAAAAGATTATTAACATTCTCGGTTCTGAAACTATTGTTCCATAGTTGACGTTCTATATTCTTGTCAATGAGTACGAATCTGAATAAATTGCTTCCTAATGGCGGTAAAAAGTCATAGGTGGTCTTATTTCATTTCATAATGAGTTTTATACTATCCTATGCGATTCCTCTTGGTTTATTTTTAATGTAACATTATTTTATCCTACAGTAAAAAGAGTATTTTTATTTTTTTAATATTCACAACCAACTGCATAATAGAATTAACCTTTACCGACTTTTCGAAGAAAAGTACTTTCGGTTACATTGTGAGAGTGAGGGGTGAAAAAGAAGTTTCCTTACGTTTTGAAGTATGAGTACTACGAAAATGTTTACTTAAAATCGGGTTTCCTTATATTTATATATATATATATATAAAATTTTGTGACTCGATAATCTCCAAAACTACTAAATTAATTTGATTGAAATTTAGATATGCTATAGCACTGTAACTAAATTTATTTATTTGAAAATTTTATGAGGGTTGGTCTAGTCATTCTTGAGTTCCGCTCAATTAAGTCCGAAAAAAGTTGAGGTTACTTGATTATGTAGTGCTGTAATTTCCATACGCGATTATGCAGTGAGTTAAAGTGGTAAGCGAGTTTAAAGTTGTTTTTTTTTTTAAATTTATTTATTTTATATTGTAGTGTTTTTTTTTTGACGTGTAAGGATTTTTTATGGATCAAATATTTTTATTGAAATTTTAAATTAGAATAAAATTTGATACTTTTTTAAAATAACGAAAAGTCGATCTTCTTGAGCAGAAATGCGCAACTAGTTATTAGCCATTTTCGATTTATCAATTTAAATTAGGAATGATTATTTCTAAAAAATAATATACTGGTGAAAAAATATATAAACAGTAATTAAAATGAACTATAATCATGATTGCAGCGAAGTGGTATTTGAAATGAATTTTTCTTTTCAATTAACTATTTTTAAATGTGTAAAATATTTATTTTTTTTTAATAATGGATCAAAATTTAATAATAACTGAAAAAAATTGAGCTTACTCACATACGATATTTGATTTTATGATAGAAATACAAGTATCAACGATTACTTTTAAACGTATTAATATAACCATACAAATTATATTACTTTATTATAACTACAGCTACTTTAAATCAATATCCTTTAATAAATAACAAATTTATAACATTCATTAAAATTTAATCCGTGTTTATTTTAAAAGAATCATTAATGAAAAATATTTTTACTAGTTAAAAAAAAAATAGTAAAATAAAATACAGCAATAAATCGGCTTTTCCCAAAATACACATTTAAAATACACATTTTTTACTATTATTTTAATTTTACTTTATCCCATTTCATTTTAGATTGGATTAAATGAGAAAAATATTTTTAAAAAACCATAGACCTGGTATTAACGTGGATCAGATAGTTTAGTATGTTGAAAATTGAGTCCGAAGAGTGATTTTAATCTCTAAATTGATTCTATACATCCTAAGTACACATTTACACACACTATATGCACATGTAATAAAATGAACAACGTATGAAAGTGGAAAATATATTTAATATGAAAGTGGACATGAATGGGTAGATAAGGGTTGACTTACGCTCAATTTAGCGCGATTTTTGGAGGGAAGGTTTCATACAAAATGTAAATAGTCAGATAAAGAGGGTGAAGTGGTTTTGATAATATAGGTGGGGGAAGAAAGGGAGGATGTAGTATGAATTAATCAATGATAATAGATGGACGAGAGGGCTGGAAAGGGGTATTCAAAAGAGGGATGAGGCGAATACAGGGGAAATGGCCCAAACATCAGCAACCATGCTGATAGATATCAATTTAACGGCAAATTTCAGATATACTAAACCATGAAGCCATGATAATAAGGTTTTAGGAAAGGAGAAACAAGGCTATAAACTGGGGTAGATTTTAACAACGAATAGATATATGGTAAGTGCTTATGAAGTTTCAGAGACCGGTAATATGAAAGTAAGGAATAAAATGTATATTTATTGCTGAAATTGGCGTAGAAAGAAAAACATCATACTAATAAGGATAATTAATATTTATTTTTGTAGGAAAAATGTTTAAAAAATTATTTCGTTTAATTCTTCTCTTTTAAAATCAATTTTTACAAAGAAAAATTCTCCACTGACTTCCGAAGATACCTAAAGTACGCATGCTTTAGATAAGTACAAGATGGTACTTATTTGAGTGTACATCTAAACAAGCTGTCTGCATCGTGAACTCGCACCTGTTAAGCTGTAGATTTATACTACTTTATAGATCATATAAACATAGGATACTTGAAAAAGGTATCTGTAGAAATTTATTATACAGAGTGTTTCTAAAATGGTAGGTCGACTATACTTTTTCGGATTCTACTTGTAAACGTAAACAAAAAATATCCTTAGGAAAAATGGCAATTTCTCCTTCGTTCGCCCTCTATCCGTCATTTTATTTTTATATAAAAATTTACATCTCAAGTTCGGCTAGACGAATCACATTAATATTTAGTAATCGTCTTGGGAATAAAGTTTTAAAATTAGTAAAAAATCAGGACTTAAATACCTTCGCATATTACAAAATGGCGGCCATGTTTATTTTTCAATCCGTTATATTTCGGTAAATATTAGTTTTATCAAATTTTATATTTCGCTAAAATATTAAGCCTTTTATTTTTAACAAAATGACATTTTCTTTTTTAAAATCGGTTAACAAATAGTCCAGTTATGGGAGAAAATTGATGTTGTAATTTTGTGTCATAACTATTAGGTTTATTATTCTGAGAAAATTATTACTTAATTTGATACTAATTTATAAAATACTAGAATTAACCAATAATAAAACCAATTAATATTTAATCGAATTGAACGTCAAATGGAGGACATGAAAACAGACACAAAATTAATTACTATATTTTTTGTTTAGTTTTACAAGTAAAATCCGAAAAAGTACAGCAAGCTCACCATTTTAGAAGCATTCTGTATATCAAAGAATATACTTATTTTTATAAGAAAAGAAATAAAATATTTGAAAAATTATGATAAAAGTGTAAAGGAAGCTGAAGAAATAAAAGGGAAAATTAAAATAACTAATATCGATGTGTTCCATAAATACAAAGAAAAATATATGTCATAAGGAAAAGAAAAGGCAATCGGATAGAACAGGTAATTAGAGAAGGAGATTGTTTATAAAATGCAATAATAGAAGGAAAGAGAGGAGGTGAAAAGAGCAGAAGAATGGAATATTGAATGAAGCAGAAAATCATAAGTTTATGAAGTAAAAGGATTGTTCAGGATAGAGAATATTTAATAATAAAGATGAAAATGGTCATACTGAGATCTCCCTTTCAACAGATTTATCTTTGATGATGATCAGATATATACGTACTAATATTTTTATGTATGGTTATCAGTCCTAATTCTAGATAAAAGATGAACTGCTGATGAATGGAATAAGTTAATAAATACATTTTTATATCCCATTAAAATATTAAACAACATTAATTTTTTATAATTTACTTATTTATTAAGTGGATATAAATAAAAATGTTATTTCATATATCAAATTCAAATAAAATTAATAAAAAGAAAGTACTTCTGTTTTTTTTTTTTTTTTTTTTTTTGTTTATACTAACTCAAGATTTAAACCTTATATTAATTTTTTTGACATAAATGAACAAATCACTAAGTGACAGACACAATATTTTCGACTTAATACCGCCTGCATGTACTACTTTAGATTCATAAAGCACAACATATTTTATCTATTGAATATTAACTGCTCTTAAAGAATTGTTGCAATTCATGATAAGCGGAAATAATGACTGAATATTTATCAATAATCAATGTAGTAAAAAAACATTTCCATTATTACCATTTCCTTTATAATACGCCAAACTACATTATTGTTTTGATTATTGTTTACTTTTAGTTTTAATTTTTTTGTATTTATTTATGGTTTATTCTTTCTTCATGTTCTGGTTTTGGGGTTTATTTTATTATAATGCCCGGTTGGTCATCTAATTCTGATTATTTTTTATTGGGTTATACGTAAAATTTCTCCTAGAATTTCTTAAGGGGTTGTTATCGTTAATTATTTTTTTATTTATTTTGTATTGTTATATTAACACAACAACAATGATCACCTTACATTAATAATAAATTACTTATTAAAAAACAAAAAATCCGACTAATATTGTACACACCTAGCCTACCTAAAATAATTATGAAAAACTAACAAAAAAAAAACTTAACAACTTTTTCGTTCTTTTCTTACACGCATTTTTTTCAGGAAACATTAAGTTAATCAGAAATATGAAATTTAATATTACTACGACATTTTATGTTGTAGTCGGGTGTCTGTATAGGCTATATAACTTTAGTGGTCTCCACTTTGTTATGACTAACAGGCACCCGACTACAACATAAAATGTAGAAGTACTCGTAATATTCAATCTCACATCAGTGACTAACTTACTGTATCCTGAAAAAAAGCCTGTAAGAAAAGAAAGAAAAACGTGTTCAATTACTTTTGTTCGTTTTTCATAATTATTCTAGTCAGATGTGTACAATTGGTAGTCGGGTTTTTGTTTTTTAATCATTATTTTATTTAGCGCCTTTTTGTTGTTTCATTACAGATTTTAGAAATGTTTTGTTACTTAAATAGAGGTCTGAATGTTGACAGCGTTGTAATCAACGCATACCGGCAACATATAGCGAACAGGCGGGCGCTAGCGGCGATGTATTCTGCTTTCTTTTGCTAAAGTACGTCGCTTAAAATTACAAGAGATAAAAGGTGTTTCTTTTTTATCGTTGTATGGAATAACAGCATTAAATTTTGAAAGTAGCGTAATTTTTTAATCTCGTCTCTCCCTTTTTAGTAAAAACAATTTAAGATAGCCTATGTTACTTCCAGATCAAGAACCTGTTACTCTCCTAAATTTGGTTGTAATTGGTTGGATCTGTAAAGCTACAGAAGGGAGCAAACATACATAAAAGTTTAACATATTACCACTCTTCAAATGTATGTAGTCGGGTAAAAGAAATAAAGAAATTATTTACTCTTCGTAGGAAATAATTAATTTAAATTATCACGAATAGTAATTATTTACAGTTTTATTCAGAATAATTTTCAAATGCAAAAGTTATTAATATCGGCTGCTTCAGTTTTATTATTAGTCGATATATTTACATCGTAAGTAAGTAGTGTACATATAACATACCGCAATGTTCCAAAATTTATTGGTTACTTATTTATAAACTGGCTACCTGCTAAGTGTTTTAAACAATAAAATTTTCAATTTAATAAACAAATTATTTTGAAAACATTTTCTTTTTACAAATGTATGAATATAAAAAAACGTTTTACCTAACGAGCTTTACAAAGAACCTACACGAAAAAGCCACAGTAAAATAAAACTTCTAATTGCTTTTTCAATTCTTCTTTAAATTTTAACTTAAAGATTTAAAACAAGTAACTGAACCTTAATTTGGAATCGTTTTCAGAAAATTAAAAATAAATTGTTGTTTATATTTCTGTGCGGTTTTTAAAAAATTGTTTATATATTTTAAACATTTTATTTTATTTTCATTTTTTTTTTTAATTTTAGTACGAATGAAAGTATACAAAACGCTGCCCTTAAAAACAAGTTTTTTCAAGAAAAGCTAAAATGAGAAACTTTTGTCCTGATAACTACAGTAAGACTGAAGGTATAATAAAATGTAATAAAAGTAGAATACGGGCAACGGAGAAGATTCTCTGAAATTTTAAAATAAGCTAGTATTTTACTTCAGATAATTTTCATCCCAAAATACCATGAATAATAGACTCCATATACTTTCGTTACAATTCGGTACTAAACAATGATGACGTTAAAAAAATTGGAGAAAATTAATATCGACTACGTAAACGATGAGACAACAATTTATCATATAAAAATCACCTATTTGAGTTATCGGTGAAGAACTTACAACGTGCCCTACACAGGGTGCTCTCACTAGTGGCATTGGCGTCAAGACCGAGTCCCGGCTTCTGGGGTGGCGTCCAGGAACGACATAATCGGGCTTGGATACTCCGCCCTAGGTGTTAGAGGCAGGCAATGAAAAGATCTAACCGGCGGGCTGACCTGTCGGACTAGACTTACGGCCAGCGGGGCCTGTCTGAGTAGACAATCCCCTGGACTGTGCTTTGCTTTGTTGTGGATCCGGCCCGGGGCGGTAGGGTGGAAAAAACTTACAACGAAACTACCGGAACTTAGAAGATAGAAAAAAATCATTGATATTATTCTCTTTGATAAAGATTAAATCTTTAACATACTACTTACAAGAAAAAAGCACATACAGGTTGAATTATTGTCCCGTAATTACATTATACGGTTTCAAACACGATTATAATGTTAAAAATAAAGCTGTAAAGTTAATAAATGGAAATGCAGTTTCAACAAAAATGTATAATTTCTGAATTAATTTTATAGAGTGTATTAAAAAAGAATATCGACATTTTAAAGTTATTTAATTTCTGTTAACTTTGACTTACAAATAATGAATCACAACTAAAATGAAAAGGTAACTAAATCTTACTTTTCCCTATAAGTATTAAAAGAGACTGCCTTTCGTCATGTGGGCACCCATCCAATCTATCGGAGGGTTCGTCTAATACTTTAACGTGCATGACTGGGAAATGAAAGCTGCTTCATCCTCTGCCCAAATTGGTTAAATCAGTAGGTAATCTGAGGCACATACACAAAATTCTTTAAAAACCCCAAACGAAAAAATCACATGGGATCAAATCGAATGACCTTGGAGGCTACCGCAAACAAGCTCTGTGATCGAGTCCGTTCCGAACGATACAGTGGTTGGGGGAAATCATTCAACTCCAGAATAGAATTCTCCCACGGTTGAATTCTGACGGGAAAACTCCCGTCATAGAATTATGCCAGAGAGGATACACGCCATCTTGTTACCAAATAAAAGTATCTGATCCATCTTATAGTTGAGAAAAGAGCTACGTATGCATCATATCCAAATAAGTGTCTGCTGTTACGCTTGCTTAAGCAAAAACTTAAACAGCACGTAAACTTGCCGTTGAGATTATCACAGAAAACATTTAATTTCCGGAACCCTTTTCGCATTATAAGTGTTCATAAGGCTTTTCTGACTCCCAGATGCAACATTAAATGTATTAACATATTATTAATGTAAGTTCAAAATTTGTCTCATCACTGAATACTATACGATCATAAAAGTTGACTTGTTCATGCTGTAACATTTTTATCGCGAATTCGGCACGGAGAACGTAGTCGGTAAGTTAAAAGTTTGTGACAGCTATAAATGTATGGTTGCATATGTAAGGGTTTCCTTAAAACATTTACCGGCGAATCGCTAGCTCGCGGCCGACCTTGAGATTTATTCAGAATTACGCAGGAAGACTGCCTTATACGGTCAACATTTTTTTCGACGAATGTTATAGTCACTTACAGATCACAATTAAACTTCTAAGGAACGCATGATGAACTGTAACTATAAATTCATATTTATCAAATTGCAAAACACAAAAGGTTTTTTGTTCACGAGTCGTCATCATTTTTAACGTCGCTCTCAAGCGAAAAAACAGAGAATCAACCTATGGTCATGCACGTAACTAAAATTATCCTTTTTGCTCTTTGATTCTAGCTTTAAGATAACACTGTACACCTCATTTAAGAGGTACTATAAGAAATCAAAACCACGATATTCTTTTTGTATATCAGGCATTCTTTTTTCCATGATCTGCCTTACTATATTAATAATAGGTAGCAGCTACAGTTTTTTTTTTATCTTCAGTCATTTGACTGGTTTGATGCAGCTCTCCAAGATTCCCTATCTAGTAATAGTCGTTTCATTTCGGTATACCCCCTACATCCCTAATAATTTGTTTTAGATATTCCAAACGATGCCTGCCTGCACACACAATTTTTTCCTTCTACCTGACCCTCTAATATTAAAGCGACTATTCCAGGATGCCTTAATATGTGGCCTATAAGTCTGTTTCTTATTTTAACTATATTTTTCCAAATGCTTCTTCTTTCTTCATCGATTTGCCGCAACACATCTTCATTTGTCATTTTATCCACTCATATGATTTTTAACGTTCTCCTATAGCACCATATTTCAAAAGCTTCTATTCTTTTCTTCTCAGGTACTCCGATCGTCCACGTTTTACTTCCATATAAAGCGACGCTCCGAACATATACTTTCAAAAATCTTTTCCTGACATTTAAATTAATTTTTTATGCAAACAAATTATATTTCTGACTGAAAGCTCGTTTCACCTGTGCTATTCGGCATTTTATATCGCTCCTCCTTCGTCCATTTTTAGTAATTCTACTTACTAAATAACAAAATTCTTCTACTTCCATAACCTTTTCTCTTCCTATTTTACACATTCAGTGGTCTATCTTCATTATTTCTACTACATTTCATTACTTTCGTTTTGTTCTTGTTTATTTTCATGCGGTAGTTCTTGCTTAGGACTTCATCCAAGCCGTTCATTGTTTCTTCTAAATCCTTTTTACTCTCAGCTAGAATTACTATATCATCAGCAAATCGTAGAATCTTTATCTTTTCACCTTATACTGTTACTCCGGATCTAAATTGTTCTTTAACATCATTAACTGCTAGTTCTATGTAAAGATTACAAAGTAACGGAGATAGGGAACATCCTTGTCGGACTTTCTTATTACGGCTTCTTTCTTATGTTCTTCAATTATTACTGTTGCTGGTTGGTTCCTGTAAATTTTAGCAATCTATCTCTGCATTTGAACACTAACTTTTTTAAAATGCTGAACAGTTTACGTTATCTAATGCCTCTTCTAGGTCTATAAATGCCAAGTATGTTGGTTTGTTTTTCTTTAATGTTCCTTCTACTTTTAATCTGAGGCCTAAAATTGCTTCCCTTGTGTTTCCAGTGCTTCGCTATAGTGTTTACAGTTCATTATTTAATCATAATTTTCCACGAAACTATAACCGAAATCCAAAATTGTTCAAGATAACCCTTTCTACAAAAATTGTTTCAGTTTTATTTATTCATTTTTTTTATCCTATTATTTAATAAACTATTCTATGAGTTACTACTAATAAAAATGTATAGCGAATCTATATTTTATTACATAATATATTCTTAAGAGTATACTCAGAATAAATCTTTTTAAGACATCTTATTTAATAAAAATATTCCTTAAATATAATCCCATTTAATTTGCCTTAAAAGTGATTTATTATTCATTTTAAGAAAAACATTATGGTGATGAGATAGTAGAATAACGTATGGCTATATTTTCATTTGTATTTATTATTAAAATTAATATATGCATTATATATTATAAATTCATATATCAAACCGCAAAACACAAAGGCTTTTTGTTCAGCAGTCACCATCATTGTTAAAGCTGTATTTCATCAATCTAAGTTTATGTTTTTTTTTTCATTACAATATCTTTTATTCGTTTTTAAACTCAATTAAGAAGGATCTGATGGACATTTAATAATGAATAAGTACCCTTGATATATTTCACATGCAATATAAAAAATTTATAAAAATGCTCTTCAATATTGAGAATTAATTGCGTGCTTGCTCGGCTTATATGTCTGCTGCTTTTTCTTTATAATATTACACTTAAGTTTAATTTTATCTTAAATTTATTTTTTATATTAAACTAGCAATCCCGTCGCGGCTTCGCTCACGCTATTTGGTTACTTGTGTTTTTCCGTCGCGTTCAGGGGATGTTTAACCGGTGAGAGCTCTGCTCCCTGGACCCGTCTGTATTCATTAAACTGATGCTTGCGAGAATAATAATGATAAATAAAAATTAAATTCAATTTATAAAAGCTACTGTTTATTTCTTTAGAGCAACGTTTTGGTTAGTACAGAACTCATTAACAGGTTCTTAGATTTCCCGTCACTGCTTCGCTCGCGAAATTCATAATCACAATTAAAACATAAATTACCATCACAATGTTACCAAATCTCATAAAAATCGATTCAATAGTAGTTCCATAAAACGGAAAAAATTCTAAAAACAATTTTATCTTTTAAAATATTAAGATTCAAAAATAAAAAAAAATCTTTTTAGATATTTATCTGAAGAGTATTTGCAAGCTCAAATCGAGTGAATATTTCGTTTAGTGTAGCCGGAAATGGAAAAAATTGCAATAATTTTTAGTTCTCTCCCCCCTTTTTAAGGTCGAATTTAAAAAAAATCGAGGGTTTTTGAATATTAATATGATTACATAAAAAAAATAAAATAAAGTAAAGATAATATTTCTATTTGTTACCAAAAATTTTTAAAAATCTGATGTGGACACCATATGACTTACTTGTACATCTAATAAATTACATAGACACATGTTTTTAAAATGAAAAGTACATAAAATTTTATTTCATTAACTTCTGATATTTTTTCATATTTTTTTTAATTTTATTGCTATTATTAAATTATTATTTATTGTAAAAATCTTTTTACAATTAGAGGTTAATAATTAATTATTAATAAAGAAATATATTTAAATAAAAAAAGTTAAAAAAAAAAGGAAGATGAAGTCTGATTCAAACCGATGTGCCTTCCCCTTATGATATATCGTTGAAAAGCTCTCAATGAGGGCTTATTACTACAGTTAAGTAAAAGTCTAAATCCATTTTTTTTTAATTTTGACTTTTTGGACACGTTTGGTTCAATCGATTGCAATCAAAAGGGCAGGTGCACAACTAGATTTTACAACAGTCCTAAATCCGAAATTTCAACATACTACGGCTAATCGTTTTTGAGTTTTGCGAGATACATACTTACGTACAGATGTCACGCAGAAACTGGTCAAAATGGATTCAGGGAAAACGGAAAATGGATATTTCCGTTGATTGAAAACCGAAATTTTTTGTGATCACAATACTTCCTTTACTTCACACAAGTTAATTATTCAATTTAAATTTAATACAAATATTTATGTGTGATGCGCTGTAAAATAGATAAAAAAGTTTATTTCAATACAATATATAAAGTAATAAAAAGTAATTAATTTTTTTAAAAATTGATTGAAAAAATATGTTGAGTTAATGACTATATTAATTTTATAAATATACGAAAGAAGAGTTAATGTTTTTTCATTATTAAAGAGAAACTGTATTTTATTAGCTGTTTTATTGCTATTACATCTTTTTATTACGACTTTTTATGAATCAAAAATCATAAAAATTTAACACCGTGACCGTTCATAATATAATACGATGAAACAATATAATCTGGGAATATTATCATCGAAGATTTTCAAATTAAAAATGTTAAAATTTATAATTTATATATAAAAAGAAAAGTAAACAGAGTGTATGAATTATTGCATCAAAATAATAGCAAAAAACGTGATAAATAATGAAATGAAACTAAAAGAGGAGTTCGGTATACGAAGTTGAAGTGATGAAGATACCGCCTGAAAGCGGTTGACTCAAACAATCGTCCATAATTCATAAAGAGAGACACAAGAGGGATGCACGGACATCTACAAAGGGTTTTTGAGCTGAATGGTGACGCTTCCTTTGTCAAGTATTATGATGTCGTTTGTGGCAGCCTAATTGGAACGCACCAGACATACACGTTCACTGGAGTGCACCAACATATAACACCCACGCGCGCAAATAAATACACATACTTGTACATACAACTACGCATTCGAATATACGCAGAAAAGCAGCATTTATACCATTTAATATTTTGTAATAACTAACAGTGTTAATACCTTTATTTTTGTTTTGTGAGGTTATTTCTGCTTTTGTTACGATTATTTTTACCAATATCATCAAAGTACAAGTATTTCACTAAATTTTATGAAACGTAAAAAATTGAAGTTGAGAGGTTATCCATTCAAATTTGACAACTACAAAATAACAAGTTCAAAGTGAAATTTATTCTAGCCGTAGTGTGAATTTTTCACGTGTTCACTATCTTCATGCATAATTTCATCTCTTTAACTGCAGAATCATTTAATAAACTAATACAAAATTACATTAGTTTACAAAATAAATAAATATTATGGTAATTATTTAGTTGAGATGCCTCACCCCGAAATCACAAAAAAACATATCAAATTCATTCAAAATTAATATTTATTCATTAAATGATGTATTTTGGGTGTCGGAAAATAGAAAATTAGTAAAAATTTACATAATTATACAAATTAAAAAAGAAAATGAAAACTCAACAAAAACGCAACAGAACTACTAAAAACATTACTAAACAACTAAAAACGAAAAGTAACAGAACGTTTAACGAAAACTGCAATATTAACCACGAATACTCGGAGCAAGAAAAACGCAACGGCAATCATCAAGAGCTGAACCTAACCTAATTAATTATTTATTAATAATCAAAACATTACTGTTGATTGGTCAAGGTTAGCGAGCGTAGGTTAAGTTTGGTTAGATTAAATTATTTAATTTCATGTTTATATCTTTAAATATAATGTTTCACTTTAAGTATTTTTTTTTCTATTTTCATTGTGTTATGTGTTATTTGTATCACCATGTAAACTTTTACTAATTTTCTATTTTCCGACACCCAAAATACATCGTTAAATGAATAAATATTAATTTTGAATGAATTTGATATGTTTTTTTTGTGATTTCGGAGTGAGACACCTCAACTAAATAATTACAAATATTAATAATAAATAAAACAAAAATTTCTGTTGAATTACTTTTCGAAAAAGAAGCTTAATCAAAACAAATTCTTTTCTTTTGAATTAACATATAAATTAACAACTGTTTTAGATAGTTTGCTAACGTAATCACATTTTTCTCTAAGTAATGATAAAATATTTCTGAATTTGGTTTTAATGGTATTAAATGTCGATTTATCGTAGAAATGATTTTATACTTATATTTCGTTCATATAATTTTCATTCTATTAATTATTGTCTTTTTAGACGATTTTAATTAAATATTTTGAACAAATTTTATCTTTTCTATATTTAGTACTGTCTACTTTCTTTATCTTCACTTTTTATCTCTTGCTGACGCGTTTCGAAACCACTCCATAGTCTAAATTATTGTACTAGTATAATAAATTTAACTAAACGTAAAAACTATAGTGATCTTAATTAAAAAGATAACAGTAATTATCTTAACAACAACAATCTTAAATTTTATCTTTTTATTTCTTAATATTTCTAAATGTAAATGTTTAGTTTTACAATTTACTTATTTTTATTTTATAAATTTTTTCATAAGTAATTTTGGTCCTCACTTAAATAATATTTTAAGAAATATATAGATTATTCGGCCTATTTACCTAAGTATTTAAATCAAATTTCAATAAATTTTTAATCTAATGATAAAAACTATTTTTTCATAAAAGATATCCATTTTAGTTTTTTTGAAAAAAAAAACACGAAAAAATATATATTACTTTTAAATTTAAATTATTAATTTTAAAAATATTATAATATCAGTTTGTACTTACCCTCCGAGTTGGTCTAATGGTAAATTCGTTGTTGTAAATCAGCTGATTTTGAATTCAGGTTTAAATTCTAATAAAAGTAGTTGCTTTTATTCGGATTCGAATAACTTTTCCGTCAGGAAGGATAGTTTTTAAACTACACGGTTGGTCAAGTGGTGAACTCGCCATCGCATATCAGCTGATTTCGAAGTAGAGAATTCTAAGGTTCAAATCCTAGAAAAGGCAGTTACTTTTATAAGGATTTGAATACTAGATCGTGGATAAGGATGTTATTTGGTGGTTGGATTTCAATTAACCATACGTCTCAGAAATGGTCGACTTGAGACTGTACAAGACTACACTCCATTTACACACATACATATCATCATCCTCTGAAGTAATACCTTAGGGTAGTTCTAGAGGCTAAGCTGAAAAGAAAGAAGAATTAGAATCGTGGATATCGGTGTTCTTTGGTGGTTGGGTTTCAATTAACCACACGTCTCGAAAATGGTCGGCCTGAGTTAGTTCAAGACTAACTATTTATCGGTACAACTACATTACACTGATAAGTCGGTAATGACTTTAATTGTTGTTGCGACTATAAAAAAATATATTATAACAGAAGGTTTTTATTATTGTTGAAAATAAATATGGGTTAAAAAACTAAGATGAAGAGGGAAATGGGAAGGGAGTATAAAACTGTGTAAATATGACTGGGCGTGTAGTATTCAAATTTTTGCGTTATAAATAATAATTTTTACCATAATTTATTTTTATTTATTTTAAATATATTTATATTTTCATCCGTATATTATTCTAAATGAAACTGTCATGGTGGTAATATATATATTTTTTGTCTATTTCTCTGTGTTTCATAAGAAATTTTATTGCTTTAAATATTATGAATTATATTTATTTAAACATTTTCTTTCGTATAAACTTAGGCTATATATAACTTACAATTTTCGTGACGATTTTGGGTAAAAGCTGGGATATTTTTAATTTTTTCCGTTTTTTAAGTCCGGAAAAAAATAGCGAGTCATTCTAACAATTATCAAACATATTAAACAAAAAATGGACGAAAAATCTTTGTATAAATACGGCTGCAATCAAATCAAAGGCCATTTTTTTGTACATAAAAAAATTGTTTACTAATGATGGTTCTGTAGTTATAAACCTACAACAGTTTACGCTTGACAGGTCATGTAGATGGTATTCTTCAGTATCATCTCTTCTTCTTATTCATGTAAAGTATATAAAGTTGTTACAAATCAGTTGTCCTAATTCATATTTAGAGAATATTATTACTAATTACTATATTGCTCAGCCTAAATATTTTTTTTTTTTTTTTTGTTTAACCTCCGGATCCACCGTTAGGAATGCTTCAGAGGAAGAGATGAATGATTTGTAGCGTGTGTGAAAATGCCATGCCTGACCGGGATTCGAATCCTGGACCTTCGGATGAAAGGCCGAGAGGCTACCACACGCGCCACAGAGGCCGGCGTTCAGCCTAAATTTAGTTCTTCTCATGTTAACATATACATACAGTAACTTACATATATTCTACAACAATGTAATAGACAAATTAAGCATTCATACGAAACATATTAAATATATTATTTATTCATTGGTGAAGAATGTATTTATTTACTTATTATTATACTATTAACCAGCAATTTACGTACAGAATAATTAATTCTAACCAAGGCGAAAGTTGTTCGACAGTATTAATAAGTAAAATTTTGTAAAATCATCTGATAGTATTGACTACATTTTACTGACAAAACCGGGGTCCATTTTGGATTTTTTGTTGAACTTAAGAAATTATTTGGGTTTTGTCTTAAAGATAAAACACAATTTTATCTTTCTAATTCTCATTTTGCATTTCGTTTCTAAACACGTACAACTAGAATTTCACAATATCCAATCATTGTCCTCTACTGTTTACACTGATCTTTAGTGGTTCACTGGATTATTTTAGAAGTCTGATGTTTTGGAGATAATCTAAATGTATTTAACATTCTAGAACTCGATTCAGTGGATCAGGATAATTTAGAGGGACGGTATGATAGAAATATCTAAAATCTAAATCTAAATGAAAAATAATTACTTATTCAGAGGAAGGATCCAACTGGGATCGTATTGACGTGAATGTCTTCACTTGGACGTCATCCCTTCTTTAAGTATTATATTTAATAGGGATTAATTTTAATCTTTATTTTCAGTAAATTTTCAAAGATGTAAGAAAAGAGCGGGGAGTTTGTTATATAAAATAGAAATATTTTTGGAAATACGAAAACTGTATTTCTCTAATATCCAATAGTAAGAACAAATTTTGCTGTTTCTGCTGCACTTAATATGACAACGGTATAAAGAGTATTCAACTAATTAAGTTCAGCTGTAACTTTCTTTGAGCGTCTATTTTTTTTAAAAAACTCAGACGGATTGCCTAGATAAATTTTAAACCTAAATTCACGTTTTATTTTAATTTAATGTTAACTAAAAAAGTCCACCTAAAAATAAATTGATCATATTGCAATCCAATCAATTATAAAAAATGAAAGTTAAAAACATATTGCTTAATTTGGATATTTTCATTTTTTTCTCTAAAATACTATACACTATTTTCCAAATGGAAATTAATCCGCATATAATGAAAAAGCTGAATTATAAAAAACTCGTCTGTTGTACTAAAGAAAAAAAAACGATTTTACACGACTCAGTACATATACATATATAACCAGTATATAAAAAAATGGAACAAACATTTTTTAATATAGAAAAATAAAAATTACCGCAATATTACAAAGGATTGTTATTTTTTTAGTAATAAACTGAATTTGATGAATGAATTAAATTTAATTCTAAACAGATGGATTGTAATATTTATTCAATCTACTAAAAATTCGATGGATTATATTTCAACAAATAAATTACATTTAAGAATGAAATTTATTCAACTATTCATGTGAATTGAATCAAATAATAAAGCCTCATAAACATGTTGGAATTTCTCTCTCATTCTCTCGCGCTCTCTCTCTCACTATAACTCCCTCTCTCTCTTTTTCCATCTAAATTACTGAATTATATTTTATATATTGTAGAACCTCTGTTAACCGAAATACCGTTTAACCAAAATGAACGACAAAATAATTGTATGTTTCTCATTTTCATAATTAATGTTTGTTTTCCGGATGAAAATCGAAACTTAATGTAATAAATATTGTGTGTAAAGCGTGATTTGTCATAATAGCTCTAATATAAATATGTTTCCTTAGTTTGAAATAGAAAGAAAGGATACGTGGTTACTCGTCAGGTCAACTACCTCTACGACCCCGTATAGACAGAGGAGAAGGATAAGAGCCTTGCGGCCTGTAGGGTTGTTTTGGCACTTTCGGTAGTTCAAATCGTCTACTCAGTAACCGTCCATGCTAGGTGATCGTATTTATGGCTTTTGTGATGATACCTTGTATGAGCTGAATTTAATAATTTGTGCATTCTGTCAACAAAGCGGAAACGGGTTGTGATAATGATATAAAAAAAAAAGTTGAAGGCTATGAGAAGAATGAAAAATAGTTATATTCTGCAATCTGTGGCAATCGATTTTGGTGCTGGTGTTTCTACAGTTTCTGATTGAGACAAGGTGAAAAATATGTTTGAAGAGTTTGCTTGTACGATGCCAAACAAGAGAACAATGAAGACGAGTCAAAATGAGAAAACGAATGAAGCTATGTTTCTATGATTCACCCAACAAATGGAAACAGGAATATCATCATTAATAGGTCCCATTATTCTGAAAAAGGCCAAGGTTTTATCCGAAATAATTGGTAAGGAAGGTACAGGATTTAAAGCCACTGCTGAATAGCTCAAAAAATGGAAAAATAGGTATACAATACGCTGAGTGAATTTTGTGTGGGGAAAGGTTATCGGTCGACGTTGATGCTATGAGCGATTTTAAAACAGAAATGAACGACTTTCTCCTAGGATACACAATATATCAGATCATAATGCAGACGAAACTGGGTTAAGTTTTTAAAACGTTACCTAAAAAGTAACTTGCTTTAAGGGATGAAAAGAGTATTCCTGGACACAAGATGAACAAACAAAAAGTGACAGTTTGATTTTGTAGTAATGTTGCGGGAACTCATAGACTGTGACCTATGGGATGTCTCAAAACATCAGAGCTTTGAAGGAAATTGAGAAAATGCTCTTCCCGTGTACTTCCGACACCAAAAAAATTCCTGGATATTCACTAATTTGTTCACTGAGTTGGTCAACAATGAATCTGTCCTCAGCGTTGAGTCTTCTTTAAGGTCAAAAATCTTTTCTAGAAAGGCTGATTTACTCAACTGATAATGCACCATTGCACCCTCAAAATCTGTTTAATGGAGACATAATCGTCCAATTCTTACCATCAAATGCAACAAGTTGGATTCAGCCTTTAGATGAAGAGGTGATAGAGTGCTTCAAAAGGTATTACCGGTCACTGTTTCTGAAATCTCTATTACAAGAGGCAAACGACCCAAAATGTGCTCCCGAAAACGATTAACATGAAGATGTTGTTTACTGATGTGCCCAGTCCTGGGAGAAAATAACATCGTCGCTTTGCAAAAAATGTTGGAACAAATTTTGATGGGATATTAATACGAGATGATTATAAAAAATACGAAAATCTTCAGGAATTAATTGAAAAAATATCAGAAAGTCAAGAAATCAACCTAGCTGAAAAAACTGAATGGCTCAAAGGGGATGAATCAAAATTAAATTTCAACTTTCAAGACATTGGTGATATGGTACTATCCCAACCACAAGAAAACAACAATGCCGCAGACGATCAGCAGAGACCAACAACCACGATACCGCTAACGATATATTTAATGCCTTTGAGGTAAGATTTTTTATTTAGAGTTATAATATTAAATAAGGCTGAATAAATAACGCGTTTTTCACAAAGTGTTTTATTCACATTATCAGGTGATGTTACATTTTGTCGAACGATCTGATGAATCAAAGTCCTCTTACGTTCTCCTAATGAAAAAACATTGTGATAAGAAAAACAAAAAAATCGAAGAATTTATTTTTTAAAAAATCATCTGGATTTTTGGGCAATTACCCTAAAATAGTCGAAATTAAAAATTTATACGAACCAAAATTAATTCCCAAAAATTAATATCAAGATTAATATCAGAAAACTCTGTACCGATTTCAACAAAATCTAAATCCAAAGCATACATTTGAATTCACTCCCGCAAAACCAATTTTAATGTTCATCACCCATTAAATATATTACAAAACCTTTAAAATACTACATTAACAAATAAATTTACACTTAAATTACAGTTTATACTAGTGAAAGTTTTAAATATTTTTGTTAATTATGCTAATCTACATCAATAAGTGATAGCACTTATTTTCATTCAGAGATGAAGGATTGTTACACATTTCTAACATATATAGTTCATACTTAAATCGCCTGATCAAGTTTGTGTTTCAATTTATTTCCTTTCGAAGGAGAAATACACGTACATATTCCTTACACTTAAAACCCTATACTTCTTCACACAGCAGTCTTTCTAACCGCTATTTATCTTTCTCTATATGCTCACCTTCTACATTACTGGTATACATTTCAGCATTAAATTTAATGAAGTTTCTCTAAAGTCATAAAGGCAATTCATTATTTACCCAAAATCTGTATACTGTAATCTATATAATGCGAAGTACTTAACTAATAATACTTTACATAACTATTTTTTTTCTTTAGTTCCACCTGAGGTTCGGGCTTGCTTTGATATGAAGACAAGCTCAGGGAGATTCAGGAGAAATTCCCCACTCCTGCACTTCTTCCGCTATCTTTGTCTGGACAATCTTAACCAACATCGTGAGTACCACGTGCCACGATGCTTAGTCTGGATCATAGTAGGCACGCCGGATTCTCGGGCATGGTTCTCAGGAGAAGGCACGCCGGATTGTCTTTGGCATGCTTTACTATGCTGCAGGAACCGACCGCCGATCGCCGAACATAAAGACCATGTGTTCTGCGGCATCTTTCTCCTCGCAATATTGCCATCCTCGTATAGGTATGTATTATAGCATTTGGACCGGTAAGGAACTGGGTCAATTCGTACCCTAATTTTCCATGCTTGCGGTCCACTATCTCTAGAGGTCCGGAATCAGCCAGCGGGAACTTCTGCCTTTCGTTGACTGATCTCAATGCTTTAAATATCTGATAGAAAGTAGTGAGTTGGTATCCATGTAGCCTAATATTCTCACCATAATTTTTGAGAAATTTATGGTAATGTCTTAGTTACAAGAATTTCAGATGCTCTGTACATATATATATAATTAATTAATAAATGAAAAATAAATAATTAAAACCAAATAACATATTTTCTTTTCTCTTTGCTAATTAATTTATTTAATGCTTTTTTATTTCCTTCTACGAAGTAAAGGAAGTATTGCGAAAAATTTCGGTTTTCAGATTTCAACGGAAATATCCATTTTTACCATCCCTGAATCCATTTTGGTTAGTTTCGGCGTGACGTCTGTGTGTACGTATGTATGTATGTATGTATTTCGCATAACTAAAAAACGATTAGCCGTAGGTTGTTGAAATCTTGGATTTAGGACTGTTGTAACATCTAGTTGTGCACCGTCCTTTTTGATTGCAATCGACTGAACCAAAAGTGTCCAAAAATGTCCAAAATCCAAAACAAATTCCAATTTGGACTTTTTCTTAACTGTAGTAATAAGTTTAACTGCAGTTATTGTGAGATTTTCAACGATATGTCATTAGTGGTACTTATTCTGATTGGTTCCAGAGTTATAACCAAATGAAATTTTAATTAATGAAATATTTGGATCTTAGAAGGGGAAAACACATCGGTTCAAATCAGACTTCTCCTTTTTAACCTTTTTGTTTTAATTTAAATATATTGATCTATTAATAATTATTAACCTCTGATTGTAAAAAAACTTTTACGATAAATATTAATTCAATAATAAAAAAAAAAAATGAATGAATATCGAAGATATTCGTTCAAGATATAAATTAAATACAATGTTATGTACTTTTTAATAAAAAAAAATGTTTTTATGTAATTTAATAGGTGTACAAGGAAGTCATGTAGTGTCCACATCATATGTTTTAAAATAAATATGTTGAATGTCAAATAACATATTGTCTTTTACCTTTATTTTTGTTGTGTTGGATTTTCATCAAGTATCGTCTTCATCCATCGATTATTTAAATTAATTAGTTTTAAATTATAAGCAGAATATCCGTTTTTTTATACGCTTTTAATTTTTAATTAGCAAAACAAGTGTTTAATTACTCTGAAAGTTTCAAAATATAATAATAAAGCTATAGCTGTAAATTTTCATTGATTTTCATTGTAAGCTAAAAATAAATTATCAATTTTCACACAGATAAGTAAAAAAAAAAAAAAGTCGTACAACAGTGGGTGACAGTTGTCAACAACAAAATTAATACAGTTTTGTCGTGAATGTAGTAGGAGTAGACATTTACCAACAACAATTCATATCCTTTTGGTTCCGTTTTATTCACTATGATAATACATGGATTTCTAATATCTACCTAGTGATATTTCTGGTGCATTCTGTACCTGTCGTTTAACAGTTTGTCACATTCTGACTGATGATATGCGTTGTGTAATTCAGATTAAAAGTCAAACTAGTTCCCTTAGATTACAGATTTGTCCAACTACTTCAGAAAGAGAGTAATTTATTAGAGTGATATATTTAAATATATGAAGTATGTGTTTGTACAAATACTAGTTCCTAAATAAATTATAATTATTGTTGGTGAAAATGGCTTATTTATTGTAAAGTATTCTAAACTAATTTTGAAAGTCACGCCGAATAACTATTAACCTCTTTTATTAGTTACATGGATACTCTTGGACACTTGTTACTTCAGTCTAGCTTTAAAATTTATTTAATGATTGATTATTCTGTGTCCATTGGTTATAGAGTGAGGCGCGGGTATTGCCCTTTCGCGAAACGATTAAATACTTGAAAGGGCTACAAATCAGAAGAAGTGAGCGAAAATGTTTGGAAGAAGCCTACAGCGAAGGCGATAAAAAAGTTAAGTATAAACACCGATGGAAATGTCAACCAAAGTATTTGCATCGGTGGTATACGTAGAACAAACTGATTATATGTAATCAGGTAAGCTCTAGGAGCTATTAGGAACACTGGTCACTAAACTGTTTCGAGGCTCAGTAGCCGTTAGTGGCACAGATATTCGGTCTTATGCTTTACCGAAGGGGGTGTTGGCGGGAGAAGTACCAAGAAAACCAAAAAAATTATGTAATCAGAGTTAGAGGGTTTAAAAAGACGACGTCCGGTAAAGTCCATCAGAGCTAGGAACAGAGGAGAGTTGGTATGGCAACCGGAATCGCTACAAGGTAAGTGTCTTTCACTAAGAGGAGAGACATTCTAGTACTAGGTAAAAAACTTGTTTTTTATTTTTTTATTTTTATGAACAATTTCGCTATTGTGGAGGTTATAGTCTTTTCTAAGATAAATTAATATAATAACTGCGCCACAAATTAATTTGTATAATCTGTTTATTTAGATATCGTTCAATACTAATATAATAAATAAATATTCATCCTATTACTATTGATTAGTTCTATTGTTAACTCTTTATAATTTCTTTATTGATTTGTGGTAATACAAATAGTAAAAAAACGGTCGGACCGGTTTTGGTTTTTAACGTATCATTTTAAAACTGATGGAGCGATATAAGAAAGTTACTAAAGTTTTCGGTAATTTATTACAACAAAAAAATTTGTAGTTATGCTGGTAAAAATAATATTAAATGCCGTTGGCGCAAGTACTCGTATTTGTAAGATTAGCATTAAATAAACAATTTGATTACAGTGAAATTTACTTTACCAAATTATTTTCATAAATACTTGAAATTTATTCTAAATCTCTATAGTTTGATTATTACCAATCCTTCCATAGAGGAAGGATTAAACCTAACTGATGCCTGGCGTCAAGAATGGGCCACAAAGCAGAATAACCAAATTCCATATATTACTCATAAGGCGCCGGGTTTTGACTTGCCACGTAATATATGATCAATGTTAAACAGAATACGAATTCAGCATGGCAGGTGCGCCTATTTCATGTAAATAAATGGGGTAAAACACTGACGCCCCTTTGCGAGTGTGGTGAAAATCAAACTGTTAAACACGTCACAGAAGTATGACCTAGGAGAGCTTATGAAGGGACTCCTTAAGATTTCCTGATGGCGACTCCAGAATCAATAGCTTATATTAATTTGTTTGTAATTTTTGACTGTAACTGGTCAACACTAGTTACAGTCAAATTACAGTTATTTACGTTAAATAAATAAAATAAATAAATATTATCAATGTGAAATTATCGATATCACTTGATTCTTAGTTTATATTAATTTTATCTACGATTAGAAATTGGAAGTCATTTTATCTAGGACATGTAAAATTCATAATTTTTAAATTTCCAGAAATAAGAGCCAACAATATAATACTACTTTTCTTTGGTTTTTATATTATAATTATTACTAAGTAATTTTTAACATTCGGATGAATTTTATTTGTGCATTTTACCTTTTCTGGTAAAGAAGAAATGAAATATGAAATGAAGATACCTTTTCATTATTTTATTATAGTAACGCTGTTATATTTATAAGAATTTCAAATATGTCGTAGCACTGATAAGAGGAATATTATTATGTCCATACCGCATCTGTCAGTACGTGGATGTTTTTTCAATATCATTCTGTTTTTCAATAACAAATATTTAGAATCTTTTCGCAAAAAAATTTAAAAAGCGTTTTCTTCATTTTTTAAATTTATTTCTTCTAATAATAAAATTTATGAATAACATACGATTTTATAAGATACTGTTTAAAGTACAATATAAAAAAGATTGAAATATATTTAACTGCTAGTTTCTGTGGAGTTTTTAATGATGTTCTAAATTATGCAAGCTGGAATAATAAGAAAACTGTAAAAGTTATTGGTAATGCATTTTAACTTACGCACAGAGTTGGTCAAAAGAAACAGATAATAAATTTTATTTAAGATTCTACCGGTATATTTAGTCGAGATTACTAAAGAAAAGGAAATTAAAACGAGATGTTTTAAATAGTAAAGTAAAACATATTTTTAGAAAACACATTTACTATAAAGTACCAAAAAATATGCATGTGCAGACTCTGGTTTAATAGAAACAGAATAATACTAATAGCTATTTCTAGAAAAATAATAAATATTAGTAATCTAAAGAATTCTATCTTAAAATATTTTTAACTAAATTAAATATTTTATTCTCATTTCCTCTGAAATTGTTTTAATTTTAGCAGAGACTTTTGTCTCTGCTAAGATCTCAAGAGTTTTTTTTATATGTATTCATATACTACTTGCGCGCGCGTATCTATATGAAAATCGATATCAAATAAAAAATTAAAATTCATAACGTATACGCTTAGTCTATAAACGATACTGTAACAATTCAGTAATTACAATTCTTCTTGTGAATTAAGAAAAAATTACTGTAAGTTTATTCTTATCACGATAATGTTATGAGATGTCATAGTAAAATTTTAGGTCGGGATACCGCACGTAACATTTAGTCGATCAGAAAAGGGTGAATTGTAAAAAAAGAAGTATGAGGAAAATATATAGAAAAAGATAGGAATGATGAAGAAGGGGTAGAAAAAGAGGTAGAAAAAAAAGAAGCAGAAGAACGATCTGGAAACCAATTTTCCTGCCGGTTGGTTCTTCCAGTTGGAGATTGTGTTTTTACGATTGGAATCTCTCCTTTCCCATTATATCTCCGTTTGGCGTTATCAAATCCGCTGCGACAATTTATTGGAGCTTCATAAGATAACTCCCACTGGGTCAGAACACTGAAAAGCAGCCAGCAAAACTGTATGCAATTCACCTTACAATATTCTTTATTCTATATCGCATAAATCTTTCCATACAATATTGCATCCAACTGTTAATAAATATATTCAAATGAAATAAATATCATGTAGAGAAGGTAACATATATGAAATTAATTAATTTCGTTATATTTTTATTAGGTTATTATATTTTTATCTAACATGTTTTCCATTTTATGACAATTTTTTTTGTAAAGATATTTAGAACTCGATATTCTGACGTCATTCAATAGATTAAAAGATACCACTTCTAAAAATGTAGCTAAATGGTAACTCATTAATTTACTTATCATCCCCTTATTAACAGGTTATATTAATAAACAAAATAGAAAACTAAAGAATAAAAATGAAATTAGTTGGTATTTAATAATAAAAATACTTTTTTATCACATGTTAGTCATTTTTCTTTAATACATAATTCTTTAAAAAAATGTAATGTGGACCCCACATGACTTCTTTGTACGCCTATTATTAATTTACATATATTTCTTTGTTATTATTGAATTGTATTTATTGTAAAAATGTTTTTACAATCACAGATTAATTAATTAATCAATATATTTAAATTGAAAAAAAAGAAGTTATAAAAATCCCTTTCAGCACGCCGGAAGGCGGAGGTAGATTTCACCGGTGCTAAGTAGGGATATAAAAATTCCAACGTTAAGTTAAAAAAAAGTCAAATTTACTCAATACGACATGGTTGCATGTGAAAAAAAGTTTCGCATACGACAAGCCCAATCATACAATTCCAGCAACATTTTTGTCATCCCTTGCCGTAAGGGTTGGTCATATTAAAAATTATTTCAGACAAAAGTTTTAGGTAATGTTTAGGGACTAACGGCCACTTTAAACCGATTTGATACTGTGCCTATTAAGGGAGGTATGACTCTTTTTTGACTTTGAAACCCCATTTTTTTAAACCCCTGGGCCAATGGTCGGTAATATAAAAAAAAATACTTATATAAGCTTTAGGCCCTTATCCAAAGAATAGTAGGAAGTTTAAACGAATTTGATATTTTACTTTATAGAAATATTTTGTTTTTTAGAAAAGGCACCCCATTTCCACCCCCATGGTCCGATTTCGACCATTAAAAAACTCGACCGAGATTTTGAGCCGAGTTATTTTAAAAGAATAATTTGAAAGTGATTGGTATAAATTACGGCAGTTATCGTGTCCACAAGAAAGTGAAATATATATATATAAACTTATGAGCTGACGGTGGTTTTGTGGTCTGGGGGATATGAAATGCGAAGACATGTCGAAATTTTCCGGAAGTCGAATCATGCTACCAATTACAATAGGTAGCTTTCTTATGAAATCTACCTAAAAGGAAATGAAGTTGGTTTCTCGCCGATGTGCTTTGCCCTTTTAAGATCCAAATATTTCATTACTTAAAGTTTCATTGGGCTATAACTCTGGAACCAATGAAAATAAGTACCACTTATGATATATTATTGAAAAGCTCTTAGTGAGGAATTATTACTGCAGTTACGAAAAAATTTTGATTTTGGCCTTTTTTTGACACTTTTGTTCCAGTCGATTGCAATCAGTAGGGGAGGTACACAACTAGATGTTACTACAGTCCTCATACAAAATTTCAATATCCTACGGCTAATCGTTTTTGAGTTATGTGCGATACATACGTACGTATAGATGTCACGTTAAAACTAGTCAAAATGGATTCAGGGAAGGTCGAAATGGATATTTCCGTTGAAATCTGAAAACCGAATTTTTCACGATTACAATACTTCCTTGCACTAAGTACAAGGAAGTAAAAATACGATGTTTCTATGTAATCAATTGCTATGAAAAGGTGTTTTTTTGTCTCTTAAATGTAATATAAATGATTACATTGCTTCATTATTAAATTTTATCTATTTATTAATAGACCTGATAACACCTGATTGGTTTTTTGACATGATTGGTGCTGAAAACTATTTATTTTTTAATCATTAAATTACAAAAGTTTAAAAAAAAATATTCTTACTATAATTCTACTTCACATTTTTTTTTTATCATAGGTTAATATAGTGAATAATATTAAAATATTCTAATAAAAGTATTTCAAAAAATATCTAAATTTCGTCGCCTAATTTGGAGGAAAAATATATGTATTATTTTAAAAATTAAAAAAAAGATTATATCTTTAATTAATCCAGATGAGTGGATGCTATAAATTAAGTATTTACCTTACCTCATGTGTTCAGGTAATAATGTATGTTGGGTAAGGCTGTTCCACATGATACAACGAATAAAACGTTGAATATGTCCTCTTAAAATATCTAATGAAAACTTAACTAGTAGAAATAAGAATTCAATTATTTACTAGTAATTATGTAATAAATTACAACGTTAGATTAAAGCATTAGTTTCAGAATTCACTGACAATATAATTCATACAATTAGTAAATTGTAGAATTATTGATTCTAGAATTAATATTCTTTTAAACTGCATTCTAAAGCCGTAAGAAACGTTGGAACAACTTGAATTAGACAAAAAATTAATGTTATAATTTCTACTGTGAAAAATATTTTTAAATTTTCTTTTATTTTGCTTGATATTTTTTATTTTATTGATCCAGTACTATTTATTATTTAAGACATATTTTTATTATGTTAGTCATGGGACTCATCCCCAAGATTCCGTTTAATACATTAACAGACTTTTTATTTAATACATAATGTAAATTTTTTTATGTGTATTTGTATTTATTTGCTTAATTTAAATATATTATTCTGCATGCAACACCTGTTACATGATATCTTGAGTTGCTATCAACATTAAATTACTTTCATGCAACAAATGATTACTCGAATTTTAGCTAATAATGTTGTAAAATGGATTCAAAATACTTATTTTATACGATTATAATCAAAACAGGATTCATTTATCCTATACTGGCTCTGACTTTTATTTTGGTTGTTTTTATCAAAAAGGAAATATAAATTTCGGAAACTGTTTGTAGAAATTTATATTAATATAAATAGCTCACATCCATGACATTTTCATGTCATTTAACTACTAAAAATAGCTTATCCATATTGAATATTTACTGAATCAAACAACTTTTTTTTATGTTAATAAAAAAAATAAGAAGAAGTCATAAAATTATATTTTACCGATGTGAAAAAACTTCAAATAACGAAAATAAAATGAAATTTCATTTACACGTTGAGAATGGGTGTAACTCAAGAGTTTTTCAGATACGCGAACTTTTTTTTTTGGAGCTTGATAGTTTGGAAAACTGGGCAAATAGACTCCCATAAATTTTAAATTATAAAGTAACAGTAATATAGTCCTATCATAATCTTATAATTTTTTTACAATTTTTATTATCAATTAAAAAAATATATTGTATAAACACATGTAACTAAATCAGTGAATTTAAAATAATAGAAATTTTGTAAAAATAAATGGATAAAATTACTACTAAAATAACTACTATTAGTTTAGATTTAATTTACTAAGAATTTGGCACCGTTGGTATTAATACAATTGCATAAATTAAATTTCCACTTACTAACAATTTAAAAAGTGTAAATCCTAGTACTTTCAGAGCTGTTACTCCATCTTCAGGATTTTCTAAAAGATGTTAATGAACATCTTTTCTGAACGTAACAGTTTAATTTAAAAACGATTATTGATATGAATTTAGATTAACATCTTTTAGAAAATCCCTGAGGATTAAGTATCAGCTCCGAAGTTGTAGGATTTACACACTTCTTAAATTGTTGGCAAGTGAAAATTTAATTTATACAACTACTATTTGACCTACATATTATGGAGACAAAAAGATAAAAAAAATAGTAATAATTTTTGAAAATTTAATAATAATATCTAGATAAAGTTTGCCGGCCTTCGTAGACGCGAGTGGTAGCGTCTCGGTCTTACGTCCAAAGGTCCCGGGTTCGAATCCCGGTCAGGCATGGCATTTTCACACGCTACTTGTCATTCATCTCATCCTCTGGAGCAATGCCTAACGTTGGTTTCGGAGGTAAAAAAAGAAGATTAAGTTTAAAAAAAATAAACTTAAGTTTCAGTCAATCAGCGCCGTGATTGATGAGAACACACGTCAATAAATTAACAAGTTACAGATTCAAGAAAACAATTTGATTGCTGTGCATTAGCTAATTAAAATTACTTTTTAATAAACTAATACAGATTTTAATTATCAATTTATTTTATAGCAAAAGCAGTATAATTTTTAATTTCAGAATATTTTAAACTCGTTAATAATCTGTGTGACATAATCAGTATTAACTAATCTCTTTTTAAATTAGTTTTTGCATAAATGAATCAAGATTATATTTCTCCAAAAAAAAAAGTTTTTCGTAGTAATTTCTGCAACGATACTAATTATAAAATTATAATTATAATCAAATAAATTATATTGTAATAACTAATTGAGGGATGGTTTGACTGTTGAAGTAAAAATTAGTGTTATTTATGAACTCAAAAATTAAACACTTTTAAATATTTAATTAATTTGAATTTTACTTTTACAGAAATAGTAAACTTGAGAAAACTTTTTTAACGTGTAAACTTTACTGAAATTGGGGGTTTTGAGTTCCATTCATTAGCCTCTTAAAATATTTAGACACAGTTTAAGTTGTTTCGAAAATAAGGAATAACGTAAGTCCTTTGTTCTGACTTTTGTTACTGGGCTAAATTTAATACTTTCGCTGTCTTAATGCCTTTTTATAGAGATTTAACTAATTTATTTAACTTTATTTTTTGTTCCTTTGATTTTAGTTTTTTAAAAACCATTTTTTTTTTTTTTAAATTGGATAATTGACAAATCAAAATAATTAACAAAATTCTTTGTATGATAATATAGTTAGTAGTACAACTATTGGAATAATCCAACTGGTTTATTACTAATTTTTTCTCTGTACTCAAAACAGTCAAATACAAAAATATTTACAAATTTATGTAATGTAATAAATTATTTAATTACATTAGTACAGTATTTCTTACACTGCTGTGTTTTTACAATTGGTTGTATTAAAAGAAAATAATATTTAACATTCATCAAACATTTAAGTTATAGTATAATCTTTCTTATAGTAATATCTTATTTTAAATAATCAATCGACTCTTTTCAAGCAAAGCCACTGTGTGGGATGCATTATTATAAACCAATTGATAATTACAGATTATATAGTCAGCCCAACAAAAATGAGCAATGAAGGCCATTATTTCGATTGGTATTTACGCTTTCTGATTTGAAATATAAAACAAAGATTCTAAATTCAAGAAAAAATGCTTTTGTTTATCACATTTTAGTATTTTTACATTTTTCTTTCCCAATGATTATTAAAGGGGAAATTATGATGATTGTGTCAAAAATGGGGTATCGGGTTTTTTGCAAATCTTTATGTTTTAAGGTCAAACTAGTTCTTCGAGATCAAAGAGACATATATATATATAAATGTGTGTGTGTTTGTGTGTGTGCACATATGTACGTATGTGCCGCATTGCTTTTGGTTCAAAAATTTCTATATATGGGGTAATTGATCATATTTTTTTCAAAATTCGTTAAGGATATCGCAAAAATTTCGATTTTATTCAGTCACCTTACAGAAAACTTTGGCAAATGTTTTACGTACATCATATAAAAAATTAATCAAAAAAAGTTTTTAAATCAATCTCGCCTATAAAAAAATTTGCTTTTTTGCTTTATCTTCCTTCGGTTTTAATATTTAAGTTTTTTTATTTTCGTTTTTTATACATCATATATAGAAAATAAATTGTAAACAATTGTCTACAATTTTTCAGAATTATAAACCCTGGACCTTAAAAACTGAAAATTTTTGTGTTTTTCTTTTAACATTTTCATGTTTTGAACGAGGTGTTAGACTCAGAGAAAAATATACGTAAGCAAATTTTTTACTTAATCTAAATATTAATTTTTAGTGAAATCTTTTTAAATTTATTCCCCAAACAATTTTTTTTTGTGGGACTACCTTTTTTAATTTTTATTAAGAAATTTTTTTCTTTTCGCTTTAAGGACAATTAAAACTTAGGTAGTTTTGGCCCTTATAATCCAAAGTTAGAAGAATTTTTTTATTGCTATTATAAAAGCTATACTTCATTTTTTCAATACTTTTTAACAATTATTTTTTTAAATCTATCATTTGTTTTTGTTAAGAATTACTTCTTTATAAAGGATTTTTACTAAATTGCTTCCTTTTTGAGTAAGGGTACCCTCAAAATCAAATTTTTATTTATTTGAAATTAAGAAATTTTGATGCTTAAATCTTATTTTACTAATCATAATCAATAAAAGAGCCCCATTAATAAAGTGGGGGGCCACAATATTTAAAAACATTCGGACTTTTTTCGTTACTTATATTTAAAAGTTTATTATGAAAATAAAAATAAGGCTTTTAATCACTAAATTGGAAAAGCTTTCCGATGAGGTTTTGTAATGAAATTTCTGTGCAAGGTACTGATTGTACTGTATGACTTAACCGGGGTATCCGGGAAAGCAATAAGGCTTTAGTAAAACTTTTTTTTTTTTAAGAAATAATCCTTAAAAGAAAATAATAATTAAAAAAATATTGTTTAAAAATGTTGAAAAAATAAAGTATAACAAATAATAAAAAATAGTAAATAAAAGTACTTAAAGTACTTTTATAAGTATGATATAATCCTGCTACTATATAAAGATTTTAAGAATTATTTATTTAACAAAAAATAAAAATACATATTTATTTCCAATTTTACTATTAAGACAGTCCGAAAAACAAGTACAGAATCAACAACTTTTTTTTGGTAAAAAAAAAAAAAATGAATAAAAGAAGAAAAAAATATCAATTTAAATCGCCTCTACATCATTTTACACACTCCATCTCTTATTGATCCAAAAAACACGAAAATGTGAAGTATTTACATATATTCGGTAATCTACTAAGCATTGCATGAACATCAGTTTGTTCATACAGACATATAACATTTATATTATTTTTTGTAATAAAACTAAAAAAAACTTAAAAACAATAAATTTGAGAGAACAATAATATCTTTATTTTAAACTAAAGATTTTATTAATTTCTTTAATTATTCTATATTTTAGCATTGCATTATTTTTCACATAAATCACATTCATATAATAACATTTGAATTCGTAGTTCTTGTGTATCCTTTATTAGCTTTAATTATAAAAACACTTTAAGTCACCTGACATGGGAGACAAGTTACACGCAAAAACGGCCTAAACCTTCTCTATAATAAAAAGAATTCCATGGCAGCTTACTAGAAAAACCGAACATTGATTTCTTTACATAGTCTAATGTGGTTTCGAAGATCAGCACTTCAATCCCCAATGAAAAACAGTACATGTAAAAATTTCACTTTTTATCATTAGTGATGCCTGTATATGAAACATCATTGGAAAACTCTGGGACATATATATAAAGAACAAATTAATATGCCCCTTTTGCCAGGTAACGTTAGACGTAAACAACTTAGAGTATGAACATACTGTTTTTAGTATCAAAACAAAGAATTATTTATACCTACTTGTAGTCTTCATACGTAAACTGTACTTTAAGTCGTTACGTTGGTTCTCATACAAAACTACATTGATAAAATTTAGTTTAAAAATTAAACTAAGGGGGTAACATTTTAAGATTATCAGTATAACACGAGAAATGTTTCAGGTCTGGAATCCTGAAATTAGATCTTAAAAACACCAGTCAGATCATCGATTGATTCATATGACCTTTCGAATCCTCCGGGTTCTTGTTTAGCTTTATTCACCTCTATGCAACTGTATACCTTGCTTGTGTAATAAATACAGTTTGTTACATCTCTGAACCTCCAGGCTAAGACATATAAATTAGAATCTACCTTGATAATGTAACTCGATGCACTGTATAGGAGCCACCTTAGCGTTAATATATAATTGGTCAGGCCTGATCTCAAATTCCTCCTACACATTGTAGGGCAAGACCCACTTAAGCACCCGGTCAAAAGGCTACGGCTCGGCTACTAATAAATTAATTATGCGGCAAATAACCATTAATAAGAAGAGTAATTAACTTTAAAATAAGACAACTTTGTGATAAAATATTAAAACCAAAATTGGGCATGATAAACAATAATCACACCATAATAATTACTGATTTTAAATTAAATGTGATCTAAGAGAAAATACGTAAAGACCTTTGTGAGGATTCGATTCTGGGGCTTTTATTTTACAAACTAAAAGTGCTAGTAGCTGAACTGTCGAGATGATCAAATTATAAACAGTAAAAAATTTAATTTAAATTAATAATAATTATTATTATTGTAGTGCAATAAATATAATTAAGTTTCTGATAAAATTAATAAATTATCACACCAATTTATTCTCGCATTTGTAGTAAAAAATGCTACTACGATATGATGACTTTTCAAACATTGATTAAACCGAATTACTTTGTAAAAGTGAATGTGACTAAATACTAAGAACAAAATAATTCCAAACCTCACTTTTCTGATGAGAAAAAGAGTTACGCAAGATTCATGCATATTGGGGTAGTATAGCCATTAGTATCATCAGTGCTCAGCCATAATAACGTTCCTAATCAAATTCATACCGAAGCAAACCTGATTAAATGTATTATGAGATTAACTAAAGAATTAATGCTTTTAAAATAACATCATTACAAGTCTCATAAAGAGAACTTAACAGAAGAAAAACATTATTTCCTTCAAAATTCTCTTTAGAATATGGACGAAATTTGAGTTGGAATCTTAACAGATAATTTTCCCAAACGTGATTATCATAATCTAGAATAAAAATTAAACTAAATACAAATAACTTTAATTTATTTCTCCGTACGTTAATGGATCAATGTTGTTTGGATATAGTATTTTTATTTTTTTTAAGCCACCGAAATCACCGTTAGGTATTACTTCAGAAGATGAAATGAAATGCCTGTAGCGTGTGAAAATGCCATGCCTGATCGAGATTCGTACCCGGGATCTCCGGATGAAAGGACAAGATCCTACCACTCGCGTCACGGATGCTGGCCTCAGTGGCCTACGGTGGACGTAGTATTTTAATTATTATTAAAAGATTTACTGTATTTAATAAAAGGTAATATTGTAACAGGACCATTATAATGAACCAACGAAATGGATTTCTTCCATTTAAGAAGAAAAAACAAAAATAAAAATGAAAAAAGAATGCAGAAGAATCTAAAAGGGATTTTTTTTTACAAGCAAGTCCGTTTAATAATTTGTTCATTGTAATACAGACAATTGCACTTCCAAAAACAGTTGTTCCACCAGAAGAGTTATCACACCGGAATAAGAATTTATAGAAAAACTTAAGGGTGTGGACGATGAAAATTATTACGTTTCAACAATTGAGGGTTGAGGCGAATACTGGTTTTGCAGGCCAGGGAATGTAAATATTATCAGGGATTATCGGAGAGAGTCAGTAGCCCTGCGAGGCTGTGTTCAGTGTAGTCGTAATAGCAGTTTTGTAAGCCCGAGTTTGGCGCGGTTGCGATGACAGCGATATCAGTAAGTGCAACGAGTGAAGAGTACTCTAGCGTGGTCAGTGGGTGAATGCAGGAAGTTGTTCGGCGAGTTAGTGGTAAACAGTAGTGAAAGTGACAGTATTTTACTCATTCATAATGAGTAGGGTTGTTCCCTTATAAACAGTAAAAGTAATAATATTTACAGAAAATTGAATGGTATGAATTTTAGACTCTTCAAGTGTAATCTTGTTGTTAATGCTATACCAGGTTCTAGCGGTCATTACGTTTTTAATAAATTAGATTGTATTTTGTTTTTGTTTTTTTTCAGGAATAATTTATCTGTTTTTATACAAATCTTGTTCATTTTATTTGAATTATTATTTTTCATGTCATTTTTTTTTCTTTCTTTTTTTCATACACATATTATTATTAATTTTATAATTTATTTTGTTTATATGTCTTAAATGTAATAAATTGTGTTTATAAGATATATTTAGTTTTTTAGTTTCTCAGTATCCAGGTACCTCGAACACGTGACAATCGACGTCAGGTCAGGGTTTATATTATGCATCACCATCATCGAACATATATTTATTTATTTTCTCCAGTAACTATATACAAATTAATAACAGCTAATTAATCGCAAGTGTATTTTGTATTTTCTCTGGTAGGAGAAGGGTCAGAGGAATAAATATAGAAATAAGGGGGGAAATTATTCGTGAAGTCAAAATACGTCAAATACTTGGGCGTATTCATAGATAAGAGTCTAAAGTACGGTTATCACATAGATATGATTTGTCAAAAGGTTGCCCCTACAATTAAGGCTCTAAGAGATCTATTTAATAACCACTGTGCACCGAAACTGGTGGTCAGAAGGTTGATCACAACAGCAATGATGTCATCTATCTTATACGCGGCACTAGTCTGGGGCACTGGAATGAATGTTCAACGTAATAAACGCAAACTTAGAAGCGTGCACAGAGTAGCACTAATACGAGTTGTCTCAGGATATAGAACAATTTCTTACGATGCGTTATGTGCCTTAGCTGAAACGCCTCCCATTGAATTACAGATAAAAGGCCGAAACATGAGGGCGGCAGGTGTGCCAAGAGCCGAGGTAGAAGACACAGTCGTTAGCAACTGGCAAACCGCATGGTCATCCGCTCAAACAGGAGAGTGGACAAGGTGACTTATTCCCAATCTGAAAGAGTGGTTGGGTAGGGAGAAAGGCAGACTAAATTCCCACACCACTCAGTTGATGACAGGACATGGGTCATTCAGGAAATACCTTAATAGAATCGGGAAAAGGCAGACGTCAAGGTGTCCGTACTGTCAGAAGAAGACGACGCGGAACACACCGTATTCAACTGCTATAGATGGGAGGGTCTCAGACATGAAATACGGCATAATAACCTGACACCTGACAACCTGGTTAGCTGGCTAATGCAATCCAATAACAACTGGGACGGGTTTTACAATTTTGCGAGCACCGTCCTCAAAGCATCACAGACGATAGGCGCGATGATAGGGCAGGGAGGACAGTCCCACCCCGGAGGGCACGTATGCTTAGGTATGCGGGTTCCGGTGGTGGGATGGGAACTCCTGGGGTTGCTTGAAAGGGATAAAGAAAAGACCGAGTCCCGGCCGGCGGTGTCGGTTCCTGGGGGTGCTTCGGTGCTTGCTGTGGCTGGCGCCGCCGGTTTGAGGCAGGCATAAAAGAGTAAAGACCGAGACCCGGTTCTCTGCGGGTGCGGGGGGGGGGACGGCATAGCCGGACCTTCCCTTGCATGCGGAGGATTAGAGGCGGACAGCAATAAGAAAAGATCCGGAACCAGGGGGGCTGATCTGCCGTGCCGGACGTACAGCCGGTGGGTGGGGAGGCCCCCTTAGAGTCAGAAGGACACACCCCTGGGCCGTGTATACTTGAGTGGATGTCCGGCCCAGGGATGTAGGAAAAAAAGTGTATTTTGTAGTGTAATAAAAAATGTTTAACCTTACCACACGTTTCACACTTAAAAGCAGTCTAGAAGCATAGCACAGAAACTATTTCTCTGTAATAGAGATCGGCTGTTAGCCTTTTTTTTTTATTCTGGAGAATTGAAGCAGCATAAATGCAGTTGAAACAATTTTATAGGCATAATAAATCGTTGGGTTTTCAACTAATACATACATTTTCCAACATTTAAACAACTAGAAAAGACTACTAACTGCTGAATTTCACTTGAACTTTTACTCTGTTATAAGATGGAATTTCCGGAAAAAATCCTGTATTATGTAGTACGGTAAAAACCACTATTGTTAAAAATAGCAGAATTTTGTATGAAAATACTAATTTTACAAAATAATGATAAATTTATTCCAATTACAATTAGTATTAAATGTTATTAAAATATTTATAAAAAAAATTTCTTCAATATTATTATTACAATCAATCTGAAGGAATAGTTAAACCAACAAATAAGTAAAGGGTTAATGGTTAATAAGATGATAAAAAATGGAATAATAAAAAAAAAAACTATACGGGAAAGGTATGTTAAGTTTGTTGAACGGTTTAATTATGTGTTTATAGGATCAACCCGGACGAGTCTGCAGTGATGAAGAAAACTAGTAGTAGATGATGTCTGGAGTTAAGGAGGTGAACTAAAATTGGGATAAAGAGGAAAGGGGGATTACAGACAGGGAAGCAAGCAACGAACGGAAGCAGGGAATGAAAGAATGAATTCCACAAGTCGCGCAATAAAAGTGTTCTCAAAAAGCGAGGGTGCCTTTATGATAGGTGTTCCTCTTCGCCCGGTACACATACCTCCCTTTCTAAATATATATAGGAGGGAGTGTTTGAAGAACCTCCTCCCTTGCTGGATGCTCTGAATTTTCTCCCCTACATCTCTTCCTTAGATTTTTAATAATATACTGGAAAATTTAGGGAAGTAAGCAATTCTCCCCGGTTTTCTTTTTTCTTCGTTGCAACATTAACAACAAGTACAATGTATTTTCTGTTCATTACAGCTCATTCTTTTTATTTCATGCCTAAACCATTCTTTAAGATATCCCTTTTCCTTTCTGTTTACTATGGTAAATATAACTCGCTTTATTAGTTATCTCGATATAGACCTACAAGAAGAAAAAAGTATATATATATATAAACATAAATTGACAATAACTTCACAATAAGATATGTGAAAAAAATAAAATTTCTATAATTTTTAATATATATTTCTCTTCAATAATGAATTTAAAAAAAAAATTCATAAAATATGAGAATATCTTTTATTAAAAAACGGTTATGTTATTTATATAAATATTATCTTTATTAAAATAAGCTATCATCCATACATTAAGAGTGATGCTATTGTAAATAACCATAAATGGTCTTCATAAGATAAATGGTCGTTTTAAGATAAAAAATTAATTAATTTAAAAGTATAAACTTTTCTATTAAAAACCGAAGGAAGATTTAAAATGAAACGATTTTAGGGATTTACTTGAAAACATTTTCTTTATTTTTGCTACCACCTTCAGTGACTGAAGACAACTTTGTAAGTAGTATGCAAAAATCTTGAAATAATTTATTAAAAAAGTTTTATTGTAAAACTTATTTCGGTTTATTTTTAACATTGTTTATATATTTTTTTAGAATATTCCTAATGACAGGGATATAAACATAGATTTTATAAATTTTTATAAATGACCACTAACTATAATAAAGAGGAATGCGCTATGAATTTAGAATCCGGCAGCGAAATATATATATTCTACAACCAACCTTGCCCACCTTTCTTGAAACTTCAATACCAACTCTGAAAAATGAACTCTGTCTATTCTGTTCACACAACAAATGGTTGTTTGTGTGTGTGTGTCATATCCACGTAGAACAGAGTAAAAATTTAAGGTGTCTCATCAAACATTTATAAAAAGACAGTAATTGTTTTTTTTTAATTAACTTCAATAAATAGTGTGGTTCTAAATTCGATGTTTTTTAACCACGATTTAGATCATTCTATTTTATTTAGCAGAGAAAGTACCGTTGTAGGTCTTGTTGTAAGTTATTTTCTCAGAATTTAAGTAAACGATTCTTTTTAACGAAAAACAAATTCTCTACGTAAATTATTAAAAAATATTTTTCCTTCTCATTTTTCCTTTATCAAAGCTTAGTTTTGCAGTATCATGCAATGTTATATAAACTATAATGCGCTTACTAATATTCAAATTATTTTCATTCAAAAATTCAAGAAAATTATTTAGCAACTTCATGTATAAAATAATTTACTATTCCAAACTACAGAAAACCTTAGCCAAGTTCGGTAATAATCTCTTTACATTTCAATATGCAAACTTTTTTATTTTTTATTTTTTTCTGTAACTTAGCATCAAAATCAATAAATTGAAACTTAAAGAAAATCTGAAAGCATTGTTTTTTGTTACTTCGTTTCTTGAAGTCGGTTTAACTTTTTTAGTAAGAAATAAATTTTCAATAATTTTTTGAAAATTGGCTTAAGGTGAAGTACTTCTTTTTGCTGTTATATTTTATTTTTAATAGGGTTCGGTCACACTTTAAAACCAAAAGTGAATCAGTTGAAAAATTATAACATGAACGAAGACTATCCAATGATGTTCCTCGTCGAATACAAAAATTAATAATATACTTTAGTTCTCTAGAACACTTAATGACAGTTTACTAACACAATGATAGATAAAAGGACGAATAAAAATAACAGATTACTAAACTTAAAATGTAATAAGTATTTTCAACTAAAATAAGTGAGACAATAAGTAAGATAAAAAATAACAGTAATAACTGAAGTAACAGAATCAAACATAACAATCGACACCAAAATGATTAAAAGTTAATAGATAGAACGACTGAATACAACAAAAATAATACTCCTTAATGTACACATTCAAGTCGAATAATTTCAAATGATAGTTGAATTCTCGCCTAAATTATCACCAGATAAAATAATATAACAACCAACTGTAACATACAAATTTAGGACGATAGACATGATTTAGAAACCAGTCTACCAAGAATATTTGACACCAAAATTAGATGTATTAAAAAATAATAATTTATCATTCATACATTAAAATTTTATAAAAATTGCACGAATAATATTTTTATAATTCACGTATATATAAAATAATTAACATACCTTTCATAGAAAATTAACATCTGAACTAGAAATGTATTCGGCTTAGATTGGTAAACTTATAAATTAGCTAAGAATTAAATATAATTGTTTTTATTAAATTATTACAAAAATTGTGTTATCATCATAATAATAAAATTATTTGATGACTGAATTGTTTTAATTTAATTAGAATTAAGAAGTCATAAGTAAATAAAAAAATAAATCCAATTACAAACAAAAACGACTTGAGGTTTATCGTTATTTAATTAAAAAAAAAAAAAAAAAAAAAAAAAAAGGATTAACCTTTCCAGTGATAAAGAGAATTTAATATTATGAATATCTGGTTTTTAATAAGTTAATTATTAATAAAATTCTTTGAAATAAATTACAACTTTTTTTTTTTTTGTATATTATAATAATTTGTCTTATCCTCTAAATAAAATAGATTGATTGTCTTTATTTTGCTAATTCCTTAAGTAAACGGATTCTATATTTTTAAGCGTAGTGATTTAATTCTACAAAAAATAAAAGTAAAAATTCTACAAAGAAATTACAGAAAAATTATGTTCAATGGCGGGATTCAAACCCAGTTTTTCTAAAGTTATAAAATTGATATATTAATATGATTATTAAGGAATAAGTATAATACGATAGGCTGAAAATTTATTAAAAAGATTACGTTATAATAAATTGATATACATTTAAAAAACTTAATAAAATAAATTTTTATTGTGTATAATTCTATTTAATAAAATAACGATGTATTCTGTTTGCAGTTTTAAGTAAGATAAAAGTATCTTGCAAGGCATCTCTACACATCTTTACGACTATAACTTCATGAATGTAAAAGTAAACTTAAAATAAGTTAGTATTATCATATACAAGTATTATAACTTTATATTACAAAAGGTTTACTAAAATTAAAATTTAATGTAACTTCTACGAAACAAATTAATTTTTATGAAAAAAACGGTAGGAAAAAATATACTAAAATATATTTTTGTAAATATTATTACCATTTAGATAACATATTTTAAGGTCTCTACTTTTTTAAATGAAAATATAAAATTAGTTTTGGTAAAAAATAGCGAATAAAACTAAAAAGTAAATTTAGAGGTAAATACTAAAAATAAGAAATTTTATTAGTCGTATGAGTCTGTGTAATCCAAGTTTACATATGAAAAAAAAAGTTATAATAAAAAATTAATGAATATCAATGAGTTGTAAAAGAAAAAAAGAAAATATGTAAAGGTATAAATGTTTAGAAAATTATGCAATCCAATTACTCCAAAAAAATTCCAAGTACTCTTTGAGATAACCTTTTGTCAATTTTAGAGCTAAAAAGATTATTTTCTAAATTAAAAATAATTTAATTTTTATTTTCATTATAATAATAATAATAATTAATTTTTTAGGAAAAAAATTAACATTGAACTGTATTTCCATAAAGGAGGCACATTTATTTCCTGCTTTTTCATTCTTCTTTCCGTCTTCATTTCCGTTTTGAAGCATGCAAAGCATTCGGAGTATAAGAAGCACCAGTTAAAAAAATTCTATGAAAGTAATTATTCATTTATCTATAACCAATCTTTGTGTTGACTAGTATTTAGATCTTACTAATAGAACTAAGTATTACTTGTATTTTGGTGGTCAATCAAATCAATTAAGGAAGCGAAGGAAAATCATTTAGCTCCTTACATTCCCTAATAAGCCTGAGTTGAGATGCTTTGATATTGTACTAATTGGCTACTCCATTTTTTAGACTTGTAATTCATTTTAACTATCCTAAACAGTATTTACGATGTTTTCTGACTTTTATCCAAAAGAAATACAACATTTTACTTTCTTGTATGAAGTAAAGGAAGTATTGTGATTGCGAAAAATTTCGGTTTTCAGATTTCTACGGAAATATCCATTTTGACCATCCCAGAATCCATTTTGACTAGTTTGGGCGTGACATCTGTATGTATCTCGCATAACTAAAAAACGATTAGCCGTAGGATGTTGAAATTTGGAATTATGACTGTTTTAACATCTAGTTGTGTACCTCCCCTTTTGATTGCAATCGACTGAACCAAAAGTATTCAAAAAAGCCCAAAATCCAGAAAAAATGGATTTAGGACTCTTTCTTAACTGTAGTAATAAGCCCTCGTTAAGAGCTTTTCAACAATATATCATAAGTGGTACTTATTTTCATTGGTTCCAGAGTTATAGCCAAATCAAATTTTAATTAATGAAATATTTGTATTTTATATTGAGAAGGCACATCGGTTGGAATCAGACTTTAATTCCTTTTTTTTTAACTTTTTTTAAAAATTTAAATAAACTGATTTATTCATAATTATTAACCTCATTGTAAAAACGTTTTACGATAATAATAATTCAATAATACCAATGAAAAAAAATATCAGAAATTATTAATGAAATAAAATTTTATGTACTTTTCATTTAAAAAAATATGTATATGTAATTTAATAAGGGTACAAAAAAGTCATGTGGTCCACATCAATGTTTTTAATAAATTTGGTTTTAAAATTTCCCCTAGTTATTTAAAAGTTTAGATTCTTTTAATTGTTTTATATTTTGATATTTTGAGATTTATTTTTGCTATCTGACAACCATTCTGTTTTTTGTTTATTAAAAAATAAATAATTTCTTTAATTTAACATTTTTTTGTTTTATTATCACTCGATCCTTCAAAAGGGAGTAAGTGCCTCTTTTTCGTATATTATACTTTACTCATTTATTATCAATTTTTATTAACAATTTTTAGGTTATAAAAATTTTTTTCTTAACAGAGCTAAGCAATAGGGTGTCATTTTGTGACTAATCACAATAAAATGGAATATATTTAATATTCAGTAAAATTTGCTTTATTAAATATAAGTTAATATAATAAAATGCTTTTTTCAAATCAACACTATTCAAAATATCCATGTGTTACTTTGGCTTGGATTATAAAAAAAAGATTACAACACAGTTATAGGACATTCCCGTCATGCGGCTTTTTTCTGATGCACGGTTTACACACACAACCTAATTTAAAATATTTATCATTTTATTTAAATAAAATATTTTTTGTTTGTTTAATTCAATGATTCTAACTAAAGCACGCGCGCATCCCGCATTTCATTCGCGCGGGTGTAGTGGTACTAGCGGCTACTTTAAATAAATTTTTACACTTTAAATATTATTCAATTATATAATTCTACTGCTTATCTGTGACGTCACACCGTACCAGACGACTACAGCAGCAGTTCGGCCGACGAGATATTAATGGGAAAAACTGCAACAAAAAGACCAACTGTACTACTTTCTACAACGTTTCAAAATTATTACTATTTTTTGGAGAGGGGGTGCAATTTTGCAAAAACATTTTCACACAAAAGATGTTTTTTTTATAATTGTTCACAAAAATATTTTTAAAAAATGCAATAAAAATCACTCCTTGTACTGCTTTCTATAACGCTTAAAACCTAAAACGCTTGTATTCTTTCTATAAAATTAAAACCATTTTTTGTGTGGGGGTGAAATTTAGAAACGCGTTTTTTTTTCACAAAAGTTGTTTATTATTATTCACAAAATTATCGTTTTTCCTCTGTATCCCCCACCCAATACCTTTTGATTTGAAAATTTAGTAGCATCAATGACTCATACATAGAAATAATCTGACCAAGTTTATTAAAAATCGGTCAAGTAATTCTGGAGATATAAGGCGATTTACAAGCTAACATACATACATACATACATACATACGAAAGCACGTTTTTTCGTATATATTTCGATGCCATTTTTCGGTTTTCTAGGGTCCTTAGAGGTCAATTCGTCTTGATTCCGTGAAAACTGGATATGCCCAATTTTGACCGATCCCGTACTTTCTCTTCTATATTAGCTACAGCTTCGCTATAGCTGCTATACAGACGGGAAAATAAAAGATTTAAAAAATAATTTGTAGTTAAAAAAAGTTAATATATTAATAAGATTTAACTGTATTTAAAACTTGGTAGATATCAGAACCGTAGCACTGTCCACTCTGTAATTCATTAAAAGAATGTATTTATTAATTTTGTCCTGGATGCTTCCTTTTTATTTCCCAATTAGCAATATCAATTAAGGTCTCTTTTTTGACTTAATTTTATATTATTTTTAGAATTTAGTGTAACTTATTACCAACTTAGTAGATTATATCTAACTCTTAAAATAAAATTAAAACATCAGCAAGTGAATGAAAAAAATAAGTATAAATAGAGATTACAGGTAAATTATTAATACAAAAAGATGTTTATCGTCATTAATGGTCTGGTTAAAGAAGAAAGTTTTTGCATGCAACTTACGAGAGCACACACACACACACACACACATATGAGCTCATCCTTCTTACACGGTAGATAATATTATGACATTGATCTAGTGGAATGAGTGAAGTTGATAGGAATTATGGTGGGTGTACTATGGAAAAGGGACGGGTTTGTGAGGGTATACAGGCAGGGTTGAGAGAGTGATAGATCACAGCAGTAGAGAGGGGTTTAGTTTACCCCTCGTTTGACAATATTTCACACCTCATGTACCATTCAACTGCCTGCCTTATAAAACCACCATCTCATTATAGGACATTATTATACTGATGTGGACATCTCCATAATAGTAATCTACTTGTCTTCTAACCTCAATTTCTATTTTAAACAATAAAAATAAAATCGTAAAATACACTAACTTAAAAATTAAATTTGCTGTTCACTAATAAAACAATAATAAATAAATTTAGAAAAATAATCTTTAGTAAAGAAATACAAAAAGTTGGAAAAACTTAACAAAAAATAAAATAAATAAAAACCAACAAAAACAGGTATATCAGGTACTCTGGATTATTTCAAGTACCAAGCCATTTATCGGGGTTCTCTTGTGTTATACCTATTTTCTAAAAAAAGGAGTAGCCTTCAATAATTAAATAAAAAAATTAGTTTTACCCTCTTTCAAAAAGTCTCATGATGACATTGTTTAAACCCAATGATAAATTTATTGGAAAATCTTTAAGATTAATTGTTCAGCCGTTATTCCCAACCTGTATATATCAGATTAAAGATCAGATAAGCAATTATCTATTTCACAAGCTTATAATGGAGTTAGTATTACAAGTGTACCAGTTCTCGTTAAATCCCATATTATATTAGAAAATTGGAAAATCTGTAAAAAATTAATATTCATAAGAAAATCTATATTCGTGTGTGTGTATATAGGTTGGTTTAATTTTTAATATAATACAGAATGAATTCATCCAAAGTATAAAACTTTCTGTTGAAAACTTAACTGATATAACGAATCAGTAAAAAGAAAAAAAAAACAATTTCGATGTAGGTAACAAAGATCAGTAAATTTAAATTTGGTTCGGTTTACAATTATAAATTGTACACAAATATTTTTGAAATAAGAGAATATGCAAGAATAATAAATATGAAAGTAACGTTTTTAATCATTATTTTGGCAGTATATTCCCCGGAGTAATAGTATATTTAAAATTTTATTAAAATCAAATTTTGATCAGAATTAATACTAAATTAGTGTGGAAAAGTCATTAAAAAAAGATAACTCATTTAATAGCAAGAAACTGAAAGACTTTTATTAACATCTACTTTCATATAAAATCTGATAAGTTCGTTTTCTATGAAAAAGAGAGTAATTTTCCATAGGTTTCAGTTGTTTGAAGTGCTATATTACAATGTGGGAATCCTTCTGTATTATTTAAATGAAATCCTTTTTTCCTTGCCAACGGTGAAAGTTCGTACTATTTATTAAATGCTGCTAGAAATGCATATTTGTATATGGAAAACAGAAATATAACAAGGACACTTCCCTGTATCAATCCTGCATGAATTAATTTTTATGAACTCATTTTTAAACTCGCTATTAATTTTGGAAAGGAGATCATTACGCTATATTTTATCAAACGCTTGATTAATAAAAAGGTTCACGTACAATTTTTATTATCTTATTTGCAAATATTTAATATTTTAATTTTAGAATATTTTATTCTTTATAAATATTATATTTACAACTCTATGGATTTTTTTCTGTCGTAATTTGTCCTGATCTGAATCCGTACTGGGAGTTAGAAATAAGATCTTAAGTTTTATTATATTTGTCTTAATTTTTCCAGCAATAAATCTTTCTAATATTTTGAAAGAGCGGATAAATTGAAATGGAATTTATTAGTCTTCTTGAAATTACTTCATGACGTAATTTACCAGTTTATGAATTATTGTAATTAAGACATTATGAATAATAGTAAATAACTATAAAGCTTTATTTGGATACTCTTTTGTAGTTTTTCTAATGATAAGATCAAAACTAGGTATCTTCTTTTAATTCAGATAATTTCTAATAATGTTCGTAATTTTTGTGAATTCAAACAATTAAATCGGAGAAATTATTTAAAAAAAAAAAAAAAAAACACGTATTCATCGCTTTCAGTTTTTGCATTGTAAAGAGAAATATAATATGAGTAGAAATGTAAGTTTTCCTTTTTACCTTAAATCTGTCCAAAAACAACATTTGTAATATTTCATGTTCATTTTGAAGCCTTTGAAGTTGTTACAAAATACTAAACATAATTTATTATGCAATAAAAGAGCCGTAGTTCATAATTCCTCTTGTAATTTCTTACTAATTGTGTGGAATGTAATACACATTTAAAACGATTACTTGAAATTAAGTAATAAATTTGACAGATTGTAAATTTCTATATTATTTTAATTAATGTTGACTGAATTCTTGATTTATCATTCTCTTTTATGATAAATCTTCGCCTTTTATGGAGAATCAGCTTAATTTTTGTTTTGTTTTAATTGTTAAGATTTTTTTGTAACTGCCTACGTAGTTTTTATTTATAGATTTCACTTTTATGCATATGTTACATCATTTTTATTTTTCCTTGGTCTTAAATATCTTATTTTGACGTGTTTTACGCACCACTGATTTAGTTTATGTGTTTTTTGAGAAGGTAATTTTTTTTAGTTCCTATCGATGAACAAAATAAACAATTACAAAATATGTAAAATAAACAATCAAAATTTCCAAAATTTGAATTAAAAAAGTAACAATTTTTAATTTTAATGTTTAATAAACTGAGCAAAATTTAATGTACTCTTTATCTTCTTACTTCCTATTGAACGACTTGATATAATAACACTAATTTTGATAAAACAATAATAGATAAATAAAACATGCAAATAAATAAATGTTTATTAAAAATATGACTATTAAAATGTCATGATAAAATATGACTATTTCTAAGCTGAGTTAATTATTTTTAAAGTCAATTCTATTGAATTTTTATTTAAATTTAGTAAAGGCCTTAGTATAATTTAAAGTTAACTATTTAAAATACTAAATTGGGCAAAAATTAGGTAGTTTGAGAGTATAATTTAGTAATTTCTTAGATACAAAACTGATAATATACTTGAACTTTTCCAAAATTTAATCGAGACATAAAATTACTTCACTCTTCAACCGTGACAGAACAGGAAACTTATTACTGTTCTTATATTTTATTATTATTTTATCTTTTAGAAATTTGATTATAATAATTTTTAATTGTATTCTTATAAAAAAAAAATAAAAAGACTTCAGAATAACTTTTTAAACCAAAAAAAAGTTACAGATATTAACAACTACAAATCTACGCTAAAATCCAACTGTTGCTAACAATTTATTGTTATAAAGTCATCAAAGTACAACATTTAGGAAATATTTAAAAAAATGAACCTGTAAGAAATTCCCTCTGTCCCAATGGTAGATTTAATTATTCCTGTGGCTTATCCTTACCGTAAAACTTCATTTAAAATAGTTGATAATTCGAAACAATAAAAATTAAGAAGAACTGGATGTAAATTCCTATTATATATTAAATCCACTCCAGTCAAATTTGTAAATTATTCTATTTAAACAAAAAATACAAAATTGTAAATTCTTAAATTAGAGAAAAAAAAAAGAGCTGGTAAACGTAGATATTACTAAACTTATCCAGCCCACAACGAACTAAAACCCTTCCTTCGATCATAAAATTTTGTTCAACATCTCCCGGAAACCTGTGTACACATATATATATATATATATATATATATATATATATATTTTACGTTTTCACCTAATTTTATAGGATTTTTGAATAAAAACATTTCAAATATATTATTTCACTAAGCAGTATAATGTCATTACGTCAAACAATTTATTCATAAATACTAACGATAATAGAAAATTAATAAAGTTTTCAAGTTGTCTTTTGTCCAGAACATGTAATATTTTATTTAAAAAATCATCAAACAAATACTGAAACATAAATTTAAAAATTATATAAATAAATAAAACATACTGAATATATTCAGAACTCCTTTTTTGAATTTCTTTAAAAAGAATTTCAACGAAATTAAAAATTTCTATTTTAAAAATTCATGTTGTTTATTATATAAGTCGTGTAATGTCTTCATCGATGAGTTTTAATTTTAATAACTCGAACCATAATAACGGTAATAAATTGCAAGTAATTTTATGTTATCCTCTAATAACTTTTACACTACGTTTAACAATTTAATTTCATCACTGAAATTTTTTTTAAATAAAAAGAAAAATTTATTAAAAGAAAACAAAGGAAAAGTATTCTTCTTGGACTAATTTTTAATTTAAAACGATTCCATTTTAATGTTATCTCCACAAAAAAAAAATATATGAACTAATAATTCTACTTTTTCATTGTTTCAATCTTTTTTCTGTAGATATATTTGGACCAGCATTTTATTAATAAAATCCATTTTAGGATAATAGAACATAATAATATGTAAAATTGTAATATTTTTTCTGATAGTAAATTATTAAAATAGAATTGTGATTAAATATTTAGTATTAATGGTGATGGTGTTCGATTATTTTCAATGAAAACGACTCCCACACCACAATACTAAATCATTCCAACACTATTGTATATATCGCTACACTGGAAATTTATTATAAATAGACATAAACCAAGAAAATTTAATATTAGTGTAATATTTATGCTAATAATTGTCAAATAGATGTAGATATTTTCTGGTGATATCTTTTTTCTGAAGTTAAGTTAAATTTAAAACTCATCGGCAAGAATATAATGCAGCCATTGTAGCTGGAACTGATTTTAATACAAAATGAATAGTTAATTGTAGTTATTCTACTAGAATTGAATTAATTTTCATTCATGGTTCAATATTAGTTCATGAATACGAAATACATCATATTTTGTTATTATGAACTGTTAAATAATTCATTTATGTTGTATTTCATCAGCATATAATAAGCTTTTATCATTTTATTATAAGTAATTAAATTATTAACTTTTGGCTTGATTATACATTAGTTTCCGTCACTAACTAAATCACGGTATAAAAGGTTTCGCAAAAGAAATGGGTAAATTTATTTTTGATTCAAACCATTAGTTACAATTTTTATTTATGGCTAGCTTCATACGAAATATCATAGGAACAAATAGCTCCAGTCAAATTCACTTTCTCCGAGATAATTAATACTTAATATATAGAGTAAGATTTTATAATCTATCCCAAAGGTTATATAGTGATGAGTTTTTTATGGGAATATCATAGAATGCATTTCAATGGGACTTTGTGTGATTATACTCGGATAAGCGATGAAAAAAACAGGAAACGAACATTGCTAGTTTTCTATTAACCTTGGCATGAGATATATGTTATTCTTGATAATAATTATATAATTTTAAGAATGAATTTTAGATGGTGTTAAGTCACCAAATATACGAGGTGTGTGAGAAAAGTAATGAGATTGGTAACACTGCGAGCGATCTGGCAACGCTGTGTCTACCGGTCTGTGCTAGACCGGTTTGTTCATCCCTTCCACATGCTCAGTACGAGTTCCAACTCCGTTCAGGCAACACATTATTTTTGACAGCGCCGTCAGTAAGGTTGTGCGTAACGAATATGGAGCATCGGAATTTAGAGCAACGTTGTGCAATCAAGTTTGGTGTTAAACTTGGGGAATCCGCGAGTGTGACCTTTGAAAAGTTGAAACAGGCCTATGGGGAACATTGCTTATTGCACAAGTTTCCGCTAGCACAAATCATTTTTGGAAGGCCGAGAACACGTTGAAGATCAACCTCGCTCAGGGAGACCTTCGACTTCAAAATCTGACGAAAACGTTGAGCGTGTGAGGGTTCTTGTGAGATCAGACCGTCGTTTAACAATAAGGATGATGAGTGAACAGTTAAATTTAAACACTTTTAACGTACATCAAATTTTGACAGACAATTTGGACATGCGAAAGGGTTGTGCGAAATTGGTGCCGAAAAACGTCACAACGGAACAGAAGGACAATCGAAGAAACGTGTGCGTTGATCTTCTTGAGAGGATTGATAATGACCAAGAATTCTTCGATCGTGTGATGAATCCTGAATATTTGAGTACGATCCTGAAATAAAGCGATAAAGCGAACAGCGGCATACTCTGTCATCTACTCGACCGAAAAAATCTCATATGAGCAAATCAAACATCAAAACCATGCTGATTTGCTTTTTGGCAGTAGGGGTATCGTGTATATAGAATTTGTTCCCCCAGGACAAACTGTCAACCAAGTGTTTTACAAAGGTATCCTTGAAAGGCTCAGGAAAAGAGTAATTCGCGTGAGACCAGACATTGCAGACAAGTGGATGCTTCATCATCAAATGCTCCGTGACACACGGGCATTTTCATCAGGAAATTTTTTACCTCGAAACGCATTCCTACGGTTCAACCCCCCTTATTCACCTGATCTGAGTACTTGTGACTTTTTCCTTTTCCCGAAATCGAAACATGTCTTAAAAGGACGTCATTTTGGAACTCTGGAGAACATTCAAAAGACTGTGACCGACCAGTTAAAAGCCCTACCAGTTGAAGCCTTCCAGCGCTGCTACCAGGAATGGGAACAACGACTCCGGCGGTATATAGCTGCCCAAGGGAACTACTTTGAAGGAAATAATATTATTGCTTGAAATAAAATAAAAATTTTGGTAAGTAAAAAGTCAGTCTCATTACTTTTCTCACACACCTCGTACTTCGGTTACTGTAGTATGTTTAATGAACAAGTAATTAAAAGCATTTCAAAAGCCAATCACTTTTGGCCACTTGAAAAAAAGTTAACATTAGAAAGAAAGTTTAATATCCAGAACTGTATAAAAATATTGAAAATTTATAAACTGATAAAAGATATAATATAATAACAGAACGTTTGAAGGCACGGGTAAAATTGAAGATTATATATATATATATATATATATATATATATATATATATAAAGTTGATAAATGTATGAAATTTGTTTCAAAAGAATTTTAATAATATCATTATTTTTGCTAAATAAAGTATTTAAAAAACCTTTATTAACATGTTTATAATTACAACCAATATAGAAATTTAGTGATCCTGTAACTACTTTATCAAAAATTTAATAAAAACAATCGTTCCTTATTTGGCAGAACTGTTCTTTTTTCGTAACATATTATCACCCAGTTATTTTAAGTTGTTCCTTTCTTGAGATATATAATCTCAGAACAGACAACATGAAACATGTAAGCACGCAAAGAATTTTTTAATTTTGTGTTTGTCGTCAGATTTTTTGTGCATGAGGACTAAGAAATCGACAAATATACAAATCCGGATGGGGATCATTTTTCGTCAGAATGCAACAATTTCTCTTCTTTTGTAGGCCTATATTAAAACAAACTAGGAAAATGTAAGGGTATACATATCCTAAAAACGAAGCATAAAAACGTAATGAAATAGCCGCGTAAAAAGGAATGATGAATAATTAGAGGGTACATTTATGTGCTTGTGTGTGAATGTGTGCTTGAATACATTTGTGTAGAGGATAAGTACTGAATGGTAAACTACAATATGTAGATAAGTCATGAGGGGGAAGTTTAAAGGTTTGACATACGCACTTTGAGATAAGATAAGAGAGGGTTACACAGTCGTAGACGTTACGAGGATTACATTACTCTGCGTAACTAGTGGAATAGAACCCTTAATGCATTTACTGTTGCATTATTTGATTTATTACTTCCTCTGCCTGCCATAGTCGCAGAGAACATTACTATTGCAACGTACTTTTGCATTAATAGCATATGAAATGCAGTTTATCTATTGCTACTTCGTATTGCCGCACTGATAGGACAAAGTACAAGACACGGCGGAAAGCATGCGGATGGTAAATTGAAAGGGACTCAAATTGAATTAAAACGTTCGTCGTTCTACGTACAACAGCTCGCTTACCATCCCTTATACTCCATCTTCGTTTCACCCATCTCTTTTCCTTCACCGTTACCAGAACAGTACTTTCTAAGTGTTCAATGTAATGTCACCACACAACCGCACAACTACACAGCCCATATAACCACTAACCCCTCCCGTTTTCAACCCCACATCTACAATCAAATGCTGCTTCTAAAGTAAACATAAATAAATCACTTGACATTCAACGGAAATGTTACTGGTACTCATTTATATAGCGTAACTTTAACTTTAATGTATTTACACAAGGTTCTTCTTGCTGAACATTCAAGTAGTAACATACTATCACGAGTACATTCAAAAACTAACCTTTACATAACAATTGAATAGCTATTTAGTATTTAGAGTTTTTTATAAATAAATATAAAAGAGCACCCAACATTTATTAATCTTATAAATTAAAAAATAGTATAATATTTAATTATTAAATAAGGATTTTATTAAGAAAAAAAAACAAATTAAAAAACTAATTTCAATTGCACATCTATAGTTGTATTACGAAAAAAATATTTTTAATTTCGTTTCTATAGAATAAAACTACGCGGATGTAAAATAAAAAAAAAATAAAAAAATAAAAAAAATAGCATTACCTAGAATTATCATTAACGACAGTGAAATAGTTTAATTCAATGTCGAGTGGTGATATATCTTATCTAATTTTTTTTTTTTAATTTTTATTTGTGAAAAAATATGCGCCGAAAATAATCATTATTATAGAAATACACGCTCGCGCACCCGTATTTCTATCATTGTATTGCATTTCTATAAAGAAGTGCAGAGAAAATACAAAATGAGAAATGAGACAAACCGGAAGGGATATCAAATTATTAAAATAACCTGTAGCCTAATTACTGGAAGACGTATGTGCCTTGAAATTATGTATAATAATTTACTCTTTTAACCCAATATTTTATACTGAAAGCAGAATTACATTATATAATTATTGAATTAGTTAAGGAGAAATGTTAAGAAGATGAGAAATGATACAATGAACGTAAAATAATTATAATGCATAATAGTAAAATAAATAACAGTACTGTAGTACACTGAAGTAAAAGCGACGCTACGTTTAAATGTCTTTTGATAAACAATATTAGAATAGATGCGTGGTAGATAAATGTATGTATTCATCTTTGTTCAAGTAATGGGTACATATTTAACTTATAAAATTTGTGTGTACGGAACTAGTTAAATGCATACTACCATACCGAAAAAATAATGACTTATTTTAGACTAATATATTAAAAAAATAAAAAATAAATAACATTAAAAAATATATTTGATTATAATATATAATTTGTCTTACAACAAATCTATTTATTTATTTCTTATGTAAAGTTTAATTAAATATAAGTATACAAACTTTTATGAAAAAGATAATGCAATGATAAATCGTATTAAAGTAAACGAGTTGCTTCGTATTTCATTCAATAAAACAACAAAATGATACATAAAGTTCCAGGTTTGACTTCCAGAATAGGCTAGGTAATCGATCCTAGGAAATGAAAAGGTATTATTTCTATTTATCGGATATAATACATTACCCATTTCATAATCTCAAAAATAGGCAATAAAGTATATAACAGAATCGAGGTATACCAAATTTATTCAGTTATTTGCACGTAATTTCAATATTGAAAATAATGAAGGCTGAAATAAACTTTTGTTGGATGTGCAATTTAGAGGTAACCATGTATATTACTTGAAATAACGACCATCCGTTATATACTGATAAAGTATCTGAAAAGTATTAACCTATGCTGAAATAATCACTGAAACGAATTAATGATTTCTACTCGGATTTGTTTTTTTTATTTTTATTTATTTACTTTATTATAGTAACACGTTAAACTATTCGTATATTCGTTTTAATTTGTAAACTTAGCACCCTAAAAATGAAACTTTTATTGTGAATATGGTTGGCAAATGTTATTTAATAAAGATTAAATATAATCTGATATTTAATATACTAAGTACTTTTTCTTATACATCAATTCCTTCAGTAGGGGTAAAAATAAACGCAATCCTAGGAAGATTAAACCAAATTAGAATAATAATTAACAAAACCAGGACTATTATTTGTACAATGCTACGAAATTAGTGAAATAATTATTATTTTTATACCAATCACTTCATTATAAATAATCAATCAATCATTAATCATCAATCAATTCATTATAAATAAAAGTATAACATATTTACTGTTCATAAGAAACTTTACTACCTGAGGATGTAAAATCATCAAGTAATACAACAAAGATTCTTTCATATTTAGGTTAAATTTTCACTGAAATTATACAAAATGATTCACGAAAAATGTAATAAACTTTCAGGACATATTTTACTGGTGAAAATAAAGAAGAAAGTTCATACAAATATAGGTTCGGAAACCCTTCGTTAGTGATTATCGGATTGCGAAAGATTTCGCCCTGATTTCTGCACGTTCAATAAAATTAAGCCAACCTTTCATGGTTGGTCCTTTCATGGTTGAATTAAGGTGTAAATTTTGTAGTTTTATTTGAAATATGATTTGAAAAATTGAAAAAAAATGTAAAATCAATTAAAATAAATAAAATTAAAAATAATCTAGAAATATATTTCAGTATTTTTTGAGAAGTCTGGGATAAAAGAAAAAAAAATTGGGATCGAAAAACACACTATTTTATGTTTAACGTAAAATAGTTTTCTTAAATGTGTAATAAAAACAAAAGTTTTAAACAATAATTGTAGAGGATTTGATTCTGAATAATATGCTACGAAGTCCACAAAAACTAAATTCAGAGTAATTAATTTGGGTTACAAGAATTAGATTCTTGCTTAATCTTACCGAAGGCACAGAAATCAGGGTAAAATCTTTTGTTAGATGACATAACGAAGTGTTCAAAACTTACGTTTATATGAACTTTTTCATTTATTTTCACCCGTAGAACATGCCCTGAAATTTTGTGACATCTTTTGTGAATTCACATAAACTAAATAAGGTTAATTTTTTCGTATAATATGTTAAATAATTCAAATAAGGTATGTTATTCCCTCCCTGCTATATTTTATATAGTACACTTAATATTAAACAGATTAATTCAGAACAATTATCTCTTAATAATAATAATAATAATAATATTATATATATATATATATATATATATATATATATATACATATATTACTTTGTTGAATATCATCTTAACTGACATATATAACAGTAAGCTTTCTCTCCCTCCCAACCGATTATGGATACAATCAAATATATAACAAAACACAATTATAAAATAATTTAAGCTAACTTTATAACGACAAATATTCATAACGTTTACAGCTTATAAACACAGTTATAAATAAATTACTGGAAAATTATTTGGATTAATACTTCTTTTGTCACAAAAAAAGTAGAAGTTTTAAATATTAAATCCTTTTTTCCAAAATCAATAAAAATTTTAATCTGATTAATTTAAATCTATAAACACTAGAATTAATAGAAGAAAAACTATAGAATTTTTTGAAAATTAAGTTATTACTAACCTGTAATTAGTCTTATATATCATTGTTGTTATGCTAAAAGTTTAATGTGATAATTAATAACTGCTATTTATGCATTCATATAAATATTCTTGTTGATTATTTATTACTGACCAAGCATAAAGTGAAATTTAAGCTTCCCTAGAGATCAAGATGGTAAATTTACGATTGAGTAGGTCATTCAGAAGGATATTTACCGGCAAATGTTTGTAGCTTTATCTACCCCTCCTTCATTTACTAGTTTTGTGTGTGTGTGTGTGTGTTTTAGTGAAGTGGAAGAGAGAGAAAGTGTTATACCATGTCGTGAGTTTACAGGTGTGAATCCCACGGCGCTTGAGTATAACAGACTATTTGTACTTGTCAAAACGTTTGCTAGTCTCAGTACTACTGTTTGTTATAAACGTTTTCCCTACAGAACCACTTGCTAAAATGCTGAGTCGCATTTACTCCTTCCTACCTTTCCTAAATACCTGAACTAGCTGACAGATACTATAATTTATCTTTTAGAGTAGTCTACATCTTTTAACCATCAAACAACAATACTAAAGTTATACAGTGTTTGAAATTCTATTAACATATTTCTATTAATATAACGACGTACGAAATTTCACTGTTTAGGTAACATATTTCATGCAAAAGATAATATAATGAATTAATGATTATTTCAGTAAAATAATTTTTATAAAACCACCATAGAGTTAAACGTCATACCCTTTTACTTCCATTTTTATCGTACTTGGCTATTAAATCAACACGTATTATATTTAATTGTAATCACATCCTGCAGCAGGAATAACAAAACGATAACAAATGAACATTTTGCTTCCTACTAACGTAAATACATTTTGTAAAAAGAAAACTGCTATTATTACCTGGTTTGCAAATCCAATGTCGAAATTTGAAAAAAAGCTGGCGAGATATTGCATGACTTTCCTATATAAGACAATGGGGGAAATAAATTTTAAGAAATATATATTTTTTAAATATTCATATATTAAGCTTAACAAATTCTCTTAAGTTAAGTTTTCCCTAAATCTAAAAATAAGAAACAAGGTTTTTCAAAAACGTTTTCTACATTCTACATCCGGGGTCTATATTAAAAAAAAAATGTAGACATTTCTTGATACCACTGTACATGAAGTATAAACTTTTTTTTAAAAATTCTTAAAAATATTTTACCCGAAGGGAGATAGAGCAAAAGAACAAAACACCATTTATTTCAGGTTTAAAGGTGGGAGCTGATTTCTCGAAAAACGTTTTTTGGATTATTTGCATAACCAAAATTTCGACTTATTTGTTTGTAGGTAACAAATATGCCGAAGTTTTCTCTAACATGCCTCTGAATCGAAGTTAGTTTTTTCGTGATATTTCCCACCCCCTGAACAAATTTTTAATAAAGTTTAATACGATTAATGTCCAATTTATAAAAATATTTGAGCCAAATTTGAAGAAAATCGGTTTGTTTAAACCTAAGATATATAGCCAAAAGTGGTACGACACGCAGACGTACATACATAAATATGTTTTTATGTACATGTATATTCTCACCTACATATGTTTTTTTTTTGTCTAGATGAACTACTTGGCCCCTACAACGTAAAGATTGGCAAAAAAACCACCAATACCCCATTTTAATATGATCACCATACTTTCCCCATTAGTATATTTAATCTAGTTATATTCGTCGCGGAAGTAAAATGAAAAAGGTAAGAGAAGGATTACATAATGTTCATTATGTAATGTATATCCAAAGGTTTTCTAAGGAATGAATGGACTTTAATGTAAATGTATTTATAAAAATATTTTTTAGTTAATTTAATAAAAATTTTAATGTTCTCAACACTTCTGATTATAATCCAAATAACTGAGAATGTATACTTTAAAATAAGTGGTAAGATTTCTTATACTCGTTTTGCAAATTATCTTAAGTAATTTTTAAAGAAACTAAAAACTTTAAATTTTTTCATAAGATTACTAGTATTTAATGATCAGTCGGAGGATTCATTCAAACTCCTACAACCTTTTACAAAATGAACGAAAAGTTACTCAACTATGAATTAATTAATCCTCTGAAGTGGAAAATTTTCTTTTAATTTGGCACCAATGGGTAATGCTTGACTTTGTAGCAATAATCTCGTGTACATAAAAATCAGTTTTTTTCTCCCTATTTTGTTTTAAGACTATCACATGTTTTAATAATATCTCTTAACTTAATTTATTCTTGAGTGTTACTTTAAATCGTAATAATTTTTCAAAGGGCTAGGCAAAACTTGGTGTAGCTTTTTCTTGATTAAAAGTCAACAATTACAAGTGTAATCCCTCGTTTTAGAAAAACCGGTAAGTAGATCAACAAAAGCGGTTTGGCCGGCCAAAAGTTTCAAATGACAAACAGTGATAACGTGTCAGTGCATCCTTTCAACGATCAACTCGAAAGTCAACAACAAGGAGGTTGGCAGATTGAAATGCCATACAGAAGTGTTTGCAAAGGCATATAGAAATTAAAATTATGTCGGTAACGTATTCACACCATACAGTTATTGGGAGAACCCGATCGCGCAAAAATAGTCAGTTATTGCAAATGGTTTATGCGTTTTGTTCGCGACAATATACGGATATTGCATAATAAAATTTTCTTTAGTGACACGGCATGGTTTCATTTAAGTGGCTACCTAGACAGACAGAAACACCCTGGTTGTTTACTGAAGTTCAGAGAACCCTTACTTTTTCTACAAAACTACATTACATTCAGAAAATATAGAAGTTTGGTGCACAATTTCTCGGATTAAAATTTTGGTCAAATATTTTTTACAGGAATGTATTGATACCTGTTTAGCTGCAAATGGAGAATATTTCTAACATTTATTATAAAAAAAATTATGGTAAGTAGTAAAATTATTTAATATTTATTTCTTTATTAAAATTCAATAAACGTTTTTCATGTTAGGTACAAAATATTTCATTCATATTTTCTGAACAAACCTTTTTTGTTCATCCGTTGAAAGAATATCAAATATTCCTTCACAAGAGAAAGTGAATATAAAATATCTCATTATGGTCAGGCAGCAAGAATTTACATAATGGAGATAAAAATTTGAAATGCAAAACCAGTATTTAGAAAAATCAAGAAATTTTTAGCAACAAGAGAAATATCAATAAATTTGTGAAAGTGCTTTGTGAAATATTTTGCTTGGATTTTAATTACGGAAAAGACATCAAAGATCAAGATAAGAAAGGAAATCGGAGAAACAAAGTAGAGAAAATTTCAAAATAGCTTTTTGATATTGATGTGGGAAAAAATTAATGATATAATTATTAAAAAAAAAAAATGGAACCGACATGAAAATGCGCTAAAACGTAAGAAATAATTTAATCCAAAAACTTAATTAATTCCTTAGACAATTTTTGAATCGGCGCCTCCTTGTACGAAATTAATTTCTAGATATAATATAAATTTGTTCTATAATACTATATACGTATACTTCAAAAAAATTAATATCGATATTACATCAATGGAATTTATATTTGTTTGCTTTGATTGCTTTTCCATTTGCGATTATTACTTCTTTTTATTATATACTTCATCTATAGGTCCATTCAAGTAACACATAAGTATGATCATGTATTTCTAATATATTTTTAAAAATGTAAAGGAATTAATTAAGTATTTGGACGAAATTATTTGTTTGCGCATTTTGATATCGGTTCCATTTTTGAAAAAAAAATTCAAAAGTTTTTGTTAAATAACGATAAGTTATTATCAATTGATTGATTAATAACGATAAGTTATTGGGCGGGGTTATTGTGCTCCTTTTTGTAAATTACTGGGAAATTATTTGGATCAATACTTCTTATAATAAAATATAAAACAATACCCAACATTTATTAATCTTATAAGAACTAAACCAATAACACTGGCTTACTATATTATTTCAGCTGAAATACTGAACCTTTTAAACTAAATAAACTTAATAAAATTTGACAAATGATTACATTTTAATATAGGATAATACACAAAAGTCAAAAGAGATTTTTATTTACACATTAAGATTAAAAACAGTGAATTAAAATTAGTTTTGCAGTAAAAAAACAACCGTAATGGAGTTAAGACATTTATTAATATTAAACATAGATTTTTGAATTATAAAGAAATTTTTAAATATATTTATCGGGAATGTAAGGTTGCTTGCCAATGAAATATGGTCGATAAGAATGCCACAAGAGATAAATGAATAGAAGCTTTTAAAATATAGATTATAGAAGGGTTCTGAAAATTAACTAGGTTGACAAAAATCGAATAAAGATCTTGTAAAATGAACTGGAAAAAACAAACTTGCGACAGTTTCTTATAAAAATTTATACAAGATAAAAATAAAGTAAATAATTGATGAAACAAATGACAAACTCATAACAAATGAATCTAGAATTAAGAGATTAACACGGAATAGAAGAGAGCAGAGAAATGCATTAAACCGTTAAAAGTTATAGATGAGAAAAAATTGCATGTGGTATGGTTATCTTTGATTACTTTGAATGGAAATATTAAAAATATAATAAATCAAATTTAAAAATCCATTTTATCACATACAGTTATAAATTCACTTAATATCATAGTATTGAATCTATATTATGTTAGATAAATTACAACTTTTTGTGATATAATCAATTATTTGGATTTAACAAAATAAGTAAATTATTTTATTTCTTTGCATACATCACAAGTGAAAACTTCTTTGTGGTGTGGTTTATATTTATACACATGCTTCACAGCCAACGTAACGAGAATAACGTTAAGTGTTAGTGATATCATAGCACGAGGCAAATATTTAAACATTTATACCTCGATATTTAAACAGATCGTATGAATTGAAAAAAAACTTTTTCTTTGTTAAACCTTTTCTGAAATTTAGTTGAGTACAATTATTAACAGCAAACATAGTAAACAAGCATAATTAAATTATCATCGAGGAAAAACGTAAACTTAAATATATAACACGAATAAAAATACTAACTTAGAAAATTTTCTCAACTATAAATTAATTTAAAAAATAAAAAGCTTTCTTAGCATATAAATAAAAATCAGGATGGGTAATACACGATTAAATCTTTATTAAAAGTCTTTTTATTAAGAACTTAGAGTACGACAATTATTTTCCTATTTCAAACTTCCCAGCAGTCTGGATACATTTACATATGGAATAAGTTTCATCCCAAAATAATTCGTTATAAAATCATACCAAGGATTATTTTTATTTTTATACTTTATTAATTTGCACACTATTAATTATTTAAAAGTGTAATATTATTTTTTTTAATGGGCTTATTATTAAAAAGCATCACCTAATAAAATATATTATTTCTATTTTTAAATTTTATTAAATTAAAAAAAAAAAAAAAAACAGTAGAACAACGATACTGTAGTTTAAAAAAAATGGAAAACTAACAATGACAAATTGTAAAAGCAAATATAAAAGTCAGCAGAAATACCTTACACAGTTTGTTAATACGATTCTAATGCATATTTTAACAAAAAATTGTTAAAAATTTATTACAACACAAAAATAGAATATTTAGAATTTTAGTTATATTAACACGTTAAAATTAATTTATTAGTATTATGTAACAATTAACAATACGTTATGTCCAATGATAATTACAAATCACTAATTAGTTAATTATTTAGGACAGAAAGAAAGAGTAATAGAGTGGAAAACGTAATGAGAAAGAGAAATATGGAAATAAACAAAAGCGTTAGATCTTAAATAGAGCAACTAGGAAAAGAGAAACGAGTTGCCGTTGTTTGGGAGTCACGCCAATTAGTACGTTGTACAGGAAACGCAATTTGAGAATGTGTGAGCAATTTCGTATCCTACTGCCAAATGACACTTCGTCTGTGTAGATTGAAGATTGGTCTCAATTAAGGAACGCGTTGTCGCCAAATATCGATGTGTAAATTCAAACGTAATAAAAATGTTCTTTGTAAAACACAAACACACACACACACACATATATATATATATATATACATACACCTTCATACATACATATTTTTTATAAAGAGAGTGAGAGAGATCATGCAGTTAAAATATCTGCTCATGATAGTTTAATTACATGGTGATTTGTTATAACACAATGGAAATACATTAAAAAATTCACATTAATGTATTTTAACTGATCAGTAATATTATTAAGTAGAAAATCAAGAAACACTTTCAATATTAAGACATACCGACAAGAAAAATGTGTTGTTTTAAATATGATTTGGGCAATTATTTTAAAGTGAAGGAAAAATACATTCGCTGCAAACACATACGAGACATCCACATCACATTCGTACATCCACTTATCTACATGAAGCCAAATCGATATTATTTTACCAAATTATCTGTAATCATGAAGAGCCAGATTTAAATCCAGTTAACGGTACGTATAGATTAAACTCTATTTTATCTTAATATATTAACAATATACTTTCTCTCTTTGAGCGTTAGTTTGGAATATGAAGTAAGTACTCTTTCTACAATAATCGATCTGAAATACGAAAAGTTCTGATAATAATTGGTGTTATTAAACTAAGTCTACAATAAAATTAATAGTTATTTAACTAGATTTAATGATCTAAAAGATACTAAAAGGGTTTTTTTATTGTAACGTTATAACAACTTTACAATCTCTTTAGTAAGAGAATTGAACAAGTAAATAAGATCTTATTTACTTGTTGATCTTAGTTACTTGTTCAAATAGATCTATTTGAACCAACATTAAGTACCACAGACCCAGTGGTTTGTGACTTACTAATAACAACGAAATAAAAGAAATGAAACAGAAGAGTATCCCGTAAGGCCGGACTATAAAGTGACTTAATTGAAACGATAAATTAAATCTAGAGTATTGTTTCTCATCAGTCTTGAAAAATCACCGATTGTGTTATCCAACAAATTGACTGCCATATAATTTAGATGCGGATCCAAACGAGTTCGATATCGTAGGCTGACCAGAGAGATTTCTTGCCGAACGGTTTGCAATTTAAAATCATTATATATGAGGTTATTGCTTATGTGCCAGGGTATGTTTAGCATTTTTGCAGTGTTTTTTCTGATAGCGTTCAAGTATGTCAATATTGGAATTGCTTGCTGTACCCTACAATTCATGCCCGTAAGTCCAAATAGGCTTCAAAATGGATTTATAGATCAATAATTTATTTTCTTACACTGTTGCAGATCAACTGGTTAAAACTAAAAAGTAAAGAATAATATTTTAATGAATGTTTTAAATTGACACTAATTTAAAAATAACAAACTAACCCTTAATTTGAAACCTATTCAAAAAATTGAAGAAGTATTTATTATTATTTTTTTTTTTTAAGTGAATTATTCTACAATAGAATTAATTTATTTAAAACATGTTTGTTTTAATTTTATTTAGAGAGAATACGCCTGCAAATAAAGGTGCTCATACGAAAAATAACCACTGATAAGTAACCCAAATCGTGAGAGACTTGAGTATTGAACAAAATAAGAAAACAAACGATATAAAGAAAAAATTATTGAATGTAAAAGAGGTTCTCTTAAATGTAAGATATATAATAAGTTTTACTATAATTTTCATCCACTTTCTATGAACTTTTGTGTGGTAGAATCATTGAATATTAGGATGAATCAAGCTATTTATCATTATTCTATAACAGTCAATTGACAAACAAGTTAAATCTTTAAACATATTCTCATCTTAAGTCCATGTAATTTTTTGTGTAAAAAATTAACTACTGAGATTTTCTGGAAGAAACTTATCATAGAAGTACAAAAGCAACTTGGACAACAAAATTGAAAAGTATCATCAATGTAGTTGATATAGTTAGTAAAATAAATGAATATACACAAAAACAGAATCGAGTTGAGGTCCTTATTTTTACTTCCTTGTACGAAGTAAAGAAAGTATTGCGATCGCGAAAAATTTCGGTTTTCAGATGTCAACGGAAATATCAATTTTGACCATCCCTGAATCCATTTTGATTAGTTTCAGCGAGACGTCGGTACGTAAGTACACGTATATATGTTTGTATGTAACTCAAAAATGAGTAGCCGTAGGATGTTGAAATTTTGGATTTAGAACTGTTGTAATATCTAGTTGTGCATCTTCCTTTTTGATTGCAATCGACTGAATAAAAAGTGCTCAACTACGCACAAAATCCAAAAAAAATTTGTATTTAAAAATTTTTTTTAACCAGTAATAAGCTCTCATTGAGAGCTTTTTAACATTGTATCATAAGTGGTACTTATTATCAATGGTTCCAGAGTTATAGCCAAATTAAATTATTTTAGTTACTGAAATATTTGGATCCATAAGGGGAAGAACATCAAGGTTTGAGTCAAACTTCACCTCATTTTTTATTTTTTTATTTAGTTTTTAACCTTTTTTTTTTTAAATTAAATATATTGATTTATTAATAATTATTAACCCGTGATTGAAAAAAAGTTTTACAATAAATAATTATTCAATAATAACAAAAAAAAAAGAGAAAAACAATCAGAGATTATTAATGAAATAAAATTTTATGTACTTTTAAAAATGGGTATATGTAATTTAATAGGCATTGTTACAAACGTGTATATGAAATAGAGTTAGTGAAACATCAGATTATTTAATATAAGTTGAAAATTATAATTTAGAATCGTTATTATTTTTGGATTTTCTTAGCAAATTCTTATAAAAATTGTATATTTGTTTTTAAAAAAAAATCATTTTATTTGACTGAAAAATAAAATACATTTTTTAATTGTATTCGATTTTAAGTGATTGTTGAAAATTATTTTTCACTTGTGCGTAATATGCACAAGATTTCTAGTGTGTCGTATAAATAAAAGTTAATAATAATTAAACTATTCCGTTTAGTGAACTCCTTCCTGTATTCTGGTTACAAATATTAATTTTGACCTTACGGTGTAGAATAATCAGTTTTTATTATTGGATTATTTGGTAAACAATTTATTTAAAGAGTAGTAGTCAGGGGACTTTTACTCTAACCTAATATTTCAGGTAAGATTGTCGAATTAATAGTTGTATAAATATTTGATGTTAATAAAAACTATCATTTTAGAAATTGTGTAACTATCCACTTTTATTGTGGAATTTGAGGATGGTATCTCACTTTCAAACGAGATAAGTTTAAATGAAGTGTAGCAAAAATGTGTATATGTAATTTAGTAGACATACATGGAAGTCATGTGATGTCCACATCAGATTTAATTTTATTGAAATTACGGTTATCGAATACGTTGGTTATTTAGCCTAAATGAAATTTTTTAGCGTATGAAATATACCATGCCTGATCGGGATTCACGGAACCTCTGGATGAAAGACACTACTTGCCATGGGTATCAGCGACGTCCTACTTATTTTTTGAAAAGAGATAAAATTATTGATGAAAAAATATTTATCTTTCTCTTTTGTTTTTATCTTTGAGTGTCACTTTAGTTATTATAAAATAATTTTATAAGTTACTAGTATTAGTTTCGTATACTTATAAATAAGTAACAAATTAGCAGCCATTATAACGTGAACACGAAATATTATACAGAAAGAATATGTAAAATAGTTTATTCTGAAATAAAAATAAATTTAAAGAAAATCGTTTGATTACTGAAAACGAGTTTCCCTAGATCTTAATAAATATAAAAGCATCTACAGTAATGAATAATATTTTTAAATTATCGAGTTTTTTTCCATATCCAGATATTCTGAATGACATCTACAGGACCAAGAAAAGGATTTATTAAATTATTCTAGATTATTCAAAATATTTTGATTTAACAAAATTAGTATTCCCTTAAATTACATTTATTTTATTTTTCATGTTTCAAGTTTAAAATGTGCATTTTTTGCTAATTTATTTGATTCTCAGTACCACTTTTTGAACTATTATATTGTTAAATATTATTTTTAAATACTTCACTGAAACGAGGAGGTTCTCAGTCTCACTTGTAAGATGTTTATTTTTTCACCTCTCATTCTGTAAATCTTCCAGGTAATAGAAGTGGAATATTTATTAAACGAATTATTAAATCGTCCGCATTGATGGTTTAAAGATAGTATTTTTTCATCATTATTGCTTAGAATGTTATGGCGTAATTATACATAGCCTTTATTTTATTCTAATATTAAAGTATTTACAAGTGAAAATTTAAGGAAATTAGTTTTATAAATTAATTTATAATTATTTTTATAAATTTGGTTAATTATTTATTATTTTAATTATTCGATTAAAAAGAAATAATAATTAATATTTCTACATATTAGAGAGACTTAGGTCACGGCCAGCAGCAATTTGTTTACATACTTTCTGTAAAATAACACTGTCAGATTCATCTGAGTTTTGACTTTTCAGACTTTATGGGTCTTTTGACGGAAGAATTTGCGCTCTGAACATCACTGTCAGACTCTATTTGTAATAATTAAGTTTGTTATTTTTATCAAGGTACAGATTTCTTAGCCTTTGCATTACTTGGGAACGACTTTTTCCACATAAGCAGGATTTTGTTTTTAGACATAAACGTAGTTTAAAAAAAAATAATCTAAAGAATGTAAACTAAAATAAGTTACTGAAAAAAAACCTTCTTGAAAAGATCGTTCATAAAGTAAAACAAAATCTAAATTAAAACACACTAATAATTAAAATTTTAAATTTAAATTTTGAACATACTATATTAAGAGTTAATAAACAACAATTATAACTGAATGACAGTTGTTTATAATTTGGCACCCGACTGCAACAATCCAAAGTTTATTGAATAAAACGTGTTATTTTTTTAAAATTCTTAGGCTGTTTCTTAATTTTAATTATGTATTAATTGACAAATAGTTCAATGAATAAAATTTATTTGTGGGACTTTTATTTTTCAATCTGTAATTATTTTACTTCGATTATTTTTAAAGAATTGTTACCCTTTAATTTTAATTACTTTAAATAGTTTTGACTATTTTAAAACTATTCTGCTTCATAATATTATTACGGAATATATATATATATATATATATATATATATATATATATATATATATATATATACATATACATTCCGTAAATTTATAAAAAAAATATTATTTTATAAAAAAAATCGGTTCAGTAATTATAGTTTTTTTAGGACCAAAAATATGAATAAGTTTGGTACACATATCAACAAATTTATTACTTTGTTTTATATATATATCAATCATTTCAATAGATATGAATGCGTGCTATAAAAAAAAAAAACAAAGATACACTTAAGACTTATATGAACATTTCCTGCCGTTATACTTAGAACAAACCCTTCGGTAAAGATAAAGAACAAAGAACAAACATCATAAGGGAGTAAAAGGAACATTATTAATTTCTTTTCATTTGTTGTATTTGAGTGGATTGGGTAGGCTGGTAAATTGAACTCTCTTCAATTTACCGTCCAGGAAGAGAGTTTGAGTATATATATATGTGTATAATATAGCTTTTACGTATATACAATGCACAGAAGAAGAGAGTGGGTAGTTCTGCTGTAGGGTCCTGGTTTGTGTTTGCAATTGTTCATATATAGCAGTGAAGTTTGTTGTTACTACTTGCTCAAGAGGGACCTTATCTATACCGCTTTCCCAGTCGTTCGTGTCCTCATAATCTAACAACATACATATACTCCTATATAGCTTACACATTCACTGCGCTGACAACATTGTCTGGTAGCGGAATAATCCAGAAAACTAGAGCGGTTCGTTCCAATAACTCCTTCCGAAACGTTTTGTAATAAAGTAAATTACTAAATAAAATATTTTAATCAGCAGTAAAGATAATACCTTAAAATTAATTAATTTAATTAACAACAATTCAGTTAAAAACTATATTATGAGGTACAAAATAATACATTTTAAGTATAACAAATGGAGTTAAGAGTTTTTCTTGTTGATATTAATATAAATTTATGTTAATATATAAAAATTATGTATTCGTCAGATTACCAAACAAGTAAATACAAAAAACAACAAAATCACAAAAAAAAGATCATGCGGACATCAGATGACTTCTTCTTACGCCTATTAAATTACATATACACCTTATTTTAAAATAAAAAGTACATAACATTTTATTTCATTAATAACTTCTGATATATTTTCATATTTTTATTTTTTATTTTTTAAAATTTTATTTATTGCAGATTTTTTTTACAATCAGAAGTTAATAATCAATATATAATTAAATTATACAGGTTGATTCAAAGAAACGGGAAATTTTGAAAGTTGTGTTGGTAGCAGTGGGCGATTGGTACCACTTGATAAGTGGCGCCTGCCTCTCAAACTTAACCTGCCATTTACTGTCATGGATCCTTGGAGTGGTGCGCAATGTGCATTTGCTATCAAAGCGTTTTACAAAAACAATGACAGTGTGGAGGAAGCGCGTAGAGAATTTCGCCGTCATTTTAATCTGGGACAGCACGACCGTGTTCCATCAGCACATGCAATTAAAACATGGATATCTACTTTTGAGGAAACCGGTTCGGCAATGAAAATGAAACCTCCAGGCCGTGAGCGAACCGTCCGTATACCACAGAATGTTCAAGCTTTACAAGATGCTGTCACACGAAGTCCACATCGGTCAATCCGTCTCTCTCAGCATCTTTACAATTGCATAGTTCAAGTGTTCGAAGAATGTTAGTGAAGGACTTGCAATACCATCCATACAAGTTGCAGATCGTCCAGGAACTGAAACCGAACGATGCAGTTGTGCGAGCACAATTCCGTAATGTAATGCTTCAGAAGATAAACGATAACGAAGAGTTTGTTCACGAACTGTGGTTGTCAGACGAAGCGCATTTCCACCTCAGTGGATTTGTTAACAAGCAAAATTTCAGATACTGGGCACAAGAAGATCCTACGCAGCTACACCAGCGTCCGTTGCACAGCCAGAAAGTGACCGTGTGGTGTGCTATGTCATCTTACGGTGTTATAGGCCCTTATTTTTTTGAGGATGACAACGGTCTTGCGATTACAGTGACGTCGGCTCGTTACGTAGCCGTGCTTGAAACCTTTGTTGTGGAACAACAAAAGAGATTTCCACCGATTCTTAACACAGCCTGGTTTCAACAAGACGGAGCAACCTCACATACTGCACGAATATCGATGGCAGCTGTACACCGATTGTTTGGACAACGTGTCATTTCACGAAATGGTGACATTAGATGTCCTCCCAGATCGCCTGATCTCTCAGCTTGCGATTACTTTTTGTGGGGTCACCCTAAAAGCAAAGTGTTCCACAGTAGACCTGCTACAACGGAAGAATTGAAGAAAAAGATCCGAGAAGCAATTGCGGAAATTCCAGTTGAGATGTTACGTCAAACCATGAACAATTTAACGAAGAGACATCGTGAGTGTTTACGTAGGAGAGGAGGTCACCTGCAAGGTCATCTTTACAAAATAAACTAAAATGGCAACATTTGTACAATTACATGAAATAAAATTCATTTTCTAAAAAAAATTTTTCATTAACGTTATTTAATTTTTTTAATTTTCTGTTTCTTTGAATCACCCTGTATTATCATTTTAAGCTTTTTGAAGTGAATCAGTCATCAATTAAAAGTCTAAAAAGATTTGCCCGAACAAACATTCTTATTATTACTATTCTCTTAATTATTAATTCATTTTTAACAAATTTATTACCTCTAACTTCTACTTGCGCTACATACACTAAGTTAATAGAATTTATTTCTCGTGCTTTGATGCGAAATAATAAATTATATATATATTTTTTTATTTTTTTTTTCAGTTATTAAATCGTTAGTTTTTCCGCCATTTTGAGGTCTTACACTTGATTTTACAAAATTTATATTTATGTATTTTATGCATTTTAACAAACCTTATATCAGTGCGTTTGAACCAAACTGATAGCTTACACCATTATCGCGTACTGATTATTACAAAATTTTAATTTTTCCAGCCATTTTGAGGTGAACCTGACGACTGATCGCAACTAGTCATGTATTTTTTTAATTCTTTAAGATACTTAATCCGAATCCGAAATCAAAATTGAAATCCGAAACAAAAATGTTCACACATATACATACATAAATACATATGTTTTGAAATCAATAATGAACTCTTCGTTGAAAAAGGCAATAAAAACACACTGTTAGTTCATATAAACACAACAGTTTTTATATCGATGTTATAGTAATAAATGAATGTTTTTATATATTTTATATGAATGATCACATCTGTTTGCTTTTAATTTGGCGCTGACTTCAAAGAGTTAAAATGCATTAATTGAAGAAGGGGATCTTCTCCGTTTACGTCACCATTTTGGTCAGGGTATCATTGACAATGAGGTGTAATTAATTAAACTCTATTGTGATATGTAGTAACTGTAATTAGTTTATTATTTATTTATACAGTAAATAATAAAGATTACCTTTATAATGAGGAAAAATAGGCGACTATAACTAAAAGTATTTTTTTACTTTTCTGTTTAGCTTCCGGAACCACCGTCAGGATTACTTCAGAGGATGAATGAGGATGATATGTATGAATGTATATGAAGTGTAGCCTTGTACCGTCTCAAGTCGACCATTTCTGAAATGTGTGGTTAATTGAAACCCAATCACCAAAGAACGTCGGTATCCACGATCTAGTATTCAAATCCGTATAAAAGTAACTGACTTTGCTAGGATTTGAACCTTAGAACTCTCGACTTCGAAATCAGCTGATTTGTGTAGACACGTTAACCACTAGACCAACCCGGTGGGTTAACAAGAAGTATTTGGATTAATTTTATTTAACATGGATCATTTGTGTGTATATATATATATTGTATAAAAAATTATAAATCCGCTTACTAACAAATATTTGTATAAATTTACATTCTGCCTTCGTAAAATTATGTCCATCTTCAGGAACGTATCGTAACTAATTATACATATAACAGTAATATTTCACATATTAAATGAGTTAGGTAAATAAAAAAAATATTTGTTTAAATATAACAATTGATCGTCAATTATTAAAATCAAGTAATGTGTCTTGTAAGTGTGATAATTATAACTGTTGTGTTTATTATAAGGAAATCAGTTTATTCAACATAAAAATTAATAATTGTCGTTTAAAACTTTCCTGGATAAAATATAATTTTCAAACTTGGTTTGCTCGTTCATCAGTTTGTTGTTATTTAAGCATATGTGAATTTTTTTTAAATATTTGTTTTATTATATTATTGGAATAATCAAGGATATTAATAAAATTGTTAGAGTCATAATTATGATTTATATCCCGGATGTGTTTGGCAAAGTTAGATTTTCTATGTATCCTTTGTTTATACAATTTATGTGTTCTTTAATCCTGACTGAGAAAGATCGATTAGTCATACCGACGTATTTAAAATCACAGATTTGCGGATCTAAATCATAATTATGAACCTAACAATGTTATTAATATTCTTTATTATTCCAATATATATATATATATATATATAAAACAAATATTTTAAAAAACTTTCAAGTATACTTAAACAACAACAAGCTGATAAACGAACAAATCAAATTTGAAATTGATATTTTATTCAGGCAAGTTTTAAATAATAATTATTAATTCTTATGTTGGCCAAACTTATTTCCTTATAATAAACATAACAATTGTGACTACCACACTTACAGACACATTACGTATGACTTTATTTTAATAATTGACGATCAATTGTTGTATTTATACAATTATTCTTTTATTTTTTTAACTCGTTTAATATGTGAAGTATTATTTTTATATGTAAAATTAATTACGATACGTCCTTGAAAATGGAAATAATTTTCCAAAAGCGCTAGGATGTAAATTTATACAAATATTTGTTGGTAAGCAGATTTATATTTATAATTTTTTAATTATAAATTAAAAAGTACAATAAAAGTACTTGGTTGAAAAGATCTGGATCTTTATTGCATTGTCGCCACATAAATTCTGCCAAATAGTTACCCAACAGTGAACTGTTTGACCCACATTTTTACCTTATATATATTCTTTGCAAGTCTACATGTTCTTTTAATCGTCTGGGTATGTGCTCTGTTACTGGGTCTACCAAATTATATGTATGGTTTACAGTTTTATAATTAAAATTTTCGGCAAGTTTTTATTCCCCTTATAAGCAGGCCATTTATCCGAAGGTTTATATGATCGTATTCTTTGCCGTATTAAGGATTTAAACTTTTGTTTTTATTATTATATTATTATAACGTGAAACGCTAGCGGGAAATGATGTCGTAGCTAATATACAAATGACTTATTGTTATGGCTGTTAAAATAAGTGTCTCATAAAGAAGAATTTTTTTTTAATTTTTTGAGAAGCTTTTCTATTTTTTAATAAATTTATAATATATCTACCTTTATTTAAATTAACTTAAACAATAGAGAAAAATACAGTTTTGGTATAAGAAAAAAGGTTTTCAAGAAATGAAGAAATATAGAAATCTGATTCTTAGATAAAAAGAATGGCTAAAAATGACCTTCAAAGAAAGCTACCAGCATAAGAAATAAACTCTTTGTAATGTGAAGATAATGAATTCAGATTAGCTAGAAATATACGACTCACGAAAATTTGACGCAAGAGAGTCTATTAATAAAATCATCTTACAACATTATCGTCGCCTCAGTTAACAGAGATGAAAAATTTTCTAGAAAATACATGTACGATACAATTTCGTGTAGATTGATCGTTTCGCATAACTGTATTTGACGTAGTTAAGAAAATAAACAGATGAAAAAAAAAATAGCCATTTATAAGATATGTATCCAGTGGATTGTACCTAGAGCACTTTAAAATCGGCAACATAATATGAATATATCTTATGTAATAAATATATAACATAACTTTAGATACACGATGAAAAACAAGTAAAGTGCATCTTCAGATCGATATTTCAGACCAATTAATTTTCGTGCCAAAAATCTTTTTATAGATTTTTATTTAAGTGATCTGGAATACATTTATTTACTTAAGGGTCATCACTTCCTATACGAAATGAAATAAGATTATGGAAATGGTGCATTTGGTAAAGGTAAGGATAAAAGTAAAGAATCAAATAATGTCCGGATCGAAAAAACTTCTCGGTTTCTTTTAATCTGTAATAAAAAGCTGTATCAGGAACTTAATTGGTATGACAAATAGTATTATCATTCCAGTAATATTCATATGTGTTTGAAAATGTCATAAATTTTACTAAATAATAATAATAATAATAATAATGCCAATTAATAGTCCTTGAAGATAAATTTTTAAATTCATCTCTCAAATAATTAAATTTAATATATGAAAATAAAAGAAATAAAGTACTTTTTATAGTTTATCAATTAGAAAGAAAAAATAATTTTATCGTGTTTATTTATATTTACTTATAAAAAATATTCTAAAGCGACTAATAACTAAATCATATATCAGACGTAATTAACTTAAAAGAATGAAATGGTAAACCAAGAATATAATGAATTCAGTAATCAAATAAACATCCATTCAAAAAATTGACACGAACAACCTTAAATAGAGGGTCAAAAAGGGTAATGCATTGAGAGTAGATAGGAGGTAAATGCAATGAGAGAAATGAATTATTTGAATAGTGATGACTGATACGTAGCCTATATGGAATGAAGAGATATTTTTCGTTGCTATAGAAACCGTGTATCAACATGATACAACACTAACAATACATCCTCCCCTCCTCAAAATCCTTTTGATTTGATTACCTTTTATTTCTTTCATTGTAAAACATTCCCTTGCTTACCCTTTATCATGTTTTTGTTACTTGAATGGTGGACCCTACAGACAAACATTAACACTTAACCGACCACTCACCTACTCACTCGCCACTACCCTTTATCTATTCAATCAAACATTTCCCTCGTTCTTGAATGATTATACCCTATCTGTTCTTTTAAGAGGAAAAACGCTTCAGAATACTGTAATGTAATAATGAAAATACAGTAAATTCAGAATTATAAATATTGATCTAATAATTTTATAATACTCTTCTTCAATGAAAACTTTGTTTATATATACTCTCTCTCTCTCTCTCTCTCTCTGTGTGTGTGTGTATGTACATACATAAACAATGTGCGCATTCCTTTATAATAAAATTCAATATGCAATATTTATGTACTATTCATCTACCAAATAAAAAAAAATAATAAGAAAACAAATAATACTATCTTGATCTTAGAATAAAAATTTGAACTGTTGTTAACGACTTTTCAAAGAAAAGTACGGTATTACTTTCGGTCAAATGATGGGCATGGGGATGAACTTTCTTTAGGTTTGAGGTACGATGATTACGAAAATAACATCCACTTAAATTGTGGTTTCCTTATATATTTATTTACCCATACATTTTATTTATAGACCTATGTATACAATTTTGTGACTCAAAAGTTTCCAAAATTATTACACCAATATCATTGAAATTTATATATGTGCATAAGTTTTATGTATGAAAATTTGATGAAGATTGGTCGAAATATTCTTGTGTTACGCTCAATTTAAGGTCAAAAAAATTTGAACTAGGCAAGTTAAAAGCGTAGTTCGTTATGATGCAGCAAACTGGAACGTTTACGTTCCTTTATCTGCGATATCTATGGTTAGCAATATTGTTCGGCGTATTCAGACAGCGTTGTCTACTTTAAGAGTCATGATGACTGGTTATGTCTTTTTATTTAAGGGTTATGTTGAGTGTGCGGTGATATATTTTTCACACACGATTATGCAGTGAGTCTTAGTGATGAGTAAATTGAAACTTATGCTTGTGTGTAGTGTCTACTGGTTAATCGAACGTACATAGCGCGTTGCATAATTCGGCTGTTCGATTTTGGCGATTCAATTTTTGACATACACCCGGCGCGAGGCTACGGACAGTTTGCTTTACGGCGTTTGTTAGAGGTTAGCAATAGTAGCGCGAGCGCATTTCATTCTGTAACTGGGTTCGTGCTGTCAACATCAGTGCATGTACAGTAAGCAAAAGAAGTGAGACTAATTACCGTGTAATTGTATTTATATTGCGTATTTAAAACTGCCTATTTTATATTGTGTATTTTATAACATAAATGTATTCTATTTATATCAAGTTGTAAATATGCCACCAAAAAAAATCATGCAATTGGAGAAGCTCTTTTCAGTAATTCTGACTATGACTGTACCATCTCTGTAGCTGAGCTTTTGTCCTTGATACAAACGTATTCCTCGTTTTGGAGGGAGTAATTTTTAAGATTTGCACAGCTATGTCCAGTTGCCAAAAATAAACGGCCGAAGTATGGTCTGAAAATCAGTACGTTTCTGACTGCGAAATAGTAAGGCGTCAGAATTATTAACTTATTAGTCTAATTTTCTTGTTATATTAAAATTACTTATCTTATTATTATTTTTATTTTTTTACAATAAATAAAATAGACAAATATTAATTTTATTTTGCTTCTTGATTTTTTTACTTATTTCTGCTTCTTATTTATTTCTTAATTCGTTTTCTTTGTAAAACTATACATTAGAATGAGTTATACATTTAAAAGGAAACAAAACAAAATAACAAAAAGTCGGTCATCTTGTGCAGAAGTGCGCAAGAGTTCTTTATTCCTGCATATTTCATTTTATCTTAAAAATGACTTAATATAAAATAAAACAGTTTATATTAATTATGTTTCCAAGTATTATTTTTAGAAATTGAAGTACAACATTGAATTTTATTAATTTTTTATTATTTAATTTTTATATTTTAGTAAAGACTCTTTAACTTCATAATAATTAGATGTTTGTCATTTCTTTAAAAATCCTTTAAAAGTAAATTTAAGTTAATTAAGTAAGAATAAAAACATAAAGTATAAATTAAAACTTAAAATTAAAGTATAAGAAATAAACATAAATTAAAGTAAGAGGTAAATTAAGTAATTTTTTTAATTTTATTTTATATGTGTTAGATGAAAAAAACAAATTAATGTTAACAGATGTTTAAAAAAAAATGTAATTAAACAGAAACCGGTATGAATGCTGTTATTACGCATAATTCGTTATCAATTCTGTTATCACCACAACCATTCTCTGTTAATAATATTAGCTAAAAAGCTAATTGCTGTGATGAGCACAGTGAAAGTATCAATTATGAGTTAAATATCTGCCGTATTAAGATAAAGTTAGCAAGGTGATATACAGCAATATATAGCTTGGTGGGAAAACGATGGGAAAGAATCCATGGGATGCAATTTTTTACCCATATTTATGAAATTTTGGAGAATTACCTTGTGTCTTATATCCGGTTTTATACAATTACCAGTTACGGCTTTGACAAACATACAAGTGAACAATAAAAACCGACTTCTAAGTATTGAATTACTATATTTTTCATTAATAGATTTTCTTATAAAGGTAAACCGTTATTTATAAGATCTAATGAAAATTATAAAAATACAAGAAAAAACCCCGATATTAGGAAAATCATTAAAATAAAGTATTTTTTTATTTATTAAGATCACAAAACTAAATTTATATTTTTTACCAGTTCATATCTTTAAAAACAATTTTATTTCTTCTTATTAAGACCATTTTTTTCTTTACTGTTGGTTTTCATTAAAAGCTCGAAAATGACGAATTATAAGGGCGAAGATAAAGCAGTTGAAAATAATTGGTGAAAGAACTCCAGACACTTGTTGAGAATTAAATTCAAACTGAATAAACTCAAGCAAAGTAAATTCAGAGCAGACACGAATACAACCAGTATCTTATGAGTAAACATTCTGCTAAGAAGAAGAAAATGATTACTTTTTTTTATAAATATTTCAGAAAAAATTAAGATTATATTTTTTCTTATGTTTTACAATACTAACATTCAAACGATGAAATAAACCAGAAATAACAATTTATGATCAGTAGGAAGTCGAAATTTCTCTTTCCAGCATTATTATGATCGTAACACTAGGAGAGGTTCATTAAAATAACACAGTGTAACTACTTGGTAACGATGGCTTTATACATGATTACACTTTTTTTAATTTATAATTTGTGTTAATAAGTAATATTTTGATTCAAGTACCTTTTCTTTGTTGGAATAAATGTAAGAAATATCCATAACAAACCTTAAACGATTTTTAATACGTAATTAATCTAGTGTTAAAGGATTTTGAATCCTTTATTTATTTTTGTTGGAAAAAACTTTTTGTTTCATCATTTATTTGAGTGTTGGGAACATAATGATCAAGGATTATACATCTGAAAAATTTCAATTTTCTTGAAAAGTACCAGACAATGGAGTGATGAGAGGTTAAAGGAGTAGCTTTTGTATAATATAATTTAAAATAAGATGTGCGTTAAAATACGAAAGGATTTCTTTTTTATAATTTAGGTTATAAAATAAATAAAAAACTCATTAAGATTTACAGACAAAAATATTATTTATATGATTATATGTTTATTATGGTCAAAAGTATGACAGGTAATTTATAAAATGTAATGTAGTTTATAAAATGTATGTTTCTTCTCATACTTTTTATTTTGCAAAAATTTGTAATTTTCAAGATATTTAAGACTTCTATCATGTCTTTGATCAAAGGAAAGATTGTTTCCGGGCGTTTGATCTTCTTACCTCTGACAGCTTCACAACCTACGGTTGTAGACTGCTTGTTATAAAATATCCTGGTTTGGTCACTACTTTGTTATTATATTTACAAACATATTTCTTTAATATCCGTTTTTATTTATTCGTTTTTTTTTTTTATAAAGATAAACGCTGATTTATGTTAAATGTTATTTGATAAAGGTAAGATTATTTTAATATCAGTTAGTAGATTTATAAACATATTATAATACTGTTGTTATTTAACAGTATTATAATATACTGTTAGCATAACTGTAACAGTATAAAATACTGTATGTATGTTAGCATACGTATTATAAGCTTGTTAGCTTTAATATTAAATAATGTAATTGAAAATTGCACGAGAGTACTTCAAGAACTGATTTGCAGACAAATCATAAGTAAATTGTTTTTAAAAATGTATGTCCAGAAACGCTGTGTTCTTCAGTTGCAACTAACGAAATATTTCGAATTCATTTCTGTTTAAAGTGCAAGATCTACCCATATTAAAATTCTTGATACCCAAATTTCGAGACAAATTTGGTGCTTTTATAAGTGAAAAATCGAATTAAGCAGATCGCTGATCCCCTTAATATTTTCTGAAAAAATTATTGTTAAGCCCAAAATGTGATGATTTATTAAATTGGCAATTAACAAATAAAAATTCCAATAAAACATTTTGTAAAGCATGATATTCTGAGAAAATTAATATTTATAAGGTAATGGAAAACAAGTGTAAGTTTCAGAAATTTGACTTTAATTTTAAAAAAATATATATTAAAATGCGGGAGAAGATGTTAAAACTTTAAACAGAACAAAAATCTTCTCTATAATGTAAAAAAAAAATTCGAAGTAGATTTAAGTATCGACTAATAAATTAGATTTGAAAAAGTGAAATAATCTGTTTATTTTTCGTGGGAAGCATCATAAAAAATAGTTAAAAAATGAACTTTATTATGCTTTTATAAATAAAAATATATATAATTCTTTTTACGTTATTTTATAGGAATATTTATTATAAAATATTCAATCCAGAACAGCTGGGACTTAGTTTTTAACATTTTTTGTAACTAACTAATAATTATATCTGAAATCAAAAATGTAATCTTATAAATTATGTTTATGTATGTAGAATATCGTAATTATTTTACGTTTTCTACAAAAAAAAAAAAAAATTGGTTAGCTGTCAATAAAATTTTCCTGATCCGTTTGAAATCATTTTGATATGAATTAATAATTGCATTTTTTAATATACCAGTAATTAATAATTGCATTAGTAATCGTTTTAGATTGGAAATTCATTTTAATGTCCAACAAAATTTTTATATTTAAACATTATTTTTGAAAACTTTTTTCAGTTAAAATAATTAACGTGTTCAATAAAATGATTTTTAAGTTATCCTTTTGGTTTTATAGAGGAGACAATATTAATTTTCAGCCCCATTGCCTGGATGTGGATAAAAATTTAAATGTCACAGATATAGATTTAAAGAGTAATTTTTTCACAATTATAAAATATAGTATTTTAAAAACTACAATTACATGCGTTTATATCTTTACCTAGTTTAAATTCTTACTTAAAACTTATTAATAGATTATCAATACAATATTAATCATTCAATTACTATAAATATACGACTTGTAATAATCGATTATTTCCTTTAAAACTGAACGATCACTTGGTAGCCTACATATATTATGCTACGATATAGAGTTTATTGGAAGGTATGAAAATCAAAATTCAAATTTTTACGGAAGACGAACAGAATGAAAAACTTCTTTCACGTCACCTTGATAGACATGACAATTTTAATTCTAAACATGCGTGTCAAATGCTACAATGATGACGCTGTAGGTGACTACACAAGAAAAAGATACTCCCGAAAATGACATATTCATTCTCAAGAATAAGATGCATCCAATGCAAGACTTAGAAGGGTGAGGAATGAAGTGACTTTCTTAATTTATTTAAATACAGTGTTGCGTATCATTATGCCAAGCTCTTAAAAATGCAGATAATGCAGCCCGAAAGTGATAATTTCACTCTAAATGGGATTGGCTGTAAAAAATATATCATTACTCTCAGAAATCGATTAGCGCTAATTGAACTGAATGCTGTGTACACTTTCTGTTTAAGAAACACTGAGTTTAAAACAATAAATTAATCTATCCTTTCCTATGAGAAAAATAAAGCACATCCCGTTATCTCCACTCGCTAGAGGAATTAATTAATGTACATTCAAACAAACATATTATTTTGTAAACCAGAAAAAAATAATTATAAGATTTTAAAATACCCAAACATTAGAAAATAAAGATAATATTAAAAAAAATATTTGTGCATTTTTAAAACATTAGAAAAAGTGTAAAATCAAAAAACGAAAATTCTTTAATTAATTAAAATTCAAAAGAAAGAGAAAATAAAAATAGTATCAATACATAATGCAATAATTTAATTATTATAATATTAATGATTTCTTATTAAATAATGATGATTAGCATTGAAATCTAATAACGGAATAGGCGTAACCAAATTTAATTGCATATGGGCATATATTGATTTGGAATATAGTAACTGCTCACCAAGTTTTGAGGTCAATTCTACCGTAATATTGCAATATCAAGTTATAGATTATTACGTATATGTTCTTGATTGGTTCCTGAGGTTTTATCCTTCCTACCTATTATGTTTATTATATTTTATAATATAACTTACGGTAACCAAAGTAAATAATATATATACATGACATGTTTATAATAATTAAACTTCTAATATAATGATTCTCAACCCTTTTAGCTTCACGACCCCCCAAAAAATAAAAAAATGAATATTTCGAGACACCAAATTACAACCCAATGAAATCTAGTTAAAACTATTTAGCTGAGTTGATAGGTATGGGTATGAACATGCTATGAAATGTACAAACATGAGCAATTTACAGGTTCCAACTTGATGTGTTCGAGCGCCTTGTAATTCGGTCTGCTTGCAAAATATTCGCTTGGAGAGCAACATGTTCGAACATGCATATGATACGTTTGATTTTTGTAATTTAGTGTGAGGTCAAACGGCGTATCTGTTTTTTTTTTTGTTTTTTTTTTTTTAATTAAATGTTTATGCAAAATGGATAAATTTGTGAAAAAACGAAGTGAGCTATCTACATTCAGTGAATCGAATAATAAAAATAAAAGATTTTACAAAGTCAGTTATTTAATTTACGGTTTTATCTCATTGGATGGAAAGCGCCAGTCTGCTTTTAAGTACTCTGCGATGAAAGTATGAAGCCATCAAAAATAATTCGACACTTGGAAACTAAACATCCGGGTCATAAAAAAATCCTTTGAATTTTTCAAAAGAAAATAACATACTTTGAAAAATCATCAAGCTTCTATTTTTAATCAAGGTGTAATGATAAATGTACACTTGAAGCGTCTTATTTCGCAGCATTAAAAGCAGCTAGGAAGTCTAAATCCCATACAATCGCAGAAACCCTCACATTGCCAGCTGAAAATGACATGGTCAGTGTTTTAATAGGTGTGGAAGAAACAAAAAAATTCCGCTTTCTAACGACACAGTATCAAGGTGAATCGATGACATGGTTGTCGACGTTCGCGATCAAATAATTCAGCAAGTGAATTCAAGTGAATTTTTTAGTATTCAGTTTGATGAATCAACAGATGTGGCAAGTATTCCTCAGTTCTTATGGTTTGTGACACACGAATACGATTGGGGAAATAAAAAGAATAAGTTGTTTTGCAAATCAATACCCCTGGTCAAGCAACAGGACAATGTCTTTCATGAAGCTGCTAAAAACTATAACATAGATTCGACAAAATGTATTCAGTATGTAGTACTGGTGTAAAGGCGATAACAAAAATAACAGAGGGTTTCTGAAGAATTAAAAGATCGGACATCCTTGACGCAGGACAACCTGTAGATTGAAATGACTATTAAATTGATGAAAAATGAATTATTTAGAAATTACATTTGAGCCTATCCCTTCACGTGGAGACGGTTACTCTTTATGGAGAGCCTCAAAGAGTTTTCGACTGCCTCCACCCACGTTTCACCCATTGAAGGCTTCGAATGGGTTGTGGACTCGGAGTGATGGAGGAAAGGTTGAACAGTTTGATATTTATCTGAAAGAGGTCTTTTAACCGCTTGATATGCGGAGTCCTTGTGAAGAAGAAATCTTAGAATTGTTTAGTAGCCAGATACCTTTGAGTCTGCCTATTAAGCCTTTTTCATTAGTGGAGCTTCCACAAGTAATCAGGAAGGGACAGTAGGCCTCTGGCATTGATTTGATCTCTAGCAAGATGCTATTTTAGCTTCCTACCAAAGCCATTCAGTTCTAACCCACCTCTTTAATGGTATCCTCCGGACAACGCACTTCTCTACCGAATGGAAAGTTTCACATATGCTTATGGTCCCGAAAGCTGGAAAACCTGATCATGATGTATCCTTGTACAGGCCAAAAAGCCTGTTGCCTACTTGTCGAAGGTATTTGAAAGTTTATTTCTTTGGAGGGTGTGACCTATTTTGCAAGCAGAGTCACATTATTCCAGATTGCCTTGTTTTTCATAGCTATCTGGTTGGGGGTTTGTCCCTGGTAAAATGTAATTAGGCATTACCTACGTTCCTCGACTCTAATTCGGGAGTTCCACAAGGCTCAGTTCTGGGACCTATTTATAATGTATCTTCAGTGGCGACCTTTTGGTTGAGAATGGAGTCACTGTCGCTTCTTTTACCAATGACAAGGCTATTCTGGAAGTTGATAACCATCCAAGTGTGGCCTCAACTAATTTACAATCCGAATTAAAGCTAATCAGCAGGTGGCTGGGTAAGATGACATGGAATATAAGATTGTTAATCACGCTAAGTCAAGTCATGTGACATTCGCAGTGAGGAGATGAGACTGCACACGACTCTACCTTGATGGTATTTTAATCCCGCATACTGAAAGTGTAAGGAACCTGGGTCTTCACCTGGTTCATCGATTTACATGGAAGGTACATATGATGGAGAACAGAAAAAAAACTTTACATAAACTTCAAGGAAATGTACTAGTTGCTGGACAGGAGGTCTAAGTTATCTTTGCCAAGTTACTTTTATACTCAGCCATTTTGAAACCAATATGGACATATGGCGTCCAACTATGGAGCACTGAAAGCAAGTCAAATTTTGAAATCATAAAGCGGTTTCAGAACAAATTATCAAGGTGCATAGGTGAGGCGCTGTGGTTTGCTAAAAGCAGTGAAATCCACGAATATTGGGGTTTACTAAAGAATACGTTTCAGTATGAAATATGAACTACGTTAAAGCTAAATGACCAAATAAACCTTTTAGTCAACGGTTAAGATGTTGGAAGACTTAAGCGGCTACGTGTTCTGGATCTTAGTATCCCTATAGGGCAATTACACCAGCTGAGTTGTCCATTAATCAATCTGTTTCCGTTTCACTTTCATTTTTAATTTTTTCATTAGGTTATTTTTTTTATAAGTGTTTCATCAATCTGCTATTTTTACTTTTCTTGTTATTGTTATAGTTTTCTACTATACTACTGACAACAGTTCTTCAAACTAACCTTTTTAGGTTCTACCGTCAGAAGTTCTATATAGTACTAGTATATCATTTTAAGGAATTTCAATGGGGCTTACTTGTTAATGTGTATAACTTACTTACTTGTAATGTGATATAAGTTACTCAAGATATCTATAAATGTGTAACCGATTATAAATAAATATTTGAAAGAAAAAAAAATGAAAGAATATATTGGTAGAAAAAGTCTTCCAATTTATATAAAGTTATCTAAAATTTATCTTAGTTATCTATAATCTGAGTGACGCCTACCGTAAGGAAACATAATGTAGTCGTAAAGATTTAACAAGCAAAGTTGTCCCCTGTATAGATTGCAAGAGGACACAATCTTAAGTATAATCATTTGACAAATAAAAATTTACTACATATTGATCTAATATGATTCCAATTTGTTGATGCAAAATATTGATACAACAGGCCATTTTATATTCTGAAAATTGTTCGAACATTTTGATAGAGCTTTAAACAGATATATTACTTAGGGGAATATTTAATACCTATCTAAAGGTGACAATGATGGTTACGTTGACGCATTTGATGTAAATTTTTCGTCAAATGTTATATATGTACATAATATACATCTCCCAAACTGAAATAAGAAAGTTTTACCGCGAAAACTTACTGCAGTAAATAATTTCTCTACATATTCTATAATTTAAGTTTAGTTCAAAATTTAATTTATTTTTGTGAAAGAATAGTTTTAAATATTTTGATGCTAACTCAAAAGATGTGGTCGCAAACGTCAACTTTGAAAAAATAAATGATACGTAAATTCAAACGATATTTGAGTCATCTTTATTGACCATCCAACAATTTTGTTTTAGTTGATTTTTTAATGGTTTTGGAACAATTCTTATGCAAAAAAAAAGTTTAATTTAATAAATATTTTTGGCTACCTTTTACAGCGATAGGACTTTTTAGATATTAACAACTGTACGACTTTTTTTTCTGGAAGCTGTTATAGAATTAATTTTTTTTAGGTAAATTATGATACACAGAACACGAAATGTTATAAAATAAAACTCAGTAAATAAAAAGAAAGAACCTATTTACTTTATTTTTATTTTTTAAATATCCTGCTATTAATGAAGTTTAAATTAATTTACATTTGTAGAGAAACTTTTTTTTTATAGAAAATAGGATTTCATACAATATATATATATATATTTTAAATAAATTTTGGTCTGCAAAATTAAAATAATTTTATAAACACCATTATAAAGTATTGTATTGTGTTACACGAAAATAGTTTTTTAAACTACATGCAAAATAGATTATATTTATTAAAAAAAATAAATGTAAACTCATTTTTATTTAAATAATAAAAAAAGAAGAAAAATTAGACTATGTGAATAAAACGCTTTTGAATGTAACGTAAAACAGAAGCAGCTATTAAGGTTTTTTTATAATTTACATTTTTTCACTCTTTTTCATTCATCCCACTTGCTTGGTTACTTTTTTCTTTATTTCGCGCTTTTATACAGAAAATTTAGCAAGTAAAATCTCAACAGTTGTACTAATTAATGAATGTTTCGTATTAATAAAAAAAAACTTATTTCACTAATATGAGCTGTTTTCATCGTTCATTTTCAAATTTATTCTAAGAGCTAAATTAATTTTAAATTAAGGTCTACATTTATTAATCGTTTCTTTTTTTTATATACAAATTGTAGTCTCTTTAAATACTGTAGTATAATATATTATTAAATTTAAAATATCAATTATAAAGCAATTCAATGGTTAGCTTAAATACATAAATGAAATAAAAAATGCTAACTTTTAATTAAAATGAATCCAAATATAAAAACCACCAATTACTCGTAAGCAAGATAAGAATGACCATTACTTCAAATAATTTCAAAAACTGAAGTTTTCACAAAAAAGTAGGAATTCCATAATGTTTATTTTTAAAAAGAAAGGAAGAATAATTTGTTCATATTTTTAACACCTGAGCTAATTTAAATAAGTATTTAAATTTTACCACTTCGTTTTCAGCTTATTAAATTACTTAACCTTCATTTCAGAAATGATAGGGATTAAGTAATGAGAATAACGAGAGAATCAACGAAAAAATAAATTAAAAAACGAATATTGTTATGTCAGAGTCAAAATCGTCCAATACAACGAATCAGTCCCAAAAGTTTCTTTAGTAAATTTGGTAAACAAAAATTTATTAAGATTTGTTTTTTTACCTATCTAGTACTCATACCTTTCATAGATTAATGTCTCGTGCATTAAACCGGTAAAAAACATAAACAAAAATTCAGATATAAGCACGTTACATAAAAAATCAATAAATTTTTGGTTTTGACCAACTCAATATTTGAGCTCCTAATTTACCAATTAAATCAGTTTTCAACTGGTAAATGATAAAGTTTAATTGTTTTATCCCGTACTGTTGATTGGAGTAACTGATTATATAGTATTTTTAACTACTAACTATATTCACTGGTCACCGGTTAAAATCCGGCCCGGGAAACAGAAAAATATACAGTTCGTCCTTAATAAATTTAATTAAGGTTTTGAAGCCGTATCGTACAGGATTATAAAATTAATTAAAAATTACGTTATACTTATTGAATAAATAACAACGAACTGAAAGAGTTTATTAAACGATTGAACATTAGAGAAATGTATTGTAGTGGTTGTAATATTAGCAATCCATTATGTACTGAACGACGGATGGGGAAATTAAATATATTACAACTGCTATCACAGTCAACCGTATAATGATAATGTTTATTAAAAAACATACACTTGAACAAAAATAAAGACTTGATTACTAATTTTCCTATGAAAATTTAATAAATTGAGGCAGATTACAAGTGTGTAAGTAACTGTATTTCATACTACTGTATTTAGTAAATACAGTAATTATTACTGTATTGTGTTAGTGTCCCGTGATTTTAGTTGCAGAATATATAGTCGTAATATAATACAGTAAAAGTTTAATTTTACAATCTTTATTAAAAGTTGTAAGGTTCAAATCGTAGTAAAGGCAGTTACTTTTATAAGGATTTGAATAATAGATCGTTGATAGCTGGGTTTGGTGGCTGGGTTTCAATTAACCACACATCTCAGGGATACTCGACTTGACAGAGTGTATATTTCATTCACATTCATACACACCAGGCTCACTCATTCTCTGAAGTAATATCATGGGTGGTTCCAGAGGCTAAATAGAAAAATAAAAAAGTCTTTATTAAAATGAAATTCGTTAAAATCAGTGACAAATAAAGATTCAAAAATTACTTTAGAAACATTATACTTTTTTTTTGTCTTCAGTCATTTGACTGGTTTGATGCAGCTCTCTAAAATTTTCTATCTAGTGCTAGTCGTTTCATTTCGGTATAACCCGTACATCCTGCATCCCTAACAATTTGTTTTACCGTTACACATTACAAACAACAAAATTTAAAAAGCTGTATTGTTTCTTGGAAGTGTACTATATATGATTGCAACACTTCTGGAAGTATTAAAGAGCAAGAAAATAATGTCAATCGTATCGGTCTCCAACAATCAAACCTCGAAGATTTTCCTGATTTTGTATTTGTAAATGAAGTAGACGAAGAGTCCAGTATCCCGTGTGATTTCTAAAGGTTATTTATTCCAAGTTATCGAAGCACGCGATTTCATATATATCCTAATTTGCGCTTTTTATCACATGATCCTTCAAACTCAGTCGTTTTACTACATCATAATTTTATGTTAATAAATATTATTCATTATTTTTATTTATAATTATCATTAATATTTTAAATATATCATATATTCACAAAAAAATTATTTATTTATTTATTTTTTTTTTTTTTGAGAAATAATAATGCTGAGTACAAATTATTTTCTTTCTTCACACCTATAATCTTTTTATGAACTGAATGTAGATAAAATTAATGGTTTAAAAAGTTTTTTTATAGTACAAAGTTTGTTCCATTTATCTTAGAAAAAAATTGTGGCTGATAGCGTTATTTTGTTAAACTCCGGAACTAATAAAAATAATTAAATAACAAGAGTATAAGGTATACAAATTTCAACAGAAACTTTTCTCAACTACTCAATTTTTCAAAGCGTTAATTAATTAAACAAAGTTTTATTCGTTTATTAAAAAATGTAGGATATTAAATTAATTAAATTTTTAATTAAACATTTTTTTAAAAAATCATTATTAAAAAATATTTATCATCTTAATTCATCTAATTTTATTTTTTAATACAGGTTTACATATACATATGATTTCGTAAACACGAATACGTATTTAAATACTCCAACTTAAATGACCAAATTTAAATTGAAATAAAACCCGGAAACAGATTATGGATTTATATTTTGGGTTGTTCTACGTATAAAACGTAGTTAGTAACAAGCAAACGAACGAGTAAAATCTGGCAATGCGTTTACGGAATTATTACTTCAGTTATTATGAAAACTTTACTGCAGGATATTGGATCACAGCCAAAATTTTATACTCATGAACTTCTAATATCCTTGATTGTTTCAAAATCGGCTTAAACCTTTCTCTAGTTGATATCCCTAAAATTACAATGTGAAAACCTATTTTGTACTACATAATTTATCTGCTATATATTACTACAATTTATCTCTTTATTGTTAAGAGAATAATTTTAATATACAAATACTAGGCCAAACATCTTAATTTTATTTATACAATAATTTTCTTATTCCATTACATAAGTTGTAAAATAAATTAATAGAATTTTCATTTAATAAAAAAATGAATTAAGTTTTCAATTTGAGCCGTTCAAAATTATTCCAGCCTTACATATTACCATATTTACCAATTTTTATTTTTATTACTTTTTTTGTATAAAGAAATTCCTCCAGGGATAGGGAGGAATTACTTTATACTTTTAGTTTATCTTCCAATAAACTAAAAGGAAGCTACAAAAATTATTTTCAAACTGAAAGATTTTGTGGTATATTTTGTAGAATAGTTTTTATTTCTTTGTCAAATGTTTAATTACATGTTAAAAGAGCTACATTACTATACTGATTGTAAGTCTAAAAGAGTCTTTAGAGAAATAATGTTTTTTTTTTTATTATAAATCACTAGAAGCTGATTATTTCTTTTGTTAGTGGTTTCGTTTTATAACAGTTATCTGAAGCAATGGTTCTGTAGGCGTGATCCATCGGAACAGAGGTAATTTGATACTATTCTTTTAATAATTTTTAGACTTTTTGGCATACTCCCATTTGTTGTATTACGTTCTCGTGAACCAGTAAGAGGGGCTGAGAAAATTATTCGTTAGTTTTATTTTGGCAAAAATCTAATTTTTCCGTTGTTCTTTATTTTTTACGCATCATCCCTCTAGATAACCTAGAATTAATGTAATTCCGTATTGAATAACGTGTTTCATACACGAATAACGTAGTCTTAATCATGTTTTAAATAAATGGATGTTTAAAATATCTAAGTTATATATCTAACAAATAAAACAAATTTACTTTCATGTAAGGAATCCACTCCCAAAATTCCTTCTTATATTTCGTACGTCTCTCGTCTATCTATATAAAATGAAAAAAAATATTTAGATTTGCTATTAAAAAAGAGTTTCTTCAAAACAAATTTATCAGTTTTAATAAATAGAAAATCAATAAAAAACCATAATTCAGACTACATTCAAATTCTAAATTCCGATAAGTCCGAAAGCTAGAGCTTTAAAAATGATTTACTCAGCAAGTTAACTCAGTAACACCATCACACAACAATTTTTAAATGAAAAGGTTTCTTTGCATCCTTACTTACCTAATTACTTTTATGTTAAAATTTAAACAAAATATAAATCAAAATTCAATAAATTATTATAAAAATATTCAATTAAATTCGAAAGTGGTTCTTGAGACTTTGTTGAAAACAGAAAAAAATCCGGTAATACAATGTGTGTTCTATTAACTATTAGAAAATATTAATGTTTATATGCCTACAAAATTTATGGGGTGAGATGTATATATAAAATGACAATAACACTGGTTAACATGATTTTTGTCTCACGAGAACCAATAGGTGTACTTAATGCAGTTAAAAAATGAGCTAACTCAATGGAAGTTGTGCAGGTTCAAACGTGTGTAGACATGTACAAACGTGAACTAGTGTAGCACACATTCATCAGAACAATGCCAGTTGTGAGATAGTAGTGAACCAGTAAACACGTCATTGCGAGTACTTTGTGTGTCTGAATTATTGTGTATTACATATTAAAAACCTTAATTCTTTTAATTAGTCGTTAGTTACAAAATGCCTATAGTTTATTTAAATAATCCTAACAATTTTTGTTATGTAAGTGGTGAAGTGACGTTGATGTCCCAAAGGCATTTACTGAAAAAGTGTTATGAGCTTTATTTTGGGTGTAAAGTTGGGGACCAAACAACGGCCTAAGCCCCACATATCTGCTGTTTATCGTGTTCTAGGCTTCTCATTGAGAGGAATTCTCACACGCCTATCCCTATGATTTGGAGGGAACCCAAAAATCACTCTTCTAATTGTCATTTCTGCTTAACAAACATTAAAGGGATAACGTCAAAATCAAAACCTACAGTGGTGTACCCTAGCTTGCAATCTGCAATGAGACCAGTTCCACACTGTGAAGAATTGACCATACCAAAGGCTCCAGAGCAAGTGACATTAGATGAAGAGAGCTCAGAGTCTGATGGAAGTAAGGAAGAAAAAGAAACATATTCTGGTGATACAACTTTTGAATAAAGCAGTTTATCTGAGCCGCATTTACTCAATCATGAATATCTTAACGATCAAATATGAAATTTAAAGTTATCCATAAATCAGTCTGATATGCTTGCTTCCCGATTAAAAGAATGGAACCTTCTTCAAAAGAATTCAAGAATATGTACTTATTGTAATCGTCAATCTGAATTTAAAGACTATTTTTCTGAAGAAAATGGCTTAGTGTATTCTTCTCTTATGGAGACAATATGTAATGAACATAACCCAACAGAATAGCGCTTGCTCATTGATTCTTCTAAAGTTAGTTTAGATGCTGTGCTTCGGCATAATAGCAATAAATTCTCATCAGTACCTGTAGCTCACTCTGCTAGTATGAAAAAACACTTTAAATTTATACTGGAAAAGCTTCAATAAGCAGTGTAGGAATGGAGTATTTGTGGTGATCTGAAGGTCCATTATATTTATTCTTGATCTGCACCTTGATTACACAAAGTAGTGTTGTTTTCTGTATGAATAGGATAGTAGGGACAAAACAAACCATTTCATTAGAAAAGAATGGCCTAAACGCGAATTATTCATTCCTGAACAGAAAAATGTGAAATATGACCTACTGGGTAATCCTAAAAATGTGTATCTTCCTCCGTTACATATCAAACTAGGCTTAATGAAGAATTTCGTCAATGCCATGGACAATAATGGTTTCATGTACTTAAAAGAGAAGTTTCCTAAAATTAAAGAAGGAATATTTGTGGGTCCACAAATACGATTACTAATGCATGATGAAAAGTTTGAGGAACTACTGAATCCACTGGAAAAAGCAGCTTGGAAAGCATTCGAAAATGTAACTAGAGTTTTTAGGGAAATCGAAAGGCGGTAAATTACCGCGATACTGTCGTTCTTATAACATCTTATAAAAATCTGGGTAGTAATATGTCCTTAAAAGTTCACTTCCTGCTCTCGAACCTAGATTTCTTCCCGCAAAATCTTGACGCAGTGAGCGATGGGCGCGGGGAACACTTTCATCAGGAGATTTCAGCTATAAAAAAGAGGTATCGAGGCAAATGGAATCCTAATATGCTGGCCGATTATTGTCGGACCATCAAGAATGAAACTCCGAGGCGAAATATTTCAGAAAATTATCATTTCTTACTTTCTAGGTGAGTCAAATGTTTGAATATTGTGTAGTTAAGAATGCAGAAAGTATAAAAATGTATGAAATTATAAATGCCTGTCTCTCGGAAATGTTGCGTGATGGGGAATAATTCGATATCATATTTGAATTCAGCAGAAAAAATAATATCAGAATCACATTATTCTTCCTGGGATAAACAAATTTTTTTTTCCCCCAGTGTAATGAAATGCAATGTTTAAAAAATCATGTTCCGAATGTCACTGAACTTAACACAATACATTGTTTCTCAAAATAAAAGATATAAAATTTCGTTCACCAGAAGAAGAAAGATGTTTTTCTTATCTTCGAACGACAGTATTTTTTGTGATATGTAAAGAACTTTAAAAACAAAGGTATAATCAGAATTTATTTCTTTGAAAGTAATGATGTTTAGTATTCATTTAATCTTTAAATACGGTCTCCATACAATGAGAGTAAAGAATTTAGATTTAATTTTTTTAGGACTGAAGATCACTTGCATTTTGGTGGGCTTGGCGTACTGCTTTGTAAAAAATTTGGGTCAGATATCAGGTCATTCTCTTTAGATGGAGTATCTATTATAAACAAAAGAAAACAATATCTTTATTTATTTATTAAAATCATAAATATAATTTTCAGTCTTGTTTAGACTATATTTTTGTTAATGTTTAGATGAATTGACTTGATTTTAAATTAAAAATAATATTTTATATATATATATATTGCTTGAATAATGTCAGCAATATGTCTAAAAAATAACTATGTTCTTTCAAACTTTAGTAACCAGTAATATTGAGGGTCGTATTTTTTCGATGTAAGAAAAATATAAAACTAAAAAAAATATATATATATATATATATATAAATAAAATAAAATAAATCGCAATGTCTTGATTTTAGATCCAGAAACCGTCTTTTGCTTTACGAGCCGCTATTTAGGACGATTTATAGGGCGGTCCAACTGCCAGGCAATCCGTGCAACGTATCCCTCCCTCTTACTTCCACGTCTACGCTTCTTCATCCTATCTTTCTAGCATTCCCTACCGTGGCTCTCTATCATCCTATACATAAGGTTACATCTTCATGTTCTGACAGTAGAATTCTTGTCATGTGAGCTCGATCAAGATCCATTTACTGTCCTTTTTTAAAGACTAACCAATTCCTTTCCCCCACCACTCCATCATCATAAATATAAAAACTGATCCACAGTTGCACCAAAATCCACGTTTCACATCATTACTAACTTGTACAGAAATATGAAAATACTTAGCTTATGTAATGCGTAAACGTTATTTATGTGTTTCAATCAAAAACTTTGTCCTTTTAACTAAAAAATAACCTTTATAAAAAACAATATTTTTAATGAAATAATAATAGCAATAGTTTTAAACTTATCTAATAGTGATACTACTATAATTTTAGAATTTCCTAAATTTAAGTTTTTCTTTCCGATAAATTTTAGTTTAGTAAATTTACTTTTTTATTAAAAAATTCTAAAAACAAGATTAAACATAACATTTAAAATGCTATTCCACGTTAGAAAGTAAGGAAATTTCACTTTTTCTTTAAAGAGATGTTTAATAAAGTGACGAATTTAATAACATACGAGTAAAAGAGAATATGAGAGTAGAAGAGAGTTCACGAAAATGTAACATATTTATTCAGAGATCGGAAAAGGGAGGGACATTATAAAATATTAAAATTTTTCAAGCATATCTTAATTTTACATTATCGGATATCTCCTAGATATATTAAACTACTTGATATTTCCTATGTCATAGAAAGCATTATATAATTATAAATATTGGTATATTTTCCAATTTTTCTCTAAGAAACAATCATAATGTGGTAATAATTATTTTTTCACTTTTTCTTTTCGTTTTCAGTACAGTTCAAGAACGAAAAGAGCATTTGAATGAAAGTTTTAAATTTAATTTTTAAAAAATATTGATTGTCATTTCTATTTTACTACATTTAATACCGATGAACACAGTAGTTTAAAGAAATTATATATATATATATATATATATATATATATATGAATAATGAAGTTGGCCGACGTATTGGAAAAAGAACGAAAATTTTAAAAATGGTAATACTGTATTTTTAATGTAGGAAAAAATCAAGAGAAGGTTATCATAAAACCAATAGTATCTGAAAATTCAATGGGTGGCCATCTCGAGTTTATCACACTGTATATTTATAATATAAATACACACACACACACACACACACAGACATGCATGCACATACAGGATTCATGAACAATGTAACAAACTTTCGGATCAAAAGAAAAATCTTTCAGAACCAGAAGAATTTAATCTTTTATACACATACACATACACACACACACACACACACACACACACACACACACACACACACACACACACACACACACACACACTATGTATATCAAAGATTAAAAATAATATACTGTATTTATGTATTACATATACTGAAAGGCGCACGAAATGATTCAACATTTGTTTTGGCAATAATTGTTCAGGCTAATAATTAATGTATTTTATGTTGGCAGAAGTAACAGCAGTCTTTCTGGGCGTGGCACTTACCGGGACAGGCTGCAGAGGTTCGGCCTGTTGGACTGAGGAACGTGTCCGCAAGGCGGACAGTTGGAAGATGTACATCATGTTCTGTACGTTTGTTCAAAGTACGAGTTGATACGCACGGAGACTATCAGTCTCAATATTAACGGGTCGGCGCTTGATCTCCGTGTCAAATGGCAAAACCAGGCCGTCAAAAAAATTGTCATTCATCTCTCATTCCAATGAATTAATGCCTAATGGTGGTCCCGAAGGTGAAAACAAAGAAGCTGTTTTTTTAACGTAAAGAAAACCTTTTAACGTAAAATTGGCATGTAAAATAAAATATTCTCCAGACCCGTATAATTTCTGTAATATAAATTTATTCTATGTTTCTGAAACAACCCTCTCATAAAAATTTAATATTAACACTTATTAATTAATTTATGGAATTTTTTTTTGCAAAAAAGTTTAGTAAATGTTTTACAACTACTCTTACTTAACTTTTTTTTATTTCAGTTTTTTTTAATTAATCATTTTCTTAAACTTATAATTAATTTTTGATTATTCATTTTAACAACTGTAAACAAATTTAATATATTTTCTTAGACTAAAATAAATAAATAAATTTACCAAAATTACTACACTTAATGTTGTAATAATAAGAATAATAATACTTACATATTAATTAACGAATGTACGCATGAGTAGACTTTCGTAAACAAATTCCACAGTTTATTTGGTCTATCTACTTTAACAAGAAATCACGTTTAGAAATTTCTAATTGCTATTAAAGTACGTTAATTTATACATATATTAGTATACGCAACATTCAGTTATGTCCAACGGAGTGTGGTTACGGAGATACGAAACCGACTGGAGCAACCAACCAATTCGGTTAGGACTCACTTTGAGGTTTAATTATATGATGTTCATTTTGTAAAGGAGTTTCTTCCCAGGAGGAAAAGGAAGAGAAATTGGTGATAAAGAGAGAGAGCGATATAGAGGGGGCTGAGAAATAGAAACAGGAGATTTACTCGGCCGGTAAACTTGTGAGAAGCTGATAAGCAATTCAGCTACTAATATATTTCTCAATAAGGTTACATATCGTACGTTACACTTTTATTAAGTCAACCTGTGTAATGATACCGGCTCTTTCCACGACCCAACTTCACAAAACACTCTTCTATCACTCTCCCATTAGCTTTGTACAAGTTCTCAGTCCATCCAAACTTTTCAAGCAAACAAACATCTTCAAAAGCATACTACATTAGTGTTGTAAAAACAGAACTACTAAAAATAATTTAATGATGTACGTTGGCCTATACCAATGTATGTGCATTTGCCAAAAAATGCGCTTTCATATTATATAATAATTTGATTCAACTCTTCTATTTTTTCAGAATATTAATTTTAGTTCTGTTTTTAATACAAAAAATTCTTAATTAGAATACTAATAGATAATAACTGTCTTATTTTTTAAAATAACATTTATCTAAAAATACACCAGAATATAACACAAAAAAATAAATAAACACAGACTACCTTTACTTTTATATAAAGACCGCAAGAGTATATTTAAAATAAAAAAGAAATATCATAATTGTATAATGACTGACTAAAATATAAGGCGTTTAAATTTATATGTCATTGGCTTAATTTTTCTAATGCCCATGTTGAATAACTAATGAAAATCAAGAAGTACTCCTACCCAGCCATACATACAATTTATGTAGAATATGATAACACAGTGAAAATTTGTACTCGGAAAACAAAACAGACAATTTTCTTTTAAGAGTTAAGGAAGCGATCACAAAATAAAATAATGAATAGCAACTGTAACTTCATCATAAATGTGTAACAGTATAAACGAGCTGTTAAAAAAAAATAAATTAACTTCATTAAAAATACTGGAGAGCTTTTGTCTCTAAAACATATAATGCAACGTATCGATTAACACGAAAAATATTTGTCAAAAATAACTTTTGCTTAATTTTTATATGGAAATAAAATCCATTTTTACATGTCCACAAGTATTTTTAAATGCGTAAAAACCATTTTCTTTCAGTAAAAATGAGAATAGTGTGTTATATGCTATATTTCCTATTGTACTCGTATCTTGCTAGCCTTTTTATTTAGCTGTTTGTGAGAAACTTTTGCCCGTTCATCGTTGAAAAATATGTGGTTAAGTAACTTACGAACTCTGTGGAATTTCACAAGTTTACATTTAAAATCTTTTTACTCATACTTGACACTTTTCGAGTTTAAAAACTGATAAAACAAAAAAAAATTAAGCTTAAACACACACTTTTTAATTTGACTAATCCCGTGACAATTGTATTAAATATTTCAACTTCCATAAATGAGTACATGATTTTAAATAAAATCCGGATCAGTAGTTGGCTACATAATGGAAAAGTTAAAAGGTAAATCTTTGTTTTCGGCAAGGTATTAAACTACCTCGATTAGAAGCAGTTTATAGCCATATTAGCATTATACGTTATTAGCATAACTTAAAACCACATTAGTAAAGTAAAGGATAAACAAGGAGCTTATAAAAGGTAAGGAAGCTTACACAAACAAGAATCCACCATTCGTTCATTTTTATATCTTAGGAAGTAGTACCAATTCTCATTATATTATCGTAGTAAGTGATATTGTTAAAAAGAGTGGTACAGTCATTTTTATTGGATGTATACGATAAAATTGTCTTAAATGTTTTTCTAAACTTCAGATGGCAAAATTATTGACATAGAACTACGTGGAAAAGCCAAATGACACACCGGCTATTCAGAACTAATTTGATTGTATTAATTAGCCGTCAGCAATGCAATATTTATTCTCAACAAATAGACTAAACGAAACTTTTTACATATGATGTCATGGCAAGCATAGTTCTTTTGGTTATTTCTAATTTAATTATTTATTATTACCATTTTTGCTCTTTTCAGAAATATCACACGTTAATCATATTGCATATAACTTGATTTATTATTGCACTTTTTGGATCTGGAAATTCCACTACCGAATTTTTTTTAAAATTTCCTTTTACATAAATATTTTTTGTTATAATGATTTAATGTATTTGTGAATTTAAATTTATCAACCAGTTTAAATTAATTAGAATAAAATTTATCAGTGTGACATGTAACAAACATTATTTATTTCCTTTAGAAGTTTTTGGTTTCCAATAATGATCAGGATATAACCTTGTCGTTTAAATAATGTAAAAGTGACTATACTACTCGTTAAATGATTATTATCTCTTTCTAGTCTAACGTAAACAGAAACGATATTATAAACTTATCTAGGTTAAAGATTAGGTAGTTTTTAGGTTATAAATATTGTCGCGTCTTCGCGGTTCAATCAGGATATTGAAAGATTAACAAACTAAACATTTCTTATAAATACTATTTATTACTCTAAGGACACGTAAACAAAATAAATAATAATTACAGTAACAATAATAACTATATTAATAATGATGATAATACGTATATATAACTTATAAAATAGTAATTCAAATGAAAAGGACATGTTTAATCACAATAAAATTATAAAAACCAGAATACAGTCCAGTTTACTAAAAAGTTTATAACGACCGTCAAAAACTAATATTGTATTAACAACAAGATAACACTAGAAAAGTCTAAAGTTATACAACCCAATTTTTTCAATTGTTATTACTTTTACTGATTATAAACAATAACTCACCAAACAACTTCTTGTATTCACCCACTGTCCACACTGGAATGCTCGTGACGTACACACGTTGTTACCATACGCTTAATAATATCGCCGTCACCGTAATCGCGTCGAACTCGGGTTTGCAAAACTACTCTGTTATTGCTTTTATCACGACTGCGTTCAACACGGCTTCGTAGAAATACTCACTCTCTCTCTTTTCGTCGATTTCTGGCAACATTTATATCCCCTGGCCTGCAGAACCAGCACCTCCCTCAGCTCTTTAATTGTTGAAACGTAATAATTTTCATCACCCATATCCTTACGTTTTTCTATAAATTCTTGTTTAAAGATCGGGTAACCTTTCTGGTCGAATAACAGCTTTTGGAAATGCCACTGTTTGTATTACAATGAACATATTGTTAAACGGACCTGTTACTTTAAGAAAAGGATCCCTTTTTGTTCCTTCTGGATTCTTCTTTTCATTATTATTTTCTTTCTTACTGCTTAATTGTTACCCTTGTCGGTTATATTGGTCCTGTTGCAATAAATAAAAATTGTAATTGTTTCATTTATTATTTCCTTTTTTCCCTTTTTTCAATCTGGAAAAATAAAGTGTTCTCTACAAAACAACTCCTTTCTCTTTGTTTCTTTAAAAAAATTCAATTAATACGAAAAAAATTATGGTCCCCTCATTGTGTATCATTCTCTGCTAAATGGGGATATGAGGATATAAAAAAGGAGAAGTTAACTTGTATACTTACCCCTAATTACTGGAGAAATACGTAGAAAGTAATGCAATATGATTACTACTATTTTATAAACTAAATTTAATGAGAGTTAATTTAAACTGAAACACGCAAAAGAAAAATTTTATATTTCTCTGCTTCTAAAAAAATAAACTAAATAAATGTAATTTAACTACTTCATAAAACACTAATTGTATTTTTTTAATTACAGGGTAATTAATCTGAGAATTTACTCGTAATGATATGCAAGATAATTCGTATACACAACAGTATTAACTAGATTTTATCCAGGTAATAGTTTACAAGTACCGTTTAAAAATACTAATCCATAGTATTTAAAAAAAAAAAAAAAAAAAAAAACATTTTAACGTGGATAACAGCATTTTTCTTCCCTTAATTCTTTTTCGTTTGTATCTTTTGGGTTAGTAACATTTATAAAAAAAATATAAAAAAGTTAATTATTTTAAATTACAAATACTATTCTTTTATAAAAAAAGAGTCCTTTTATGAAACTATTATGGTAAGTATATTTTACCCTTAGGCAAGTCCTTACTATTAACTTGTTCTGTGTACTTTCTTTTGTTAATTTATTTTCTTTGTTTATTTTATTTAATAATACATAGCTTACATAGCTTTTTTTTTGTCCCCAGTAATTTGCAATTTCTTTTATCTATCTTTGTAATTATTTTCTTTCATATTCCTTCTGATATTTTAAAATTTATTTTATTTTTTTGTATATATATTTTTTTTTTTTATTTTTTGCGTTAGTAACATTTATAAAAAATGTTAATTATTTTAAGTAACAAATACTATTTTTTTTATAAAAAGAAGTCATTTTATGAAACTATTATGGTAAGGATATTTTACCCTTAGGCAAGTCCTTACTATTAACTTGGTCTGTGTACTTTCTTTTCTTAATTTTCTTCATTTTATTTAATAATACATAGCTTACATAGCTTTTTTTTGTCCCCAGTAATTTACAATTTCTTTTATCTATCTTTGTAATTATTTTATTTCATAATCCTTCTGATATTTTAAAATAAACTTTTTTGATTATTTTACTGGCTTTTATGCATTAACCAAGAAAATATTTGTTTTTTTATAAAACATATTTCCCTACGTATTATTAGGGGCATCTTACGGCTAGAGTATATAGTAATAAGTGTAATAAGAGAAATTCATGTAATAAGAGAATTCATTATTAATGTTCGTATACATCAAAACAGCACCAAAACTTGTTAAAAAGCGTCAGTGACGAATCGCAGTGATTCCTAGTAATTTATGGGCCTCAAAAATAATTAAGTAACATATATTAATACTCTTAAAGTAAATCGACTGATATAGTTATTTATTAAACAAAAAATTCTATTTCTGTGTCCTCCTGTGAAGACGTCTTTCTGATAAAATCTTTTCTCTGTTGCCAGTCTATCATTATATCTACGGTAAAAGTCTGGCGTTGTTAGGTAGTTCTTCAGGTGCCAAATGTTGAATCATTATTTTAAGTCTTTTGAGCTGGATTTTTATAAAAAATAAAAAATTGTTTTACTAATTGAATCCACATTTAGACTTAGTGAAAGAAGTTTGTTAGCACAACATCATAATTATTACACAACCTTTCGAAATAGTTACCGTTCCTAATCTATGCTGTAAGTTCTCATACTTTCATAGTTATAAAAATTTCTTAACTTTAATCTCTTCAACTACATTTATAATTTTGTATGTTAAAACTTGAATAATGTTTGAGATAGACGTATTTTGTAAAAGGCAAATCAAAATCACGTTTAGGTAATCAATAGTTACGGAATGAAACGCAAGTGTGTCGGCGGACGATTTATTTCCCTACTTGTAGAGCCTGAACATTTGTCCTTTGCTGCTGGATCCTTCTAATTGAATAAAGGATATCTATTTTATTGGAGTATATTTTAACTTTACTTGTTTTTAAATTTTTAATTGGAGAGAATTTAATATGCGTTCTAATCCTTTATTTTTCCAATATTTTAACGTTTCTAATAATTAGTAATTTCCCTCTCAATTTATATGTGCATTGAATTCACTAATATGTGTTCAGTATGTGTAGGTTATAATTCACAATATTTCTAAGACATATACAATTAAATTTATAACTATACGTTATTTAAATTATTCTATACTAAATCAAGCTAAATTTCAGAGTTAAATAAAATTCTGTGCTTTTATAAAAATATTTTGTTAAAACTATTTTCAAGTTAAAAATTTCTTTTGGAGATTATTTTAATTTGCCTTTTTTTTGGAGATATTTTTACTTATCTTTATTATTAACCTTTAAAAACTGATGAATATGTGTAACATACAAAACATTTAATTCAATTTTGTTTTTATTTGTCTTCTATCTTTTACTTGAATTTAGCGGGATCCAAACATTAAATGTAGACATGTATGTAAAAACTCCCGAAATATTATTAAGGGATAAAGGAAAGCTTATGGCTTATTTTTGACCATATATATATATATATATATATATATATATATACATATAAGTAAAACTAGTGTTCCCCTTCGCAGCTCCGCTCGCGATATCAATGCGGTTTCACCCGCAATATTTTTTTTATATACTTATTTATTTTTTTAGTTAAGAATAAAAATTATTTAATCAAGAACATTGTTTTTAGATTTTCATTTAATCCTGATAAAACAGTAAATAAAATATTTTACTAAAAATATAGAAGAAATTACTCGAATTGTTGTCCAGCGCTTAAGTAAAGAAAGGAAGATAAGAAAATTTAAAAGCTCTTTGTCGGATCATACCCTTATTAATGAATTTAAATAATTCAATATAAACTGATAAGCAAAACCCCAATAAAGTTAAAGAAACAATGTAATAATAAAACCTCAATCTAGCATCCCTGTCAGAGGATATTTAACCTGTCATGACTCGCTTCGCTCGCCCTTTTAATCTAGCCAGAAGGCTCTATCCCTTGGACCTCATTGTGTTTATTAAACTCATGCTTGCGAAAATAACAATGATAAACAAAAATTAAAGTTTTGTAATCGGTCCAAAATTGGGATATGCTGTTTTCACAGGATCTTTACGTTTTGACATCTAAGGAACCCAAAAAACCGAAATCCGGATGGAAAATTTCCGGATGTTCGAATGTCCGTGTGTGTATGTTCGGTGTCGCACTCTAAATTACCTTATATCTCCAGAATTACTGGACCAATTTTGATCAAAGTTGGTCAGATTATTTCTAAATATGAGGCACAGATGTCATTAAATTTTCAACTTAAAAGGTCAAGGAAGTGAGGCTGTAGAGCAAGGTCACCCTCAGTATCACGAAATTTCGCCTAATTAAGGTCTTAATTTTCTTAGGCGTGAATTTTTTTTAGAAGTGAAATTTTGCCTTATAGGTCGTAAGATTTAATTGTTTGTGACTTAGCTTTCTTATTGACTTATTTTAAGGAATTTATAAAATATATTAGTGTATTGTAATTTCTTCAGAGCAATAGTTTGGTCAATTCAGGACGCGAAACTTTGAGTGATTTAAGAATATGGGTTTCAAAACAGTCGGCCACTATTTTAAAAATATTAGTTGTAACTGCTTAACCGTACGAAGTGCGGGTAAAAATGTATTTTGCTCGGTAGTTAGCGTTACAGGACAAATACCACTATGAGGTGACTGTACTTCATTTTTTATTTTTTGCTTACTTTTATGCTTTTTAGTAAAATAACCGGAGGCAGGTGCAGCCAGTGGAGCCGCCGCACCGTACACCATCGCTCCCCCTAAACTATACCCCTCTACACTCCTCTACATATATATTCAGCCAAAATTAATTTATATTTTAAATAAGGGAATTGTCAATTTAAGAGAAGGTTATACACAGTGAAAGTTCACACTCGGATGCACGGAGCCCGACAGCTGTAGGAAGAAGGAGCCAGAACGATCACAAGACAGGTGTAGAATAACACGAGCATGGTGTCATTAAGTGTCACAATCTTTACAAAACTTTTTTGATGCACAGAAAAACATAACAAGAGAAAAAAGGAAATGTAGAAGAGATAGTAATTAGAAAATAATCGACCAAAAAAGAGTTTACCAACTAAATAAAGCAAATTAATTTCTGCTCTATAACACCTCTCTAACTTGTTATGTCTGTTTTGTTATTCACTGTCACCATAATTTTCACTATTACTTAAGTCTATTAGGAATATAATTTCAATAGAAATATCTATTCTAATCGTAAACTGATGTTATGAAAATTTTTAAAACTGTATAAAAAGTTTTCTACAATTTTTAAAAGATAAAAAAAATTAAAAAACCGATAAAAAAAGATAAAGATAAAAAATGTTTAAAAGATAAATAATTTTTAAAAGATTAATATACCTGCTTTAAATTTGAATTTAGAAAGTATATTACAAACATTTTCGTAGATCAAGCAAGTTCTACTCTCATATCAATTTTAACAGTAATTATAACCCTTTCATTCATGATAAAAGTTGAATATTATACAGCATTTATCATAAAATATCATGTTTCAGTTGAGCTCGAGTCTGTTGAACAACTATTATATTTTCAGATATCACCTAACAATTTCAGAATACGATAATCTCAAGCTGGCATTACCTGCTAATTATCAGGGCAGTTACGTATATACTCCTCCTTTATAGGAGGAATGTATTACAAAATGCCCATCTGGTCTTTTTACTTTTCCCTCACCAATAAGTAAGTCTTAATTTCCAATCTCATTTTTATTTTCTGCCACTTTATTAATCCGTTAAACTATTAACTAATACCAGTTATAACTTCTCCCCACCGGTTTTCCTCCATAGCATATATTTATAAAAAAGAAATGTAATAGATCAGTAGTAATAAATATTGATATCCCAGTAATCAGTTTTATAGTTGATTCAAACAACGTGGGACTCCAAGTACGCATGCGCGTTAGGGAGATGAATGCGTACATAAACGGCCATATCTTCTACTAGTGTTGAAGTGAAACGGGTGCCTGTGTGGATATATAACAGATAATAGTGTCTATTATAACATTAATGAAGAATAATAATATAATCAGTTGTTATCTGATAATGGAGATTTAGTTACCCAATAAGTCTACTGGACATTGGCTGGTTTTACCATCTACAGTTTATTCCCCATTAAACTGATAATTTCTGTCTAATACTTTAATTTTAGTAAGAAAAACTATGATGAGAGTAATATCTGTATGATTATACGAACTGAAGAGAAAGAATTTTTTTTTTATGTAACGTAATATTAAAAAAAAAACCGTTTTGGGATGAAAATAGTAAATTTTATCATTTCATTTTCATGTTCTATATTAATACGTATCATGAGAATCAATTTCAGTACTGTTACTATATCGAACTGTATAACTAAGAACCACTCCATTAATTTTATATTTAAATTAATTGACAGATTGTTAAATGTAATTAAATTGGAGATTATAGGACAAGTTTTCAGTGACATTTGATGTATCTGTACATATATGTTGTTAGGGTACGTGTATCTCACACTATTATTGACATTAACTGACATCACATTATCAATCTAATACAAGCTACAAGAACATTATAAATACTACATTAGAGCTTGTTTGAATATGTACATATTCCCTTTCACATATATATATATATTTATATATATATATATATACACGCAATAAATCTTAACAAAGAATGACTTTAGAACAATGAAGATAGTAATTTTATACGTACTTTAAAAGTAAGGAAATAATAAACGTTATGTAAATAAGAATGAGAATAAATAGTAATATAATGTAATGTAGGTAAAAAGATATGCATATTTTAATATACATTATACGAAAAGAAGGAAGTAAAACAATTTAAAAAAAACAGTTTTCCAAAGATTCCGTGATGTTGAAATAATTGCATGCATACGAATCATTCCAACATTTTCATGTTAATGTTCATTGAAGCCACAGATAAATAATATTTATCAAAAATGTCTTATTAAAATACACATATTAATGACTCACCCCGACGTTTTATTCCATTATTATATATTTCATTTCATTTCAAAATCTTCTACGTTAGGCTATATCGGATAATAAAATTAAAGAAATCGTTTAAAAAATGAGTGCCAAAAAATTAATTCTATAAATAAGGCAACTATTTAATATTTATTTTACTAAGCAGTAAATTAACTTATAAAATTAAATTATCCGAAACCGGGATAATTGTTTCCATTGAGCGTTCAAAATGTACCTAATCATTAATGAAGATTATGATCATTTGACTCTGATTAAAGTAACTAATATTAAGAACTTAAAATAATTATATTTCTGTACTTACTTATTCTCTTCCAGTTTCTCTCTTATTCGCACTTTTTTCAACCGCCTGATCTTTTACCTTTTATCTACTTTTCATATTAATACTTATTCAGAACTGTATTATTTAATAAGTAAGAAACTTCTAACAACCGCTTTACATCAAAAGGTTCAAAACCGTACGAGTTATAATTTTTTTTATGTAAGTTTTTAAATTATTTAGCATATTTTATTTCGATCGTCTGTTTACTTTGTTTTAAAATAAGTTCCTATACCTACCTTAAGGCATACTATACCTTCTTTAATTTGTAATTTAGAAGGGATATTAAAAAAGTTTGCGTAGGTCAAACAAATTCTACTCTCATATCGATCTCGTAATAATAATGATAAACCGTTATATTCATGATAAAGTTAAATTGGAGTAAGCAAATCATTTTTTTTATTTAATATTACCATAATCATGCATACTGCTCTAAAATAAGTTATACGTCTAATTATTTTATTGAATATTTCTAAGCTAACCTTTCATTCTACCAGAGATTTAGGACTTTTATAAGCGGAATTTATTGAATAGAATGGTATTGGAAAATTAAATGCTAATTAAAATCGTTTGCTTCTGTAAAATCTTGGAAATAATATTTCTTAAAACAATCGAATCCAATATAGTTTAATTACAATAATGTAGAAAAGTTGGTTTATTAAACGGTGTTTTATTTTAAGACGTATGGTTTTTTTATGATGGGTCAAATTCGGTATGGTTTTTTTACTTACCCATCTAGCACTATAGCGGAGCTATAGTTTTAGAAGGGAAAGTTTTTAATCGGTCCAAAATTGGCATATGCTGTTTTCACAGGATCTTTACGTTTTGACATCTAAGGAACCCAAAAAACCGAAATCCGGATGAAAAATTTCCGGATGTTCGTGTGTCTGTGTGTGTTCGGTGTCGCACTCTAAATCACCTTATATCTCCACAATTACTGGACCAATTTTGACCAAAGTTGGTCAGATTACTTCTAAATATGAGGCACAGATGTCATTAAATTTTCAACTTAAATGGTCAAGGAAGTGAGGCTGTAGAGCAAGGTCACTTTCAGCATCACGAGATTTCGCCTAATTAAGGTCTTATTTTCTTAGGCGTGAAATTTTTTTAGAAGTGAAATTTTCACTTATAGGTCTTAAGATTTAATTGTTTGTGACTTAGCTTTCTTATTGACTTATTTTAAGGAACAAATATAATTCCATAATTTAAATTGATGATGATTTAAAAATGAGATCAAAGAAAGCATTCTTCATATCTCGTTGAATTTTGACGTAAGACTACGTACGTCTGTGATTTCAAGAATAGGGAAAGTTCAGAGAAGAGTGTGTTACGAAATTCCAACACCCAATTCACGGTAACTATGGCCAAATTAACTAACGTACCAATGTAGTCATAACATAAATGGTAATAATACGTTATAAGATAGCTCTTTTTTCTATTAATATATATCGGAAGCATATACAAACATTGATAAAGGTGTTATTTTGAAGCTATTGAAGTCCCTTAACAAAGGGGAATTAACAAAAGTGGCAAAAATTTAGATTATACATAAAAAAGTGAACTTTGTTCATAAAGCTTTTAAAAATGTAACTACTATCGAAACCGTAAAAAGCAAATACGAGCAGTCTGAAGAAAATATGGCGCCAAAACCAGTTCTAAGGAGATGCGAAAGTTCTGGGCACATCTCAAGGCCATTCACGAGCCGTACGCAGGACCGTCTGTTTCGCAGCCTTACCAGTCTGTACCATCTACCGAATCGTACCTTTTCCGGATATCTAGGACACATCCGAAGAAAATTTTACTCTCAATATAAATGGATAAAAAGAATTTAAACTCCAAACGCCAACCGCAGGATTCGATCCAGCATTATGTAAGATCTCAACACCTGACCCGATTGTTCCAACACACACTGACATACTCACTTGCTGGAGAAATTGAATAACTTACTTTTCATATCGCATACTCACATCGAGAACAGTATATAACGTGAATAACCTGTCAACTGTTATTACTGTATGTAAATTGTATCATTAATCATATCTTATAAAATAAATTTCTTTTTCGTATATTCTTTGGTTTTATTTTGTTTAAATTTTCTCCATAAGAAAATTGCCCTATATAATTTATAAATACAGAACTAAAGTCGATTATAAATAAATAGTCCTACGTTAAAAGAGGCACAATTCTATCGATTTAAAAACTCTTTCAATTTCGCTTATACATCATTAGTGAAATATAGGTTTTCAGTTCGAGTCACCTTACACTGTTATTTATTTACAATAAAATTTCTTCTTAAGAACAATAGTAAAAATTTTGGTTTATTCATTCAGCAACAGTAATCGTTTCCGTTGTAAATTATTTTACTTTCCCGGTATTTAAATTTTTTTTTTCAAAATTCGTTAGTGGTTGGGTGACATCGCGAAGAAAAACAATTTTTATTTTCTTCTGAGGCATTTTAGAAAGAACTTTATAAAAGAAAATTTAACAAAATTTTTGAATTGTTATACGTCATATATAGAGCTAACAAAAAACGCCTAAATTTTTTTAAACTTACACACACCGGAACCAAACTGCAGAAAAATTTTTTTAACATTTTTATTTTTCGTATTTTAGCCTTTATTGAAGAGTTAGATTTAGAGAAAATTTTACTTAAGAAATTAGTTAATCTTAACCTACAATGATATTTAAAAAAAAAATTTCTTACAATTTATTCCCCCCTCTAAAAAATATATATTCTGCTTTTATTTGTTTTTGACTCAAACTTTTAATTTTTATTATTAAAAACATTTCTTTTGTATTTTTCTTCAAAGGGATAATGCAATTAATGTAGTTTTGGCATGTATATGCGAATATTTAAGTGACTGTTAAGGCAGTATAAATTCATAACAGTATTCAGTTGCCTTATCTTATGAATATTTCTTGTTGTCTTATTATACGTTATCTTATAATGTTTTTTTTTTCCATAATAAAATTATTTCTTGTCTCATTTTTATTAGATTATGAATTTATTATATTTTATTTTGTTTGATTTCAATGTAAACTTAAATAATTTTACATTCTGGTTCTATGTATATTTTTTAACTTAATTTTTCAATTAAAATCTTTGTTTTTTTATTTTTATGTATCATGTTACAAAAATCATGTATTTTTATTTAGTTAAATATTGTATTTTTAATTAGTTATTTTATTAATCATCCAATTATAATGTTATGAACTCGAGGGGAACCACTCAAGATTTCTTTTTCTATCTGCGTCAAGGATAAATATGCTGAATAAAATTGTATATGTAATTTTCAATTGATAATAAATAAATATTATTTATAATTATTACATAATATTCCAAATCCAAAATGAGAAATAATTTTTTTCATTACTTTCATAAAAGTTATGATTTATTTCTTAATGTTTTAAGCAAAGGTCAAACCCTTAATGTTTGAATTAAAAAACATGTACAAGATATTATATGACATGATGGGCGTAACAAGAAAAGTCATGTAACACATTAAGTTGACAATGTGTTACATGACTTTTCTCATTATTAGTAACTGAAGTTTTATTTTCATAGTATTTGTGGATTTTTCTTGTGACGTGTTTTGGTATTTGAAAAATTTCAGCTGAACCTTTACGTAAGTAAAAATACCTGCACAATATGAAAGGCAAAAACCTCTTCGTCATATATATTCAAGATACAAGTATAAAAAATACTAACGTTAACCTTCGCGGTAGTATTAATTGTTCTCAACCGATCTGAATATAAAACAAAATATTCAATAAAAAGCTAAATTAAGACGAGGTTTTCTTTAACAAGCAATAACATATGATATTACACAAGAATTTCCATAAAAATATATATATGTGTTTTTAAGATGATTTTTACGTAAATACACCCTGTTTAAAAAACTCTTTAATGTATTTTTTTAAGTTTAAATTTGTACCCTTAAGTTTAAATTTGTGTTTTACCGAATGGATCATTTAAATTTTCAAGTATTTGTAAATGATAAGTATTGTGTAAAGATCTACAAAAAAAAAACAAGTACTGAAAAATTTTTCTAGTTATTTGTTTTATGAGAGGCTGGGAATCAAGAAACTCCAAATACGAGAAATTTAATTGTAGTTTCTAAAATATTTTTATAAAATAATGAATACAATTTGTAATAATAAACGTCTTTAATAACTTTCTGAAGAGTTATGAGACTTTTCAGTAAGGTTTTAAAAGACAATAAATTTTGTTACCTCAATGCCTTTTTACAAGAAAGCCTTGTCTATTCCATTCTTCCCATAAGTAGACATTTCTCGATCAGTACTCCCTTTGCCTTTGTATAGACCTCTATAGGCAGACGTATACCCCGCGGGAGTGAAGAAAAGGGAATTGTTTAAAACACAAGAGTTTTGTTTTAATCCTGATCACTGCGGGGAGTAATGGACTGGATAAAGGGAATGAAGAAAAGAAAGGGGGTTAAAGTGCTCCTGCACCTGACAAGATTGGTGGGGGTGCACAGTTCGACTCTTCCGGTTTTGTCGTCTTTAGTTTTTCTATCTCTTTTATTATAACTTGTGTATTGAATAAAGAGCGAGAAGCTGTTTTATACGCTCATTTCCTCTTATAAGGTGGCTATCTTATAAATATTATACTGCAATTAAATTTAATTCTGCTTTAAAAATGTTTGTTAAAATAAATCCTTGTGTTAAAATTGAAATATATTATATTTTATAAAACTAATTTTTATCCAAAATACTCAAAGAATAGCAATTTCAAACTAAATTAACCTAAAAATCGATATACCTGTGTGCATTCGTTAAATTGCTCCAGCAAAAGGTGGGGAATAAGAAAATCAAAAACATAAATTAAATAAAAGAAACACATTCTATATAAATAAAAATGTAATTGTTCGTTTGTTCAAAATCTGAAATCTCCGAAAGTTCTTCACCGATTGCTTTGAAATTTTGATACAACGTTGCATTCGAATACGCGCGTGTTTTTATATACTTACTATTAATAAACTTAAGATGTCATAGCTGTGACAGGTAAAAACATGTTTTTGTTTTTTTTTAAACAACGCAATCTGTTGACGTAAAAGCAACACAACACGCTTTACTAAATATTTTACGATTTTATTTCAATGTTTCCGATATGTGTGTCCGCTGTAGACTAAAAAATAATTTACCATTTACGCGCAGGGAAAAGGGGTGAAAAGGAAAAATCGGAAAAGCGAAAAATCGGAAAAGGTAAAAATTGAAAAAGGGAAGAATGGGAAAATGGAAAAAAGAAAAAGAAATGAAAAAACAAGGAAAGGAGAAAGGGTGACAAGGAAAAGAGAAATTGGGAAAGGAAAGAAAAGGGAGGGATAGGGAAAGGGAAATTGGGAGAAAGGGAATATGGTAAAATAACGTGCGACAAAGGAAAATGGGAAAAGCAAAGGGGGAAAGAGGGAAAAGGGAAAATTTTGTGAAGTTCTGTAATGTTCATTTTGTTAATGTCTTATCAAACTTTCAATTGTGTTCGTTTAATCTATATATATATATATGCTCAAATTTCGCAACAGCGAAGCATTGTCGGGTCTGCTAGTCCTAAATATAAAGACATTTTAATTCAGAGAGAAATTTATTTTTTTATTGGTGCGAATGTGTTGGGCAAAGTATGGTCGAATGATCAAAGGAAGAAAGCTATGGGCAAGAAGTAAACCCATTTTCTTTTACTATCAACAATTTCAAATGTATTCAATCGTTATACAGATCCACAAATGATTGCGTGAGTAAGATACGGTCCAGGAAATCTACAGTCTTAAATGATGAGTCATTGGAATGCAAACTCTTAAAATATGCATTATGTAAACCAAAACAAAAATATCTTCTCGACAAATAGTAATGGTAAAAAAATAGTAATAGTAAAACAAAAAATGAATGATATCCATACCAAAATTAACTAATCCTTCAGGTAATGGTAATATTACCGTTTTTTCTGAAATTTAAAGACAAGAAATATTAAACTCGAAGGTAAAAATTATTTATTATTACAAAATACCTTTTAAAATCAACTGAAATATTAAAGAAAAGTGAAAAATGTAATGCAAAACTATTATTATTTCCTACAATATAATAGCCTACACTACCAAGAGAGGATTTAGTTTTTTTAAATACATATTAAAGTAATATCCTTCTACTATCTAAAACTGAAAAAATGAATTTAAAAAAAAATCTATCCTAAATCACAACAGAGTATTTCATGTAAAAATAATCCAACAACAAACGGCTAATTCTGTGAAATTCCCTATTTACTCAAGCACATATGTGTATAAAGAACATAAAACAACAGACATAATTATTCACAAAAATATATACACACAGAAACAGAATGAAAGACTGCAAAAATATCCAACAGTACAAATTAATTTAATTCCATTCCAGTAATACTTTAATCGGATTTTCCAGAACAGAACAATCACAATTGAGAATCGGAGGTGAACTGATTTTACGTATTATTCGTCGTGTATATACAAAAACCATCACAAAATTCTCAACCTTTAAAAACATTCATGTACTCTCTGATTAAAAAAAAAATAAAAAATAAAATTACACATTCCAATCACGTATAATATTTTTAACAAAATCCACACTCATGTGTAGGGCGCTTTATTTTATTTTTTAAAATAATTATTTTTTGATATTTTTCTTTAATTTACTTAGTATACAACTGATATATATTTTAACATTTATGTACGTACTCTTTAACGTAGAGTAAAAATTTTCAATAAAAAAAAAACATAGTGTAGATAGTATTCAGTCTTACTAGGTATTTCATCTTTCCATTACTCACTACTGAACTAGTTGTAAAATATAAAGTCAGTACTCACAGAGAACGCAACTGTGATTAGAGTTATTTCAACTTCACATGCTTTTTATATGTATGATAGATATAAGAAAGTGTAATTTTTGATTTTAATAAAACCACTAATAAAAAATATAAAATCATATCCGTTAAGTGTACAGTTTATTGATTAAAAATAATATTTAATTTCTCTTTAACATTTCATTAAAATAAAACACTGTTATTTCAAAAAAGCGTTGATAATTAATCAATAATAAAGTTCTTCTAAGGAATATATATATATTTTTTTAATATAGTTGTTAATATTTTTAATAAACTTTAAGTTAGATGTAAACTGATGAAATAAACGAACAGGATACATACAATAAAAAAAAAAAAAATATATATATATATATATGTCTTCATTAAATGTGTAAGAGAGAATAAAATATAAATTATTCGGGTTGAAAAAGCAAAATTTATTAACACAGGCGTATCTATCATACAATATTGTAAAATGATTTCTGTAAATTGTTTCATCCCATAAATTGAAAACTATACAACCTAGAAAGCAGAAATTATAGGTAATTATAAAAACGAATTCTTAGTTTAGTGAAAACACGGTTAGTAATAATAATTTATTTATTTATTACAGCAGAAGTCATGATATGCTGGACTAATAATTACCAAAACAAGATGGCAAACAGAGCATACAATGAAACAAAAAAAAAGAGCCAAATTTAAACAAAAAAGAACGATTAAGCAATAATTACAAGCAAAGATTATATACAGCAATAATAACGATAACTTAATAAATTTAAAATTATTTCTGGGTGAAACATACAATATCTCCCTTAAATCTTGCACGTATTGCATAAAAGATAGGAAGAAGTCTCATTGTTAAATGTTCTACTGTGACCATGCTTCGGACGGTAGGAGATATAGTTTGTAGCTGTAAACTAAACGGTAAGAAATTCCTCAGATTTTTCTTAAAGTTGTGATTAAAATACCGCCAAGAATACTATTAAGACCATAAATATTTTTATAAACAAGAATCAAGTCAAAAAAGTCTCTTCTACTGGACAAGGATGGAAAATCCAAACGCCGATGGATATCAGAGATGCTTAATTATATGAACCAAATTCGTGACGGAATCAATGCAAGAGATTATCCTAAATACTCTCCATAATCTCTGAAGTGTAATTACTGATCTGTTCTAGGTGGTAGTGGAATACTCCAGGTGACTGCGAAGTAAGGATTTTAAAGTGTCAGACACGTGTTTGGAGTTTGAAACGGTCTTGCAGATTTAATCATTAAACGGTCTAAGCCATTTAATCAATCCAAGATTGCGTTTCCCATTTAATAATTTAGACGGTCTAAGCCATTTAATCAGTCTAAGGATGCACTTCGCCTTACTAACAAACCCATTCACATGATCATTTAAATAAAGCTTAACGTCCAGTAAGACTTTCATATCATTTACCTTTTGTTCAGTTCTAATAGGCTCACCACCAATGACGTAAAAGTGATAATAATTTTATATTTAAAATAATTATGTTACGTCGGCACTCGTAAAATATTACTTATTCCTATAACCGTAAGCTATTTTAATGACGAAAACGGTTTAATTTTTCTCTACAGAGAACGGCTAACCATTTACGTCAAACGTTACTATGAGTGTATGTATGTTAATTGCTGTAACTGTACTGTTGTAAGCGATCTGTCACGAGTCGCAAGTCACTTCCAAAATTGCCACAGCCACCATTAATAATAAATTATTCTTAAAGTCATCTTTGATTTGCCCACGCCAAGATTAGCAGGAAAGTAAGTTTTCTTTAATTACAATGATTTTACAATACATTTATTTAATAAACGTAAATTTACAAATTAATCTTCTACACAGGCAAAGTGTGAGTCTTCATGAACAGTGAAAAGGGGTTTTTACAGTAATATTTTATTTATATTATTATGTGTAATTTTTTTGATTGATATTATTAATAAATTAATTTATATAATAAAAAACAAACAACGATTAGGATGAGTATAATTTATTTAATTATTAATAATTTTACTGAATAGTTAAATAAATTTCCATGTTTTTTTAAAAAAAAAAAGACAAGACTGTAAAAACGAACTATTTTCCTTCTCGTATTTTATTAAACATAAGTTGATTTTATAAATTGTTACTTAAGTTGAAGTAATTGTATGAAATAGTTTTTAGTTATAATAATTTACTGATTCGTTCAACAGAAAAGAAAAAAGTTATTAAATGAATAATTATAAAATGATGCAATATATTCTTATTCTATGTAATTTAAGTATTATAATACGAGTTAAACAAGATCTTTTTTTAAAATAAGTAATATAAATAAATGAGTAAGTATCGGATATAAAAGAAGGAGTAGGTAAAAGGGGTAGAAATAATAGTAATAGTGGTTTAGTTAAACGACCGGAGGCCAACTTTTAATCTAACTCTGAAAGCTGTTCATAAAAGTTTCTGATGCCATTACTCAAAACTTTCTACTGCAACTTGAATTAATTAGCTGTAAGTAAAACTTAATGTATAGGTTTTTCTACCTGCTTTAACGCACGATGGTATATACTACAAGAATGAATGTAGACGTACGGATAGAGGCGAACGGTGGTAAAAAGAGGAACGGGGAATGAGGATGTAGCCTAAGTGGACCCGGTGAAGGTGGGACGAGATAGCGCAGGACGGTAGAAAGTGGAAAGGGCCTTGATTATAGGGAAGTTGGCCTCTATATCAAAAGATATCCCTTGCTAGCTGCTCAATAACTAATGTTCAACGGCGACCCGATTCTCTTATTCATGGACCCAGCTACTGCGAATATCACAAGTATCATCAGGGGCAGCAAAGGTCGTCTTCCCTCTCCCTCGACACCCTTTAACACTGCCACCGCGCTGTCTGCCCCGCTACCTTCAACATCTTACTAATCCAACGTCTGCAATACAGCTGTTCCGATCTCTCCCTTTACTTCCATCTTGTAGCGTTTCGTTATCTTAATTCTATTCATGAACGCGTAACTCATTTATGTCACGTTATACTAATTTATACGACCGTGTTATAAATCATCACAAGAAAATTAATAATTTTAAATTACTTACTTTGTTTTAATTTATGTCTGTAATATAAAAAGTAATATAACTTAAAACCATAAAAATAAGTGTAATAACTTATATATAAAAATAATTAATCGGTTCACTAAGTACTATTATCATATTTCTATTCGCCTTAAGAAATTTTGATTTTTATCATTAAAATTTATAACTTTTTTATTAAAAATAATATAAGCCTAATTCTAATCCAAAAGCATTATAATTCCTTTTACATTATATACCCAACCAATCTTGTAATGTATATTATTTTTTTATGTTTAATTTTAATAGAATTATTGTTAAATAGAATGTCATATCTCTTCTATTAAAATAAAATTATTTAAAATATAACTATTGTTTATAATTCTCAAAAATAAAATCAACAACACTTTGATATCCTAACCGGTTTATCCCTTTCTTTAATAAAATATACTAATATTTAATACAATAAAATAAATTTAATATAATGTTCCTTACCAGAGTAAATTATTTTAAATCTTTTAATGAAAAATATAACATTAAAAAAGGATGTTAAAAACTATGAGGCAGAAAAATTAAAAAAAAAAGATTTAATTTTTTTGTGGTCAATTTTTATGATTTTTTTTTTTGGTCAAATTTGTAAAAAAAACGTTTGTAACTGAATCATTATATTTTTTATCATTAAAATGATACCTTTTTAACATTTTATTTTATTAAATTAATATAATTCTTTTTTTATAATCAAGAGGTAATATTATTTCTATGACTAAATGGGGTTTCAAGCTTACTTTACTTTTGCCAACAAGGAACAGAGGACAACTCAAATTCTTTCGTATGATGAAAGTCGATCGATAAAAGAATATTATAAATAAATATTTAATGAATATTTATAAATAAATATTATTATAAATAAATATTTAATGTTTACCCTAATATTTAATTATTTGTACGTAGAATGTTTCAGGTACACTTTAGATACGTTTTACAAAAATTTTGTTACTGTAGTATTTTAGGAAAATTTTAAAAGCGTTCCAAAAATAATACATAAGTTTTGGTATGTATGTCAGAATAATATCAAAGTTAAAGCTCATGCGTCAGTTTATAATTTTTTTTTTTTGCATTTCATATTACATTTACCATCGGTTTCGTAGATTAGAAAACATAAGTCAATTTCATGATAATTATCAAAGTTTCCCATGATAAAGGAGTTTCCCTTGAAACACGTTAATTAAAGTTCGTTAAAATTAAACCGCATCTAATTACAATTACTTAATTTACGTTCAAGATCTGACTAAATATTATCATACAAATAAACGAAAACTAGAACGTGTTAGATTTTGTAAATATATGAATATCTGACGTAAATTGACCCAAGATACGTAAATATTTCGTAAATATATGACGTATGTGGATTTTCAACTAATAAATCCATTTATCCAGAATACTATATCTACGTATAGCGCCCTACAGTTTTTAATGTATATTTAAATAAAAATAACTAAATGAAGAAATCGTATCTTAACAAAGAGGTGTATAGTATTTGCTCATGTTTGCTGTTATTATGAAGAGGTGGAAGTTAAAAATCATTACAAGAAGTAAAAAAAAGTGCTTATGTAAAACTTGAATGAATCCTTTAAATTATATATATATATTTCTTCTGTCCGTCTGTGTGACTGAATTCCTCCTAAATGGCTGACTGGTTTTGATGAAATTTTGTGTGTATGATTAAGTTGATTCGAGAATGGTTTAGATTCATAATTTGATCCACTAGATAATGTTTTTTTAATTAATTTATTTATATGTTGTTGTTGTTGTTGTTGATGATCTTGGGATGGTTAAAGTTCACAATTGCATCCGGTACGCGTTTAGAATTGTGCGCTTATTGAGAATATTATATTATATTATTATTTATTGAAATAACGTTTTAAAGTGTAATTAAAAAATATACATTGTGCAAATGTGTAAGGTTCAGTATTGAAGTGAGTATTTTACATGATTTTTCATGATTTTTATGACGTATACACGTGAATTCAATAACAATCAACTTAACCCACAAATTTAAATTGTCAGTTCTCATTTGATTCTATGCAACTTATGAAGTATTGAACAGCTCTTTGAAAATAAAAATGTAAATTTGTAAAATAAATTATAACATTTATAAAATTAAAATATAGGTTACTTATAATAATTATAGTTTAAATTATATTTAAAAAATTGAAGTTATCATTTTTGTAGCTGATTAATTTTATAAGAAATTTTCTATAATTGTTTTTAATTTACAATAACCTAATATTTCGTAAAATAGATGTTAAAATAAATAATGAGATAAATTATAAAAATTTCTACTAAAATTTCAACTATACTGCTTTTTTAGTCTTTTAATTTTTTTATTAATTGATTAATTAAGCTATCACATGCTTATGAAACTTCAAAATTATTAAATAAAAAAAAATGTAGGAGGTACTTTTTTATAATGATCTATTGAAGTGAAAATTAGCAGTAATATGGATGAAAATTTATTAATTACACTAATTATTAATTTTACAACGTACACGGCATGCACAAATAGTCCATAACCGTCGGTTAAATAGAACGGCAGAAGATCAATTGACGAACAATGTAAATTTAAGAGCCAGGTTGCACACGTGCAAATGAAAGTCGAGAGCATCACAATGAACGTCTTCGAGCTAATGCACAGATCGATCGACAGCGCGTGCAAGAACGTCGCGCATTGACACGTGCATCACTTCACCGCCTTGCGTTCGAATATGAGCCGGAAATAGACTATTCGTCACATGTACTAATTGTCATCGGCAAAATCGACAAAGAATACCAACCCTGTCATGCATTTAAATACAAAGGTGAATCGGCCGGTCTTTGCTGCGCATCAAGAAAAGTTTCACTTCCACCATTGAATTTGCTGTCAGAACCGTTGAAAACACTATTGGCTGGAGCCACATCTCAACCGAAATTGTTTTGGGGTAAAATTCGTAAATTCAATTCTTGCTTCCAAATGAAAAAAATCGTTCAGAATGAGGATGGTCGTAATTTTGAATCAACATTTAAGATTCAGGGCCAAGTGTATCATCAAATTAGTTCTTTGTTCTCAATACCTGATGCCGATCCAAAATTTTTGCAAATCTACTTCACGGGCAATGAGGAGCAACAAATTAACACACGCTGCCAATACAACCACATCGAGCAGATGGAGGGGCGAGAAATAGTGGCAACTTTGGAAACGTTTTTGCGTTGGCAATTGCTTAATCAGGCATTGCAGGAACCTTGCTTGATGGTGGGCGGACTACGCATTCAGCACTCAAGCTGCCATTGAACATTCACACAAATCCAGACGCAATGTGTAACATAAAGAATCATTCAGACACGGCTGAAGTTTTGAAAAAATGCAAAATTATTATCTGGGATGAATGCACTATGACTCACAAGCATTCACTTGAAGCTCTCGATAGAACGCTGAAAGATCTCATAGGTCGAGTTGTGATAACTGCACGCGTGGTGCGTCAGGTATTTTAAAAATAATTTTTTTTACAAAATTTTTCATCAAGGTCCAAACAATTTATAGTTTATTTAAATTTTTTTTTAATTTTTGGATTTACAACGTTTGAACAGGACAAGGTCTGTCGGGTCCACTAGTATACATATATAATTTTATTATTAATTAACAGACGTGTAACCAATTAACGAATAACCAGTGCATTAAACTACATTTTTAACAAATGTTTGTTAAAAAAACTAAACGTTTGTTTTATTTTAATTTTTTGTAAATCTGACTATGACACAAGGATCAAAACACGTTTTTTAAGTTCTGTTTTCTTGGTACATTAAATTATTTTTTTAAATATTCAAACTGAAAATTTCAGTATAAATGCCTCACAAAAACATGTAAAGTATACATATTTCATTTTGCTGAAAGTAATTGGAAATCTTGAAAGATGTGAATTTAAAAAAATATGAAATTATTAAAAAAAAAAAATTAATATTAGAGGACAAAGAATATATTTTAATTTAAATTTATTTATGCATTAGTATTATAACAAAGATAGAATTATAAACTTATAGAATGATACATTACAACTGTAAATATTTTCATAGTATAACTATTTTTTAATTTTAGATCTAAAAAAAATATTACTTTGATATATCTTAATATACCTAAATATCGATTGAGTTAAGTAGAAAGTAGTTAAATTTTATGAAATCCTACGTTAAATTCCAATTTTTATCCTGAGTTAGTATTTAACAATTTTTTATTTATTTAATAACGATAATTTTTGTTTAGTTTTTTACCAGTATTAATTTATTTATCAAATTTCTTTAATTTTTCTTTCTAAGTACGAGTACAATGTATATATATAGTTCAGAAAATTACATATTAGTAGCAGAATTAATAAAATTACTTTTTTATTAAGTGCTTTGTTTTTTCTTCTACATTTGTATTTTTTCCAAGAACTGTGCTTTGCATGAGCGATATTTTTTTCGAATTAAATAAAATAAAAATAAGTAGTTCATTTTATGTAATGACTGAAATATTAAACATATCTCTCGATAAATTTAATATTTTAAAATAACCGCTACATCGATCTCCATGGCAAAGTAGTAGCGTTTTGGACTTTCATTCGAAAGTCCCGGGTTAGAAGGCAAGGTGTTTTTCATATGCTACAAATTTAAATTTTGACATTCCCACGTACAAGATTCTTTTTATGCTTCTGTGGGGTAAATTAATTCATCAGTCAAAAAAACATTATGTTTTTGTTATAAAAATACTAACGCGTAAAAGAAAAAATAAAGTAAAATAAGTAAGCAAATATATTAAAAGGTATTTTATGATCTATAATTTAGGGTACAGGGTACATTTCAATTGATTTTACAATAGCTTCAAAAATATAGTGTTTGGAATATAATTGTTGAAAAAAAAGAAAGATATATCAACTAACCGAAATAATTATAATTATAAAAAATAATAGACAGTTTTTTATAATACAAAACACAATTAATAATAGTGTTAAAAAATTATCATAAATACAATATTTTATGAGAATGTGCCATCAATGTTACCTTAAAAAAGTAACTATTAAAATACTTATATTACTGTTTTAAATTTATGGAAATTTAATTTTTAGGTTTGAATTTAAAAAAAAAAATTTGTTTTGAGTAGAGCGTACAGAACAGAGGACTGAAACAGCTAAACATGCCACATTACGGAACAAGTAAGAATCAAAATATTCTAAAAATATTTCACAAACAATTTTTGTTATAATTATAAATATTTTTTTTTTTAAACTGGAAAGAATACAGCATATTTTAAAGATAGGAAATACATATTAAATAAACTTGTCATGTGCAGCAGAAAAAAAAACTGCGAGAGTGAATTGGGCATGTTTGGCACGATGACAAACAGTTGATTAAACAAGTTCTTTGTAAATAAGATAAACAAGAGAAGACACATGTAACAAACCTTGGAATCTACTTGTTAAATGTTAATAATGAAAGATACTTGGATTGAATCAATCTTATTTATTTTAAGTAACATTTATGACTGAAGCAAATTTAAAGTTGTAGTTTTAAATATCTAGGGTAATCTTGGATTTGAATATGCATCTTATATTGTGTATAAACACACAAACACACACACACACAAATATATATATATATATATAAACCTCACTTTTATACCAACAACTAAAAATATTATTAATAAAAAATAAAAATTACAAAATATTCTTCCAAGTTATTTTCTGAATGTAAACTTATACACAAATTAAATTTTATACGTAAAAAGAGCTGAAAGAGGTATTCTAAATGCCATTGAAATAAACTGAAAATCCAGATTACACTAAAAAAAAGCCCGTTAAATAAATATTTACTTATATCTAGATGGTCAGTTCGTTTGTTAACGATCACCATCAGTAGATGTTAAGGTAATAACATATAAAAAAATAAATAAATGGTAATAGTAAACATTAACGATACTATGAAATGAATATTTCTGATGAGTGATAGTACAATTAAAAAAAGAAATACAAAAACCTATCATTTAAAGGTTTCGGTTTGGATGATGAAAAATTGAACTCTTACGCTAAGCTCAGATTGCCCAAACTCACATCTGCAGATTTCAGTGGTTTAGATGGTTTTAAGCGAACTTCAAGCTTTCGATTGGGATTGTCTAAAACAACAGTTATTTTTACTTTTGACTTTTATTCAATTAACGATTTAAAATCAGTTCTATAGTTTTTTTTGCGGTTATCAAACAAATCAAAACAGTTTTGTTACACACCACGCAAATATCATTTCTTCTGGTCTCTTTTTCTTTTCTTCCAATGTTCGTTCATTCTTTCCGTGTGTTGAATCTTCCTGAAGAGTTTAATGAATATGTGTTTATTTAGTCTTTGTTCTTCCATTCTGTACACATGTCCCACAAATTTGTTTCTACCGCTTTTTCGACTCCTATATTTTTTCATATAGTTCTTGATTGGATTTCAGTCTGTATCCTTCTGTTCTTTGCTTGGAGCCTGGGATTGTTCACAGTGTTCTTCTCTCTATTTTCTTTAAGGTTGCAGGTCGATAGGTGTAGTAACGTATCACTTCCGTGAAGTACCACTGTTCTCATCGCTGAGGCGATGAGTTTGGTCCTATTTGAAAGGTAATTTATATTGTATATATTGGCCAGGAAAACTAATTTATTAACTTTGTTTCTTCTCTATTGTATTGCCGCTCTATCTGTACTGTTATAGTTTTTTTTAATATTTGAAATTTAGACATCGCTTTAAAATTTCCATCTTCGGTGTTAACCTTCTTTTTGGGGTAGTTTTTAATGCAAAGAATCATTTCTCATTTTTTAAAGGATATCTATAGGCTTGCTTCCTTAGCCACGTTGTTTAGATCCTCTACCTGTTGAATCACCAATGTTTTTGCTTATAAAGTTAGGTCATCCAAAAAAACAGACACCTGATTTAGGTTCCACGGACTTTTATTAGGGACAAAAAACAGCGAAACAAGAAATAAGAATAGCGATTCTTATTTTTTTTTACGTTCTTTTACCATAACAGTCTTCAGTATTTTGTCTAGGATGAGGTTAAAAATCAGAAGAAACAGTCTGTCTCCTTGTCGTAATTCTGTTTAATTTCGAAGGGAGTGCCTAGATGTCCTCTGAATTTAACTTTTGATATTGTTTTTAAAGATTTTTTACTTATTTATTTGTTTGATTGATGAAATTATTATACAAGAGCTTTGAAGCTTGTATGTGTAATACGGAAATGAACTTTGTAGCGTAAAAAAATACCATGCCTGACCTTGATCTGAACCCGGGACCTCCGGACGAAAGGCCGAGACGCTACTATTCCGCCATAGAGATCAACAGCTATGCGAGTTTTTTGGTCTGACCTCCGGAACCACCGTTAGATTTTGCTTCAGAGGTGAGATTATGATTTGCAGCGTGTGATAAAATGCATGCCTGAAGGGATTCGAACCCGGACCTCCGGATGAAAGGCCGAGACGCTACCATTCGCTATGTTTGTTTGGATGTGTTGTAATCTACCCCGTATTCTATCATTATTAGTAGTAATGTTTCACGTCTACGAGTCCTTTATTATTAATTGTCTATTAATTAACGTCTTTTTATTATTTCTTTAGAATCTACTAATTGTTTAATAATCGAAATTACGGTCTACTTTTAGATTTTAAATATTTCCTTTCTTGAATATGGCTTTTAAACCTTTTCTTATTTTTCAATTTAAAAATTAAATGTTAATCAATGATTAATAATAAACTAAAAGGAGGGAATTAAATTATTAAATTATGAGCTATTAAACTTAAAATTATAATACTTCTTCTAGAGGAAACGAATGGTAGAATATTCTCCTGATGTTTCTCCTACCTGTTGTTATGAGAGACGAATTAAGGGAGAGTAACAGAATCTGGAAGATGCATTGCAGATATGATTATTCCCTATTAACAAGCGTAATTAATGCTTTGGTGATTGACAATATTTATGAACATCTGCGGCTTTCTGACCACACCCATGTCAGTTATATCAGGTCTAATCTCAGCAATAACCCTAGCAACTGATGTCATTACAACTAAGCAAGAAAATTAATTATAAATATTAATAAGAAATCCCTACTTAAAAAAAAAACGAACTAACTAAAAAGTAATATATTACTGTTTAAATTTATAAATTTTAAAGTTTGTGTCAGAATAAAAAAAAACTTAACCTTAAACCCGTAATTTTTTCGCCAACTTCGAAATGTTTATATGAAATAAAAGATTGAAAAAATATATTATTTTATTTTTAATGCTGGTTTTATTATTATTTTAAGGGTATTTTTATTTTTTATTTTGTAAGATCATTAAAAACAATCTGCATGAAAAAAAAAACGGAAATGTAAGAAAAGTAAAAGCCCAAAAACCAGTGTCTTGATAAAAATCAGGAAAGGAATTAAAACAAGTGATTTTAAGTAACTACTCTCTCTTTTTCTGTTTAGCCTCCAGAACCACCGTAAGGTATTACTTCAGAAGATGAATGAAGATGATATGAATGAATGTAAATGAAGTGTATAGTCGTGTACAATCTCAGGTCGATAATTTCTTAGATATGTGGTTAATTGAAACCAACCACCAAAGAACACCGGTATCCATGATCTATTCAAATCCGAATAAAAGTAACTGCCTTTACCAGGATTTGAACCTTAGAATTCTCGACTACTTATCTACTCTTATCAACGTTTTTTTAATTTCGCATAAAAATTATATTAGAATAATTTCGGGTCATACATTATTGCGTTACAATATAAATAGTGTAGTATAATAATAAACAAACAAAATTATCTTCAAATAAGACAATGTAATTTTTCATTAAAAAATGTATTCATGGTAACTGAAAATGATCCACGATACCGGTGTATTTTTCCCGTCTGTGTTCTTCCTTTTTAGTTGAGATAAGTAAAATTTAAAAATATATATAAAAGATTTGTTTTAAATAAAAGTAAAATATTGTTTAAGTCATGGTAAATTATTTTAATAACGTAAATAAAAATTTCTTGTAGAGGAGATACTAATACAAGAATAGTTATTACAGGAATGAATGATTTCAAATACTGATTTGTAGACTCAGAAACTTTATTATACACAATTTTTTTCAGGAAGAAAACTTCTTCAGACACTAAAGTTTCAAATTTTACCATTCTCCATACTTTCACATACATTTTGAAATAAAAACTGATAGGATAAGTGATAATTTTTTTTTTATAATATTTTTTAATGAATGGATACTTGGCCCTTCATTATTATTATTATTATTATAAATTTGTATTATTAAGAAAAATTGATAATACCTTACGGTGGTTCCGAAGGTTAAACAGAAATAAAGAGAGATTAAATAAAAAAATAATAAATAGCAAAATAATGTAACTCTAAATAGATTTGCACTTAATAATCAAACAGCTTGTTTGTTTTTTCGTGTTGTTTCTAAACCAGTTGTTTGTTATATTTTGAAATAACTCCGTAACGAGTGAATTTTTGTAATTTTTTCTAAGTTTTTGCACGACTTAATTTATTAAATATTTTTCATCTACGTTTGAAGCAAAGTACTGCGTTTTATAAAAGTTTGTATTTAGAAAAGTAAATAGTATTCTGTTTCTTTGTATATCAACTTTTTTGGGGTTCGGGAAAAAAATTGTTTTTGAGCGGTATCTTCACGCTGTAAGAGTTTTTCGTTGATTTGCATTATTAACCAATTTTTTTTTATATAATTCTGTTTTTGTGATAAGGAGATTCATTAACACTTATAGAATTAAATTGGTTTTTCGAAGGTTGAGATTCCGTAATCAACTGCTGATGTAGTAAACATAATTTTTCGTTATAGTCTTCTTATATTATTTATCATAATAAAACAGGCATTTACCTGATAATTATTCTCTGACAATTAAATTGTTTTTTTTGTTTTTTTTTTTCTATAAACAGAGAGCTTTTTACAAAATGATGGTTACTTATGTCAATAACTTTATTTTATTATAAGTTCTATATTTTATAGAAGCTAACTAACAATTTTGTAGAAGTAACAATTTATAGAACTAACTCAGAGATGTGAAAGTAATGACAGGGGGGGTTTACATCCAATTACAAAGCAATTTTCTCCTATTGTCTTCTGTAGAAGAAAACTCGACGATAAAAATTTAATCAAGATAAAGTATACTTCCTTAAATCTTATACTCCTAGTTACAAACAACGAATAATCAGATTTTAATTTCTTACACTATTCGATAAGTTTATTTTCCTTAAGACGTGAAAGTAAAATCATAATTTATAAATGCAATAGCATTGAAAGAACATATTATATGAAAATTAACATTTACCTTATAAGTACGAATTTAAATAGGTATGTTTATCCCATATAAATTTTGTTTATTTTGGAAAAAAGGTAGTCGAAGAAACATGTATGAGTTAGGTATCGTATAATGAGAATAGTGAAGGTAAAGAAGTAGATGTCTGAGTGTATGGTACAGTAAAGAGAGGATATATGTGTTTATATAGAATAGAATAGGATAGGGGGTAAAAGAGAACAGACGAGAAAGAGGGTGTGCAAGTAGTTTCTAAGGAGATGTGAAAGTAAGGACGGGGGGGTTTACATCCAATTACAAAGCAATTTCCTCCTTCTTGGCGCCGTGTTTGATCTAAGAATGGAGAAGAGAATGGAATACGTGGGACAAGAAAATATCCAAAGAGAAATAGTTGTTGAACGAGAAACAGAATTAAATTAAAATTAGTTTTAATAACATGGTTAACCTAGAATATAAATATAAATTTTATTTTACTGTTAAATTTTTGTAGTTACTTAATAATCAATAATATAAATTAATCTTTTATTACTTAGTAACAAAAAGAATCTTACTATTATTATCATTATAATAATCATTAAATTATACATTTCAAGAAAATATTTTGACGTCTACAAATTTAACATCTAATGTGAAATATTTTTTACCCAGTCACAGTACAATATATAATATTTTGCAATATCATAATGTAATCTACAATATATATATATATACATATATATATATATATATTGTGTGTGTGTTTGTATAATATTATATTTCCAAAATAATAAAAATATAATTTTCAATATAATATTTCTTAAGTTTTAAATTTAACTTTAGTATAGTGTTTATTGTTATATTACAATTCAATTTATTACAAAATCCTACAATGAAAAAAGAAAGAATAAAGAGTATTACAGTAAGGTATATGAAATACGTCTATCAATATTTTTCAATGATTGACAAAATAATGGAATGGAGGTACAGTGAAGAGAAAAAAATAAGAAAGAAAAAGAAATTATTTTATAAAAACAACAATACAAATGAATATACAAGGGGGAAAAGAGGAATAGAAATGACAGGACGGGAAAGAACAATTCAAAGTAACAGGCGAAATAAAAGCAAAAATAGGGGGAGCCAGAATAAAGAAGTAAAAAAGAGAATGAGGAAGAACAATAGAATGAATAGGGGAAAAAGAAAAATGGTATAGAATTTCTGAAAACTTACTAGTAATTAAAAGATTAATCACATTCTGAAGAAAAATGGAATTACTTTAGCTTGAATCAGCATGAAGCTTCACTCACATGAAATTTAATTCAAAAGTTTTCAAAACATGAGTGATTAACTTGAAAATTTATTTTTTGCTTGATGAAAATAATTCACCATAGAAGCTTTTTCAGCTGCATTTGGAAATATAAAAATATAATTTTTTAACGCGTGAAAAATACCATTCTCGGCCGGAATTCGAACATGAAACCCCCAGATGAAAGGTCGAGACTCTACTACTCCACCGCGGAGCTCGACATTAATTAAAATAAGATTAAGAATTATAAAAAAAAACAATAAACATAAAAATGAAATATCAACTCGTTGGTTTTTTTTTATTCTTCGTAACCCTTCGGCATATTATTATAATTTATCAAAAAAAAAACTTCAAGAACCTGTTCTGGCATCCATTGCTTCCTCAATTTTTTTAATTCCCGTATTTCACCCGATTTATAAATACGTAAATATTAAATTAAGCTGTGACATCATATGATTAAAGGTGTGTCCACCTCTCTTTATATTAATTGATATTATGACTGAAAGAACGTATTAAAGGATCTACTTCAAGGCAGGTAGCATAATTTTAATTTCCTTTTTATAATATGATTATTTTCGTGAAGAACTTTTGTTTGCCATAAAAGTCTCATTTCAACTAATTGCGTTGGGAGTTGTTTCTTTCTCTTTAATACGTAGGTTTCACTCTTGCGGCAGTTTAGAAATTACAATTTTTTTGTTTTCTTGTTTTTGATCATTTTCCAAAAAAAGCATTTTTATATTTTTACCAGATGGGATTTTGTAATTAAATTAACAAAAAGAAAATGTTTCTTGATTCCACATTCACATTCTTCAAGGTGAATTTACAAGTAAACTTTCCTAATAATTATAAAATACTTCAGCGGAAGTTTTCTTTAATGTTGAGTGTAATATAGATTAGAAACCACTCTAATCTGAATGATAAAACTATTGTTATTAATTGTACATGACTGCACTTAGTGCAATCATGTACAATTAATAACAATAGCAATTGCACTGAAGTGCAATCATATGATAGTATGACGATAAAAAATAGTTCATATTTTTAACACCTACAAGCAATTTTGGAAAAATTACTGTTTGATTTTATTTCTAAAAACTGCTAAATTTCAATGTTGATTTGTCGTAAACGGTACAACTGATTTTGATAAAATTTTGTAAGTTTTCGCAGGAAACTACCTTTGTTCCGAATATTTATACAACCAATATTGCTTTTTCAAAAGATTTATTTTAATCAGGCAAACAACAAGAGATATGTTAATCTTAATTTGAAATCGTAATTCTGTAAGTTAACATTGGTAAGAGTTGTTAAGAACCGTTTATTAACCACATAATTTGAAATGAAATCGATATGAAATTCCAACCCTTTAAAAAGCTCTCTTTTAAAATTTGAAGTAGTTGAAAAAAATGAATATATACAGACATATATTTATTTATACGTAGTCACTTTTTCTTATACATATTAGAGATTCATTGTATGAATACACCAATCGCCAGTATATATATATATATATATATATATATATATATATATATATTTTACAAATTTGAAAAGATTCTTCGATTTCGGCCACATCATCCAAAACACCGCCAATCAAGTATAATGATAGCATGCCGCAGTGATGTGGCTGTTATTCAAGTAAACAAACTGTACATCACCAAACAATTTAAAAGATGGAAAAATGAACTATCAGATCATTGTTTGGCGTCCATAAACATGAATTGTGAAGCAATTTTTGTTTTGTCAAAAACAATTGTCATTTATTCATAAAATAAATAAAAATATCCAATCGATACAATATAAATGTTTTCGTATAACACAATATCTCGGCTTACAAGACAGATCCTTATTATGTTTTTGTTACCATTTTTTAAAAATTATATTACGATTTGAAAAATCATCCAGAAATTTACTCAGAATACAATTAAAATAACGTCTTTTGCAGAACGAATATTATTCTGTCCATGAATTTAAATAATACTAAACAATTCTTTGCATCTGTTTATAAATATGTGCTCAAATAATTTTATAGCATCTTTTAAATTTTGAATTATTTTATAATTAATTTTTACATTTAGTATTTTCATGTTATTAAGTCACCTGAACATAATTTAATGTGTTTAGATTTAAAATAATTAATATCGTACAAATTATTTGTGAATTCTGTCATGTTGATCTAATCAAGATTTTATAACGATTTGCCTGATTTACCTAAATGTTGGGAAGGTTCCTTTTTATGCGAGGAATAGCATATCTACTCATTCCTTAATCGATCTATACAATGCATTATTATGTAGCGATCAGTAAAAAAAAGTATTATAATGTAAAATTTTATGAGGTGTTTAAGCTTTAAGCAACAGAAGTGTACTCCCAACGCAGATGAAAATGACAATTTCCTCACGGCAACTGTCACACAATACTGGCTTCCATGGCAGCGCCTTAGGTTTGACAGTTTATTGATTACTGTCAATCAACCGTCATCCAACCTTCAACCGACGTTTGATAAAGCTGTTATTGTAAAAAACTAATATTGTTCCATGTGCTTTTCGTTATCGGCTAAAATTTTAAAATATTGGTTAAGGAGACTACAATAACAGAACTATCGGCACGTAAGTCGGCACAAAAAAAAATATTATCATTTAGCAAACATTTGGCACGCTACTAGGCCGACTGAAAACATTGACAGTTTAATATAGATGACATTTATTAACAAAAATACATACGATGCTATTTAATTAAAACTATTGTAGTATCCCAATTAATATTATTATTTTAAAGTACTTTAAATAATTATTTTTTATATTCACTCTATTGCTGTAGCTCGCAAATTCCGAAATCACTGTCGTCTGTAGATTCTAAAGAGTTCGTGCCCGATTCTAAATTCACATTTATCACAAAATTTTCGATGTGCACATAATATAAATGTTCATCTTCGATATATTTTTTTTTCAACGTTGACAACATGCTCTCAGACATTGCTTCACTCAGCTTCAGACACTTTATGAAATTCCTCTTCAGCTAACTTAAGAACGTCCGATATGTTGAAAGTTGTATTTCTTTTAGCTACTTGCCCTTTCACTTGACTCCAAATCATTTCAATGGCTTTGAAGTCAGGGTGATAAGATGACAACCGTAGAACTGTGTGACCATAATATTCGAAAATATCACCCATTAGAAATTTCTTTTGATTCTCTTCGTGTAATTTTATAATATCATATAATTCAATCTTCGTCATAGCAGGAAAACAGTTAATTCGTTGTTCGGCTAAACATTTTATCATATCACATCACTTTTTAAGGAGTTAGAATTTGGCTATTTTTGTAGCAGAACGTTGTGATACGATGCGTTATCTAGTACAATGACCCACCGAGGTGGCAAGTTAGGAATATACTTTACCCGTAACGATTTCGTGAACTTTCTGGAATCCATTGATTTGTGATAATCTCCTTTCTTATTTGACTCATACATAAGTAAAACATTGTTTATGAATCCTTTATTACAGACGGCCTTAACATTATTAATAGTGAGCCCTTGGATCTGGTGTTTTCACTCCCTCATGAAGGTTTGTTGTTCTAACCACGATTTTGGTGTTGCACGACTACTGTGAATCTAGGCTTTAACTGTGTATACAATCGGTCTTCCTTCTTCGCGAAACAGGGAAATTTGTAGCAGAAACTTCATTCTCTGTATTTTAATGTCATACCGTTCTATCAGTATTTTCCGGTTGTCTTCTGTTTTTTTCCATCTAAATCCCATTTTACGTAATATTATCTTTAAAGATCCCTCACTCCCTTTGAAATTAAATTCACTTTCACGGGCTTTTTGCATACTTCTCTTCACCAAAGGAACGCATTTTTCGGCTACATAAAATTTTTTTATTAACGCCACAAAGCATCCGTGTCAAACGAATCTAAATTGCACACAAGTACTGGGGCGATTTACGCGTTTTCTCGGCGAAACGAACACGGATAGCTTCTCAGTTTCATTTGATCTCCCTTCTGTTATAATTCTTTAGACCGTTCGTTTTGATAATTTTGTTGCTTGAACAACCGTGTTCAGCACTTCAGTTTTCCTTAATATTCCGATTGCGGCATTGTTTTGTAAAAATAAATTATAAACATTGAATACAACTTCCCTCGCTTGACTATGAACTACAGTATCTTTTCCTCCTAACTTTGGATTTTTAAAGAATATAACGGTATTGAAATATTAAAAATTTAAATGACTGAATCTACAACAAAGCCTTAAATGAAAACAACACAACAAATAATAAAAATAAATCACTAACAGCTATTCACTTCATTAAGTAAAACATACACCGCAATAAATGTTTTTATAATAATAATTTTCTAAAACATAATTACAAACGATGAGTGATATATGATCCTTTTCAGCGCAATGATAAAATAAAAACAAATAAATAAAATTCTTACAATTGCGTATTGTGTTTACAATTCATAAATGCATATTAGTCATGTATAATTCAAGAATGATTCTACTGTTGTTAGTTGTTATACAACAGGAAGTAGGCCTGGATCACAACATCAATAAATAATTTAGAATAAAATTACAGCAAGTTATGAAACCTGTTTTTTTATATATTACACCATACCACAAAAGACATATAGAAAATGACAACGATTTTAGTTTGCTTGCAACAGAGGCCAATGAATACAAAATCGTAGTACACAGGCTTTCAGTCCCTGCGCCAACTTATGTGGCGGTACATGTCCAATGTTAATTAGTCAAGATGCTTTCTATTAAAAAAAAGTATATCAAAACACTCTAGAAGAACATTCACTAATACTAATGGGTACTCAGAAAAAATGTCCGAGAGACATGTTCCTAAGCACCGTAAACTACTATTTTTTTTCTAATTACTATTTTTATTTTTTAATAACTATTTTCAAGAAAGTTCTACTTTTGTTAGTTTCAACATTACGAAGGTAAATATTTACAAATGAACAACCTCAAATACAACCTCTTCGGGTTCACGTACTAATATTTTTTAATCCAACATTTTATTCCGGATAGTTAATTGATAGTCTTCATAAGATTTAATTAATTTACAAATATATATATATATATATACAGTCAAACTCTGGCTAACGACTCTTAATGGTATTAACGAAACGAATGAACCGCAATGACAACAATAATAAATTTAGACATCAAAGCCATTGACATAAATAAAAATTAGCTATATATGCATTTTAAACTAACTGTAGGTTTTACTTAAGTAACGATCATGATTCAAGAGGATATTTTTCTTTACAAACTAAAGGCTAAGAGACTTTGTTCAAACAAAAGATGAAATAACACGGACCCTTTAATTAAGCTTACAAATGTAATTAAGTACTCGCAATTCTCATAGCGAATACAAAGAAAAGAACGGTTAAAACAAAATTAGTAAAAAATAGGGTAGGATAGAATAGGACAGAGTAGAGTCTTACGGAGTATTTTAATGACGTAAGGCTAAAGTAAGTTTTAAGGTTTTGTTTTACATAAATTTTTATATTTTTTGGAGTGAAATTAATGAAGGACAATAGAAATTTGAGAAATTAATTGTTATAATAGGATATTTATATGAGAACCACCACAAATATATTCTTTTTTTTATTTATTGGTAAGTAAAAAGGTAATGTTTATACTTTCATACAATTTTATATAAATAACCATTATTATTTTTAGGAATTAAATTATTAAATAATTACTTTCTAACGTCAGGATAAACGCAATTCTCCAGTGAAAATTACTGCAGCTTAACTTAATCTATTCAAAAACTTTGTTTTTTGATAAAAAATGAAAAATATTAATTTATTTTTGTAAAAATCCAGTAATTTTTTTTTATAAAATAATAATTATGTACGTCAAAATGGAAATACCAATTTCGTTGGGTTTTATTTCTTTAATTATCCTGTAATGGTTCAATAATAAGTTCCTTTCAAATGGTTTAAACAGAAGATTAAAAAATAAAATGTTGACTCAATTCCACCTTTTTATACTTTTATGAATTTTTTAGCCTTATAATGAAATTTACTAATTAATAGTAGTAAGCTTCATTCAGATAAAATCAGTAGAAGATTGTTTAAAACAAAAATGACAAGATCACTTTTAAAGATTTTTTTCAAAAATATTATTTATTATTTTATATTTTAACCGTAGTAACAGTCATTGCCTAAAGTAATTCTTATATTCAAAGTATTTTCAAGCAAAAAATCAAGAAAATTATCAGAAGAACTTGAAATAAAAAATAATAAACATTCCCACATTCCATAGAGCCTTGCCTTATGTACAGTAGTAATCTCTTTACATTTTTTAAAATTTTACTTTGTATTTTTATCAAAGTGATATCTTTTTTCTTTTGCTGATATTTCAAATATAGCTGTTGTTTTTTTACAGGCAACGTTTACTGAGGTCTTACCATTTTTAAAACAAAACTACTAAAAAGAAAGACTCGTAATGATGCAGAGATATTAAATTTATTAATAAATTACTGTGATGTAATTTGTATTGATAAACTACGGGTAATGTTTGAACTTTGTTCTGTTAAAACAGTAATTTATCAATAAATTTAATATCTCTACATCATTAGGAGTCTTTATTTATAGTAACCTTTACTTTATATATAGTAAGACCGCAATAAAAGTTGCCTGTAAAAAAAAAACTATATTTGAAGTATCAGCAAAAGGAAGGAGATATCACCTTGATAAAAATACAAAGTTCAAACATTACCCGTATTGGTATGCAATTACATTTTTAAAACGAAAGGTTGTGATAATAATATCGATTAAAAAGTGGTATGATGCATTAAAACTACAAATAATATTGATTGTATAACTTTCAGAAGTATGAAAATAGATATTTCTGCGTTTTCATCAGACGTGTGCCCTATATAACGATTAAGTAATTTTAATATTTAAATCTTCTATTCAGCATTGTAAAAGTTGAGTAACACAAATTAAGATTAATAAGCGCAGCTAAAAACGTTTAGAACGTAATAAAAATATGCGAAATACTTCCAATTTGGTTGTTTTTACATCAAAATTGATGAATATAAAAATGTTTAAAGTAATTTATATTCTGAAACAAGAAACTAAATTTAAAAAATATATAAATAGGAAGTGCTTTTACTTACATCAAAACGTTTTCAATCACGCGTAACAATTTTTACTCTTTGAGAAAGTTTAACATGCGTAATTGAAAAGTATGGACATAAATACGTCTTTTTGTCTTTTATTAATTAAGTTTGTTTCAGTCTAAGCATACAAAATAATATTGTGAAATTTTTTATACTGACCACCGTCGTTAATGAAATCGTTCAGTAGAAAGTTAACATAAACCTTTCGCTTTTAAAAATAAATCCTACAATTGTAGAAAAACTTACATTGAAGTCGATCATCAAAAAATTGTATAAATAATACACTTAAAATATCATTTCATTTTGAAAGAAGAAAAAAGGAGGAACTTGCTTATTTCATTTATAACGGACTGATTCTCTACACTTGAAAATGATTACAGAGGTACACGAATATGTTATACGAGTATTTTTTTCCAGCTTGTTTTTCATACTGTCTATATATTTTTTGTTTTTCTCTATATTGTCTTTCATTAAAATGTGTAGTTGAATCCTTTTTATATTTGATTCCTAACACATGAAATATCAGTTTTATTTCAAGTTTTATAAAATCGATATTCAAACTACATTAATCAATTTCATTTATAAAGTGTCTTTTTATCGACTTTTTGAAGAAAAATACGGTATTGTACTTTTAAAGTAATTGCATTATACTATTGGTCGCACGGTGGAATTGTAATTAATTGGTCACACTTGAAATGTAATTTCCTTATATATATATATATATATATATATATATATATATATATGTAAAGATTTATGTCTCGGAAATCTACAAAACTTCTAAAACAATTTAATTAAAATTTTGATGTGCTGTATAAGTGTATTTAAATTGTGCATGTGAATATTTTATGAAGATTGGTTGAGTCGTTCTTCAGTTTTTTTCTTAAAGAAAAATATCCGAGTGATATCAAACTTTTTTTTTTTTTTAAACTCCCCCAAGACGACCAGCCCACGCTATAAAAAGCTTAACACAGTCGCCTCAGGGTTTCATGGCAGCGCAGTCTGCCCTCCCTAGCTCGTCTTGTCCGAACTCGGACATCCCATCGGGGTTTCTCTTGCCTCCTCAAAAACATACTAATCACCTCTTCCGGTGATCAGAATTTTTCTCCGCAGGAGAGCACCCTTCCAGTCCCTATTATACCTGATCAAGACACACATTTCGTTTGCCCTTCATAGTTACGCGTCCCCCAATGCACACCTCGAGGGTCCCCCATGCCATCATCGGGGAGCTCGGACCCACCCACTCTTGCGCGAGAGTAGGCCCGAACACCCTAGGCATAGAGGCTGCCTCCCTGGCCCCTACACGCATCAAGATGGACTTGTACCTGTCCTCGATCCCCCACGTATTCCCATGACCCCTCATTACTTGTTGCGCCATGCCTCCCACGCCATCAGCGGTAGAGCACCGCACACAATATCTCCCCACTCCATGTCCATCGGTATATCCGGCAGCATAATCCAACAACAACATGAGCAAAGACACATAATACAATCATAAATTCCTAACCTAGCAAAGTAAATTAACAACATTTCGACGCCTCTTTTGACATCGAGGGCCGTGTGCACGTCAAGGGGATTCCTCCTGCCTCTTCGCTGTTAGTACGAGACGAGTCACTCTCTCTACCTCCCTCCATCCATTCTCACTCTGGAGCATGTGTCTGACGACGTTATCTGGTGTTACGGCCACCGGAATCTGACGTCTCTCGTTCTCCCACCTGACACAGAGGTGTGTTCGGCTGTGTCAGCTGTCGCACAGTATCTGCAACCCGCTGTTCTCCTCCTCTTGAAGCGATGCAGATAGCTATCAAAGTTCCCATGGCCCGAAAGTAGTTCAGTGAGGCAGTATCCAACTTCACCATGTCCATGGTGAAGTTGGATACTGCCCAACTTGGTAGGACGTACCACCCAAGCACTCACGTCCGGAATCAGACGCATAGTCCACCGTCCTACCTGGCTCGCCTCCCACCGTTGCTGCCAGATGGCCATGATCTGGGCCCTTGCATTCTCTTTGTTTACGCCATCAAACCGCAAGCATCGTTCATTAACCAATAGGTCTATTGGCGGCGTTCCCGCAATGACGCGTCATAAGAGACCGTCCTGTAGGCACATGTCACCCGCAGAAGCAGCCTCCTATGAGTCGTTCTTCAGTTACAGTAAATTTAAGGTCGACATCACACAACATAACCTCACATCAGACAACAGAACCTCAATCTGAGATTATGCTTTCTATGTAAAGATTTATGGCTCGGAAATCTACAAAATTTCTAAAACAATTTCATTAAAATTTTGATGTGCTGTATAAATATATTTAAATTGTGCATGTGAAAATTTTTTTGAAGATTGGTTGAGACGTTCTTCGGTTACACTTAATTTAAGGTCGACATCAAAAAACAGAATCTCAATCTGAGGTTATACTGCCTTTGTATTTGAATATTTTTCATACACCTTTATGCACCGATACACAATGGTGCGTGAGTTTAAATTTGATACGTGAGCGTACTCGTTATTTTTAATTATTTCATCAAATTAACGATTATAATAATCTGATTTTCTTATAAACATAAAATACATTTTAATATAAAAAATAAAAAAATTAAATATATCTCTTTTAATTTTCTCAATAATTTATGTTTGTAACTCAATTTAATGTTTGTTTAATTTGTTTATGTTTCTTTGCGCAAAAAAATTTACAAAATAAAATAACAAAGAGTCGGTCTTTTTGGGTAAAATTGTGCAAGAATTAATTTTCCTTTATTTACAATATCAATTTAAAATATTTCTCTAATATTAATATTATTTCTTTAATATTTCTCTAAACCATTTATAATCACACAATTTAAATTACAAAGTCATGCTGAATTTTCCTATTTATTGATTTCTTAAAAAAATATATATAAATTTTTTTTTTAATAGTACTGTTCCGGAATTGGAATGCAAAAGTATTTATTACAATTTTTTAGCCAGTTTTATTTTAAGCACGTGTATTCCAGTTAATGAATTTAAAACAATTTTGATTAATTCAATAAAGAAAAAATGTAATATATCTTCTAATATCTTCAGTGTTTTTCTTTTAAATAGCTTTGTACCAGTCTCCACTCAAGTAAATGCACTTTATTTAAACTAAATCCATACAGCGGATCTGGAGTTACTTGGGCAACTGGTGTAATCGTTTGAAAATTATTTTACAAAATTATATTTCTATAACTACGATGAAAATTAATAATTTAGATAGGTTAAGTCTGAATATTTAGTTTCAACAAAAATTATTATACAGTAGAGAAATTTTAAATTATTTTATATGTGTAATAAGGTAAAAAGAGTCAATGTGATATTAAAATAATAATAATAATAATAATAATAATAATAATAATAACAAAAAAACATCATAAACATTAAAACTACTCAGTTTAACTTGAAGCTTTATATATACTTTATTTTAGTACCTACTGGCTCCGATTGCAGATGTTCGCGCACGTTCACTTACACACATACGAGTTATTGAACCGTTAATATCTCTTATTAAATAATAAATGTTAACTGGATAAGTCATTAAAAATTAAAACTATGCAGTTAATTATCTGCACATTGCCACACATATATGCGCGCGCAACACACACACACACACACACACGGCAATTTTATTAAGAATTTTGAATTAAATTTTAATTTAAACTATGGACTCATAAATATTTTTGCTATAAATGTAGGAGAGCTTAATTTTCTGATATACGCCTCCTGTAGATTTATTTTAATAAATATTTTATTGGTTAGTAAATCTAAAAATTAACAAGTATTAAATTATGTAAATTTATTACTATTGTCAGCGTACGTGTATAAAAATTTATATTAGATAAATTTTTTAATATTATTAATATTTGATAGCTAAAATTGAAATCCAGAATAATATAATATACCATAACTAACAACAAAACATCATCCGAAATGTGAACAAATATCAACTATCATAAGTAAACTTAATTATTCCCCCACCTCAATATTTACGGTTAATATGTAAAGATTCTTCATTTAAGGTTAATTCATAATGTAATAAAATATGTGAATAAGTTTATTTTATTTTTTTTACAGAACCACGTGAAATCTTTATAAGATAAATTACGGTTTTAGACGATTTTGGACTTTTGTATACCTGAGAAAGTACAAGAGTATGATTCCATTACTAACTTTGAATAAATATTATTTTACATATAAATCATATTACTTTTATTTATTAATATTTATACGTAGTTATAATTTTCATCAAAGTCATTCTTTTCTTTTGATTCACCTTAAAAACTTCTACCATATATTATTAGTTCATTAAACAACTCGATGGTCGAGATAATCCACGATCATTATTATGGTTTGATAGAAAAATAGAAGTACTTTGGTTTAGTAATATAAGAATTTTTTAAGTACGAATAAATTATAAAAATAAAACATTTATCATAAATAATCAAATATTATTTAACACTTCTGAAAAATTACAAACACATGTTTCCGTATAATATAGAAAATAGAATTATTACAGATTTAAAAAAAAAATACAAAAGAAAATAAACTTATAAAATATAAAAACCGACTTTAAAAATTAACGACATAAAAAGGAAAACATATAATTATTCAGTTCCTTTTTCCTTTTAATGTTAAATTCATCACAGCAATCCTGAATTCTTGTCTATGGTAGTATACAATTGAAATTTTTAACGTGTGAAAAACACATTACAGCCTGATAATGATTCGACTCTGTCGTGCCTTTCGAATCTATTCATCCTAATATTCCATTTCAGAGATCGGTTTCTTTATGTCTTACTTTCCAGATAAAGAGAAGCTCGCTGTGATTAATCTAAACTGCATTAACATACAAATGAAATAAAATCATGATTAAAATCGGTCATATTTCATGTAATAGATACGAGTATAACGTTTCCCAAATAATTTTAAATAAGGAAATATATGGTTCTACGTCAAATAAATGTATATTTACATATTTAGGTTTTATATATATGAAAACAACTTCAATTTTTCAATTACAGTTAGTATTACGAAACTCGGAAATTATTTCTGGTCTAGAGAATACAGCAACATTAAAAATTAGATAATTTTTTTTAATAATACTATATTTAAAATAATATGTATTTACCATTTCTATGGATGTCTTGAAACACACATTTATTTCAAGGATTTGTATACGTTTTTTTTAGGGGTAGTATGTTGAACTACGCAAAATGTTAGAGTTGCTCTTTAATTAGGAAAGTTAACAATTTGATACCTGGACGGATAAATTATATTTTAACGCTATCGGCTTCTGATCATTTCCAATCAGTTAGTATTCACTTGATAGGTTTCAATTAACACATGTTGGCTTAAGAATCCGTAGATTTAACTTATTACAGGTGTACTAATAACGGGAAAAAGTAACGTAGCTGGCAAAACGTCCAAATTCAATAAAAATGCGCTGAGTATCAAGAGATTTCTGAAATAACTATGAAGCAATAAGTTAATCCAGCGATGAAATTTTTCTTATCAGAGCTTTACTAGGCTAAAATAAAAGTTCTGTACATTCCTTTATCTGTACGAGTATGTTTGTGCACTCCTGGGTGACTATATTTTATGTCAAAAAATTTCAAATAAATTATACATTCTATATCAAATAAATTCATTTCTTCATTATTAAACAATGACAGCAAATTATTTTACCTATTTTATGTACGGAATGTTCGGAACGTGTTAACTAAACTTCTATATCAATTATTTAAGTTTGAGAATCACTGTCCTATATCGACAGTGATTCTCAACCTTTTTAGTGCCACGACCCACAAAAAGTAAAAAAAAAAGAATGTATAATGAATATTTCGCGAGCTCCCAACCAAAACCCAATGAAATCTAGTTAAAATTATTTATCTGCATTAATACCGACAAGCGTGAACAAGCAAGTATGAATTGTACAAACGAGCAATTTACAGGTTCTAATTTGATGTATACGTGCTCCTTGTAATTTATAATATTACCTTACTCCTTGCTTGCATAATATTGGCTGTAAGAACGTCATGTTCAAACATATTAATCACGTCGTGCTCTCAGCAGTATAAAAGAGACATAACGGATTGTAAAACGTCCGTTTATTTTGGAATGCGAAGCGTGCGTCTTTATTTAAGTCCTTAAAAGCGTAATTTTATTGAAAATAATAAAAACTGAGGTTTCGATAAAAGCAAACTTTGGAATTTTTCGAAAAAATTTACATGCTTTTAGAAATCAACAAGTTTCTATTTTTAAATTAAGTTATACTAATAAAAGTACACTTGAAGCATCTTAGCTGGTGACATTAAGAGTAGCTACGATGTCCAAATCCTATACAATCGCAGAAAACCTCGTATTCCTCACCGCAGTTTATATTGTCAGTGTTTTAATAGGCGTAGAAGAAGCATAAATATTGAAAAAAATTCCTTTTTCTAACGACACGTATCAAGGCTTATCGATGACACGACTGCCGATGTTCGCATCAGATACGTAATTCAGCAAGTGAGTTCAACTAAATTTTTTAGTATTCAATTTGATGAATCAACAGATGTGGTAAATATTTCTCAGTTCTTATGTTTTGTGAGATATGAATGCGATAGGGACAGATTAATCAAAGAAAATATGATGTTTTACAAATCAATACCTGGTCATGCAACAGGAAAATGTCTTTTTGATGTTTTTAATGAACCTATTAAAAGCTATAACATAGATTAGACGAAATGTATTGCAGTATGTAATGATGGTGTAAAGGCGATAACAGAAATAACCGAGGATTTTCGAAAAACTTAAAAGGTGGTCTTATACCAAGGGTAATGAACGCACTACTTCCATCACAGACATGCTATGCTCTTGCCACAAAAAATATGCCGAAAATCTTAAAAAAATTCTTTGTGAAACTATAAGTGGTAAAAAGTGTAAAATTTGACTGTTGTAAAACTGGGTGAAATAGGCGAAAACAAAATATTTCTTCTTTTCCACACAGCAGTCAAATGGTTATCGCGGGGCAAATGTTAACCCGGTTATTGGAATTGTGAGATGAATTAATACTATTTTTCCAGGATAAAAAAATGTTTTTACATAATAATGAGTATACTTGTATGTTGCTATTGGCATATTTAGCTGATGTATTTTCGCATTTAAACGACTTGAATGTGAATTTACACGGATATTATAAAAATAATTTATCAATAACAAACTTCATGCTTCATTAAGAAGCGTAAGATACCTGGATTATTCGCTTTCAAAGCAAAATTTTGATATGTTTCCACTCACTTCCAATTATATTAAGAAAAATTTGGATGAAAATTGTTCACCACAGTTTGGATAGCATGAAGATGTACTTTCGTGAGCTAAAAATTCAGCCGGCGGGGTATTTCCCGGAAGATAAAAATTATTTCTCGAAGAGACGATTACCGAATACATTACGTTACAATTACAATTCACATCTCAACCACAGATACGTTTAGGCTTGCTCGTCGAAGTGAATTTAATCGTCCCCCATGATATTTAATCTGTATTCCGAAGCGATATCCAAGGAGGCTCTAAATGAAGATGAAGCTGAAGTTATAGTCAATGGTCGGCCAATTAGCAATTTGAGGTACGCGGACGACACTGTCATCATAACGGAGACTTTGAGTGATCTATAGAGAGTAGTTCAAAAGATTTAAGATGTTAGTATACAGTACGGCCTTAGAATGAACCTCAAGAAGACGAAATGGTGACAACTAAATTACAAATGGTGGTCCTAGAGTTATACATCGACAATGCGATAATTGAAAGTACAAGTACAAATATCTTGGTGGTACTTGGATAACCAACAACATGGACCAAACACTGGAAATTAAAATCCGGATAGAAATGGCTAGAAGCGCATTTCTCAAAATGCGCACATTCTTGTGCGATCCGCAGGTCAGATTATATCTGTGGGCTAGAATGGTAAAATAGCACAGGAATGATTATTCCTGTGCTGCTATATGGAATTCAGGCATGAATATTGAAAAAACTACACATGAAAAGGTTGGTGGCCTTTGCAATGTGGTGCTATAGATGTATGATAAGGATATCTTGGAAGAATAAGGTGTCAAACATCAAGGTACTAGAGAGTATGAATAAACAACTTGAGATTACGCCTACAGTACAAACAAGGAAATTACAGTATCTAGGTCACATAACGAGGGGACAGAAGTTCGAATGGCTCAAATTGATCGTGCAGGGGAACGTTGGGAGGCGCAGAATTTCACGAATGCGCAATCTGAGGGAATGGTTCAGCGCAACGTCCACTGAACTGTTTCGAGCTGCCTTCTCAAAGGTCAAAGTAGCGATGATGATTGCAAACCTCCTGAAAGGAAATGACACTTGAAGAAGAAGAAGAAGTCTAAGTGAATACGGAAATTTAGATATAGAAGCATTGAAAATGCTTCTATAGAATTTTAGAGGTAAGACGTGCCTTTCGCCACGTCTTACCTCTTTGAAAAGGGTTTTTTGTCTACCGTTACGTTTAAAACTAAATATAGGAATCATCTTTTATCATTTGAAGACAATTTGCGTTTAAGTGTTTCTAACATAAATCCACGTATGGAGACATTTTTAAATGAAGAACAAACGCAACCATCTCATTAATTTATTTTCTTTAGATGTGTAAAAATATAAGTAAAATGTTTATAGTAGATAATTTTTTTTTTTCATAAAATGATTTCATCGATTACGTGTAAAATTGTAGGCTGATTTCGCAACACTTTTGGGGGTCGCGACCCCCAAGTTGAGAAATGCTGATCTGGAACATTTAAACAAACAAAAAAGGTTCATATGAACAAATGCTCTATCTACATTTATTTTTCCTCTGTTTGCCATTTTGTGTTTTTTTAATAAAAATTTTAATTTTTTAAATGAATTGAGATATTTTAATTAAATTTTAAGTCCTTGCCCCCAACAAAATTTTCTATAAAATAAATAAGTTTGAAAATTTTATCTTTGAATATTCCAGAATGGTGGTCGTTAAAGATTTTTAATCATTAATGGCTCCTTAAACATTAATCAAATTATGTTTTAGAAAAGAAATGTAAGACTTTTGAACAAAAATTACACCTCATTTGTTCAAATTGCTGAAATTGTTAAAGTGAATGACCAAAATTATGCAGTTTGACAATTCCGTGTTTTATGAACAAGAGAAATTGTAACGAATTATTTATTATTCTAATGGTGAACGAATTTCTTAACTCTCACTTGTTTATCAACCGATCTGAACAAATAAGGTATCGTCTTCTTCAAAATAAATGACTTAATATTTTATTTAATATAAAATAATTCTCTACAACTAATATTAAAGGAACTATTATATTATTAAAATATTAATTGCCGCCTTTTTGGAATTTGAAAAGATAAAATTTTCAAATATTCTGTTGCGTACATCTACATCAAATTTCATAAAAAATATCTCAATCCATTATTAATACAAAAATATTTATTGAAAAGAAACACACAAAACAGTGGGCAGTGAGAAATAAAGCAAGATAGGAATTATTCCAAATGAATTTTTTTTGTTTAGATTTTATGTCTTCAATCAGTCATTTAAGTTTGGCCTATATTTCCCCCAACACTCTTTATATGTATATATATAATAATAAATAAGTTATTGTAATGCAGAACAATAAACAAAAATTGTTAAATTATAAAAATGTATTAGTCAACGTAAACAACAACGATTATTGACATAGTTTTATAGTTAAAGATAATAAAAATATTATCTAAGTAATAATATCTGTATCATGTTCAAACAACATAAGATAGACCAATAAACATAATAACGTACTTATAAAATCCTATAATTTTACATATTATTAAAAATTAATAATTTTATTAAACTAATTATTAGTTTAATAACTAGTTTATTAGTTTACTAATAATTAGTTTATTAAATGAATAATAGTTAAATTTTATTAAATTATTAATTTTTTTAAATGATATAATTTTGGATTTGAAATAAAATTATATATATATTCGTTTGTCTTTGTATTACCTTTTAGTTTAGCTTTTAACTGTTTACTTTTAAGAAAAAGATTATTTAACTTTTGCAATTTGTAATATCTATTTAGCAAATATAATTTGTTAATCTGCAATGTTTGACAAATAACCATAAGTTATTAAGTACGACATTAAAAAATAAAATAGAAAAGGAGTATATAAAAGATCGTTGATGGAATAAATAAACGTAATTAAAACTTAAAGAAATCAGGAAAAAAGTCATAAATTGTTTATTTTTATTTTTAAAACCATCAGGAATTTAAAAAGAAGGGGGCTATGAATTCTTTATTTTTTTAACAGATTGAAAGTATTTCTGGTGTTGATACAAAGAGTTATCAAAGAGTTGCAAGTCCGCAAAATGGAAAAAGTGTAGGAAAACCTGGAAATGGTGTAAACATTACAAAAAACAATTTAAATTTTTATTTTTAAAACAGTACACATTTAAAAAAAATTAGTCCTTGTTAATTGTTATGAAAAACAGAAATCTGTTATTTCTAATTAATTTATTTAAAGCAGCATTTTCCCGTACATTTATCATTTACATAAAGTGATAGTTTGATCTGAATTATTATTTTACCACTATATTTATTCTACTCTTTGAGAAAAAGGTTAAGAAATATATAAATTTTTATTTATTTAACAAAAACATTATTTTTCAGTCAGTTTATTTATAAAAGCTTTCAACAAATAAAATAAATATTTGATTTTTGCTGAAAATATTTTTCAGTATGCATAAAACCACATATATTTGTCTGCTTAAACCGATAGTTTTCATTCTGATTTGACCAGGAGTGCATCGTAAATTGTCCAGTATCGGAACGTTTGATTATGTATTATAGTAAACCACAAACATAGTCCACAGCCACAAGCGACTGGCTACATGAAAATGTGATAAAAAAATCTTTCGATGTTTACACTGATAAGAAGCAAAACTTATTATTGAACCATTATATGGTTCATGTCAAATCTTAAAACCTTTTTAATGAATTAGATTTTTAGCGACTTATTTTGTCGTCGTTTACCTACGAATACGCTGAACGTAAGGGTCGCTTAATATGATTTGTTTTTATAAATTAGGTTATACATTTTATCGGCTCATAATTTATTAAAAACACATCAACAAAACCTTTCATTCAAAAAATTACATATTTTTAAGAAAAGATTCTTACGTTAAAATAAATCGTAGACCAGACTTTTAGATTCAAACATGTTTTATATGGTAGGACAATTTATTATTTCACCCAAAAAGCACCAGTGCACCCTTAGATTAGATAATGTCGATTAAATACGTTTTATGGTTTTAAATACGTAGTTAACCAAGAATTTGAAATCGTTTGATTAAGAGTTTCTAAAATATTAAGTCACGTAAGAATCCTAGGTATATTGACCAAAATAAGTTTTTTTATTTTTTTTAATTATTATTATTTTATTTCTATTTTACATTTATCATACAGGCAAAAACGAGTTTGACAAAATTGTAAATTATAAATCATTTATTTTATTTGAAAAGCATTATTTTTAGATTTATAACCCCGTGTTGGAATTCTTACGTTACCAGGAGTATCATAGGGATATATATACGAGTATATGTAGTAGTGGAAATTTTCCGGTTGAGTTAAAGCACAAACTTAAATGAAATGTGAACTGTAAGCCTCTATCACTGTTTGAGTTGGGTTTGAAGTGAAAGATTCGAATCAATCGAATGAATAATATTACAAAAATAATAGAATTAAACGTTAAATAAAATAAAATAGCATTAAATAAACTTAAAATATTTCGTTTAAGTCCCGTGCGGACTGCGTGCGAGGCTGGAATGGTGAGGTGATGCGAACATTTCGTGCTAGGCATCTTTTACTTAAGAAAAGGTGTCATTTATTAATGTTATTTATTTTCTTAATGTGTATGTTGCAATCTGTTCAACTAGTGAACAATAAGCAACCCACCCCACTACCCAATCAGATGAGAGTGATATTTATATCATATAAATGAGGTATATTCGTACAAAATCAGGCTGACCATTCCGGAGACACGTGATTAATTGTATCCAACTACCAAGTATAATGGTATCCACTGAGTAGTATTCAAATCCGAATGAAAGCAACTAACCTTTACTAGGATTTGAACTTCGGAATCTTCGAGTTTGAAAATCACCTGTTAATCAGCTGATTTTCGACGTTAGTTGACCACTACACCAGACGGATGGGCTTTTATTAATGTGATCTGTATATTTTCATTTATATTAATGACATTAATAAATCCGCAAGTGTTCTTAAAATATTTTTTGTACAAAAAGGAATGCATGTATGAGTATTTAATGTGTATGTATATATGTACATTTGTTCCACCGTAGCTGCTCAACAGCTGAACCGATTTACATATATGATCCTGAGTTGGAATCCTTACGTTATAGGGAATGTCATAGGCTATATGTACATTATATATATATATATATGTTTAAATACATTTAAAAAATTAGAAAAAAATGATAATATATACAAAATTGTCACCCGCTTGCTCTTTAATTATCCTATATTAAAGAGAAATGTTTGTCAGCAATGTTTTTTTGGCATTCGTGTTTTTTAATTTTTAATATTTATCTCTTGTTAACTTAAGTTTTATTCACTAAAAAACAAACAAACAAAAAAAACAGTAATATATTCAAGTGTCAAATATATTTGTGTTTAATTTAATTTAACTGTTTAATTAATGTGCGCTTTTATTTGTAAAAAAAAAAAAAAATAATAAATCTATTTAATCTGATGATAAATATTACAGAAAAGAAACAAAAAAATTATATTATTTTTAATTAATATTAAAACAAATAAAAAACGCATATTATTCCAAAAAAAAATGGTCCTCTAGATAGCTAAATGACAAAATATGAAATAACTAGACTGGTATACTGTGCACAAAAAGTAATTATTTCATGCATAATATTATAATATAGATTTACATTTGATTGTCAGAATCGAATACAAATCAATGAATTAAATTAAATTCTTAAGTAACCTATTAACGAGTATTAATAATAATAATAATAATATACTTATTGTAGGAGTTTATTTTGCCGAACTAGAAAAAATATATATTAAAACATTCGGTTTTAGTTAATTTGCAACTAGAGAATACGATAAGTAAATGAGGGTAAACGTCGTTAAAATAAAATAGATTATTAAGATTTTATAAATATGATGAAGTTAAAAGATGATAGTACAGAAGAAAAACCAGCTGTATGATTGATTGACGATAAAAAGAAACTGATAATACGTGGTTCTTATTACCATCTAAAAGAGTGATGAAAGAGAGATTTGAAATCTCTCTTTTAGTCAAGTTATCTTAAAAGTAGTCGGCTCGTAAACCGAAAGTTCAGATAATAAAGAAAATTGCAAAGATAATATCAAAATCGTGATGGTCTTTTAGAATAATACACAAGAACAAATCTAAAAAAAAACGGGTGAAGTATTAAATGACTTTCCCGGCAATTATTAATAATAGTAATGTTATTAATATTTTATTAATAATAAAAATTAAGAGTTGCAGCCAAAAAAAAATTATATGTATCTTTAAGAAGTGGTGAATAAATTTCAAGAAAAACTTCCTAAAAAATATTCTTAATATTTTTAAACTTAAGAAATAAACAGGTTAAACTTAAGAAATTTGCTTAAATAAAGTTTTTTTATAAATTTAACATCTCCATCATTAAAGCATAAAATAAGAAAAAGAACATTTTTAAAAAAGCTTTTCTACATTTAGGTTCGATCTATAATTAAAATAAATTGTAGACGTTTCTTGATACTTCTATGTAAGATGTATAAACTTTCAAAAAATATTTGAAGAATATTTAAACCGAAGGAAGATGAGCAAAAAAACAAAAAAATATATATATTTCAATTTTAAGAGGTAGAGGAGACTGATCTACTGAAAAGAAAGGTTTGGATTATTTATATTCCTTTTGATACTGCAAAACTATTTAAGCTACACTAGCAAAGAATGTAATAATGATAACAATAAATCCCATAACCACAAAAAACAGTTAGAATTAATCGATTCATCATATAAATCTAATTTTGGACCTCTTTTCATAAAATTATAATTAAATTTCATAATAAAAGAATTTTAAGTACTTAGTAAATATTTCTATAACTGCAGGCTTAATAATAATAATGAAAATACATGCACTACATCTTTAGGAATTAATAGAGTTCTTTCATTACAATATTGAATTCCATGATACAAGTAAAAAACGTTCGTAATTTTAAAAATGTTATGATTTTTAAAATGTTTGTTATATCTCTTTCTACATTTTAGATAGAGGAACTATAATTTCTTGATAACTTTGTATATGATATACAAGTTAGGGATGTAGAATGTAGGAGGTATACCGAAATGAAACGACTAGCACTAGGTACGGAATCTTGGAGAACTGCATCAAACCAGTAAAATGACTGAAGACAAAAAAAAAAATTTAGTAACGAAATGATGAACAAAATCAGCTCAATACGCCATTGTATCATATGGTAACATATCATATGGTAATCATATGGTAATAAGTGAAAGTGATAACAAAACCTGAGTATGCCAACGCTATCCTAAGTCTCGCTGTTCTTAACTCATAACTTATCTAATTGACCTCAGCTTTATGTCCAACATTTATTTCTTTTTGGTGTAGGTTACTGATGAATGCGACTATTTTATCATTACTAAATATTTAAAAAAATACTTAACTTACTTTTTATTTTTTTTTACTTTTACTATTTTAATTAAGTTACTGTTATATTCTCGACATCGATTCTTCGACATTTTTTAAACCCTGCCACCAGTTCGTACTGGTAACTGTTTCTGTAGTTATATGTTTTTTTTTTTTGGCCTCATTTAATCAAAATATTTCTCGTTTAAATATTTTTCATTTGATTTACTAAATAATACAATGCATAAAAGATATTATTTAAAGTGACTTTGTTTCAATTACCACAGTGATAATTAATTATCCAGTCTTAAATCTTTTTTAACCCTGCCTTCCGCAACCGGACTCGCAATGAAGCAGTAATACGGTTCCGAGAGGTACCTTCACCTCTAGTAGCCAGAAGGAAACGGAAACGCCAGGCTCAGCTATACCGATCCCGGCCTCCATCATCCAGCAACCGGGACTCGATCCTTTGTGCTTCGCCTCTAATGGGAACAACCCCGATGGGGCGGCCTCACCGGGACTCAGTCTTTTAGTTCAGGGGCTCGAGAGACCCCGCACTTCATCAACACCACCCACCAATGCAAACACGGGCAAACGGCAGCTCCGTATGGAGATGACTCATCCCCTCGCATCCCGATCTTTCATTTGAAGTATTCCCGACACAAAATCTGCCACAGTGTCGAAGTCCACCGGACTACGTAGCATTGTTCCAACGATGGTCGGTATCTCGAGATGTCCAGTTACGGCAGCACAGTCGCGGCGTTCCCCGTCCCACCCCGGACACTGGAATATCACGTGCTCCGGCGTGTCTAAGCTCGACAGTAGGGGCAGAAGGGGTCTTAGCTCTTCTTTGTCCACACAGGTATGAATGAAAGATCCCATGGCCAGTCAGGAATTGTTAACCAGAATCCCTAGATTTCACGAAAATTCCTGGAAAATTTACATTTACGACGTAAGGCCGCGTAACGGATGCCAAACTGATGACTATGTAGTATTATCAGGTTTAGAAAGTCTAAAAGATGACCTCCGGTAAAGCCCATCAGGGCTAATAACGGAGGGGGTGGTGTGTGGCGACCGGGATCGTCACAAGGCTTCTTCTACGGGAATCAAGATATTTTAAAAAGAGCTTCTATTGTAATTGATTTTAAAAGCTGATTCTACGTTAATACAACTCTTTTCAAAAGCATAAGAAAACAATTTTTTTTCTAAATTCTAAACATAGATTAATACTAATTTGTTTTTTTTTTGTAATATTTCTGTTTGTATTTTAATGGAAATACTCGAAAACTTATAAGATAACATAAATATAACAATTAAAGTTGTAACGATTTGTTTTATCGAAATAAAATTTAAGTAATATTATTTGATAGCAAATAATACTACTTAACAAACAAAGGTTTCTTTTAATTTTGGATTTAATCGTACGACATTACAAAATTATGATAATTCAATAAACTTATGTTTGGACCAATTCCAAAAATTAATTTTCATAAAAAACTTTCTTGAGTAAATTGAGTTCTCTTAAAATTATTGATTTTACTGAAATATCATTGATTGACATTACTGTTTCATTGTTAAAAGAAAGAAATCCTGTATTTATGCAATCCCGCACATTCTCACCCTCACCATAGGTATTTATTTATTATTTGAATAAAACTAGTCAAAGGATTATTTTCATTTTAAGCGTTCACGCTATATAAGATGTCACGGTTAATTAATTATCAAAAAACGAAACGATATTTTATAGTTTCCGGTACATAGATCTTATTTGATTAAAAAAAAAGTCAAAAATAAACCTACACCATCAATCTATTCCTTTAACATTCTTCTCTATACTAGGTTAATATTAATTTGTTAGCACGCGCGCGCGCGTTTGTTTGTTTGTATGTGTGTGTATGAGCGGGTGCTCAAGATCTTGCATATTCAACCATTTATATCTGAATAGACTTGGCAAACAACCGTTCACATTAGTCTCAGTTCTACAAAAGTAATTAGATTTACTTCATTACAAAAAGGGAAAATATATTCATTAAAAAAATTGTTTTTTTAATAAAATACATATAAGGAAACTTTTCCTTTGGTCACAAATAGTTTATTTTTATATTTTTACTTGTCAAACAGATTATAAATTCTAAACAGCAGCTTTACAATACACTGTTCAAGATTTATTGTTTAATTACAAGTCAACCTTCACTTGCCAAATTTAATGAAAATACACATTATTATACATTTAATAATTATATGTAAACAAAGACGTAGGCAGAATAACGTAGTTTTTATTTATTTATAATACCTTTGCTAAGTTGACCATTACATTTTTACAAATCCATTTATTCATTTACCTTTAATAAAAAAAAATTATGGTTAGCTTAAACCTTTAAACAAGAGTAGGCTTTAAAAAAAAAATCGAAAAGATACATTAATATTTAAAAATTGTTTTTCAAAGATAAAGTAAAAATATTTCGAAATTTAACGGAAATATCCATTTTGACCATCCCTGAATACATTTTGACTAGTTTCGGCTTGACGTTTGTACGAACGTTCGTATGTATCTCGCATAACTCAAAAACGATTAGCCGTAGAATGTTGAAATTTTGGATTTAGATTGTACCATCTAGCGGTGCGCCTCCCCTTTTGATTGCAATTGACTTGACCAAAAAAAGCCCAAAATCAAAAAGATTTGTATTTTGGACTTTTTCTAAATTGCAGTAATAAGACCTTTTTTTTTAATCCTTTTTTAAACACCCCCAACATCCCCGGCCTCTGCCGTTAGGCTATGCGCAGGAATGTCAGGTTGTCGTGGCAGTCGACTGCCCCCCTGTCTCGCCAGTTTTTGGCTTCCCATCGGGGTCCTCCCAGCTTCATCGAGATGCAGTAGCCCCACCTTCTGGGCGACCGCTACATCCCTCAACTGAGAGGCTACCCTTCCCGTCTCTACACTAGGTTGTCGGCTACGCGTTGCGCATAGTCGGCCAACTGCCGCGTCCCCCCTTTCACTCATACCTGAGGGTCCCGAATGCATCATCGGAGCACCCCGACTAACCCGCATTCTTGCATATGCAAGAGCCAGAGTGACCTCCGCATGCAGTAATAAGACCTGATTGAGAGCTTTTTAACGATATATCACAAGTGGTACTTATTTTCATTGTTTCCAGAGTTACAGCCAAATAAAATTTTAACTAATGAAATATTTGGATCTAAGAGAAAGGCTATCAATTTGAATTCGACCTTCATATCCTTTTTTTTTTCACCTTTTTTAATTTAAATATATTGATTTATTAATAATTATTAATCTCTTAATTGTAAAAAAAATGTTTACAGTAAATAATAATTCAATAATAACAATAAAAAAAAAAATATGAAAAAATCAGAAGTTATTAGTGAAATAAAATTTTACGTACTTTTCATTTAAAAAAAAAGAAAAAAAGTGTATTTGTACGAGTAATTTAATAGACATACAAGGAAGTCATGTAGTGTCCACATTAGATTTTTTTTTACATTTAGGTTATTAAATGGTAAAATTTAACCTTCACACATCTACCATCTTACTTCAAACCAAAACGTAAGTTATTTTAAACAAATGCAAAAAAAATGCTTTTAATTCAGCTCGTATTAATTTTCCTTTTTTAAATGAATTTTCCTAGATTTAAGCTTTTCAGTGTTTGGATTCGATGTCCTGAAGAAATTATAGGCCACTAAAATATAACATTTCCTTTTTTTTAATGACCAAAACCTTTAATGTTTTCTCAATACGTATGACGTTATTTTAAATTAATTTTATGATTAACAGCTAATAACTTGACTAAAATTCTTATGTTTCATTGAATAATCCATTTTCGGTGTTTGCTTTTACCTAAATTTATAAAAGTAAGTAAACGTTTCTCAGCCTATGTGAAAATATTTTTTTTTAAAGTATGTTCAAACTTTACCTTTTACCAAATGCTCAGATTTCAGTCGTACTCGCTTCTTTTATTATATAGAGTAAGTAATTCTAGTTCTGTTCTTTAACATTTTTTGTAAATAAATTTAGCGAAAAATGTAAAAAGAATAAAAAAAATATACATATTTTACGTAGTTGATTGGTAGATATTTCTAACTTTAATTTTGTCTTCGCTATTAATTTGTATTGTGTAACGTTTGTTGTTTCGTAACGTTGTCATACATGTATGTAGTCTAAAAATATATAGAAATGGTAGTATACATAGTCTAAAACCATTCTGATACTCTAACTATTTTTTTCCAAGATTAATAACAAAATGATTGGAAAACTTAAGTAAAACAAATAACAGCATACATGATACTCTCCAGAAAGTCTTAGCTCGTGCTTTAGAGTAGCAACCTTACATTTTTCCTATTCGTTCTATTTCTTATTTGTCTCACGGCAAAAGACTTTCTTTATTTTAATTTCCTCACTAACATTTTTGATCATACAGGCATTTTTTTAGACTTACTAAATAAATAAAAAAATACATTAATAATTTTTTTTTTTTTTTAATTATACGACATAAAAAATAAAAATAATGAATAAGCATTTTTACAATTATAAACTAAATTTATATTTTTAAAGTCGGCACTAAACTAAGTTTTATTTAGCTTATCAATTTATCACAAGAAAAAAAAGAATTTTAAAGAAATTTTTCCATTTACTTTTAAATACATTTTTTAGATATTTTATAATTTTTAATTTTGCTTTCAAATAGAGGAAATGGAACGGGGTAAGAAGTGTTAAATTCATCACGTTTGAAATTACCGCTAAAGATAGAAATTTAGATTCTTGACTATATTCTGATAAAAATAGTCTGTGCTATCCAGATTAAATTTTTTTTTTCACTTTTCTCTTGTTACCGACCACTATAATAGTAAATTCCTACATGATTTCCTTTTTTCCAACTCTCCTTCATTTTTAAACTATGTTCTCCTTTCCTTTTCTAGTGACCGTTTTTTAGTGCTACAATCTTTGGTTTCATTTCGTAAATCTTCACAAACTTGGATCTTCTTCCTAAACGTATCCCTGTCCTTACATCTGTTGGATATATCCCTGTAATCACGAAATCTTCTTTTATCTGTGTGTATTTTGCCTTTAACGGTCTTCTCGAAAATCCTCTTCGAGAATCTGTTTTTAACCGTTCTAGCCAAGTACGCGTAGAAGGCCAATGGTCTTCTTCGAATGGAATCTGTGAGTAAATCTATACTGAGGTGAACTTCTTTGTTCTTCCGTAACTTCTAATAATTTTTGTGCGTTATTTAAATAAAATAATTTTTTTTATGAATAATTTATTTAAGCTAATATCTCTGCAAATGATCCATATAAATAAAAATTACTTACACTAATCACATTTTAGAATAATTCCGAAGTAAATTTTTTTTGAATTTCAACTTTTCATCTTCCGTAATAATTTCAAAACAAAGCATGAAATTAACCAATTAATTTTTTGGGGAAATTCTACTTTAAGTTAAAATATTTAAAATAATATTAACTGTAAACTTTTTTTTAAACAATCTTATTTAAAAACGTATTCTGGCTGGTCTGGATTTTCAAAATATTCCCCAATCTTCTTTTAACTTACTAGAAAGTTCTAACTCTGCCGTCGTATCCTCAGCCTCTTATTATCATATATCAGCACAGAAGATTTCCTGTGGTTAGTAAATCCATTTTAATCTACTTCAGAAATTTACATCTCTATATTTGATTTGAAAAACGACTCTTCTGCGTCATACACAGAAAAAAAACTAGCTACTTTTTGTTAATGCTTATTCTACTCACAGAATTTTTTTTTCTATTTCTAAATGTAATTACTTGAAGATGACAGCAGCACATTAAAAAGTCACTCATCCTATAATATAAACTTATAAATAGAGAGATACAGCTCAACTTAAGTGTGTAAAGTCACATTACTATATACAATATTTATACAATTCTTTCACTTATTATTGGTCAATTTTTTTTCTTTGTTAAGAAGATATTCCTAAAAACGTCTCATAATTATCTCGTAAGTTTGTTATATAAAAGTTTAATAAATATTGTGTATTTTGGAAAAAAGATAGTATTTCTATACAACATAATAATGGATATGGATAAAGTTAAAATTTTTCTTTAGTTTTGAGTCATTTAATCGTTACATATCTTAAAAGGAACATAAACAAATTGGGTTTTGATGGAAACTTATTTAACATAAGATGAATTGCTTACATATTCACCAGATTATCGATGAAAATATTTCCAACTTTGTTAAATATTTTTTATTTAAGTTGACTTGAAGCAATGTTGCTACCAAATTATATATATTTTTAAATATGACTTTTATTTTATTTAAAATTTAAATCTTTAACAACCACAGAATTATTCCCAAGATATTTTAATATTTAAATCTAAAACAGAAGTTAATTAGAAAATAAAATTTAAAATTGACAAGTAAAAGAAAATTCTTTTTTGATGTTTGTAATAATCGATTACATTATATTACCGGGATATTCGCAATACGAAAGGTAGAATAGCAAAAAATGTAAACTTTCAAAAATTTTGTTGATGGTTAGTACTGAAAAATTACACTGGTAGATAAAAGTCTAATTGAACAGGTTTTAGATAAATAAACCAAATTATAATTTCATAGTGAAATTTTATTATAAAACATTACTTTTTTAAATAACCTATTTAAGAAAAGACTGAAAAGAACAAATAATTAAAAATTACTTTTTGTAATATTTGTTTAATAAAGAATACTTAACACGCAATGTACATTCCACTACGGACTATATACGTTATATTTCTTTAAAATTAAAAATATTTTTACGAAAAAATTATATATAAGTGATTCACGAAGTATGTAACAAAATTTCAGAACATGTTTTATTGGCAAAATAAAGAAGAAAGTTCATATAAACATAGATTTGGTAAGCTTCGTTAATGAGTGTTGAAATGCTTTGTTGTTATAAAGTTAATAAACTTCGAAATCCTTATGTTTGCATTTAGTTTCTGTGAACTTTATTCACACCATTTAATTAAAATCAAATTCCCTGCAAGCTCTATAAACGCTTTATGCATTTATTACCTATTTAACAAAATTATTTTACTCCAAAAATAAAACATTGTAATTTTTCGATCCCAATCACAATTAGTAAATTGCCTTTTACTCTAGATTTCTTGAAAACCACTAAAAACGCAATTTTGCGATCTACTGTATCCAACATTTCAAGTCCGATTTCTTATAAAACCGCTAAATTGACTCTTTATTTGGGTCTCAAGACTTATAGTCTGGCTTAATTTTTACCGAAGACGCAACAATGGATGAAATCTTTCGTCATCCTGATCCCGTAGGGGAAGATACCCTCCGTTCTGAGCCCTTATGAGCTTTACCAGAAGTCATCTCCGAAACCTCGGCTTTAGACATACTGCAGTCCGCCTCGGCCAGGATGCCACGAGTGACATTCCCATCAGTTTACTACTAATTAATGAACTCAAAACAATCTCACCGAGTCTTAAGCAAGACTGAAAATACCTAACTAACAAAGGAATTGAACTACCTACCCGTAGAAGGTAAAAGTGAGTTCAACACACAATACGAAACAAAAATATTACATGGAACAATAACAACACAGTAACACTGAAAGAAAACAAGGACAAGAACAACAAAAACATAATTTATAAAACGAAACATCAATATAAATAGAATAAAAGAGAAATCCAAGCAGAGCTCTAGATCCCCTCAGCAATCTTTCCTTTGCTAAGTACACCACAAAAGTCTCCACTATTGTCCATTCGGCTGGCTCCTCCAGTTTCCACGGAGATCCAACACCGACCCGATAAGATAAAGCCGAGAGATGGTGTTCGTACGCATGAACTTGTATTTCGAGCACTCATAAAGAACATGGTAGATGTCGTTCAATTTTCTACACTGAGGACACACCGCAGAATCTACCAGGCCGAATTTCTGCAGTCTTTCGCCAGCCGACACTCGCTAACGAAGCGTTCGGGATCTACGTTTATTTCTTAACTTTCTGTAATTTTTCTTTCACACTCTTCTTTATTTTCGCTAGTAAATATGTTCTAAAAGTTTATTAAATTCTTTTGTGAATCACTTTGTATATCAACTACTTTAGGCAGATATTTTTTTTTATTTTCTGTTCCAATTAAGTTTATGATATTTAATAAATTTGTTGATCGTTTAACCTGTCATAAGAAAACCAATTCTTCTCTCAAAAATTTCTAATAATTATTAAAATTGTAGAACTTTAAGAGCATTTGCAGGACTACTATATTTGTTTCACTAAAATTAATTTTCCAAAAATATATTACAAACTGAATACGTGTTACATTGTTAAAAAATCAATATAATAAAGTTTTGCTAAGTAAATATACACATAACCATGAAAACAGTTGTTTAGACATTTCTATTTACAGTAACTGCTGAAATAAACTTGCATTTATATTAAAGTAAATTATATATGGCAATCAAGAGAAAGAAAAATAGTTATTACTTTAACAAACTGGACAAACATTTTATAATATGTGACATTTAACTGCGATACAAAATCACTTAAGTTATAAGATGACAGAAATGAGGAAAGTTAAAAAAAAAAAAAAATCACTCAATTGCCACCATATGGCTTACATCTTGACATAAGATTTTTTTGGCATATATTACTTTGAATATCCAGTTGACTATTGTTTGGTAAATGTCCTCCCACTGGGTGCAAAACACAAACATCTAAATAATATATTCGTTTAAAAGTTATAACTTGCAAGACTTTCGAAATATTCTTATATTAGCTTAATAATTTCTTGAACTAAATAAATAGATATTTAATCTAAAAAGAGATAAACTTATCATAAACACAATTTTTAAATTAATTACACCTTGAGTGATGATCAACTATTTATTATGAATTAAATATTTTAGACATTTATTTAAAAAATTATTTTCACTTTTGAAAATAAAAGGAGGTAACTCCTTTTATTTTCCTTTTTTATTTTGTATTGTTAAAAAAAAATTATTTTTATTAAATGAAAATAACATAAAATTTTACACTTGATCCTATTTTTTAAGCTTAATAGACTTCCTATGATCTTAATTTAGAAAATATATACTTACAGTATATATTTACTATCTAAAATGGTAAAAATGAACTCTAATGTAATTTTTTTTAGGATTTAAATACCCAGGAAGAATTTTAGAAAAAAAATAATCAAAGCAAAAATCTAAATAAAATTTATTAGGAAAATTGTATTGTAATTTTAAAAAATAGGCTCTACCGTGCCTGGAAAAGCCATTTTTTTATAATTTACTGAGAATGTATTTAGTGAAAATTTCATAACGCACATTATATTTTTTATTACTGGCTATACAGTTTTGTTTCTGCAAGTATTCTAGTGAAATGATCAAAATTTTTCAAAATATTCACAGGAAAATATTTTTGAATTTTTAAATGAGGGATACATTCTGGGGTTCTAGTAAAAACAGGTTTTGTTATTTATTAGTTGGGGTAAGATTTTAGCAAAAGATTTTAAGAGGCAAATTAAAGATAACTGATTAAACAGGAAAATTTTTTTTTTTAAGTTTTCACAGAATATTTTCCTTTTGGGTACCATTTAACAATTGTTATATTAGGAGCGACAACAAGTAATTCAGCCAGTCTCATTGTATACCATTTTTAACAAAATTTAGTTTTAATAATAAGAAAAGATTTATAATAAGTGTATAAAATATTACTTACATATGTTACCATGGAAGACTTATATCTGGCAAATGTCGTTTTCTCATGTCATGTCATTCGGTGAATGTCGACACATACTAAATACGTCCGTGAAAGATCGAAATATTTGTTTATTCAGACCTTCGCCGGTGTATGTCGAAAAACACAGGTAAGATCTGGTGGTGGTCGAAACGATAACTAAAAATGAAAAAAAATCACCCAATACCAATCCTAAAAGTAAATAGATTACGAAAAACCCTCGTAAAAAAAAGGAAGTTTAAAAGGAAGACATGGTGAGCAGATCGCGGTGATTGTAGCTTGAGGTGCAATGGAGGTGTATTTAGCAGTGGGGGTTGGTAAAACATAACAAGGAAAGTTCTGTACGCCGTTTCAGTCTTCTAGATGAGGTACCAAGATCGTTGGTAATATTTATTTTTAATTTTTTAATTCTTTAATTTTGATATGTGACACTAGTAGTCATAGTAAGAAAGACGTCGTCAGGAACGAAGTGGTGTTTAACAAGTATCTTAAGTAACCGCATATTCAATTATCAGAAAACGCCAAGAATTGGATCAGTATAATAATAATCTTTTCACAGACGTCGGAGTCTATTCTGCTGTAGCGGTGAAATTACAACAGAAATGACTTCTCCGAAAAGAGTTTGGAGTCCTGAACGAACCCATCACAGAACTGAATTTGAGTAAAGAGATAATATAAAATCAAACAAGTTTGATATTCGAAGTTATCGCGCTAGCCATACTTGTAAATCAAGAACGCACCTATACTGCGAAGTGACAATTACTTACAAAGTTATAATGAGAATTATTTACAAAGTAGTTAAATGTGTCCTGCACTGCGATTTACACCTCCATCGCGACCAGCTTATCATGTCTTCAAAAATATACACAAAAAATCTGATGTGGACACGACATGACTTCCTTGTACACCTATTAAATTACATATACACATTTTTTTTTTTAATGAAAAGTATTTAAAATTTTATTTCATTAATAACTTCTGATTTTTTTTCATAATTTTTTTTAATGTTATTATTGAATTATTATTTATCGTAAAACTTTTTTACGATAAAAGGTATTATAAAAGGTTTTTATAATTATCAAAGGTTATTACTAATTATTAATAAATCAACATATTTAAATTAAAAAAAAAAAGGAGATGAAGTCTGATTCGAACTGATGTGCCTCCCTTTGTATGATCCAAATGTTTCATTAATTAAAATTTCGTTTCACTATAACTGTGGAACCAACGAAAATAAGTACCACTATCGTTGAAAAGCACTAAATGAGGGCTTATTATTGCGGTTAAGAAAAGTCCAAAATCCAAAATATTTTGGATTTTGGGCTTTTTTGGACTCTTTTGGTTTAGTTGATTGCAATCAGAAGGAGAGGTGCACAACTAGATGTTTCAACAGTCCTAAATCCTAAATTTCAACATCCTACGGCTAATTGTTTTTGAGTTATGAGAGATACATACGTACGTACAGACGTCACGCCGAAACTTGAAAACCGAAATTTTTCGTGATCACAATACTTCCTTTATTTCGTACAAGGAAGTAAAAGGGAGAAGAAGAAGATGAAGAAGAAGGAAGATCCTCTACTCGTCCCAACATCATGGACTGGAGTCCGGAACAGAGCCCAGCAGAGATGCGTCCTGAAGGGCAGCCATACCAGAAGCGGATGAAGAGCTTCTACACAACCTCTCCTATTTCAAAACTTACAGTAAGACAAAATAACCCAGCAATTGCGACTCCTCCGGAAAAGGGGACGCATTGCTCCCTCCTTATAGCTAGTGCCCCGTTGTGGCGTATTCCTGCTAGCCTATTAAAGAGTTAGCACCGAAAGGACTTCAGTGGACGGTCTGAAGGGGAATTACGTCGGGAGGACAGGCTTTATAAGCCTAGCCTTCCGCGGTCGGCCCATGAAATGGGTTCGATAACGCTGGTTTAACAACGGAATTGGAATACAATTAAATCCGTCCTTAAAACACTAAATAATAATAAACAAAACTTGTAAAAATTAGACCCGCTATTTAAAATTAACCCTTTAAAAAAAAAACAAGCCCGATTAGAATGATCCAGCAGCAAGGGACTCTGTCCAGGTTCTGCGATAAAGTAGGGAGTAATAGACTCCTGCCAACTTTGCATTCCATTCCAGGAAGTAAAAATGATTGAGTTACGTATTACCGGGCAATTTATCAAACATCTTTCAGCTTGCAACGTCTACTCACCATACAACCATTTAACTCTGAATAATAAAAAAAATTTGAATATTCAGGTAAAAACATTCTGACGAGAAAGGTTATAATATTATTAGAAATTAGAATTTGAAGTAATGATATTTAGTTGTAAATATTTTAACTTAAGTTTTATTATGCATCAGTATATGTAAATAAGTTGTATATAATTTAAAAATTATTTTTAGTAAAACACAATTACTTTACCAAATTTTAATAAATTTCGATTACACATTTGCAAGTAAAACTTATTTTTTTATATCTGATAAAAAACGAAAGATATATTGAGAAAGAAGTTTTTCAAAAATAATTTATCAAAAAACAAGTTATTTTGATATTCAAATCAGAAGCGACAAATTGAATCTTCTAAAAAAAGATTTTTTCTAGTTTTGGAATCATGGACCTATATTAAGGAATCGAACGTCACTATATTTATAACACTTTGAGATGAAGGACATCATATGGTAATACATCTCCTTTGAGTAGATATCTGATAAAAAAGACGGGTTTTTTAAACGAACTGATAGTCAATGTGGTCCTGTATTCAATTATTTATTTATTTTTTCTATCGGTGTAAAGTATAAGATCAAAGGATGAGGCTTTTTTTTTGAGAAATATAAACAAAAAATAAATTTTCTTAGTCCAAACATCCCATTCCGTTTTAATAATAGAAAAAGATAAATTTTAAGTCTAAATACAGGACTAAAATGATATTAGTACATCTTTCAAAGAAAAAAAACCCGTAAAATAACAGTTTTTTTACTCCGTATAGAATAGCTACGTTACAAATTTTTCTTACTACAGTAAAAACAATGATATGAAATTTTTAAGATAAAATTTCCGTATTTGTGCTAATGTGTAAAATAATAGATTTTTTATTATAATTATTAGATTTCATAAAGTAATAGATTATTAGAAACAATAAATTTTTGCGTGTGTAAAATTATATGTTTAAGTTTAAATTATATGTACATCATATTTTCGAAGATTATAATTATCTTCTCACACAGATAATTAACTGTGTGAGGAGAATATCAGACAATATTAATTTTTATCACTAATAAAATTTTTCCATATTCATGTTTCATGGTACGGAAGACGAAATGATATCACTTTTTATTTTATCAATACAATAAAATCTAATTTAAGAGGAATAATTATTAAAGAAGTCACAAAAAAGAAAAAAAAAAAATATTCAATGAATTTTTGAGAGATAAAGAAATAGCTTTTTTGTAGTCATTAATAGATTAAAACTGGCTGAAACGCATTTAATTTTCAATGTTTTTTTAATGTTTATTATAACCTTTTTACAATTATATGGTCTGAGAAGAAACAACGTAAAATTTAGATAGTGTATAAATTGTATAGCCTAATCTATCAAACGTTGTAGCATTCAACGAAAAGTAATTATATCATTTGGTTTTTTTTTTACGTAATGTGTACTTTGCAACCCAATCAACTAGTGAACAACCCCCCACGGACCAATGAGATGAGGTGATGTATGACATGTTAATGAGATGTATCTTGTACAGAATCAGAACGACTTTAGCAATTATCTGTTTAACAAATGTATTGTCAACCAATATAATTTCTTTTAAAAAAGTTTTACTGAGTATAAAGTAATATTTTTAAACAGTTCATTAAGGACATAATAAGAAGAGGTAAGCCGATCTCCGTGCCGGATTGGCAGCATCTGAGCCATATATACGGAGGTCCTGGGTTCGAATCCCGGTCAGGCATGCCATTTTTTTATACGCTAGAAATTTCCATTCGATAGGCCAAACTGAAAGACAGATGACCGTCATTTACTTAAAAAAAAAAAAGGTAAAGACTGCTTAGCAGACCTTGCAACAATATAAGACTAATTTTTATTTTCTTCAGTAAAAATTTTCGGATATATCGTTTGAAATCACTAGGAACAAAGACGGAATAGATGGCCTAAGCATACCGCAGAATATTGAAGAGAATATTACAGTTTTATTATATAAAACTTAACTGGAAGTTCATTTTCCACATCATATGACACTAACATACAAGTATAACGATGAAATTCCACTCATAACAGTGAAAATGTAGTTTTCAAAAGAAAATACCGCGGTTTTAATCCTAAATTAATTTAGAAGTGCAGAATAAGCAAATACAATAGTGTTTTTACGTACATTATATGCCAAAAAAAAGTTCGAAATTCAAAAAATTTTGACATTCAAATGTATAAATAATGCGAAAGATTACTTCCATATTATGATTTCGTTATTAAGGTGTTAAAACTAAATTTGACCTAAATTTGTTTATCCGTATTCCTTAAGTACCTCGCTACATTTCTATGCACTTAATCCCATTAAGCCAGTATTACTCAAAAAAATATCGCCCGACTAGATAAGACGGCTTCAGTTTTATAAGTAGCGCAAATATATTTAATAAACCGGTTCATCAACATGGATTAGATAATCAAATATTTAATTTAATGTTCTCCTTCCAGGGCGCATAGGTGGTAGAAGTTATATACGATTTGCATATAAATTGGGTAGTGATTCTAACATGTTTAGAAAGATGACACAAACATTATGTATGTATCATCTTATTAAGCAACTGGAGATAAATTCAGTAATGTTATCAACCTTATTCCGAATTTATGTTTCGTGTTAGATGGTAATGCACATGATGACAGATTCAGATTACTAAGTAAAAATTAATAAAATTTACATGCTATAGTTAATGATGTGCTATCGTGTATAAATATGAGCTAGTGCGACTGTTTTCAATTTTTTTTTTTTAAATAATTATTAAAGGTGTCTATAAAGTGATGACTCAGATTTGGTTAATAAATTTTATAATATATTAACCTAATACAATTGGTTTAAAAATACATAAAATTAAGAAGGTGACAATAAGAATACATAACAATTTTCCTTTTTTATAATCATCCGTCATTTAATTGTTTGATATTATTCTTTTACGTGCTAATCTTCAATGTATACCAGCCCTCAGTTTATCTGTATTATAAACTTCAGTCTCTATTCCTTTATTAAGATATCGATTAAATCTGAATGACTTAATGCCTTTTAACCGAGTTTGTCTACCACAATCTTCTCTCTTTTGTTACTCATCTTAAGATTACCTCTTTTTTACAAATTTTGTCATTTCATCTAATTATATCAAAATTCTGCTGTAACACTACATTTTAAAGGTTCAATTTTTTTCTCTTCTTTTGTTTCTGAATTATCCGTCTGTTATCATAAAGCACACGTAAATATTCCTAAAAATATCTTTCTACTTCTTAAAATTTATATTTGATAATAGCAGATTTCTTATCTTCATGATATTTCTCCTTTTTTGCGCCAGTCGGCTTTTAATGTCTACATCTTTCTTCGTCTTTCAAAATAACAAAATTATGTATTACTCGTCAAAATTTAGAAAACTCAGTTAAAGAGCAGGATGAGGATATACTGCTGAACCGGGAACTAATTTTTAGCTATTTTCGACGTCTTGTCATAGTTCACCATACTATTCGCAGTGTCAACACTATTTTAGATATCCAGACAGAATCACTGTGCATCTATTCATTTGAAATTTTTCAACTTTGACGACAGACAGACCGACAGACACACACCGTGTGTGTGTGTGTGATTACTCGTGATGACGAGTAATCATTTCTGATATATTATGTTCTCTATCTTAATGTTCAAATCTTCATTTTTTAATTTTTTCAATTACATTTCTTTAACTTTCTAAACAGAACATCTCTTTTAGTTATAAGTTCATACCATAAAGAAGATGTTTCACATGAGAGATCTATATTATTTCTGGTTTTGAATCAATCATATTTGGTAATGGTCCAAAAAGTCATTAATCGTCATCTGCTATTCTGCTTGGTGGTGCTATTCTCGTTACATCACTACCTCCTTAAATTTCCCAAGCCTCCTCCTTTTGTTCTATTGTTTTTTACAATCTTCACCATATCTATTAACTTCATCCTTCAACTTCCTTTCTCCTACTGACCTTTCCAGTGGAGTTTTCAAGATTTCATTTCGTGAAATTAAACCCCACTTAACCACTTCTTACATATCCGGTTTCCTTTTCTTTTGTGTAATTCCCACATATGTGCTCTCTCTTCTTTAATCCTGTTCATTACTTCCGTATTCCTCACTTTATCCGCCCATCATACTTTCTCCTTCCATACAACATAAAACAAGACTCTTCTTGTTGTTCAAAAATAGTCAAGGAATAAGAGTTGTGTCTTGTTTAACGATCAAGGTACAAGGAAAATTATACTCTACTACAAATCACTTTAATTTTAAATTGCATTTAAATAAACCAGCAAATCATTAGCACAAAAATCTGTTTATAGAGATAGCACTAACAAATTCAAAGACAATGAGTTTATTAAATGATTTGAAAGAAATATTTCCTTCCTACATTTTTCAATTATTGACTTTTTTTAGTTTTTAATACATTCATCTGATGAATTAGAAGTCTCTATGAAAAAATCATAATTATAAGTAAACTAATGAAAATCAATAAAAGAATAAATAATAATTTTGACGTATTTGTCATAACGAATTTAAGATTTGATATTGTTTTCTTTGAATGAATATGAAAGACTGATTATAACTTTCGTCTTTTGATTAATAAAATCCCTCGCCAAAAATTAATCTCTACTCTTTATAACTGGAAGAAAAACTAACCCGAATTTACTGAAAGTATTATTTTAAAAATATAACTGAAAAAATCCTATTGGTTAAAATGAATTTTAAATCAACAGAAGTATTTTACGAAATAAGAAAGTTTCTCGCTTAGATAATATTTATTAGTAGCTCTTGGGTTTTAAAATTTAAAATCCCTTATTTCATCTTCATTATATGTTTAAAAATACTTTATTTTTACCACAGTGGCTGCTGCTTTTATTATTATTGTTATTGAAATTTTGAAAAGTGACAATCCTAAAGAAATATGTCGTTACTGCATTGTATTCCCTTTGGGAGTGTGACTACATTTTTTTCTAACACAAAGGATTCTATTTTTGGTTGACATTTTTACAGATAAAAACATTACGTTAAAATTATTTTTAAACTCATCTTATAGCTGCTCTTTCTTCAAACGACATAGTTTTTATAGATATTTTAATTTATTTTAGACAACTCTTGTTCTGCTTTAAAGAATAAGTTTATTTTAAGAAAATACATCCGAAGAAAATTAAATCCCCCAACTCTTAAGACAACATTTCGTGACTTATTTAATTTAAAAACAATAAATAATTAATAAACAATTTAATAATCTGAAACGTATTTTTTTAGATAAAAGTAAATAATTAAAATAATAGATTGTTGTTGATACATTAGTATCAGGATTATACACATAAGTACTTTTGCAGTTAAGCACCTCCAAACTATTAAAAAAAAAAATTTACCAATAAAAATACTTTCAACCCGTTGCACAGTTAATAATTGGGGACCAACGATTTCATAAAAAATTAATTTTTTTAAATAAAAAAATAATTCTAACAATCAAAACAATATGTAATTTGTTTAATACGTAACGTACTTTAATAAAAATATTAAATTACAATAAACTGTAAAATTTAATTTTATGAAAAATATTTTCAAATAGATGTATGGAACTAGTTGATTAATTAGATTTGAAATTTTATTTTGGATGAATAATACCTGCAATGTGAAACTAAGTTGTTTATAATGATTAAAAATTTGAAAATTTTATCATGTTTTGTCATGCTATGAAATGATATAGTTACTTTAATTTTTTTATTAAAAAAACAATTATTATTATTATTACAGTAAAGAAATAATAATATTGAACTGAATATGCTAAAATAAGTGCTGGAAAAAGTTGTAACATTTTCAAAGAAAAAACTTTTTTTTTCTAAATTTTGATACATCATTTTTTTAAAACATTTTGCAAAAAGAAGAAAATAAAACCGGATTAATTTAGTTTCCTTTTGGCTATCGAAAATTTTCTTTACCACCAATTTTTTTTTATCAAAAAATTGATAAAAAGTAAAAAAATTCTTGGCTATTAAAAAAACAAACAAACAAAGATTAATTACATCAGTTTTAAAATTAGAATAAAAATTTACATTAAGTACACAAGGCCTAAAACAATCTAGTAAAAAGATTGATGAACCACTTTAATTTAAAAAAAAAAAATTAACGCATCATTATAAATGGTACCATTTTGCTATGTTGCGAGAAGGCCGTCAATGCCTTTTTTGGAATTCGTAGAGTTATGCATCCCGATTGGGGGCTGAATTTCCGTGCCATGCGTATCCTTTTTAAGGGTGTCAGTGAGGCTACTACGTTGTACACGGTGCCTGTTTGGATTCATCATGTGGTCTTTAAGTGTTATAGGAACTTTCTCATGAAAGCCCCGCGTCTCCTTTTGTTGGCTGTTGTCGGCGGTTACAGGACTGTCTCGCGAGAGGCGGCATGTGTTATTGCGGGCATTAAGCCGATAGATATTCTTGCCACTGAACGTAAGGAACGTTATATTTCCAAGAAGAATAATTTTCTTACTCCAGAACGTATGTGGGAGATTGAAGACCAACGCTCTGCATCTTGGCACGCCAGGTGGGATGACTCTACGACTGGTCGTGACAGGCATGGTATATTCCCAACTGTGACTGATTAGCTTGCGGTTAGGTGGATTTCCCTCATATTACATAATTCCTTTCCGGGCATGGTGCCTTTAGGGAACGGCTGAAGTCGAGTGGTGGAGTCGCTGTCGTGGGGGTGACCACGCTATCCAAGGTTATGATAGACCATGCAGCCTTGAGGTGTGGCACTGTCTGTGCCACGACCGCTGAGAGCGGTCTTTTGAGTGTGATAAAGTAAATGTCAAATGGGGCTCTGAGATGGAGTTCGGTGAGAGTAGGAGGTCTGTCCTCGACACCCTTGTGATCAGACTGGAATCCACTTTTCTTAAATCGGTTAATTGGTGTATTTTGTAGTGGGTGATGGAATGTAAGTCTGAATTTCGTTGTTATGTATAACAAATTTTTGAGTGGTTTGAGTTTGGCATTGCATTTGAGTCGTTAATTAGTCGATGTTTGAGGCATTTATAATCACAAGGGTATATGTTGTAATTGTGCTAGACGAAGGGTTCGTGTTTTCGCAAACTCGGTTAGATAGTTCACAGGGCAATGCTGAAGGAGAGGAAAAGTGAAGAAGTCCGAAGGAAGTCTAAAGCGAAGGCGTTGGCTGAGTTATTAGTTTTTACTGCTGTAAATGTCTGTCGAGCATTTCCATCGGTGGCATTCCGACTGAGGCCTGGCTGGTGACTGTGAGATGTAATCAGTTACAGGGCTCTGAAGACGACGTCTGGTAAAGCCCTTCAGGGCTAGGAACGGAGGGGGTGGTGTGGCGAACGGAATCGTCACAAAGTGAATGTCTTTCCCTACGGGGTTCCCATTCGCTCACCCTAAAGCATAAGACCGAATGTCTGTGCTACAAACGGCTACTGTGCCTCAGAACAGTTTAGCGACCAATGTCGTAATAGCTACTAGAGCTTACCTAACAGCATGACCGGACTAAGCACGGTGCCATATACCACCGTCTTACGTGTCCCAACAGCTCACTTCTCATATATAATTAAAATGGGTAGGCGCATCCCGTCAACTACTAAAATATATACGTTCAACATATAAATTTATACGTCAATTTGCTGCCAAGCGTAGATCGCTGAATGCCAGCAAGTATCTGTCCACAATTTTAAAGCGCTTGGAGCTTTAGTAGGCTGATGGCCAGCCATATCTCCCGGGTAGCTTCCTAGAGCAGCGCAGTAGGAGTCTTTTTCCCTTAAATAACTACTGATGCCGGTTGAAAAAAGCAACGGTATAAAGGAACACCCACACGGTCCGACAATGCGGCTCTTGCCCACATTGACTCGCCGCTTATGAATGGCCAGTTTTCCCTTGACCTGTAAATTCCGGAGTGACCAGAATTCTGTCCCCCCCAAGAGCTGGGCAGTCGAATATCATGTGTTCATTCGATTGGATCTTCCCGCAGACGCACAGCTCATCAGCTGCGAGGCGGAACCGAAACAAATATTGGTTCGATTTCGCGTAGTTGGAGAACTCCTGGGTACCCGTTGCCCTTAAAAACGAATTAGAGGCACACCATCCTCCAAGTTCTGCATAAATCTATACAAGGACCTACCCTCAGTGGCGTGCCATTGTTGCTGCCATGCTTCCATCGCGAAGCTGTTAAGCCTCCTCCGCAGGTGGGAGAAGGGCAACTGTTCGAAATTTAGAACCGATGCATTGCCATCACTGTTCCGTTCCGGTACAGGCCCGGCTCGAAACCGCATCCCAAATACCTCATCCTCCCTGCTTCTTCTACTGAGTTGGAATGTGCATTTTGTTGCGTTTTCTTTTTTTGAGAGTTCTCAACGATAGTAGTACAACTATGGGAATGTCACACGTGAAATTCGTATCGGTAGCATCCTGACTGAGACAAGAACAAGGCTGAGAGATACCGTTTGCCGAGGTTTTGAAGTTGACCTCGGGTAAAGCAGATAAGGGCTAGGTACGGAGGGGTTGGCGTGGCGACCGTAACGGCCACATGGAGTTTGTCTTCCCCTATGGGGGTCATGATGTGCATTGTTCTAATCCAAAACTGTTATAAGAAACACTTTAATAGTCATAAAGCCCAAGTACAGAGTATCTTTAAGAAAATGAATTGTTTAAGTACGGGGTGTTTATAAAAGAATTCCATGGTTCCAAAAAAAAAAAAACATAATGAAGTAATAGGATCATTTAAAAGCATCCGGTTTTCATATTTACGTTAGTTATATTATTAAGTTTTCCATCGAAAATATTTGTCGTAGTTGGCATCACTGTATGATCTTCACTGCGTATGTGGTGCAGCAGTCTCACTCTCCGTCATGACGACACCGCATCAAAAGGCTCATTGCATGAAATTCATCGTAATTATCCACGTGAATACGGCGGTGCCGTGCCTACAAATAAAACAATACTCTAGTGGTTTAATTAGTTTAAGGAAATAGGCAGTGTCTTAAAGGGAAGTCACCAGGCAGGATGTTCGTATCAGAACAGAATCCGAGCATCTTGTACGTTTAGCTCAAAAAGTCATTGGAGTCAGCAATATCTAAATCTGCAGGGTAAAAAGTGGTGCGTAAGAGGATTAGACAACATGCGTATAAGATACCAGTTTTACATGAAATCAAACCCAATGACAAAGAAGATAGATTGGAGTTTGCAGCTTTAATGCTTAACAACATTGACGAAAATGAGGACTACCTAAAAAAAGTCATGAACAAATATGGCGACATTCCAAATTAGTGGGTCAGTAAATCGACAAATTACAAGAGGATTTGGGGATCAAAGCCAACACATAAAATTATCGAACATCAGTGTGACTCTCCCAAAATCAACGCACCCAACACACACAAATACAGAGTATTAATATCGATGGTTGCTACGCGCACAATTGTTTGGCAACCGTATAACCACGAGAAGTGATGATATTCCATGGTCCTTCCCCAGGTATTCTGATTTGTCGATGTGCGATTTTTCTTGTGAGATCACCTTAAATGCAAATCACATAGTACCGGACCTACTACAACAGAATAACTAAAAGCTAAGATCCGAACAGTAATTGTTGAAATTCCTGTTAAAATGCTGCATCGAACTGTGAAGTTTCACTACGAGACTGCAGAAATATCTACGCTGAAATAGAGTTCATCTACAAGATATGATTTTCAAATATAAAATTTAGGCGTGTATTTATAACTGGCAATGTTTCTTCTACTTAAATGTTATAAATAAATTTATTTAATACAGGTTTTTCATAAGTATAATTAATTTTTAAATTCCCAATTCCCTGAATCACTATGTTGAATTTTCATAAAAATTGTACAAACTATACTGTATGTTGCATCGTATAAAATAAAATCTAAATTTTATATTACACTGTTGTAAAATTGTTTTTTAAATTACATATTTAATAAGACTACCTACAAGGTTATAAAAAAACATTAAAGTTAACGTGGTAATTCCCATTACAATTTTAAAAAGTGGTAAAAGAGAGCTAAATTATCCAATTTATTACATTCAATTTCCCTAGGGTATTAACCACATGATAAAATTACTGTGTAAAATTATATGTAAATAATTTAGCTTAACAATATTAATTTAAAGTTAAATAAATAGTTTAATATTTATTTTAACACACGTTATTTTTTTAATACAGTATTATAGAACTGTTAATTTTTATTAAACTTCATGAAGTGACGAGGTTCTCAATTAAACCCTTATCCAATATATACTAAATTGTACAATTTCAAATATTTTATTTTTATTTATTTCGGGGGAGGGAATTTCCCCTGGTGATCTCATAGGAGTTTCTTCACATATACAGAGTATTTCTAAAGTAGTGAGTTGGCTATACTTTTTTCAGATTCTACTTGTAAAACGACACATAAAATATCCTTAGGAAAAATGCCAATTTCCCCTTCGTTCTCCCAATGTCCGCCATTTTGTTATTTTTATTTAAAAATTTATATCTCAAGTTCGGATAGAGGAATCACGTTAATATTTTGTAAGCGTCTTTCTAATAAAGTTTTTTTTAAATTATCAAAAAATCAGGACTTAAATACCTTTGTAAATTACAAATTGGTTGCCATTTATATTTTTCAATCCGTTATATATCCATAAATGTAAGTTTTATCAAAATATATGTTTTGCTAAAATATGAAGCCTTTTATTTTGAACGAAATGATATTTTACTTTTTAAAATCGGTTAACAAATAGCCGAGTTACAGCAGAAAATTGATGTAATTTTATGTCTGTTTTCACGACTTCCATGTTACGTTCAATTCGATTAAATATTAATTGCTTTTATTTGGTGTAAATTCTAATATCGTTAATTAGTATCAGATTAAGTAATAATTTTCTCACAATAACAGACCTAATAATTAAAAACCAATACAATTACTTGTGATAATTTTACGTTAAATATTGTAGAACATTAGATATACTTTTTTTTTTTTTGATAGACAGTTAACAATTGTTAAAAGTTATAAGAGATGTTCAAAGTGTCCACCATTAGAGGTTACACAAGTCTCCAGTCCTTTTCTGAGAGATTGTCTTAACCGTTCAAAAATTCCGGGAGTATTCCTAATTTCTTGAAATCCATTTTGGATCCTTTGTTGAAGATCCTGAATGCTGAGTATTCTGAATGTTGAGTTGAATAAACTATACGTTCCAAATGGCCTCACAGGTAGAAGTGAAGAAGATGTCAGGTGATCGGGCCGATCAGGGCACTGGTCCTCCGCGGCCTAACTTTTCTTGGAAAGTTTCATGCAGGAAATCTGATACAAACTGAGTGAAATGTGCTGGAGCTCCATTGTGGTGAAACCACATATTTTCTCTTAATTGTAGAGGTTCCAAAAAATGTGGAAGATTTTCGACAAACGAGCAAGATAATTTTCTCCAAAATGATTTGTCTGAGTCACAAAACCCAGAAAATAGTCAATAAAAACCTACCCGTACGTTCAGGAAAATCTCTGTAGATTGCTACTTTGAAAGGTACAATGAGGATTCTCGTAGCTCCAGATACGCTGATTGTGATAGTTTTGAACACCATTCTTGTTGAAAGAAGCTTCATTTTTACATTATTAACATGATCAGAAGTAATAGTCGCTATGTAAAATTATTCTGAAGTGAAAAATTAATATCAATTGTTTTATTATGAAATGTTAAATTTTATTGTGAGAAAATTATTACTTAATCTGATGCTAGTTTACAATATTAAAATAAACAATAAATAAAAACAAATAATATTTCATCGAACTGAACATAAAGTGGAGGACATGAAAACAGACACAAAATTACATCAATTTTCTGCCATAACTCGGCTATTTGCTAACAGATTTAAAAAAATGTCATTTTGTTCAAAATAAAAGACTTAATATTTTAGCAAACACATATTTTAACACGCATTTTGATAAAACTTATATTTATGGTGATATAACGGATTGAAAAATAAAAATGGCCGCCATTTTGTTAATTTGTCAAGGTATTTAAGTCTTGATTTTTTGCTAATTTTAAAACTTAATTACAAAGACGCTTACACAATATTAATGTGATTCCTCATTATTATAATGTGATTCTTCGAAGAACGAAGGTAGAAACTGCTATTTTTCCTAAGGATATTTTTTGTTTAATTTTACTAGTAGTATCCGAAAAAGTATAGCCAACCCACTACTTTAGAAACACTCTGTATAAGTTTTAAATAAATCTAAAATAAACCTATAGATTTATTACATTAAAGATTTTAAATTTGTGTGTGAACGTGTAAAAGGTAATTTTGTAATTTAATTTTTTTGCCATTATTTTTTTTCTCACAAAACTTTATGAAAATTATTTTGAAAATCTCCTATTATTCTGTTAATGTAAAAAGTATAATTAAGATTATATGTATCGTAAATAATTTTTTTGAATTTACATGAAATAACATACAGCAAACTTAAACCGAAAAATAATAAAAGCTTATTTTTCTTATTTAAGCTCTAAAATCCTAGCTTACACTCGGTGGTAGTTTCCTTTTTCCATTGTTTTTCCCCATTAGTTTTATGTTTAATTGGAATCAGGTTGCAAGTCTTTTTTCGTTTTACGCGAACAGCTTTTTTTCATTCCTACTGGTTTTTTTAAAATTTTTTTTTGTATATTGGACCATATTGCAAAAGTAAATACAATAATAAAATTTTAGACTTCGAAGTAAAAATAAAAAAAATAAAATCGTCTTAAAAAAAATTACAAAAATTATATTTTTGAATCATGAGTCACCTAATTAAAAGTTAGTAAATTGTTATTTCTGATCCGAACTTAAATGTAGAATTTTAAAACTAATGAATATCCTTTATTATTGTTATTTGCTAAAATATGTTTTACGGTTGAGGTTAGTAGTCTTTACGAATTCCCTGAGAAAATCATCCTGCGTTGTGAGAGCATTCACGTTCTTAATAAGAACGTGGATCCTCCTACCAGCCTTCAGGCCAGAGCCGTAGTAGCACCCTCCTCCTTTTCGGCGAAATCTCTGCTCAACTGTTCGGCCGCACCACCATAGGCTCGCACCCGCAGGTGCCTACCCCTGGTTCTTCCCTAAGGAGAGGACACCGGTTTCACCTGGCGATGCACCCTTCACGAAGTGGAGGAGAACGGCGTAGGACCACCCTTCCTCATTGACTACCTCTGTAATGGTTGGTGTCCCCGGTCGCTTCTTGCTTTGCAGCATCAATATTGACGACAGACACAACAAATGAAAAAAATGCCGCTTCCCATTCCTACTACACGTATACTCAACGGAGCATCTTAAAATTTATCCGATCCGCCGAGGCGATCTATAGAAACAGACGGGTCGACTCTGTCCGTCATTCAGCACTTGGGAAACTGATCTGCAAATGACAGAGGACGTTCCACGATCCCCAACCGTCGAGCCGATTACTAAAACGTAATCCGTCCTTCCAAGATCTATCTTACACGCATCTTCCCTCCTAGATAGATCGCGGGTAGTCGATCGCTCAACAAGAACTTGACCCACCCTCAGTCTACCGGCACGAGCCAGGTCCCGAATCCACGGAGTCCTCTGGAACATCATAGCGTTTTGGGGGTTGCCAACCCCAACCGCCACATCAATAAACCAAACGGATCCAATACATTCTTCCAATTCTGTAGCACCTTATACCAGGGCTGAAGATTGGAACACGTCTTCAGGCCACCCCTCAAAACCAGCCGTTAGAAGTCTGCTTCGGTGGCCCTATCATCGATTGCCCGCCTTAGATCCTCATCCGTCCAAGCCAAGTTCTGCTACAGGCACCCGTCCGGTGTTTGTGTGCCCTCATCCACCATGTCCAGTTGTGCAGGCCGTCTCGCCTGAGGCCCCATAGTTGTATTGTCAAGGATGTCTTCAAGCATTTCCACCATATAGGCAACACCGTCCATACTGCGAGAACACTCCAGCTACGTCTTCGCGTTTAGGCGGACAAGTAAACTCAGTTCTTTGACATCCCGGAATAAAACGCCGATGTTCAAACACTTCTTCTGTTTCCGAAGATCCGCTCTTGCAAAAAGTAATTAATCCAACACACGTCGATGTAAACAAGTAAACAAATCAAACACCTGGGTAACTAGGTAAATAAGGCCCATAGTTACCGTAAGCTAGTCTATTAAAAATAAATTTATAAACACCTGATATTATAAAATAATACAAAAAAAAAAAACTGAAAATTAACTTCAAAAACACGTAAATTAATGAATGTAAAATAACAGAACAAATCACGAACGCACAGCTAAGTAAACTGAATAAACATACTACGAAATTCAATTTAACCTAAACGTGTCGCAACAAAAAAAATACGAAAACTTAACAAAATGTAACAAAACTACTAAAAAACTAAAAGCGAACAACAAAACGAAAAACTAATAGAACTATTAACGAAAACCGCAATAATAACCAGGAATACTCCAAGCAAGAAAAACACATCGCAGTCATCAAGAGCTGAACTTGTAACCTAATTAATTATTTATTACTTTTTCGTTTAATCTCCGGGACCACCGTTAGGTATTGCTTCAGAGGATGAGCTGAATGATTTGTAGCGGGTATGAAAATGCCATACTGACCAGGATTCGAACCCGGGACCTTCGGATGAAAGATCGAGACGCTACAACTCACGTCATGAAGGCCGGAAGAGATCTTTACCACCCAAAACACAGAAATAAAAACAATTTATTAATTAAATAATCAAAATATTACTGTAAATCAGTCAAGGTTATCGAGCGAAGCGAGCGTAGGTTAAGTTTGGTTAGATTTTATTTATAATTATAAGCAATAATGCTTATATTTTTAATATGTAAAATATGTTAATATGGAGGTTATATAAAATGACCGGCATAATACAGCGTGTTAGTGTGTTTTCTCTAATGTAGTATTAAGTTATTTTTATTGAGATATAGGGTTACTACGGAATTTCTGTAATGTTTTATTCATCAATTATTGTAAAACGTATTATATTAAGTAATATTTACGTGAAAAAAGTGGGGGGGGGGAAGCCTAAAACGAAAAAGTACCTCTTAATAAGCAAAGCACTTAATAAACAAATTATAAACCTTCAAAAGAAAATGTTTATATTTTAATTTAAATCAGAAGCTAAGTAAGTTACCTCTACCTTTTTTTTTACCTGCTTAGTTTATTATAATTTCAAGACTATTGTCTGTGGGTAACAAAAGTAGCCGGGGTCTTGGCTTATTATTACTTCCGCAGGAACTATTATTAACTCGGCTGCATTCATTTGACTGTCGCGATACTTATTTGTATCCTGTTTATGTATACATTTTTAATACTATTCTCCACATGTATATAATTAGTTACGTTTAAGTCAATTCTAAGCTTACATTAAAACAATTTTTTAAAAATTCATAATTTCTGCCGATACAAACCAATACTGTCACGCGTAACTATATGTTATTACGATTTCAACGCCTTTTGTGTAAATCATACTTTGTGTCAAGCGGAAAAATTCTTTAACATAAAACAAAATTATTTATTTTGTAATTTTTAACTGACACTTATGTACACTGATTAAACCCTACCCATTTTTTTTGTTTAAGACTTATATCGTAAAGAGTAAACAGTATACAGTACTGATTTATAAATTAATTACAAACTAATGGTAATGTAATAAATGATTTTTGTCACAAAATAGGCTATGGTTGGTATCACAAAACAATAATACGACTATTTATTATAATATATTAAATACTTTCGTTTATAAATAATTAAGTTGTTCAACATAATATTTCAGTTAATAATACAATAGTAAATCGAGCAGTAATAATGTATGATATAATAATTTTATTGTGGCGTAATTTTGTTCTATTACGTACATTTTGCAGATAATAAAATATGCAGCTCTTAGCTTGCAAACAATTGACACAGCATAAATGCAGTTCAGCCAGGCGAGCAAGGTCAGGGCTTAGTCTCATGCTAATCGGCAGCAGATGCATTTTGCTAAACGATATTAGGAATGGAAGGGTAAAAGCAAACAAACAAAACTTTCCCATAAATGTTTCATTTTTAGTTTCGAAACTATATAAGAAATTGATATGAAATTTGATAAGAAATATATGAAATGAAATTATAAGAAATTTTATCTAAAGAACTATCGTATAATAATAAAACTGTTGCAATTCATTAAACTGTACATCAAACCTGTCTATACAGAAAAATCGTTAGTCTCACAATAAGTATACCCATTATCCATTCCTTTTTTCTAAAAATAGTAATTTGAACTTTTTTCTGTTTATATAGCTTATATAAACAAATTAACAGATTAACTAAGCTTATCATTTGTCAAATTTGTCATTAATGGAACATACGCAATTAGAAAATTAATATATTTTATTTAGTCAAGAAATTTTTTCTGTATTTGAAAACTACTTAACGAGTTAAATTTTAAACTTCTACAGCAACAGTAAAAAAAATTGAATTATAAAAGCAAACAAATAATTAAAAATGTTTGTAGTTATTAGATTAATAAAATTAACTTTTTGTTGCAATTTCAATAAATAAAACTTACCAAACATTAAGAAATCTATTTTAAATATTCTTTAAATGTTGATTTTCAGAAGGTACAAAACCAGGTTAGGGGTGGGGATATTGTTCACAGTTTTTTCGATTTTGTGATCATTTTTAAAAGAAGCAAATTTAAAAAATCTAGAAAGGGTTATTTTTCACATTTTTTTGGGTTTCATTGAAGTCATTTTTGTTATTTCTTTTTTATTTCACTTAAAACGTTTTAATATAAATCTACAACATTTAAAATGTATTAAAGCTACTATTTTTTGCAAGAAACACAAAAGGCGAGAGCCGGAATATTGATAAAAATAAGAATAGGAATTTTTTAAACGAGTTAAAGTGATTGCTTTTAAGTCTTATCTTTCCAAAGATGAAAATTTATGGAATGATTCACATTTTACATTATTTAAAAAAAAAAAGTTTTTCAAAATAATCTTCTTAAAATTCTTGCAAAAATACAGTGTTTAACTTAAAAAGAGGCTACATCACTTAGTTCAGTCTACAAATAAAAGTTTATTAGCAAACGCTTACATAATAATTGAAAAAATGGGTTGAAAATTATGTCCACCTACGTCTATACACTTGTCAACATGTTTGACCATGTTCTTGGTTACTTCAGTTAGCTGTACTCTGTCTGTTTCCTAGAAGGCATTGGTAATGTTTGTATTCAATTCTTGAAGTTTGTGAAAAACACACCCTTCAAGAATTCCTTCATCTGTGAAAATACTTGATCTAAATTCTCAATGTTCCCTTAAAGAAGTTCTTGAACCATTTACAGTAGTGAACCCGTTAAGAATAATCAGCATTAGTTAGCTAATGGAAAACCTGCATTCGGATAACATTCCAGCATTCTCATAACTGCAGTGTGGACTGAACCGAGTGAAATGTTCTTTTTCCGGCTTAGTCCCCGCAAAGAGTTATAAGAAAATTTTGTAACTGTGGCTTTAATGTCCTGCTTACCCTGTGTCGGACTCGTTTCTGGTCTAACACCGAACCTGTTCCTTTTCAAATTTCTCCCAGAACTTTCGCCGACACACAACATGAAATTTCATCTTTAAATAAGTTTCCATCATTAATATACGTTCTTCCAACAGTTAACCTCTTTTTAACAAATAAAAGCAGATGATTACGTAACCTTGTTCAAAAGACAATGCTCGACACAGACTGCCAATACTCAAATGTGCAGTCCTCCCCACTCCAGCTCCAGTTGCACCAAACTGTTTCATATTATTTTACCAATCTCACACCAACATATGCATTTTAACAAAAATATGCATTTAGAATAAACTATTGAGTGACGGGATCTCTTTTAAGTTAAACACTCTGTACTTTAAATATCATACTGACAGAAGACAGTATCTCATCTATCTATTTCTATCTTATCACTCTACGATAACTCATTATCAAAACAATGTCTAAAAAAAGTGAAATAAAATATTTATGAAATTAACTTAAATTTTATCATACATTTTTATTTATTTATATATATTAGCAGACCCGGCAATGCTTCGCTATTGCTAGCTTTGAGTGTATATATATATATATATATATATATATATATATATATATTAAATGAACACAATTGAAATTTGATAAAACATTAAAAAAATGAACATTAAGGAACATCACAAAAATTTAATCTTTCACTTTATTTCCCCTTTGTCCCTATTTCCCTTTTTCTTTATCTTCCTTTTCCTTCTTCACTTTCCCCTTTTACCCATTTCCCTTCTTCACTTTTCCCCTATTTACCTTTACTGATTTTTCCCTTTTTCCGGCATGTAAATCAGACCAGCAGTTTTTAGTTTATAGTGGACATACATACGAACATTACCTTATATATAGAGAAGAAGAGAGTCTGTTTGTATATTTGTTTGTTTCGTAAATATTTCGACACCGGCGTCACCTAGCGGTTACAATTTTTTGCAGAAATTTGTCTTTTCACATAACTAATGAATATTCTGAATATGAACCAAATCGGGCCATAAATACAATTTTTCCAAATATCTCACCCCCAGCGCCATCTAGCGGGTCCATTTTTTGCAGAGGCATTTCTTTCCATGCAAGTAACTTATATTCTGAATATGAGCCAAATCAGACCATAAATACAATTTTTCGAAATATATCTGCCCCACCCAGCAGATCCAAACTAATTCAGAAACCTTCGCAAGGCGTGCGTACAAGTCACCAAAGTTTCATCGCAATCGGATGAACGGTTTAGGAAAGCATAAGAGACATACAGAGAGACAAACATTCATTTTTATGTATATAGATACACATATATGAAAAACTTTTCAGTTATTTAATCAGAAAAAAATTTCTCTACAAAAAAAACAATTTTTCCGAAATTAGTCTGTTTGTGAAAAACAAGCATTTAAAATTCATAAAAATAAAATATATATATATATATATATATATATATATATATACAGATGGAATAGAGAGCTCCTAATTTTAAATTTTGTTAAAGGTTAACTAATACATTACTAAATACAATCAATCTCATCTTACATGTTCTATGTCATAGCTATAAAAATATTCTCTATTAGTAGAATAACCTAAATCACTAAAAATTTGAAAAATATTTTTCTTGTTTAATTTATTGTTGTGTTATAATTTTGTAGTAGTAATTATTATTTTTGCTTATTAATCTTAAATCATACGTCAATGAATCTCTTGTTTTTATTGTTGTGTTAAATCATAGTTCATCGTTAATTATTGTTCATTGTTACTGAACACACTGTAATCATAAAAAAAATACTTAACAATCGTATTATGAAAAGATGAAAAATAAAAAAATTCTAATGGAATTTTCGGACACGAAATTTTTATTCCAAATTGGCATGTATCCAATTCATCTGTAGGACATAGAAAAAGTTACGTTATTCGTGAAAATTTAAAATTGATTCATTAATTGTCAAAATATCAATATTCAAACTACATTTTTATAAATATTGTTTTACGGAATTCTATTTTACAAATATAAATATGTATATTAGTATATGAAGTTATGTTAAGCAGCTTATTTGATTTTCCTCTAATAAATTTCAATTTTTTTTCAGCTTGGAGTAACAGCGTCAATATTACAGTCACCGTAATGACATGAATTCTTGAATCCTTGAAATCACCATACACACATTTATAAATATGCGATTTAGTTTATTACTCTTTAGACACCTACTTCAAGAAAATCAGTGAAGCCGTTTTTATTTTACAGAAGCACAAATAAACAAGCTACTCAAGCTTCAAGAACAATACATCTCGCAAAACTAATCGAGTAAACAAGTGATACGCCAAGTTTGAATTAGTGGTATAACTCTGTTTTTATCTTCTTAATCCATCTAAAGGGATCTGTGGTGGGTAATAGAAAACATTATTTTTTTAGTAACTCAACCGTTAAATCATTTTGATCCTTTATTTAAGCACGTGTCTATCCTTCATGAACAGATATTTTTTGATATGTATTAGTTAATGAATGAAAGGATCCGTTTTAAAAATGACAGTTATTGTATATTTTTCCCCAACAGAATGACTTGTCACTTACAGATAAACGCATTTTTATTAAATATTTTATTTTAATTTTTCTTTATTGAATTTTTTAATTTGAAAAAAGTAATTAAACACTTTTTATCTTTATTTTATTTATAAATCCCATATTATATTAGATTTGCCTATATGAATTTTTTTTTATTACCACAACTTAACAATTATTTAATTTTATTAATACTTAAGGAAAGTAAAGGAATCGTTTAAAATATTAATAAAATATTTCCTTAAACAAAAATTATAAAAGAATATATAGTTCTAAATTTAAATTCCTCAGAATTCTCGCCCGTCTATATCCTGACAAAAACATATTTAAAAGACAAAAAATAAAATTTCATTAGCATACCTGATGCTGGCTTGAATACATACAAATACTATCCTACCTCAATATTGAATTTATTTTCGTAATTTTTCTATAAACATTTATTTGTAAGTGCATTAAGTACACACTTTAAAAAGACATTTTTTATTATTATACAAATTAGGTTTAAGATATAAGAATTAAAAATTTAACTAACTGTATTTGAAAATTTAAGTGACGTCTGTGGTGGAGACACTACAAAAAAAAAATAAAACATTGATAAACATAGATAGAGGCTTTTAAATTAACAGATTATAATTTTAAAGAATTATTTCATTTGTCTGTACAAAGTTCAATGGCTTTTTTTTGCAGAAACAATGACGAACGGAAAACCAGAAACAAAAGAAATGAAAAGGACTGTACAATGTGCATTTTCCCTTTCAGTTCCGTTCTAAAAGATTAAGTTCTATTATATCTGTTAATAAAATTAAAGTTATGGGTTTTACCGGATTAGAGGATAAGAATTAAAACGATCATAAATAATGACCTTTTTCTAAAAAAAAATATTCCTAAAAAAACATTTTTTGAATTCATTTACATTGGTCGCCTGACCTCATATTCTATAATAATGAAATAGATCAAAAGCTCTACAGAATTTTAAGACTTACTGGCGCAATAAGGAGAATACTAAAGAATACGACCGAATGTTTTATAAGACAACAGCTTTACAACTAATTGTTTTTGGACTAGATGGATGTTTATAGATGTTGGTTACTTGCATCGAGTCACGAGAGCAGAATAGAGGTGTTCTCCCTTATCCTCTCCCAAATATTTTTGGCGTATTTTTGACAGAAAATTGCACTATCATTTCGGGAAAAATATTTAGATTGTTTTTTTTTTACATTTAAAACAATTTTATAATAAATGTCCTAACTTTAATTAAAAGATTTTAATTTAAAGCTAAAAAAAATTGAAAATTGAGATATTATTATTAATAGTATTATAATACATATTATTATATATTATATATATTAATATAAAAATATTTTATTAAAGAAATTTGTTACTAAAGTTTATGTTTGTTCCTGTTTGAATATATAATAATATAATATTATATATATATTATTATTAATTGAGGTATTATTATTGTATTGAGTACTTACGCGTGAACATAAATATTTATTGCATAGGCCAAAAAACGGCAATATTTTCCAGAATTCCTTGAAACACATTGCAATCATTCGTCTTCGATTTTTCCGCCATAAGAATTTCCAAAAGTAGCTGTCCAGAAATGTTCATGCCATGCCTGATTTATGGGGGCATTTTTTTTTTGGTTTCCCTTTCACTCGTTCTGTTTTTGAGTATAAGCCCCCGTATGTGGATCAATGAAATTCTTCAAAAGATTCACCGTTTTTTGTGCATCATTGTATGCCTTTCACCGATCAGAAATTATTATTGAATCCGGTGCAGTGTGCTCTACTACAGTCGGCAATAACATATCTGCAGAACGGTTATCTACTGCGAACATGAAACATTCTTCTGTTTCATGACTAGCCCTTTAAACACCCACTGCTTCTGAGGAACCCTGCCGAAGTTGGTCTTTTTTTTCTCCTTACAATTAGAGAGACGTTGATCTCTACTGTCAGATCCGGGTCCGAGTGTAAATGAAATGCAGTCTTGTACAGTCTCAGTTCAACCATTCCTGAGATGTGTGGTTAATTAAAACCCAACAACTAATTATTTAGAGCTCTGCAACCAGGCACTGGGCCGCATTTGTATATCAATTCGGCACTGACTTTTCTTGCACCGCCACCGTTTTCGATCATTCGAAATATTTAACACCTTTTCCTGATTACACAATTTATGTTCTGGTAAAATAACAAAACGTTAAAACAAACGAACACGATTCATTTTATCTCGTTATAAAACAAACAATTCAAAATACATTCGTAAGAAGATCCATAACAATTCCGTTGTGATTGCTATACAAAGCTATTAAAACTGTGACAAAAACAGTACAGCACTACTCGAATAACTACGATGAACTGATGCAATTTTAACAATAAATATCAAACAAACCAAGTATCAGTAAGGTATAAACATGCTTTTCTAAAGTTTAACGTAATAACATAATTCCACTAACATCTTAGTAGGGGCTATTTTAAATTTATTTTATTTTAAATTTTTAGTAAAAAAATTTTTTAATAAAATATTTTTATACGTGCAACAACAAATGTAATATAAATCGTGGGGTAATGACATTTCATAGATTGTGGGGAGGATAATGGAGGGCGACCCAGGATAGAATTTGCAGATATGTAATTTTTTTCTAAGTATTTTTTACTCGACCACTGGGGAAGTAAATATGCAGGAAACATATTTATATTTAACGTATGATACAGAAATGATTACCGACACAAACGACCCAGTGATGGGCGACGAAATACTGGTCTTCCAAAAAAAGTGATGAAATCAATTAATTTAGTAAATTAATTTTTACATATTTTAGAATGTTAGTAATTAGTGAACAGATTTGCAAACTAAATTAGGTACGGTTATGATGACGTCGAAAATAAAAGAGACTTTTAAAAATTACTTTAGTATACTAGAGAATGACAACGATAAAAATTTTAAATGAAAACGAATTGAGAACTTTTGGAAGAATTTTTGTAAAAAGAATAAATAAGCCAATAGGCATAAGTTAAAACTACCGTACCTTACCTTATTGGATGGTTTTAAAAAAACTTTCGGTCGTTTCTGGATGTATAGAAAGTTTAAAGATTAATGTATTAAGGTTCCAAATCCAGATTAAAATAATTTAGCAGTTGAGGAATGATTATGGATAAGAATACTAAAAGATAACGATATTCAGAATAAATAATGTACATAATTTAAAATTCTGGATGCCGTAAGTATTCTGAAATTAAAATTAAACACAGAAGGAAAGAGAAATCCATTTCCAAAAATAATAACTGATAAATTTAAGAATTTTATTTTTATCTGCTTCAATATATATTTTTTTTATATTGTTTATTTCATAAATTGTAATAACCGATTAGTAACTGATCGATGTAACTTATTACTGTAATTACACCATCCTATTTTACGTTTTTAATTCGTGGAATAGAGAATGTAATTATATCTGAACTATGCTCTGGCTCATACGGTTAAAGAAACTTCAAACGACTGCCAAGCTAATATCGTGTGTTTGAAAATGAACATCGCGGTTTTAAAAAAATGTAATATTTAGTTAGTTTTACTTACATTGATAAATTACAAAGAAATGAAAGGGTAACTCGAACAGTTTTTACCATAAGTGTTCAATGTCAGCACCATTCTACACGTGGCTCACGTCCAGCCGATAGGAGAGTTCATCTCATACTTTAATCATCAAGTCTGGAGTAATTGATGGCATAGCTGTTTCAATCCTGTGTCTCAAGTCGGGTAGATCAGCTAATAAAGGTAACACATACACTTGATCCTTTATAAACGTCCAAAGAAAACAATCGCACGGGATCAGATCGGGAGAACGTGGAGGCCATGGAAAACAAGTCCATTCATCTAGGTAGATAATCCGGAGTGCCAATATTGTGATCAAAGGGACACAGCTGAACATGTATTTTTCCAATACGTTAGACGGGAAAGAGGAAGAAGAAGATTACTGATCAGATACATGTAGGCAAACCCACCAGGTTGGTCTAGTGGTGAACGCGTCTTTCCAAATCAGCTGATTTGGAAGTCGAGAGTTCCAGCATTCAAGTACTAGTAAAGACAGTTATTTTTACACGGGTTTGAATACTAGATCGTGGATAGCGGTGTTCTTTGGTAGTTGGGTTTCAATTAACCACACATCTCAGGAATGGTCGAATTGAGAATGTACAAGACTAAACTTCATTTACACTCATACATATCATCCTCATTCATCCTCTGAAGTATTATCTGAACGGCAGTTACCGGAGGCTAAACAAGAAAAAGAAAATGATAGACGTAGGCAATGTTATTGGGAGTAATGCTAACAGACTGATAAATTCTCCGCGATTTCCAACTTTGTATACAGAATGCTACATAGGAAGGTGCAGGATGCAAGGTGTGAAAGACAGCCTCTCGTGGAGCTGTCGTTCGTCTGTGTTTAAACAGATGGGTGGTGATGGTGTTGAAACGGGGGATTCCGGTAAGCTTTGAGCAAGCGAGGAGTAGTACCAGTATCCCAACTGAGGTGTCGACTGATATACAAGCATGTGAGTATCAATTTCAAGGTGAGTACAGTTGCATTTCTAGACCGTAATGCAGTAGTCAGAAAGTATTCAATAGTCTGAGTGGTGGGGGGGGGGCAGCCCTCAGTGGAGCCACCGTCTATCCGTGCTTGCGCGAGTGGGCGGCGGTGGTGAGCCTCCTGAGCCTCCCTGCTTTAGCACACCGGCCCCCGGGGTTATGCTATACTTAATTGCAAACCCGGCCACGGGCGGTGAGGAACGGTGAAGTAGGAGTTTTAGTGGTTAGGGCGTGGGCACACATAGGCTCTTCATAACATCTAGCCGAACCCGTGCGAGTCCGACACTCCGCCACTTGTGGGGGGGGGGGTACGTAAATGGTATTTCTCTGCAACACCGGGAAAAAAAATTCCATTCATCTGATCCCCGGCAAACCGATCCAGCAGTCAGGCAGATTTTCAATCACGTACAGCGTCATGCCAGTGAGGAAGTGCTCCATCTTTCTGCCAAATAAAGTTCTGTGGTTCGTATTGAGGAAAGAACCACAGTTGTAGTATATCAAAAAGTTCATTCCAGATACACTTTCTTAGGTGAAGACGAACGGTCCGTAAACCTGTCGTCGGGATACTGCACAAAGACATTCAGTATTAGGGAGCCTCGTTCACATTGCAACATATCGTTAAAATTTCTGATCTCCAGATACGCACATTATTAGTTTTGCTTTTTCATTAACATGAAATGTTGATTCGTCACTGAATATGACACGATAAAGATTTCATCGTCGAGGTGCATTATTTCGTTTCCTAAGGTAGTACGGAAACCATAATTTGCAGGTCAGAAAGCAATTTAAAAAGTTTTAGCTCTGCGCAAGCTCTATCATTTCATTTAAAATATAATCAATGTACGTGAAACTTGCGAAATATTACATAGCTTTAAAACCCCGGCAGTCATTTTGAAACACACGGTATAGTACACTCATTTCAAAAATAGACTTTTCAAAATGTTAATCATAAGTTCAATGTGGTCTATGGGCATTATTTACAGAATAAACAATACTTTCCATGCAATTTTAATAAACATTTTTTAATATTTCCATTTTAAGCTTACTAATGTAATTAAAAAAAAAAAATCTTATTTTTACCTACCTAAGGTGTAAAGCGTCAAGTTTATTTACTTTAATTTGTCCGTTAGTTTGCAGGTTTTTAAAATTACATCTGTACTATTTTTTACTACCTTCCCCATTAAAATCATTCCATAGATTAGGTATACTGGTAGATAAAACTTTACAATTCTTATTACAAAATCATATAAAAAGAAAATAATAAATGTACCATAATTAGATATGTCTGTGTGACCAAATATATACATTACAAAAACTAAATCTTTCAAAAAATACTTAAAAGTTATAATTATTTTTTAATATAACTAATATTATTTACGTTTGCTAATTTTTGTATCATGTTATTCTATAAGTTTGTTTTAATTATGTTTTAATTACTGAAACCGATTAATAATTCAAATACAAAAATAAATTATATCTTCGAATATTATTTACAATCAAAAAAAAAAAATTTTAAAAGAAATTATTATTTTTCTGAAATATATTTCTTTAACGTTTCCTTCCTTAATTAAAACCTATATAATTCGATACAAAAATAAATATTAAAACAACTTATAATCATCAAAAATGTTATTTACAATTATCAAAGGATTTTAAAAGAAGTTATTATTTTTATGAAATTTGTTTATTTTTTACGTTTAATATTAACATTTCGACGTATCAAGTATAGACTAATGATGAATTAAAATATAAATTAACTCAAAGATAAGGTCTTGTTTAACATCACAATCAATATTCAGTTAAATATCTTCAAGCATCTTCTTTGAGTAAAATGATTGTTGAACTTCAAATTCTATTAAAAACTTCATTAAACCGAAATAATTGAGAAATAACAGGGTAGATAATTTTGAATATGAACTTAAGTTGAGTTTTAGATGAATTATTATGCATACAAAATAACTTATACAATCTAATCTGAAATTATGACTTTTTTTTATTCCATTTTTTATAATGAATTTGGTACATTAGGGGAAAATGAAAGATTCAATACCGATGAATGGATAGATGGAAAGAGATTCACGATCTAGCATATCTTTTTTTTTTATATCTATGCATCAGATATTTTTACTTTTGCGTCTATCATTAAAATTAAGCATCCAGTCAAGACGTTTTACACTTTTGTTTATCATGATTATTTTTACCATATCTGGACTTCCCCTTTTTGAGACGAGTGAATCTGCTCTAAAACTCCAACACAAGAAAATGACAAACGGTAGTTATTTACAGTAATGGTTAGTTTCTAATTAAAGGTTGCGATTTTTCGTTTACTAATAAAAACATAAACTAACATGATAAGCGGCAAAACCGATTTGTTCTACATTTTTCTTTACATAAAATCTATTTTCACTATTAAATATTCATTTAATTAACACGTTTACATGTTTTTACTTTTTTCTTATCACGCAAAATAAAACAGTTATTTTTTATTTTTATCCAATAGCAAGCAAACGTACATTTCGTCGGACGGCGCAGGCAATACTCACGTGTTTTACTCTTTTCTCATCAAGAGTAATGTAATCGCCAATTTTTTGGTCTGTAAATCGTCAGGAGGCAAGCTATAAGGGTTTAGAAAATACTTCGCTATGTATCAACAGATTATTATGAAAAAACTGTTAAATAAATTATACATATAATATAATAATGATAAAAAATAATAATTATTGACAAAAATACTAATAACGGCAATTATATTTTTTTGTTTATTATTACGGCGAAGGGTAGACACAGTAAAGTTATAGCTGAATTAGATCAGCTGGTTTATGATAAAGTAATTTCCAGTTAAATAATAAAAATTTCCAGTAAAAATATATAAATTTATTATTACTAAATAATAAAAATTAATAAATACTACATATACAATGAAAAGGGTTTTTGCCAAGAAAACAGTGATTTCGACTTTGAAGACAACGGTTTTGATGTTGGTATCGACAGACAAAAACAGCTGGAATGTAAGGAAAATAACAACTACAATCTAAACTTAAATTTTATGCACTGTATTGATTGTTTTATTTAAATGATCTAAAAATTTTTTTTTTAAATTTATCTTTTTCTTCATATATATAATGAAGACATTGATGAAAGATATAACAAATATAACTTATATCACAACCACAAAAAATTCAATTTCATTGTAAAATGCTTGTGAATTTTCTTATCACAAAAACAGAATGATATAAAAAAACGGTGAATAATACAAACCAACGAAAAACCCTTACAGTGTGAAGGAACCTCAAAAACAATTTTTTTCTCCGAATTCGAAAAAAAATTTATTTACAAAGGAAGTGAATACTACTTGCTACTCTCAAACTTCTCCAAAACACAATTCTTGACTTGAAACGCAGAGAAAAAATATTTAATAAATAAGTCTTGAAAAAAACTTGAAAAAAATTACTAAAATTAATACACGTGGCTGTTTCAATTACAAGATAATAAATAAATAGCAAAATAGTGTTACTCCAATCAAGAAGTTAGTTAGACCTTCGCCGGTAAGAGTCCGCAGAACTGTACGGCACGGCGAAGTCAACTAACTATGTTTACAGTTCTAAACATGACCTAACCTAAAAGTGAAATGAAAATGCAAAAAAAAGATTAAAAAATAAGCATGAAAAGATTATGTTTCAGTTTAATTAGATTTGTAATAAAAAATACTTTAAAAAAATACCTCGAATTTTTAAAATTCGAGGTATGTTTTTGTTAATATTCGGGAGTCGAATATGCTTTTTCCTCAAAAATGTGGGTTTACCAATCACGGCGCCAGATAGCAGTACTTGATAGTTCTAGGTAGCGTAAAAAACTTTATAATGAAATAATAAAATTTAAAAGAAAATATATTACAGGTTGTTTTAATAGTAACAGCTCTTATGTAAATGAAAGTACTGAAGATGAAATAATTTTTTTAATTTCGATCACTTCCTTAAAAAATAATTAAACATTAGTTTACAAGAGATTATAGCTGCTAATAAAACTCAAAAAAGACGAACAGTAGGAAAATGTTACAAATGTGGCGACAAAAATTTGTTACATAAAACAGAAATAAATTCGATTTGTAAATTTTTATTCTGCAATTATAACTATTTGAACTAATTGATGGAGAAATAAAAGTAAGCCCGTTTGGTAATAATATAAAAAGTGTGACTACGGATATGATAAAAATCGAGAGTTACATACACAAAGTTTTAAGTGCAATATTACATCACGGATCTTAGATTCGTGAAGGTCATTATATCAGTTTTATTAAAAAAGGAAAAGTATGGTATGAAGTGAATTATATGACTATCAACAAAAAAAATTAGCCGAGAAATTAAAAAAAATTGTATATTTGTTTGTTCTAGAAAGGCAATCAATTTTAATAATATATCCGTAATTTATTTTAGATAATAAGTAATTCATAAAAATAAAAAAATAATATAACAAAACGCAGTGATATCCAAAAAAATTACAATGACTTACCTCATGGTAAGTCTCGTAGATATTTATTCCGCTCAAAAAACAAAAATTTCTGTAAAATAAATAAAACTGTTTTTTAACAAAATGATACTGATACCAAAAAAGGTAAGACACTACACATTTCTATTATCAAAATCTGTTATTAATTTTTTGTTAGAACTTTCTTTAAGAAAAAAATGCATGTTAAATACATGGAATAGCCAACAAATATACAATAATAGATAATAAACAATGTTTAAACCTTCCATATAATAAGCAAAATATAGAAAACTTTGTTACAACTCTTACCTGCCCGATTTCAGTAATATACAATAAATATCACAATTATAGAAATCTTGTGATTTATTCGTTGTTTAATAAATGAAATCGGGCCCGGTAAGAGTTTTGTAACAATTTTTTTCTTTTTTTTTTGTTTATTGTACGGAATGCATTGTTTATTATCTATTATTGTATACGTATTTCTATTACATACATTTAACAAGTATTTTTTTTTTTTTTAATTCTAAATTAATAACAGATTTTGATAATAGAAATATAGCGCCTTACCTGTTTTTTTTTATATCAGTATTGTTTTGTTAAAAACAGTTTTATTTATATTACAGAAATTTTTGTTTTTTTAGCAAAAGAAATATATTTTTTCTTTTTTTTTATACTCTACTCCCCTGGGTCGGTCCGACTGGTTGGTATTACGCCTCCCAGGGGAGTGTCTCCTATAATCTAACGAGCCTTCCCGCCTACCGGCTGTATGTCCGGCATGGCAGGTCGGCTCGCCGGTCAGATCTTCTGAGTACTTATTTTTGCCCTCTTTTCTGACACCACGCCATACCATGATTTGTCTTGACGTGGTGTCGGGTCTTTTCTCTTTTATTTAATTTCATTTTGCAATTATTCCCTCAACCTAATTTCCCATGGAGTCCCCAGTGGATCCTTGAAGCCGGCACACCTCAGCATGCCGACCCTCACCACTGGGGCTGTCCGCCCTTCCCTATTATCACTATCCCTAAAAACCTAGTGTCCTCTCATCCGCATCCTTCTGTGATATAACCCCCCTCGCGAAGTCCGCCACCTTCCTCCAATTATTCTCGCTGACCATCATATATCTAAATACTTCTATGGGGCTTTTCCCATCAACTCCTGAGGTGGCCCTGAGTGTTCTCCATTTACCACACTCAAAAAGGGTGTGTTCGGCACTGTCTTCTATCCCACAATATATGCAGCCCGGTTCCGGCCTTCTTACAGAAGAAATGATATCTGCGAGACTCTTACTGTACGGTTTACAATTTCATTGTAACTTTTTTTGGATAGATTTTACACTTAATAACTGAGTAGTTTGCTTGTTTTGTTCCTGTTATTTTCTAAACCAGTTGTATGTTATAATGAAAAATAAGATTCATTTTCTTTAAAAAAATATATATAATTTTTTTTTATTGTTATATTATTTTTATTATTATGAATTATTTTTTTTTAATGTCATAAAACCACGCTAAAAAAGTTATATTTATTTAATATTATTTTAAATATCGACTTTAAAAAATTAATGACGGTTTAATTGGTTGACTGTCGTTTATATTCCTAATTTTGTTTGTGCTGAATTACCAAACCCGTAATTTAAAGAATTGTTATTTAAATGAAAAATTATTATTTTTTTTAGTATTTATTGCGTTGTGCTTCTTTTTTGAACATTCAAGCTTTTCTCTTCACCAAATTAGTCGATTTCAATGGTTCTTATTTTTTTCAATCATTCTTATAGTGGAAATTCCTGTAGTGGATCTGCTGTACGGTAATCTCCGATAGCTTTACGAGAAAAAAAAATTGAGTAGATGATTTGAAGAATATTGATTTATCATTTTTAATATTCAAAGAATTTTTGGGCGAAAAATTCCAAAAAGGTTAGTGGGATTAATTAATAAATTAATCCCAACAGTAAAATAACAGTAAAATTAATTAATTGTTAATGATATCTAGTTAAATACTTTTTTTATAGATATTAGATAAATTTCTAGAATATAAAAAAATCTAAGTAGGTGGTATGTTTTATAAAAAAATTGGATAATGTTTTACACCAGTTATAAGTAATTTAAATACTATCTGAACAAATTGGCGCCAGAATGTTTTTTTTAGCATTTATTAAAATAATATACGATAGTGCATCTTAGAACAGATTTACTGTTTGATTAATTGCATAACTATTGATAATAATTAAGAAACGTATATAAAGTTAATTTATATTATTATATACTATATTGTTATTTCATAGTCCAATTTTCACATTTATTAAATTATTAAATAGCGTAATATATATATATATAATATATATTCCGGTCACCATTAATATTAACAACTTTTTTTTTTTTCAAAGGAGAACAAACAAACAAAGGTGTATTTATTCAATCTTACCCGTTCATTAACATCATTAATATATTAAATTTTTTATATCTTTTATTAATTAAAACAAACCATTTCCCTTTTTAAAGAAAATAAGCAATAATTGTCTTTTGTTGACTGAATTATTTTAAATCTATTAAGGCTCACAATTTATCTCTCTCCCTCATAATTTTAATGTATTAATTTCATAGTTCTTTTAAAATCATTAAAACATCGTTTTCATTTAAGTAATTAAAAAATAATAAGAATAAACATGAGTTGAGTTTACCTGATGAAAAATTAGATTTCAAAAAAACCGCGTAATCCAAATTCAGATAATCCAAAAATAAAACTGTATAAAAGCTCTAAATTAAAAAAGATAAAATGAAGTTAATAATTAATTAAAGAGGAAAAAACTTGTTATTTGTTACTACACAAAATGGTAGTAATTATTATACTGTTATTATGAAGTAGAAAAACGTATACAAAAAAAGTACTGCAAACTTTTAATATACCGTATATTTGTATTTAAATAATACAGGATTTATACAATCAATTACACTACACAAATTCTTCACAACATTAACACCGAAACAAAAACTAAAGAACACTAAAAAAAACACAATATGTGACAATAACAGAAAAAAGGGACGGACAGCAAACACAACTACCACTACAACGCCACTACAGCACAAACGACCACTACTACACTATTTATTAAAAGTGAAATAGTTTCAGTAATAAGAAAGAGCGTTGAGCTTAAAAGCGCAGCCACCGAGTTTTTTGAGAAACATGTTTTAAGATAGTTGATGCCAGATTTATAATCTCAGTAAGTAACCTTCTTTTTCTATACATACTCTACTGTATCTTATTTTTAACGTTATTTCATTATGATAACTTAACATCATCTCTGACCCGACCTTTTTCTATCTCATTCTTTTTTCTATCTTTCATTCTTTTACGATAATATTCTTCTTTATAAACAAATATTTTAAAGATATAAATGTTTATATATATTTGAAAGAATATATAAAATATTATATTTGCTTTAAAAATCATTGTACGTAAAGTTTTTATACTTTACAAAAAAAAACAACTTATAGCTCTGTAAATATCAGACTACGTATATAGTGTATTTTATAAATTTTAATTTCACAAAAAAAATCTGCTGTGGACAGCATACGACTTTCTTGCACGCCTATCTTACACATACACATTTTATTTTATATGAAGTACATAGAATTTTATTTCATTAATAACTTCTGATTTTTTTTATATATATTTTTTTATTGTTGTTATTGAATTATTACTTATTGTAAATTTTTTTGCAGTGTGAGGTTAATAATTATTTAAAAAAATATATTAAAATTTAAAAAAAGTTAAAAAAGAGAAAATGAAATCTTATTCCCTTGTAAGATAAAAATATTTCATTAATTAACATTTTATTTGGTTATAACTCTGAAACCAATGAAAATAAGTACCATTTATTGTTGTAATGCTCCCAATGAGGACTGATAGTTAAGAAAAAGTCCAAAATCCAATTTTTTTTATTTTGGACTTCTTTAAACACTTTTGTCCAATCGACTGCAATCAAAAGGGGAGGTGCAAAACTAGATGTTGCAACAGTTCTAAATCCAATATTTCAACATTACGGCTAATCGTTTTTGAGCTATGTAAGATACATACGTACGTACGTACATATGTACGTACAGACGTCACGCCGAAACAAGTCAAAATGGATATTTACGTTGAAATCTGAAAACCGAAATTTTTCGTGATCACAATACTTCCTTTACTTCGTACAAGGAAGTAAAAATAAAAGAAGCAGTGTAAACTGAAACGAAAAAAAATTCAATTTTTCCATGAAAGACTGTAAACACGATTGTAATTTTTAAATTTAAATTTTCAAAACTGGTTTATACTATTTTTATACTTCACTTTATTATACTGATGCAATGTAACTATTTTAGGAAACAATTCAATCTAAATAAAATTATATGAAAGATTTCCTAAATCAGTAGATACATACGTTGTTACTCCTCGGAATGGCATAACATGTACCGTTCGGAGGAACCGATGTACCGTTCGGTATAAACTACTCATATATCATAAATCACCATAAACTATTATCTATTTATCAACCGAATAAACAATGTTTTACTACTAATTTCTGCGCTTTTTTTCATTTTTGTTAATTTATGACACTATTACAAGCGGACAGGTTTTTCAAGTTTTATGAAATTTAGTATTAAAGTTTTGCGCTAATAGATGGAACGATGTATGTAAACAATTTTTCATAAAATTGTCTATTTTTGAATAGAATCTGATACATTTTTTTTACACGGCGATGTAGTGGTGCGTTGGAGGGGCGTTTCCTTTGCCAAACTGCACGCATCTATTCTTCTACTTATCTTCCTATTGCTGATGTCAAAATCTTTTTCAGTGGGTACGCGTTGTTATTCATTATTACTTTTTAATCCGATATTAAGCACAAACCTTGCATTTGAGAGCGTTATCTTACTGCTGTACAACTTTGTGCTTTTCTTAATGTAGTACTACGTGCTTAATGTTAAATTGGTTTTTCCATAAATGTATATTTTATAATTTTCATTCAAACATCTTAGTTACAAAAAATAAAACACAGCTTACCGAATAGAAAAGAGAGTGATACAGTTGCTTCAAAAATTAGTTGTCAGTAATATTTGATGTTCCTGATAGTAGTACATATAATTTGCTAATATCTTAAGATATGATTTTATCTTAATTATCACTCTTTATCTATCGCCCTGGGATTTTATCAAAGCCAACTGCACAATTTCATTTTTTACTTTACGTTAATTTTCATTCTAATTAAATTTCTTTGTAGGCTTAGTTTATTAAATACATGGAATCCTGCTCTTCATAAAATTAATAGTTATTATTATTATTATATGTTTTTAATTAGCTATTTTAGAGAAATTATATTATGGCACTAATTTTATGTTTAAAGGTTTTGCGAATAGACAGATAAAAAAAAAGATATATGGAAAAACATTAATCTACAAGTTGTCAACGATTGCTAACTACAAAATACATTAAAATATAAAATTCGATACTATAAAACATTTTTAAAAAAAAAGAACAGTTTTGTTGTATTCATTTAAGATAAAAATATTAATATTATTTTACAAATTTACGTAACAAATAGGTTACTTTTTGCTTCACAAGCAAAAGGTACAAGAACTTGTTTGCTAGCGAGAGCATTCATTTAACTGTAGTAATAGATCGTTCTGTCAGTAGATAGGATAAAAAGAGAAACGCTGAAAATGCTATTCTTAGGTCATGAGCATAACAAAACTACAGAAGATAAATTGCAATTCTAATAATTATTAAATATTAGATATTTTGAAAAAAAACCAAGATATAAACTGGTTAAAGATATTTAATGAAAAACTATCTGTATTAAAGGAAAGATTTTTAATTTTTAGTCCATTTCGGTAAATGGTGCATGCAACTTTGTTGGTATTATATCTAATAACTTAAGAATAGTTTAAATGAAATAAAAAACATTAAATAAAATGAAAGAAACTTAATGTAAATTAAATTTTATAAATTAATTATAACTAATTAATTATTTATTATTTTATTAATATAATCATTAAATTAATTGTAAATTGATTCAATAAAATTACGTTAAATATTTTAATTAAAATACTTTACATGTACGTATATCCGTGATAGATTAAAAACTATGGAAGCGATTCGTAAAATCCTTTGCTAACCAATTTAAAAAACAAAACAGCTGGGCATTGATGAATTGTCAAATATATATATAATGAAAGTGGGAATCAACAGCTATAGTCACTATCCCGATGGAAATTGGAAGCATATGAAAAAATGTCATACCTGACCGGGATCCGAACCAGAGACTCAGCCACGGTGGTCGGCAAATTTTTTTTATGTATTTTAAATACAGGTAATTTCAATTTTAATTAAACTATATGGGACATATCAATAAACGTGTGAATAAGTTGTGGCTTTTACTTAATTATTTCAATCAGCCGAGAGGAAGATTGAGGGAATATATAGAGCCTAGTTTGACCAAAAAGGCTTGTTAAAAAAAAAAAAACTGTAGAATTGTACGGTTTAATGAATCACCAGTATCCAATAGTTATTATGCAACCATTGAAGTACTTTTAAGTGTACTAGAGTAAATAGGAATAGTTTCAATCATAAAAAAATATTTTAATAAAACCAGAGGGAGTGACGCCAATACAGAAGACATTTACAGTAGTATCCTAATTATCCCATCATATCTGTTCTTCTATATATAATGGAGTCAACTCTCTCACGAGTAATATCTTTTACCTTTCAAAGTTAAGTGAAGAAGACGAGTTGTAAATAAACTCATATCATAACCAGACATATATCTGAAATTCATTGGTGCAAGAAAGGAAGAAGAAGATGAAGAAGAATAAATCCAGTCAGGAAGTCAGCAAAATTTCCAATCGGCATTACAACAAAAAATAAAAAACATCACATCTATTATTTCTCTATAATTATAACACCCAGGACATCTTTCTAATTATATACTCTGCCTAACTGTAAATTGAAAGACTCCTGTGACAAATATAATTTAAAAATATACTGTACTCGCCACTTCGATACTTGACCCATGAAATCACATTAAATTTTGTATGTTGTATAGTCAGTCGATGTCAGCTCGCGTATAGGCACTGTTGAACTGCAGCAGCCCCTATTTCCACTTGATATTGTCGATAACATTTAATATAATGAGTACTGTTCTTTAATTCTTTCTTTATACTTGTATAATGCAGGTTCATTCACGGGCACCGGATGTTTTTGAAGTGGGTTGTACTCGGGCGTTCGTGGAGGGAGGGGCACGTGGCTGGTGTCTGACGTTTCCTTTGTTCATGGGATTTACATTTTAGTCGTTGAGATGGAGCCATGGACGCTAGACCAACGCCTGTACGCGTATGACAGTTTTGTGCGAAATGACGAATCCGTAACTGCTGTTCAGCGAGATTTCCGCCATCTGTTTAATATCCATCGTAATGCAAGTGTCCCTTCTCGTAACACAATATTGCGATGGGTAAACAACCTTCGAACAGGCGGTTCAATATTGAAGAAAAAACCACCGGGTCCCCGACGAACTGCTAGCACTCCGGAGAACATCGAACCATTAAGGGAACCCATTGTCAGAAGCCCACGCCGCTCTATTCAGAGGCATTCAGCAGCGCTTCAAATGAGCACAAGTACGGTAAGAAGAATTCTGCATACAGACCTGTGTATTTCCATCCTTACAAGATAGCCGTCGTGCAGCAGTTAAACGAGCAAGATTTCACCCAGCGATTACAATTTTGTCAATAAATGCTTACCATTTTTGAAGAAAATGAAAATTTGTTATTGTTAATGAGTGACGAAGCCCATTTTCATCTGAATGGCTTCGTCAACAAACAGAATTGCCGGTATTGGGCAGAAAGAAACCCACATCAGCTTCATGAGAGACCACTTCATAGCCCAAAGGTGACTGTCTGGTGCGCAATACGAAAGGTCGGTGTTATTGGACCATATTTTTTTGAAGAAAATGACGCTGCCGTAACTGTAAAAGCTTATCGTTACATTGCGATGTTAAATACGTTTTTCATACCTGAGTTACGAAATCGGGGAATCGATTTTCAAAATGCGTTTTTCCAGCAGGATGGAGCTACAGCGCACACAGCGAGGGCAACGATGGCTGTTCTCCGTGACTTGTTTCCGGGACGGATCGTTTCCAGATTCGGCGACATTCCTTGGCCCCCTCGGTTCCCCGACTTGAGTAGTTGTGATTTTTTTCTGTGGGGGTTTCTGAAATCGCGTGTGTTCGGCAATAAACCGCATATATTGGAGGACCTAAAGATCACAATTCGTCATCACGTCACCCAGATTGATGTAGACATGCTGCAAAGAATTGAGGCCAGTTACCGTGAAAGGCTACAGCAATGTATTTTTTTCCTTACATCCCTGGGCCGGACATCCACTTAAGTATACGCGGCCCAGGGACGTGTCCATTTACTCTAAGGAGGCGTCCCCCACCCACCGGTTATACACCCGGCAGGGCAGGTTAGCTTCCCCGGTCTCGGATCTTTATTTTTTTTTAATTGCCTGCCTCTAATCCCGCCGGTTCGGAGACAAGGCCGGCAACAACTTTGCGCAGTGGCGATATCGTAACTAGTGAAGTTCATCTGAGGTGCGATTATTGCTAGTTGAAAACTTTACAACAATGTATTGCCCAAAATGGACATCACTTGCCGGACATAATTTTTCGTTCATGAGTAAGTAACAAATGCTTTGATTTAACAAGTGTTTCAGTGCCAATAAAACTTTTTTAAAGTAAATATTCAATTTTTTATGATTATTTTAAAAACATCCGGTTCCTGTGATTGACCCTGTATATAATCCTTAACGGTAATGGCAGTAGCCAACCCCCAGTTAATGAAAAAGATACAAAACTCTTTGTATGGAAATTTGCTTCACAGTTACAGAGACGTAGTGTTTGGCTGCTGTGCGCATAGAAAGCTGCACGCGAGGCTGCGAGGGCGAGAGAGAGCACTGCCGCTCCCGCAGTGCCGACCCTGGCGTACAGGTGGAATCGTTTTACTCCGCGTGTGTATGGAACGTTCCTTGTTCGTTCCCTTTTCTAATTTAGTCGGTTGAATTAATATGAAAGTGGTTTAGTTGTTTTTTCAGTAGCGATCAGAAGATGGCGGAAAGCAAGGGGTCGTTGATTGCCAAATCTGTCCAAAAACACGCCGTAAGGATGAAAGAGAAGGTAATTAGAAAAAAACTAATTATAATTTGTTTCCTTGCACAGAGAAATTTATATTAAGCACCACTGGACTACGTGTTTTTTTTTAAGTGGACGTTTTATTAAGTAATTATCTAATAATATTAACAAATATTATCTGTATTGACATTTTATTATTTATTCGGTATTGCTTAAAAACCGTTTTTGAATGCGATAAAGTGTAGAATTAGATTATTATCCTGCTTCTAGCAATTCTGTTTGATTCATTTTTTTCGGTTCTTTTATTCTACAGAAAACTTTAACCGTGGCCGAAAAGGCCCAGAAAAAAATTTTCTGAAGCAGCAATCCCACTAATTTTAGCTACGAGCCGCCAATACAGCCAGTGTACATTTTTTCTAGTAGAAACTGTCCTCTTGATTAAATATTCCAACGTGTTCTTCTCTGTAAATCCTGCACCTGTAGATAAATTAATCAAAATATCACGGCACCATCATTACGATCCCCCAATAACCACCTACATGAAGTATTATCAACAGTTCTTACTTTTTTAAACAACCATTGATTATTTCTGGGCCTATCAACACCTGTATCAAAGAATGGCCAACCCCTCACCTACATAACTACTCCTGATCCAATTGAAATTACTTATGTAATTATGTATAAGTTTGTAACCATTTTGGAATTATAAAAATGTAAAAACAGGATTTTTTTAATATATTTTCTAATGATTATCGGATTTAAATGAATTTCGGTATTTTTTTTTCCATTTTTTCTTTATACATGAGTTTCCTTTAATAAATATGTATATCTAAGCAAGTAGTGGAAGATGTAGCTTTTTCAAATGTTTATAAAAATGTTTTTTTTTTTTTTATATTTTAACGTACTCAATCATCATTTAAAGTTTTGCTGATTATTCACATTACACTCTGTTTATAAATCTCAGACGTTTGTAATAAGTAATGGTAAATATACGAGCTACGTATAAACAAAAATATAATGTATCAATTAATAGTAATTACGATGAAATAACTGCAATATTGTAGTCGATTAATTAGAGAAATCAGCTGTTAACTTTTTATCGCCTTAAATTAAAATTTTATTTTTTTTATTAAATCATTTATCCAGTAAAAGAGTGGTATTAAATATCCTGCACTTCCTATGTTTCAAATTGAAGTAATAAATAAATAAAAAAAATATAACAGAATTTTTATTATTTTCTCTTTCCATTAACACCTAATACTTTTTTTTTTATTATCATATCTTAAAATTTATTAGATAAAACAAAAAAGTTGAAATAGTTTATTTGTAAGAAAGTATTAGGACGTAGTTACAACTGGAAAGCAGTGTTCCAGTTTCCAAATTAGTTCTGAAAGGGTTTAGGAAGGCGAGATTTCAGCTCTTGAAGTCTCCTGAAATGACCTGAACTCCTGTTTAATTACAGACTGGATCTTTTAGACCTGTCTTACTTACTCCAGTCTTCTCTCAGTAATACGGATTAAGTCTTCTGAACTAAAGTAAACATAATACATGTAACTGAGGGAAGTAATGCGTTACTCCACACACACAAACAGGGACACGCACACGTGCACGCACTCGCGCGAACGCGAACACATACACACACACATATACACAATGGTATATAACATAAAACAATGAGCGCATATATACAGATACATATATACCCGTAAAAACACGAAAACTATTTCAATTTTAAACATTCTTCTTACATTTACACATTTTAAATTAAATTTATTTTTACAATTAAACAACAAATCTAAATTTAAGTAATATTAAATTTTATTTAATCTCTTAGAATTTAATTTGAATAGTTCATATTTTATTTATGCAACTTAATTAAAAAGCTATACTAAATGCAATTACATACGAAAATATAAATTAACCTAAAATGAAAAATATGGTATTTTATGTGTCTAAGAAAAATATATCAATGAATTACTTTCTGAAATATTTTTAGAAAGGAAATATACTAATTTCCTTTAAAAATTTCATCTCGTAACCGATAAACATAGAACAGGTTAATTCTTTTACAATAAATGAAAAAAATACGCGTAAATAATAACTTCCAGTAACGTGATTGATATTTTATGAAAAATAAAGCTTAAAAATTGTATAATAATTAATAATTATCTCTAGTACTTGGAAAATAAAACGAAAGGATTATTTTTATACATCTATATATCAATGAATTTTGTTTGAAATTCAGTTAATTTATAAAGAAATTAAGTGATCAAATCAACTTAATAGTTTATACCTTCCCGCACTCCCTGAGATTCCTATACGATGATTACACGGGGAGTGACGTAAGTATGCAAATCTTCCCTTATTTATAGATGTCCTTTACCTACTTTGACCAAGGGACAAATAGAATACCAGACCAAGAAGAAAACAGAGACGCAATAGCACAGTTTCAAAAAAGAACTTAAGTTTAGTGTATCGTGTTAACCGAGAAACAAAGAAAAAATCCAACTCAGCATGGAATTCCTGGAACAATTTAAACAAAACTTACTGGATACAAATAAGATTTAATATTAATTAATCGTTAGCAAATTTCATATTAGTACTCGTAGCGGAATATAATTATTTATTAAAATAATTTTTCAATTACTGTTTTGATTTTTCTTCTTCCGCATTTAGAACTTTCGTAGAGATATTTTATAAAATTGTATTAAAAATATAATTTAAAATGTACGAGTAGTTTTACAGTGGTATTTTTTTTTTTTACCATCTCTCTACAGAAGAGATGTATACATATCAGTGAACACTAACAGAAAATTAATTATTCAGTTGCTATTACAATCTAAGGAAGATAATTAAAATTAAACTATTGTTTCTGGCACACACACACACGTTCCCCAAGCGCGACTTCGACCGCGCTGTATGGTTTCCCGTCGCGTTCAATCTTTTTATCATTTTATGTTTTTTAGTCAAGTAACCGGATGCAGGGGCAGCCAGACGCATCGCACAGACAATAATAGAGGCAGTGGTAGTGGCTGTATTATGGCTATATTAGTGAAAACTGGTTACTTGTACTTCGTACGGATACAAATGTATTATGGCCGGTTCTTAGCGTTACGCGATAAACACCACTAAGGGGACCATTTTGGTTTTCTCATTTTTACTTCCTTGTACAAAGTAAAGGAAGTATTGTGATCGCGAAAAACTTCGGTTTTCAAATTTCAACGGAAATATCCATTTTGACTATCCCTTAATCCATTTTGACTAGTTTCGGCGTGACGTCTGTACGTACATATCTCTCATAACTCAAAAAGGATTAGCCGTAGGATGTTAAAATTTTGGATTTAGGACTGTTGTAACATCTAATTGTGCAACTACTCTTTTGACTGCAATCAACTGAGCCAAAAGTATCCATAAAACCCCAAAATCTCAAAAAACTTCGATTTTGTACTTTTTTATAAATGCAGTATAAGATAAAATTTTATTAATGAAATATTTGGATCTTTCAAGAGAAGGTACATCGATTCGAATCAAACTTCATCTTCTTTTTTATTTATTTAACTTAACTTATTTTAATTTATTTCTCTAACTTTTTTTTTTAATTTAAATATATTGATTTATTAATAATTATTAACCCGTAATTGTAAAAAAAAAAAATTAACAATTAATAATTATTCAATATTAACATTAAAAAAAAAATCAAAAAAATCAGAAGTTATTAGATAAAAAAAAGTTTTCGTATTTTTAAAAATGTTATTGTTGTATAAAATTTAATAGACATTATTACATAAGTGTACATGTAATCGATTTGGCGAAACATCTGATTATTTAATATTACTTGAAAATTATAATTTAAAATCGTATTATTTTTTGGATTTTCTTGTTTAATTTCTGTTCAATTTTATTTAATTATTTTGGAATTTCTGTTTAATTTTATCTACATTAAAGCTAACTTACAGAGTAACTGAAAAATAGACCCTCACAAGAACAACATATACACTGAGGCATTCGCCCGATCTCTAATAAATTGCAAAATCTTTTAGTTCATTACTCCTCTGATATTGTCGGACAATATTATCTCTCACGTCGGAGTTGATCATCATTTCGTTGATTTGTTTTTTGTAGCCAATCGTTTAATCGCTTTTTGGTTTGTATAATTTTTCTGAACTTAATCTGTGAACACTTTCTCTGGTTTTCATATTTTCTCTCTTTTTATATTTATCATCTTCATTTAATGTTTTTATTCTTTCTTTGGTTTTAAAATTTTCTTCCTCTTTATATTTATCATCTTCTCTTAATGTTTTTATTCTTTCTTTGTTTGCAACATTTTCTGCCTTTTTTTCATATTCCTTTTTTTTAACTTAAATGTATTGATTTATTATTATCCTCTGATTGTAAAAAAAAAAATTACAATAAATAATAATTCAATAATAACAATAAAAAAAGTACGAAAAAAAATCAGAAATTATTAGTGAAATAACATTTTATGTATTTTAAAAATGTGTATATGTAATTTAATAAGCGTACAAGGAAGTCATGTGGGGTTCACATCAGATTTTTTAAAATTGTATAATTAATTTTATTTTATGGTTTTTAGTCAAGTAACCGGAGGCAGGTACAGTCAATCGCGTCGCACATACTGTAACACTGGTTGTGTTGATGAGCCGCCGCGATTTACAATCATTGTTCAAATGCTATTTTATCTTTCTTTACTACTTTCAAGCTCGAATTTCGAGAAATATAGAAATTAGTTTTTAGATATTTACATGTAAATTATAAACATCAAATATCAAGTTGATATCTTTATATGTTACAGAGAAATTTAAAAAAATTGTAAATATTATTGTTACTCCATTTATCCCTTTAAACTCGGAATTTCAAAAAATCCGATTCTTAGTTTGCACTTATACTATAAGAACATGTGTACAAATTTTCATCAGTTTATCTTAATAGTAGTAGTTTATCTTCTAATAGCATTTGCTGGGCGTTGCTGATTCAGTCAGTCAGTCAAGTTTCTTTACAGGAGGTACAAACATATATATATATATATATATATATATATAAAATATATGATGAATAATTAAAATAAAAATTTATTATTTCGCTAACCAAATTTCTGTTCGAATTTTATTTTTATTTATTAATCAATTTTATTTTCATAACTTTTTTTATTATGTGTATTTTTGAGTAAATGTTTTATATCCGCTATCGATTTATAATATTTTCATGTTTTTTTTATAATTGGAAAACATATTTTTATTTCCCCTAATGCGATCACAGTAATTAGACCTCTGTTTTTTATGCTAATGAGTTTGTAAATGTTTATGAATCTTTTTTGAATTTTTTTTGTCATTCAAACAACGAATTATTTTTAATTTTTTAATATTCAGCATTCTATTTTATAAACTCCTACTTTAATATAAACGCCACATTTAGATTTCTTAGTAATTACTTTAAACAACTTATTATGAAAGTTGAAAAGGAATTTTTATAATTATTAAATGTAATAGATATATTAATTTATACGTGATATCTGACGTAATTTCCAAATAAAATTAAACACGAAACATACAAGAAGCAAACATTTTGTTAGATGTGAAAATATCTAGGTTTTTATGACAAACAGCCAATTAATTAACCTTAAAACATATAATTTTATTGCTGAATAATTCTTTTCAAACCTTTTTTTTAAATAAAAAAAAGTCTTTTATACATCCGAGTAGCGACATATTTGTTCTGGACTGAGCTGGAAAAAAAATTTATCTGAGCTATTGTATCTTGTTAAAACAAAAGTAATAACAGTATATTTTGTAAAACAGATAAATTATTTTTTCTTTATTAACCTAAATTGGGTCTTTTCTGTTATTCCCCACCATCTATAAAACTTCAGTTTTCAAGGTTTTTTTAAATGGAGATTAAAATTTAATTTAATTATAGCTATTAAAAGGATTACGGTAAAATTAGTTACAAAGATTCTTATGATGTACCCCCCTCAACGAGAGTTTTTGCTAATCAGACGACAAGACGTCACTTTCTTAGGACGACATACCTCTTCAAACTAATGAATTATCACTCACGCTTCAGCACTTCCATATGACATTTAAGCGACGTTACACAACTGCGTGGCAGTTAGATTAATATAACCCACCGGGTTGTTCTAGTGGTGAACGCGTCTTCCCAAATCAGCTGATTTGGAAGTCGAGAGTTCCAGCGTTCAAGTACTAGTAAAGCCAGTTATTTTTACACGGATTTGAATACTAGATCGTGGATAGCGGTGTTCTTTGGTGGTTGGGTTTCAATTAACCACACATCTCAGGAATGGTCGAATTGAGAATGTACAAGAGTACACTTCATTTACACTCATACATATCATCCTCATTCATCCTCTGAAGTATTATCTGAACGGTAGTTACCGGAGGCTAAACAGGAAAAAGAAAGATAGAAAGTTAGATTAATATGCATCAATTTACTGTGAGATTAGCATGTTATTTCAATTAGTTTGAGAATTGATTCAAAGGCGACAGGCATTGAATTCCTTCAGAGAAATTTTTTTGCTTGGTGATGTTGCCAGATAAGCAAGAACCTTGTACGAGCAATATGGAAATGAAATTTTGTAGCGTATGAAAAATACCCTGTCTTGACGGAATGCCGGCAAAATTACTTCCAGATAATCCGCGATATTGCAACGGACACACTAAATGATGATATACATTTTTCTGATAAAAACGACAGATAGAGTTAAAGAAAAGGTCGATGCAGAAACGAAAATTCTGTCTGGGAAAGAACTTGGATTTCACGTTAATAAATTACCTTTAGATACCATTGTTTTATTTATTCACTCTTGGACGAAGAAATACACAATTACTAGTTTTTTTTTTTAGGGAAGAATTAGGAATGATTTTTGATGTAATGATCGACTGGCAGTTAATGTAGAAGCTACGTCACCGTGGACCTAATTTATTTTCGATTTTAAGTATTTTTTAAAAAGTTTATTTACTTATAAACAGATTAAAGTAAATTTTTTTCAAATAAATTAACGGAATAACTGTGTATTATAATTATTACTTATTATTATTATTATTATGAGACCAGAGGACGATGGGCCGCAAGGCTTATCCCTCTGGTCAGACCGTGGACGAAGCGACGGCATGGAGAGGTAGAGTACTACATGACCCAATTTTTAACGGGTCACGGGTACTTCCGCGCTTACCTCCATGTCATAGGGAAAGCGCCGTCCCCCGACTGCCTGTATTGCCCAGGTGTACGGGACGACGCTGAGCAAACCTTTTTCAAATGTGCTCGGTGGGCGGCAAATAGGGACACTAGAGGCGGATCTCGGAGCACTGAGTCCCCACAACGTGGTTGGGATGATGCTCCGTGACCTGAGCGGCTGAGAAAGTGTAGCCCGATTCGTCGGCAACATTCTCAGGGCCAAAAAGGTTGACCTGGATAGTCCTGAAAATTAGGTAGCACCTAATCAGGCTAGTATAGGAGGACTCGACCGGAAGTAATGTGTTAAACGGTTCCGGGTCGAGTCCTGGTAGAAAGGAAGGTGGTTTTAGTCGGTAGTCTGCTGATAGTGATTGGATAATGGCATCAGCGGGAGCCCGACACTCCGTGCGTAAATGCATTTCCACAAGCCTCCGCAAAAAAAAAAAAAAATTATATTTATATGCATATTATGTGAATTTGTAGGTTATTGTTTTTTGGATACGTGTTGAATAATTTGATTTAAAAGTCAGTTATTATATTATTTTTAATTATTATTTTTTTACGTGGATATTACAGTAATATATTACAAGTAAAGTTAAGGTGTAAGGTTTTTAGCATAAAAAACGAAACGGTGCTTGAACTTAAAAGGATTTTAGGTGATTAGACCTACCCACCGGGTTGTTCTAGTGGTGAACGCGTCTTCTCAAATCAGCTGATTTCAAAGTCGACAGCTTCAACCTTCAAATCCTAGTAAAGGCAGTTACTTTTATACGGATTTGAATACTTTATCGTGGATAACGGCCTTCTTTGGTGGTTGGATTTCAATTAACCACACGTCTCAGAAATGGTCGATCTGAGACTGTACAAGACTACATTTCTCTTACACTCGTACATATCATATCCTTATTCATCCTCTGAAGTAAAACTGACGGTGAATCCCGGAGGCCAAACAGGAAAAAAAAAATATATATAGACTAGTCCGTCTACTTGAGCATATTTCCTCCAAACTAAAACTTTAGACTTAACCTTAATCTTAGCCTTAATGGGATAATTTTTTTATTATTTTCCCCGAATTTCTCGTTCAAAATTACATTAATACCGCATCGTTATCTCAAAAAGGTAAGATTTAATGTTTGGTGATGAATAACAGAAAAAACCCTAATGATTATTAAGTAAGGTTAAAATTCAAGTCTCTTTTGAAAATTCCAAATTTAAAACATCTACAAAACAAGAAATCATTAAGGAAATAAATTTGAAATTTTATTTATATGTTTATCAAAACATTATTTATAACCTGGCAAAGTTTCAACTGGATCAAAATACGTCCAGTATGCTTTTAAATATAGATTCTATTTTGTTTTATCGTAAAATTCTTCATGAAACGAATGACAGTCTTTATTTTTAAACAACATGAATTTGATTATATTACAATTTAAAAAAAATATTAGAAGCCTGAAGTAGAGCTATGACTAAGCAAAATATTATATTTAAAAAAAGACGATTGATTCACTACCAAAGTACTGTTTTTATGAGAATATGTTGGTTTGGCTTCCCAATTCCGCAAACAACTTTTAAAAATATAGCATTGAATTTTAAAATATTTCCTCCGATAAACTGAATAATTGGTCATAGTTTATTAATTATAAAAATAATTTATGATTATTAAAGAAAACTGTACTCTTTCGAAATTATCCCTCCAAACATTTTCTATTTTTTTTTTTTAAACGATATATGACGAATCGTGCGTATATCAACATAACCTTATTTTTTTCCTATTTAGCTTCCGGTAATTATCTTTCAGATAATACTTCAGAGGATGCATGAGGATGATATGTATGAGTGTAGTCTTGTACAGATCTCAACATAACCTAACCAAACAACCTTTGCACGCTTCACTTGCCAACTTCGTCTAATTATCGTTAAATATACAAATTATATACAACAATGATGCAAACTTAATGATGGCTAGTAGAGTTTGTTGGATTCATATTTATGTAAATTTATAACAACATAATTAATTTTATGAAATCATTTAACTACATGCATTTTTAATGAATTACTATATTGCACAATAATAAAAGTATATATCATTAAAAAATAAATAGAAAACTTTTGGGGGGTAAATTCCAAATGAATGCCAGAAAAAAAAACATAAATAATAAATAAATTTTAAAGAAAGATGACTCACTTCTCTGTATTTCTTTTGTAATAGAAGCAATAAAAGAAAAAGATAATATTTTTTGCTAACTTAACACTTTTTTTATTTGATATTAAACATTAATAGATAAAAATCATCACAGCTGTTAGTTTTTATGTGAATTACTGTTGAGACAAGATAATTGGTGTTTGATTCTTTTATTTATTTTTATTTTTGCAGCAGATAAAAAACTACTGTTTAACAGCAGCTGTTGAAAACAATAAACAAGTTATTTTCACAAAAATAAACGGATTATTAAGAGAAACTTCTATTACATTTCATAAATAATTATTTATTTACTGAAATTTATCAAATTAATTTATATATATATATATATATATATATATATATATAATAAATTTAATCTATTTAAAATTTACCATATTTCTCCTCATTATTGATTGCATTTAATTACAAATATTTCTTTGTTCGTAGCCTATCATAAATATTTAACATAATTAGACAATATTTAATTAAATTAGTAAGAAAAAAAATAATTTTATATTAAAATTTTTTCAGTTATACAATATATCCTCTAGAATTAACTACTAAGGAACGCAATATGTTAAAGAGCGTTAAAGGTAGGTACTGCTTAGTTCTTATGGCCGACAAGCTTATTTCAGGAGTACCACAGCCAATAATTACCTAAGGAATGGATTTTAAACAAAAATGAGGAGAAACTACTGTTTGATTGGCAGTCATTCCTTTAATACACACAATCAAAGCATCTCTTGATATCAATACGATAACAGCTACTTTGATATTTAATAAGTTAAGGTAGATTTATTTTGGAAACGTAACACAATAACACAAAATTAAAAAAAAAAAACGCATTGTTCTCTTACATAGTAGTGAAGCATATTTACAACTTATGACTACTCTCTATGCACTATCTACGCAGTGGATTAAATTTACCAATACATATGAAATTACAATTTTCTAATCTTTAAAAACTAATATCCAACAATCTAACGCATAAAGTAATCTTAAAATATTGAATTCATAGAGTATTTAAATTACATTTTTATTAAAAATAAAGAACTAATAAAGAAAGGATAAATCTGTTTAAAAATTGAAATCATTTATAAAATACGCTGCACTGCTATATTACTATAGTACGGTGCAATCGGATACAATGCAATTTAATCAAATTTTAGTCGTATCTTAATACTATTTTTGTTTTATAACCATTGTTTTATATATAAAATATTCTAAATAGAAATATTACATCACATTTCTATTTTGATGAATAATCGTATATTTGAAATAAAGGGTTTGGTTTATCTTTTTTCTTTCTTTTTTTGAAAATTTTGGCTACATTTGATAAACGAATTAGCTATTTTGCATAACCTAATTATTCATTATCGTATTATTTCACTGTAAGGAAATACTTACTATTATATTAAGGTTAAATTTGGTATATTATGATGAAATTTATTTTTCACTCCATAAAATATCGTAAAGTTTACTCATTTATTTATTACAGTTAGAGTTTTTAACGAATTTATGTATAAATTAATAATAAATAATATCATTTTTTTTTGTAGAAAAAATTAAATTTGTCATTAATTTTTCTTTAAATTTTATACCAGTACACAACTCATAACAAACATACACAATTATTACGCAACACATATAAATTATTAAACTGAAAAAGCAACAGATTTCTTTAAAATATTATTTCATTAGTCAAATTCGTATTAATATAACTATAACATAAAAAATAAATAATTAAATCAATATATGTAAGCTTTTATTTTCAATAGCTTATTACTTCAGAACTTTCTGCCTTAAAATTAAGGGACTAACTAAGCTCAACCAGAAATAGATGGAATTTTTATTATTAACAAGGATTTTTCAATAAAATTTAAATCCTGCATCGTGAGTCATAAAACTTAACTTACATTCATACGTGAACTTTTTTTCGTTAAAAGTTGACTCCAATCGTCAGCCTTGAAAATGTCTTGAACAATGTAGGGGTAAGCGTCTTCTGTGCCAGCTGGCGCATCAAAATTTGTTTATCTACATAGTCGAGGTCGTTTCATTCATACGACAGATGAAAAATTTTTAAATATTTTTAAAAAGACTTATAACAAAGTTGTAAACCTTTTCTGGTATTGGTTACTTATTATTATATAATGGAAAAAATAATGACACGTGAAAAGAGATACCTAAAATTACTTTTTTAGGGTGGGGGTAATTTATGATGAAGTTTTATTGTAAAATTATCATTTGTATGTTTAAATAAACCAAAAAAAGTTTAAAATTTCAAAAAATTGGTATTTTTCTTCTCCCCTACCTCAAAGATCATTTTCAAAAAATGCTTTGATTTTTCTACGTTTATTATGTTAAATGAAAGAAATTTAAAAAAAACTATTGAAAAATGTAAAACCAATAGAAAATTACGTAAGATTTCTTTTTTAGAGCTGGGAGGCGAATTTTGATGAAATTTTATTGTAATATAATATTATTTAAGTTTTAAAACAAAAAGGGTTTTAAAAATTCAAAAAAATTGTATTTTTAAACTTTGATCGGCTTCCCTATTCCAATATTGCCCCAAAATATTATTATTTTTTTTTTTTGGTCATTGCATTACTACTATGCCTAGAAAGACAAAAAAAAAAAATTGGTTAAAAAATAAGCAAGAACAATAAGATAACTTTTTTCAAAAGGGGAACATGCACGCATATGCTTAAGATTAATATATAGTAGGGTTATGTTTGCAAACGTTTGAGAAAGTTGACCCCAAAAAAGTATCTACCCCCTGGAGATACTGATCTCAAAATTTTAGGAACAAATTGTCCCTTACACATGAGTGTGTACAAAATTTCATCAAAATCGGTTCAACCAGTCAAGCGTTATTAAACTTCAAACATCAATATATGTAAACGTAGTAAGGCTGATTATTTGGAGCAAGAGGATTTCAAATAAAAAATATTTCCACATGATCTCTTAAAATAATTTTGATTTTGAAATCTCTTAAAATAATTTCCACTTAACTTTTTCTTAATATTATTTTCACTGGCTTTTCTCTTAAGATAATCTTGACTTGTTTTCAATGGTCTAAAGCCCGTTGAAACCTTACCTTTACCTTCAACATTATATTGATAATTAAACCGTCTATTATATTCTATGTTAATAATAATAATTTATAAAATGCAGTCCTCCGATCAACATCCAAAACAATTCGATCACTACCTATCCGTAAAACAATTCCCGTGTTGTTTTTATTTCCGCAAACTTCCACGGTAAATCTGTTGGTAACGTTAATATTTTTTTACCAAATCATGTCTCCTTTATTACAAAAGGGAATTATTGTAAAAGGATAGATGAGAACATATTTTGAACCTAGTACCGATGTACTCTACTCAATGGTAGAGACATCACCCATCACGATCACTCTTTACGACTGTAACTACGGGTCTTCAATTCAAGCAGCTACAATTCTGCATGAACCCACTTTGCGCATATAGTTGTGGATCTTTAATTCAAGCAACTGCACGACTCTACCACCAAAGTAGATGAATGAGCTATGGTGCTAATTGTTCGAGTGAAGGGAATCGGAGAGAAAGAAAGAATTTTTCTTTCTGATGATTATTTATTTCATGATTATATTTATTATATGATCATTTATTTTTTAGGTTATGTTTTGAGGAACGACCCTAGGTAGCAGCAACACCAAATGACCAGTAGCAATTCAGACCAGCAACACCTACTGTCATATAGCTATGGTCACTTGCTGTAAGTTGTACTGATATACATACTATACATGTACTATAGTCAACTACTGATGTCGAACGTGTCCTTAATAAAAAAAGCACGTTGTGCTTATGCTTAACTGTACAGTAATGAAAAAAATCTAAGTTATAAATATGCTTCTTGTTTTGTAAAAAATTTCAATATTATGATTACTATCCGGTTGATCATCCAGATACGATTGATTAATAATCCTAAGAGTTACGATAGTGAATGGTTCGATGTAGCTAAATGTAAATACTTTCTCTGAAAAAATTCTATCACCCAGCTCTTCCAGTTAAAGGAGCAAATTTGATGTTTCCTTAATTTAGAAACTGTACGTGTACGATAAAAAATAATAATGCCAGATGTTTTCATCCAGATAGCAGTAGGGTGATCACAGGAGCTCGGACAACTATAGAGATTAACAATGCTTTAGAAAAAGGTTGCAAGATATTAGAAGTGTAGGAGGCATGGTTATTTGAAAAAAAAATCAAATGAGTTGTTCAAAGGATACGCAAGGGATTTTATAAAGATTAAACTTGAAACCTCACCGTAGCAGGACAGTACAAGATAATATAAGAGTATGTTACAGATATCAAAGAGGGATTAGGAATAGAACAATATATTGATAAAGTAGCACCTAATTCCGATAAGTGTGCTATGACAAAGATTTCTTTGAAAAGTTTATGGGGTAAGTTTGGACAAAAGTTATATATGAATCAGATCATATGTATCTGATGCATGGTCATTTTATAATATACTTTTAGAGGTTAGACTGAACAAAACAAACTTGAATTTACTAACTGATAATACAGTTCAGATAAAAAAAACTTGAAAGATCACTTAATAGAAATCAAAACTACTAATTTGTTTGTTTTTGCATTCAATCAAATAACAAGAGAAGTAAAGACAAAACATCTTGTAAATAAAAAAAAACACAAAGAAGTTTCAGTTTCATTATGATAAACAGATGATGCTAGAAGAGAAAGATGGAATAACTGATACCTTATATTTCCCCCCCCCCCCCCGCCGCTCTGATTAGGGAAGTAATCGCATTTACAGAAAAAGTGTCGGGCTCGCTAACAGGTTCCACAGATGTTACAGCGTATGTAACCTGCGCCCTACCGTCAAAACCTACACCGCAGCAGCACCACCCTGCCGAGGTCGGAAACCGCATTTAAGCATTAGTCAGCCCCAGGAGGTGCCTTTCGAGCTCAGTGTGTTCAGAGTCCCCGTGCATCATCACTGTCGCTCAAACATTCAAGCACAAACGAAACGCCAGCTCTGCAGAGGACTGTCTGTCCTTCCTTCGCTCTCCAGTCCGGTATCCTACACCTCACTTCCTGAAGTTTCGCTGGTCTTCTGTGTTCTGCTAGACGGTCTGCATCTTATTATCGGGGAGCCGCGCCTCCTCATTTGAGTTGGGTCAGCCATGGCACCCTAGACATGGTTGTATCACGTTTCTTCTCACTATCTGTTCAGGTGTATTCCAGCGTATTGTCTGATGTCAGCTGGAGGAGCCCGAGGTATCTCCGCAACGGCACCCACTTTCCACAATCGAAAAAGGTGTACTCTGGGGTATCTACTTCCCGCAGTAGACACACCCAGGGTCTGCACGTAGGTGGAATCTGTGCAGGTAAGCTACAAAATCACCGTGGCCAGTGAGAAGCTGTGTAAGGTAGTAATTCAGCTCCCCGTGCCTTCTGCTTTGTTACGATTCATTCCGTGCGATGAGCCTCCAGGTCCACTTCCCTTTCTCCGAAGTGTCTCCCTGGTCTTGCCAGGCCGCTGTAAGCTCCTGATGCCAGTCCTCTACGTCTCCGGTTTCGTTCCTCAATCAGTAACCTTACTGATTGAGTCCTGCCAGTACTCGTACCGCCTCCCACAAAACCGTCCTGTACGCCGTTGTTATACGTAGTGCAATCCTGTGCTGTACGGCTTCTAGCCTCCTCTCGTTTCTCGTCATTCTCATCTTGCATCTGGGGATGCTAATTGTACTACATTAAGATATAAGTTAAACTAAAACTAATTATACGAGAGGTTATTTCTAAACTAATGATTCCCCAACTGTGCGCCGCGGCACCCCGGAAAGCCGCGGCCTCTTCACAGAGGCGGCGCGAAATATTGTAAAAGCTTCATAATTAACTGAACCAAGACATTTATAATTATTAACTTAATGTTAATAAAGTAAAAAAAAAAAAAATAATGAAGATTCACGAGTATTATTTATTTTTATCTCTTACGAATAGTCATACTTTTAGGTAGGGTAGGGGCCATGGAAAATTTTTAATTGAAAAAGAGCGTCGCAAGTCGGAAACTTTTGGAACCCACTGCTCAAAAGTAAAGACCTTTTCATTGTAAAAAAATTTATTCTGAAAACTTTATAAATATTTTTTTCCCATAAACTACATACCTTTTACTACTGCTCTATATAATCGCCACATGAATTAAAACATTTATCGTAGCGATACACCAGCTTCAATATACCCTCGCCGTATTCTTCCGCCGCCAGTCCATTTAGCCACTGATTAACAGAATTTTTAAGTTCATCGTCACCCGCGAGTTGCTTACCACTCAAAAATTCTTTCAATTTTCCAAACAAATGGTAATCAGAAGGAGCTAAGTCCGGACTATATGGTAAGTGATCGTAAATTTCCCATCAAAATGTTTTCAGTAAATCACGTGTCAGACCCGCAACATGTGGACGTGCATTATCGTGCAGCAGGACGACGCCATCGGTCACCCGCCCACGTCGATTTTGAATGGCGCGCCGCAACTTACGTACAGTTTTTTGAACTACCATAAATGCAGAAACCATTTCTTCTAATCGTTCTTCGTGGTATAAAATCAATCAGTAGTATGCCAAACCGAAAAGACTGTGGCCATCAGTTTACGTCCAAATAGCTGTGGTTTGACCTTTGTTGGTCTGGTTGGTGACTGAGGATAATGCCAATCACTTAACTGCCGTTTTCTCTCTGGCATGTAATACGAAATCCATGTTTCATGGCCCGTAACCATTGAATTGAATTAAATCACCTTTTTCTGTGTAACGCATCAAAATTTCCAAAGCAGATCCCATTCGGTTTTTTTTTGCGATGTTCCGTTAAGACATGCGGCACCCAACGTGCACAGACCTTTCTGAAGGAAAAATGGTTACGAACAATGCGACCGATAACAGCTCTTGAAACATCAGGAAAGAATGGCAAGGTCGGAAATCGTTGAGCGACGATCTTTTTGATTTCATCATCGACGCGTTTCAACAAGTCGTCGGTGATTAACGAGGGCCTCCTCGAACGTTCCTCTTCATCATGCACATAAATTCTGTTAATTCTAAACCTTTCACACCATTTTCGGACGCTTCTTTCATTCATTACATTATCACCGTACACAGCAACCAACTGCCTATGAACTTTAGTCGGCTTAACGTTTTGATGGTTTAAAAAATTATGACCACGTTATTTCACAGTCGGCGGCAACATCGATTTTCCTATTCATTTTATAACTTAATAACTCACACGTAATCAAAGATACTACACTTTTCAGGAAATCTTTTCTTTCGCTGACCACTGTTCATATTCTACCAAGTATCCGCTGTTGTAGAAGCTCGTAACCTACGTTATTTTTCCATTATATAACTGGTAAACGATTACAACGAAATTGTTATACCCAATACAGTATTGTTTATGCATCGTTTTATGCAGATTTCTTTTATATATTTATTTTAGTCGACACGGGTGTATGCATTTATTTCAAGCTATTATCACACCGTTTAACTTATTTCATCTCGAGGCTCAGACCATAAATAAAACAAACTACCGTTAGAAACAGAAGCATGTATTGCGAAATAAATTTCCTTCTTATAAGTTTAATTTTGGACGGCAAGACTGCATATAACTAAAATACAGAATTCTTTCACTGAATTCCTGTTGTAATTTACCTTACTATCGATGTTTCGTTCATACATAACACATTACAATATAAAACAATACAATGAGTAAAACATTTGACTGTGGATTTAGGAGCTGGGAATTCGAAATCAATAGCTCAGAAAAATTGCCTTCTCTCCTCGTTAATAATAAGTACTAAAGTTCTTTAGAACTGAAAAAATAAAAAAACAATCTTCACTTTCCCAGCTATAAATACATTGTTGCGACATAGCAGCTACAACTATGAACGAAATAGATCGATCCAACATTTCGAGGTCAGTGCTTTTTTTAAATTTTCTTTTTAATAATTATAAAATTTAGTAAAACATGCAGGAAACAACAAAAAAATTGCACGGCAATAAAATTGAATAAGATTTCAATTCTTACCTTAGGTCAAACATTTAAACACAAAAGTCATTGTTAGTGCTGCTTATTAAATTCGAAAATCATAAATGAGATTCGTATTTTTGATTTTATTTAATCTCATTAGTGTATAATGAGAAGTCTTTTCAATTGTTCCCGATAACCGTGACAACTACTTAAACAACTATTGGGAAATTTTAACCGTAGCTTTCTTATGACCCCCGGAATGTTTACCATGATAATCTCAATACTATATAACATAAATAAATAAAACGTAAAAATAAATAATTTAGAAGTTTTTTTACTAAATTTAATGTTGTTTAATCGATAAATATTTTCTATATCAGTTGATACAAGTCAATATGAATTTCATCAGAAAGACATGTTATGATACAAATTATGTTATTTACTAAATTTAATGCCATTGTCTATAAAAGATCAGTTAGTTATTATAGTAATATACGTAAAAAATAAATTAGTTTGGTAATAAAATTAAAAGGAATAATGACTATTTATAGACAATGTTTCGATGGTTTGAGAAATGCTGAATTTCGATATCAATATCGGCTTTTTCAGAAAGTTATTATCTATTTTACTAAATATAATGTAATTCTCTAATCTGACGGGGCGCCCTCCGCTAGAATTCATCCTCACTTGAGCAATGTAGCATTCTAACGATTTTTTTATACTTAACTAATAAGTTCCATCATGATAAGCTGTACACGTAATTGGCATATTCGACTTTCAATTTTATATTAATATTTTCTCAACTCCTACTAGATCGGCGAAATCATACGACAGGATGACAATCTTCTAGGGCTAGTAGAATTTATGATCGTAGACAACGTGAATCTACGCCAGAACATTTTCAGAGATTTGAAGAGCATCGTATACGCTCGGCTCAAAATTGAGAAATATGTTAGGACTCAAATCAAGCTTTTGATTATCACCTTAAAATTGACTGTTTGAAAGATACTGAAATGGGTAACATTATTAAAATATGAAACCATTGCACTGCGAAAAAATGTAATGATAAAACTGCCGGACTTTGCTATGCTGGGAGCAAAGTAGATTTTGAATAACTTCAAAATCCTTTTGATTTCATTAAAAATTTGATTTTGGAAACACATCTTTTATCTAAACATTTTATTTCATCCTTGTAGTTGTGAATAGCGATAACTATGAGAGAAACAGGCTGCACTTAATTTCCAAAAGTTTATTTGCAATTTTTGAAATTCACTACGCATAAAAAGAGGAGAAGCCGCGATGAGGAGTTCTAGTTTAGAAATAATAGTAATAATATGAAATATTTCTTATTTACAGGTAAATAGCTATTATTTATAACTCATTTTGCGAAAAATAGAAATAAAAACACATCATTTTGTGAAAAATAAAAATTAATATTTTATAATCGGTTAAACAAAAATAAATTAATCTACCTTTCTGAAGAGTAGCAAGTAAACTGAAGAAAGTTTAAGAAAAATTTATTCTTAATAAATTTAATTTCAAAACTAAAATAATAATGATTAAATAATAAAATAGATGCACTTAATATTTTACTTTTATTAACATTTTCTTAATATTAAAAATTTAAATCAAAGATTGGAAAAATTAAATTAAAAATAAAAGTTAAAATATAATATATAACAAACTTCAAGATATGATAACAAAAGAAAATAAAAAAATAATAATGGTGGTTTGATACGGATTCAGAATTCTCTCTATCAGTATGGACAAGAAAATATTATTTAAGAAAGAAAATCTTTTTTTCATTTCATTTCAGATTCAATTGGAATTGGAAGTGGATGATGGAAAATGATGGGGGGGAGGTTAAAGAAAAACGAGAGTTTTGGTCGAAATTCCATCAAGTATACAATATAAGAGAGAAAAATATATTAAGAGAAAGAAAGGGGCAAAAGTATAAGGATGGGAGGAGAAGAAGGCGAAAGAGAACTCGTTTAACAAGAATAACATTTAAGAAAGTGGGGGAATTTGAGTAAGGAAAATGGTAGGGGTGAAATGAGATAGAAATGGGATAAAATGAAGTACATTGTTTTACTAACTGTTTAAATGTAGGGTGAATGAATTACTTTCTTTTATTTCAGATTTTTTTATTTAAATAAAAACCGAAGAATTTTCGAGCTGTTACCACGAATGATGGTAACAGCTCTATAGATTTCATTCATGTTACAGGTTCTTGGGACCCCAACTTTATATAACAATAAATATTTTTTTGAATCGGTTTGTTTGTGTTCTATCGTACGTACGCGTTCGTTTATTGCTCTGTGAAGGAAAAAAATCTGAGGGAATGAGATATAATGAGAAAGATGATAGGTCGAATCAACTGGAGTGGCAGTGTGTGAGGTTTATTTCTACCTCTACCTCTGTGTCTAAGTTAAGGGATAACAACTCGCCACAAATTCTATTAATACATTTTCTTCTTCCAGCGACCTCAGCAACTTTGAAACAGGATGAAGAAAAATCGGTAGGAGAAAGAAGAGTAATACAGATAGAAAAGAGAGATGATGAAATGAGAGGGGGTTAAAGAGAAGTGGAAATAGATCTTAGATTACTCTAGTACAATCTGAGATTCTACTTCAGCATCTACCCTCTCTGTCATCGGTCGTCCCTTTCAATTCCCTAACTAAAAATGCTGGTCTCTGGCTAGCTTTATTCTATTTTTATTGGTATAATCAAACAACAATAACTTATGAGTATAATTGTAAGTTTCACAATAATACGTAATGTTACGTACTGTAAAATATAGGAGAAAAAGCCTCCCATTTAAGATATTGCGCAATTTTTCAATAAATTTAAAAACAAAACTCACTATAAATAAAATAAAAAAATACTGACTAAAAACAATAATTACAATGTAAGTAGTACACTATTTTCTTAGTTGCTATTGCATACTAAATTTTAAATATTGAAAGAAACCAGTTCAAAATCTTTAAAAAAAAAGTAATTTCAATAAATATGTATAATAGCAAACATGTTCGAAGTATTAAGAATTCAAATAGAAATGTTAAAAACTCACAAAGAAAAAACGGGGTATCAGATTTCCTATATAAAAAAAAAACAATGCATGACGAATAGTAAAAATAAACTGATATGTTTATAAAAGTTGTTGAAAATATAAATATTTCAAAAAATAATACAATGTAACGTCCTAGAAAGATCCAACTCAGAAATAAAAGCAAATTGTAACTAGCCATCAACTAACAAAAGATATAACCATAACATAAAATTTGTTTCTTTTATCGTAATTCTTAGACACCATCCTACACTCATTCAGCCAGAATGCTGATACATAAATGATTATGACAATCAAAGAATCGAATTTGGAAAAAACAATTAAAAAATAAAGGAAAATTTTAAGAACGATTTTAGGATCTAATTATAAAAATCATCAAACTATTTTAGAATAAAAGGATAAATTTACCAGAAAAAAACGGACTCTATAAGAAAAAGAAAAATTAGGCTTTTATAGACACTTAAAAAGAATGTTTCTAAATTAAAAATAGCAGATTTCAAGAAACCGAAAATGATCTGAAGGAATTTAAAGTTAAACAAGAAGACATTTTGGACCGAAGTACATTCAAAAATAAAAAAAATTTAAAAAGTTCATGAGGAAAAAGGGAAAGAAAATTTTCCCCAAAAAGAGAGAGACAAAGTTAGTCAAAGAATGAAAGAGTACTGGCAGAAAAGTAAATAAAATGTAAAATTAAGTTCTTTCTTAAAAATGTATTAAGTTGTTTATTACCCATAGATGGGTAATAACGAATTAACTAAACAAATCTTTGACTTAAGAGGTTACCCAAGCCTACATGATTTTGGGATATAGAAAAAGACATTAAAAACATTAATATCAACATACACGCGCGCGTACACACACACAATAATGACAGGATACTTTTAGACAGGTAATTCAGAAAGCAGACCTTCACGAAAGAAAAAATCAACTAGTGAAAGTAAGTGTGGGCTCAGAAGAAAAGGAACGACACTTTCGAAAGATGAAAGAAGTGTGGACACAAACAAATCATAACCAAAGTTTATTCATCGTACCCTCAAAAACGGTTATTCAAAAAAAGAGGTTTAATGCAAATGCAGCCCAATTAAAGTTGTAAAATCAGTCAAAAACTGAAAATAAATCCTTTTAAGAATAATAGAACAAAGTAAATTTTGTTTTAGAGACATAATTAACCTTTGAAGAGTGTTTTCAACAAAATATTAAAAATAATCTGTGGGTTATTAATTTAATTACGAGTATAATCTTTACTTCAATGATATAGAATAATACTCGTAGAACGGTTATATTAACTGGTAAAACTGTAATATGGCTTCATAAGACGAGTTGTTAATTTATCAGTTCTTTAAAAGTGATTTTGTCATATATATATTCCTAAATGCATACAGTACAGGAGATAAATCTCTTTCAGTTTCCTGAAAATTACAAAATGTAAAAATAATTACGTTATTCTATCTGATACATATATATATTATTTAAAATGTATATATGTATTTTGAATCATTATACATGTTAAATTATTCTAAATAATTGACCTAAATTTTCAAAATGTAAACGAAATAATACCGAAATTCTTAGAATTTCTCTATTAGTTGCTTCCGTTTTAATCTTCTTACTGATTATCAGATGTTTATTACCTTTATTAATAAATTATTTTAGTGGCATTTTCTTTTTAATAATTAGAGCTGAATTTAAAAATTCTTTATTTAGTTATCAGAACATTAAGAGCTTTGTGAATATTTTTATTATGTAACTTATTATGGGGAGAGTTTATCAAGAAATTCAATATTTTAATTTTTTGAGGTCTCCAAGTGAATCTGGTAGGTCAAATTTTATTTTATTATCGATCTATATGCTACAAGTCTGTTGAAGAATAATAATAAACAGAATTATTTAAATTTTATATCGAGCTGTTTACGATTATTGGGTTATGCAATTTTTCTCTTTCATGCATCTGCCTAATGCAATTATAAACATTCAAACATCAGTTCATATGAAAAATTTGTTATCTTATTAAAAATTAAATACACTAGTTATGATGAAGTAATGATTATATAAAATGAGTACTTTTGCTTCATTTGTTACAACATTTTTTTGAAGCAATCTTAAATAAATAAGATTCAAATCTTGTTGCAAGGAATGAGATGCAGTCTCATATATACTATAAAGATAGCAGTTTCTTCAGTGAAAGTCTACTTTAGTGCCTTGAATTTGTGGATGGTCCCACCCTCTTTTTATTCCTGGACGTTTGTACATCCTCTGAGTTTAAAAATCTTGTCTACCAGTACAAATCTCATATTTATTTCTGTTACGCATGCATGTGTTTGAATTTGTGATTATGTAGTTTCTCTCTCTGTGTTCGCGCGCGTGCGCAGAACTACGTGCGTGCGTGTGCTGCATAAGTATATTTCTGTTGAAATAGGACAATAATGGGCTTCTTTGCATAATCCTAATAGATCACTTTAAGCAGTCATATACTTTTTTTTATTTTTTCCTTTGTAATAATAAATTATAATCTTTCTGCAACTATGTTGACAAATTAGAATTATTTATAATGTAAATATTTTATTTAAATCTGATTTAAAAAAATCTCTTTTAGCAAACTACTTGGTAATTAAAAACAATAATTAACAGTATTAATACGAAAAACCTGTATTTAAACCACTACTTAAAAACTGTTTAAAAGTCCTAAATTATAAGTCAAACTCAATTAAACATCATAAAGAAATATCAAAATATCAACCTAACGGATTTGTAATGAATATCCAAAAAAATTACAATGAAATTGGTAACCGTGCGGTAAGAGTCTCGCAGATATTATTTCTTCCGCTCACAAAACAAAAATTTCTGTAATATAAATAAAACTGTTTCTAACAAAACGATACTGATATCAAAAAAGGTGAGATAGTAGTATCAAAATTTGTTATTAATTTAGAATTTTCTTTAAAAAAAGTACATGTTAAATATATGTAATAGACAATAGATATACAAAAATAGATAATAAGCAATGTTTAAGCGTTTCATATAAAAAGCAAAAAAAAATAAAAAAATGTTACAAAACTTTTACCGGCCCGATTTCATTAATTAAACAACGAATAATCATCAGAATTGTACTATTTCTGTAAATGTGATATATATTACATATAAATAAAATCGGGCCGGTAAGAGTTTTGTAACAAATTTGTATTTATTTTTTTTCTTATCTGGAACGCTTAAATATTGTTTATTGTCTATTGTTGTATATCTATTGTCTATTACATATATTTAACATGTACTTTTTTAAAAGAAAATTCTAAATTAATAACTGATTTTGATACTACTATCTCACCTTTTTTGATATCAGTATCGTTTTGTTAGAAACAGTTTTATTTATATTACACAAATTTTTGTTTTGTGAAAGGAAGAAATGATATCTGCGAGACTCTTACCGTACGGTTTACAATTTCATTTGGATACAATTTTTTTTTGATATCACTGCGTTTTGTTAATTATTCTTTTATTTTTTTATGAATTACTGATTATCTTATGGATTTATTATTAAAATTTATTAACTTTCTAGAACAAATTGAACTTTACGGCCAATTTCTTATGTTGGTAGTCATATCATTCACTTCATATCATATCTTTCTTTTTTAATAAAACTAGTATAATGACCGTTACGAATCGAAGATCCGTGATGTAATATTGTACTTATTACTTTGTAAGTGTAACCCTCGGTTTTTTACGTAAAATTCGATTTTACCAATTGAATTTATTTCTGTTTTATTTATTCATTTTTTAATAAAACTAGTATAATCTCTTGTAAACTTGAACTTATATTTTTTTTTTAAAGAAGTGAAGGGAATTAAAAAAAAAGTTTCATCTTCGGTACTTTCATTTACATAAGAGCATTTACTATTAAAACTAGCTAAAGTATAATTTCTTTTAAATTTTATTTTTCAAGTAAAATATAAAGTTTTTGTACGCTACCTATACTATCAAGTACTGCTATCTAGCAACGCGATTCCTAAAGGCACATTAAAAAAATGAATAAAGTGACATATTCCAGTCCCGCGGTTCATCAAATGGAAAAAAACGTTGTCTAACAAAATTCGGGTATTTTTTGAAAGTATTCTTTATTAAAAATGTAATTAAACTGAAATATAATGTTTTCACGCTAATTCTATTTTTTCCCCCATTTTCATTTTAAATTTAGGTTACGTCATGTTTAGAACTGTAAACGTAGTTCGTTGACTTTGTCGCCTCTTACATACGAAGTTCTAACGAACTCCGTGATTTGCTCAGTTTTTGTAACAGACGAAATTCAATGTATCGATTACCTTTTTGCATGCAATTTTACTAACTCAAAGATCCACGATTAATCTATCTCTCAAAAAAAATAAATAAATAAATAAAATAATAATATAGCATGCAATTTAAAGTGGATTTGTAAAAAAACTTGTGGAAAATGATTAGATAATTCCGAGGACGTGCTTTTACAAAGTTTTTTATTGTATGACTAATTTAAACCGTAATTAAAAGATATTCAAATAACACTCAAAACGGGAATATATTATTTTAAAAGCCGTCTCACATGTTATTATCTAAAATAAAAATAAATGAAAAATATCTTTTACTTTCCCGACAAATAAGGCTAGAATAGCTATATCAAAGGGGAAAAGTTATATTAAAAGTATGATGATTATGTCAAAAATGAGATCGGCTTTTTTTTGCAAATTTTTGGGTTTTAAGGAACAACTAGTTCATCTAGAGCCAGGGATGGCCAATACGAGTCATGTTGCGGCCCGCTGATCTGGGTCAAATGAAAATAAATGTTAACTTTTATTGTACATACCAACAAAAGAACATTATATTATGATTCGTACCATATATTTTTAAATTATAGCTAAGACAAATTTGAACTATCTCGTTAATAATTTTTGGAAAAATTCATTGGTTTGTGCTATTTTAAATATCCCGCATTTTCGGGAAAATTCAATCCCGCTATCTGATACCCATGGGTACTTATTTTTTCCGACGCTAGATGTTGATAAAATTTAATAAGAGACTTCAACTTCTGATATATATGTTCTGTGGTCTTATAAGTTAGTACAAAATACAGTCTTTCTTTAGTATTATTAATCAGTGTTACCAGTGGTGTTTTATTTTTTATCAGTTAAAAACGAAAACCTATCTTGGAGTCAACTAGTAAAGACGGTGGACCAAAGAAGAGAAGACACAGAAATATTAACAAGTTTTCAAGACAGGTGGACTATAAACTATTTTTTCGTGGAAATTAAAAAAAAACTGGTATACTTGATATGCAACGAATCTGTTTCTGTTTTGAGAGAGTATAACACCAAACGGCACTACGAAGCTAAACATGCAAATAAGTTTGAGAAATACAAAGAGCAATTTCGATAAAACCAAGGATATGACTTAAATAAAAATCTCTGCACAACAAAAGATATTTATTAGAGCGGGTTCAGAGTCAAAATGCTGTGTAAAAGCTAGTTATGCAGTAGCCATGATGCTAGCAAAAAAATTGAAGCCATATTCAGATGAAATGGTTAAGGAATGTTTGGAGAGCGTCAATGAAATTCTGTGTTCAGAAAAGAAGAAAGATTTCTCAAAAATAAGTCTGTCTCGTCAGACTGTTACTAGGCTTGTGGACTGGACGACAATGGAAAACATATTGAAAATAATTTGAAAGGTCGAGCATCCGAGTTTATATTTTATACTCTAGCATTGGATGAAAGCACAAATATGGCAGATACTGGCAATTTTTATCAGGGGTCTTGATGTCCATTTTAAAAATACAGAAGAATTAGCGGCACTGTATTCATTTAAGGACACTACCAAGTCACGAGATTTGTTAGAGGCAGTTACATCGACACTGAATCGTTTTTTCTTACAACTTAACAACTTATCGGGGTTAACAACGGATCGTGCTCCAGCAATGGTTGGGAAACAATCATTGCTGGAGCACGATCTAGTAAACGATTTAGTAAACGAAGGTTTACTAAAATTGATTGAAAATGAGACCTCTAAAGTCGGTAATATCACAATCCTATAATTTCATTGCATTATTCATCAGCAGAATTTATATTCCAAGTCCCTCAAATGCACCACGTCATGAAAGTGGTCGTCACTTGCAGGTGGTCATGTAGGAAAGTGGTCGACTTTGTATTTCTGGTCGATATAACTAGCCACCTAAATGACATTAATACTCGTATACAAGGGAAAGATCAATTAATTAATAAGATGTATGATCATATTTCTGCATTTCAAATGAGAGGCTTTTGGGAACAATAGCTGAGGAAAAAACCTTTACTCACTTTCCTACATTGTCATTGCTACCAGACGTCACACAGGAGGCGGCGGATAAATACGCTTCTTTGATATACGACTTAAACTTCGAATTTGAAAACCGGTTTCAGGATTTTAAAAAACATCATATGCTTTTTTTTGTGCATTTGCAACGTCATTTGCGGTAGACGTGAATTTATTACCAGGAAGATTACAAATCGAACATAGTGAAATGTGATGTGATGAACATGAATTACTGATTTTCATTTGGAAAACTGTTGGCGTGTAGCAACAACATCAGTTGAGATCAATTTGATGCACTTAGCTCTGCAAAACGAAGTCAAACATCTCACTTTTAAATATTTAATTGTCTAATAATTATGATTGATTCTCAGTTATGTTTTGTTTTCTTCAAAAAAATATTCTTATTTCTTGTTTTCTTTTACATTACACCAGGCACGTGTTTGACCACGATTTCACCTGCTGGAAAACGTCGATGTGGTAGAAGCTGTAGCACGCTAGCGTGTTTGCTTTAATTACACTGAGGCACAAAAAAGAAACTTGTTTTTTGTTTCAGAATGAAAAATATGGAATTCTGATAGTATTTTTTCTCCTGAATTCAAATATGATATCCATTTTTCCCCATCACGCAAGGTTTCTGACACACAGGTACTTATAATTTCAAACATTTTAATACTTTCTGTATTCTTTACACAATATGCAAACATTTGACTCACCTAGAAAGTAAGAAATGACGATTTTCTGTAATATTTCACCTGTGGAGCATCCCTCTCGGGTCCAACAATGATCGGCCAGCATATTAGGATGCCATTTGCATTGATACCTCTTGCTCTGAAGCTGAAATCTCCGAATTAAAGTGTTTCTCGTGCTCATCGCTCACTGCGCCAAGATTTTCCGGGAAGAAATCTTTGGGCGAACGCAGAAGTGAACTTTTAAGGACATATTACAACCCAGATTTTTATAAGATGTTATAAGAAAGACAGTATCACAGTAATTTTCCGCCTTTCGAATCCCAAAAAACTCGAGTAACATTTTCGAATGCTTGCCAAGCTGGTTTCTCCGGTGGATTCAGTAGTTCCTCAAACCTTTCATCATGCATCAGTAATCGAATTTGTGGACCCACAAATATTCCTTCTTTAATTTTTGTATCACTAATTTTAAGAAACTTTTGTTTTAAGTACATGAAACCAGGAGTATACAGATTTTTTCGGATTACACAATGGGTCATGTTTCACATTTTTCTCTTGAGGAATGAATGATTCACGTTTAGGTCATTCTTTTCTAATGAAATAGTCTTTCTGTCCCTACTATCCCATTAACACAGAAAACAATAGTACTTTGTGTAACCAAGCTGCAGACCAAGAATAAGTGCAATTACCTTGAAATCACCACAAATATTCCATTCATACACTGCATATTGAAGCTTTTCCAAAATTTAAATTTTTATATGTTTCTTTCATACTAGCAGAATGAGCTACAGGTACTGATGAGAATTTATTGCAATTATGCAGAAGCAGAGCTTTTATACTTTAGAGGAATCAATGAACAAGCGTCATTCTGCATATCATATTTATATATATAAATATATATATATATATATATATATATATATATATATATATATACACATCATATATATACATCATTCAAACATATCAGACTGTTTTTTTAGATAATTTTAAATCTCGTATGAGTCTTAAAGATTTTCTTGAGTCACTAAATGAGGCTCAGATGAATTGCTATGTTCAAAAGTTATATCACCAGAATCTGTTTCTTTTTCTTCCTTACTTCCATCAGAATCTGAGCTTTCTTCATCTAATGTCACATGTTCCGGAGGCTTTGGTATGGACAAGTCTTCGCAGTGCAATCGTAACAGTGCATTTTTGTTATTATTTTATAAAAAGATGAAATTATTTTATTACAGAAATAAAAATCTGTCCCTTAGTGACTGAACTGCAAAAACTTTCCGGCGAAGCTGAAAAGATTCTGTAATGAAAAAGCTGTGCAAGGTATTGTATGAGCCGACCGGCGTAGCAGGGAAAGTCTGTTTTTTAGCTGAAAATTAACTAACATTCTTGAATCACAATAAAATCTAATTCTTTTAAATTATTGAACCACTTAAATTAGGCACGAATAGATTAAGTATCAATAATTGTTAATGGAAATATGTGACTAATATATAACGTGGCATAAAAATCGTTAAAATTTGCTAAAGATTTTTTGTATTACTTTATTTCAATAACTCACAGAAAAAAGATTAAGTATTTGAAATGTTATAAAGACTTCTTTAGAACTTTAGTGTACTTAACCGTATATTGTAGAATTAAAAACGTATTTTAAAAGAATTCATGAAGGTTTATTTTGTTATTAGTTAAACGAAAGGAATTAAAATGTTCGATAGGACAAATGAGAGTGAAAGAGTGGGTGTGTGCAGGCAATCAGCTTTTGAGACTAGATTATAAGTGCAGCCAGTAGTAGGAAGTATTATATGTTCAGTGGGACAAGTGTTTGGGTGAAAACTGTTAAGGGAGTGCAAGTAGAACGGCCCGCGCGACCCCTAGCGCGGAGTGGAAAATTGTATAATTGAGGATATTTCAAAGAGCCCTCCACATCGTGGAAAAGGGTGACTTGGAGTGGGATTCGACAAAGGGGAAATAGGGAACTATAAACTTTCCCAATTACATGACGGTGTTCAGCATATTATATTGATCCCCTAGAGCAGCCGAACCAGCAATCCTGTACATTCGCTTTAGAGTAGATCCAACCAACTACTGTTGTTCAAACATTCAAACAATCTACTGCTATTTTAGATGGTACTTCTTACTGTATGCAATAAGTACAAATCCAGATCTGTATTGAAAATAATAATAGTAAAAGACACACGGTAAAACTTAACTACCCCTTCAAAAATTTAATTTATCAAGTTCTTTTAAGGGACTGCGCAAAAGAGTTGGTGAACCATTTCTCCAACTGACGTCAGGAAAGATTTGGTTTACTTTAAACACATCACAAGAACTTTATTGTTTATAATTTTGTAATTCCTACTTTGTGTTTCTTTTATCGTCATACCTACAACAAACATACAATCTGAAAACGTATTTGTTGAACAGCTTTGTACTGGATATCACTTAAAAAAGTGTTTCTTGCAACGATACTTTGTGTTATATATTTACATCGATAAACCACATTAATGTGTTTTTAAAAGACAGTACATAATGCATATAACAGTACAACATGAATTTTTTGTATTTATACAGACTCTCTTAAAATTATTTAAATAAGTACAGTATTAATTGGGGAAAAAACAATAACAAATGTACATTTTTTGGTAAACAAATTTATGGTCACATCCATGATTTTTTTTATTATATATTTTTTTCAGACATGGTTAATTTATTGGGCTAGGACAGAAAAAGAAATACTACATTTGATTTGTTGGTATCTTTCTCAATTTTGAGTTTTTTATGAGTAAATTCATTTTAATATTTCTGACAATGGAACTAATTTAAAGTTGATTACTTAATGTTTTTTTTTAGTTTGATGTTTAATTTTTTTAAGTTATTACGTTTTATTCAAGTGAACGTATTATTAGGATTTATAACATTAAGATTTAAATAATTTCTGTGCTGATTGTAACAGCTGTAAAATTAAACAAGTAGTTTAATCTAATAAATTTAATTTTTTTTTTTTTAATAATCTCGAGATAATTTTAATAAATTAAAAAATTAAGATTAAAAATAAAATCAATCGAAACAAAATAATAGTAGAAATAAATGAGTCAAAGAAACAATTTTCAAACGTAATAAACTTAATTATAAATAAAAATTATTCATAATCAAAAACGATATTAAAGTACAACTTTCTGCAGGTAAACAAAAAATTTACGTAACATTTTTATAACAGTATTAATAACTTTTATTTTTGTTATACAGAAGTGAAATAATGAGATAGAGTTTTCCTCTGAAAGTGAAATATATTTAATAAAAAACGGTTGAATAAATTTATTAAGTAAAAGGTAGGACGTAAATTGCTTTAAAAAATTAAAACTAAAATATCCTAAGTAAATTTACTGTGGAAAACCTTTAGCCTTTTATGTATTATGTAAATTCTTAGTGTCTTCTGTTACAACCTATTTGTTAACGTTAATAGAATGACGAGATACAATTAAACCATTGTAGAAATCGTAATAGATTTGAAATATAGCTATCGGATGAAGAGTCAATTTATAATGGAATACATCAATATTTAGTAAATAATTAAATTTAGGAACCATTAAACCAGTTATCATTTTGCTGGTTTTTTAAATTTAAAGTCACAAAAAAAACAAAAACATTTACGTTTATTTCAAGAATTATTTATCTTGTCATGAAAAATATATCTTAGATACATTTCACCTCTAGGATATCTCATTTCTATTTTGTATATAATAAAGTAATTTACATGTAAATAATAGGTTAAATATAACAACTCAATTAATGGAACTGTAAATGATGGGAAAATCTTTTTTTACTTCCTAAAGGATCTAATACTTTAGAAAATAATATAATTTTGTAAGATAATATATACTAAAAGTATTTTGCAATTCTAATAGTTCCTTCTAAAAGCTAATCCCAAGTTTCGTAAGAAAAGAAGATAAAATATTTTAAATAAATGCATTCATTGAGGTATTTTTTGAGGACGTCGGTCAGCTGCGTCCGCCTGAAAAAGAGAAGTGTAGAAATATTCATTTAATAGAGCGCAAAACGATTCACAGTTGTTCGTCGTACGATTCGTTGAAAAGCTGAAATTCGTCCAAATTTTTTGAGAAAAACGCAGGTCAGAAGAAATGTATTTGTCAAATATGTAATCTGGGAGTATTTTTATGTTTTCTAATCCATCTGGTTGTAATGTCATCAGGTCATCTATATCGTCGGGACTTTGGAAGGGTAAGCCAAAAAATAATTTCAAAAGAACACCTGGTTTCCGTGTTCGATTTATATTCAGAAGACAACTCAAGAAGTTGAATTTTTCCGCCTGTTTCGCTGTAGATGAAAACGACAACCCTTGATCACCATTGGAGGTCAAAACATTTTTTCTGCACCATGTACTGCAGATTCGAAATCAATAAATATTTCCTTAGAATAAAGGGACAAATTATGCGATTTGCACTCGCGAAAATTGATTTGAAACTTTCCATATAAGTGCAGAATCCTTTTCTGGAAATAGAAAAAAAAATACTAGCACGTACATTCCATACATTGCGAATATCTTTTTGAAAAATTTTGGGCAATTTTTAAATGTATCAACATACAATTTTGGCGTTCCACACAGAATTTTTAAATTTGTCATCGTTGAAAACAAACAAGTACTTTTTCTGGGTCGTTCATCATGAGGAAGTCTTCCCCAATATTGGTGACAATCTCTATTTCTTGCCAAATGCAATATAAAGACGTTTTATGTATATATATATATATATATATATATATATATATATATATATATAAACCAAAATAATAAAAACAGGCAAAAAAACTATTCTGACGGGATAAACGTACAAAAATGTTCAATAAAGCAACGAACCAATATTTAAAAATCAAGAGATGAATCGCTTAAAGTACTTACAACCGTCTTGGGCGGTCATGTTCTCCACCTTTATCCTTAGAAAACCACTAGGCGGCGCTGAACGCTGGATGCCTCTCGGTAAAAGTGTCAATCTTTTCGTTAGATTGCAGAAAAATTGAAAGATACATTGACTCTGTTATCTATATAGTTTGGTTAAAACAGCTGGCGTTTATAAATAGTGTAACTCCGTCCCTTGTAGATGTATTTATGAAAATTACCAAAAAATCTATTTTTTCGTATGAATTGTATTCATAAGGCAAAAATGTTGCAGTAATCGAAGGAGACTGTTAGAGCAGAATAGCCTTAGTTTCTCTTTGTATTGATAAATTTCTTTTTATAATTTACCTATCGTTGGCGCGTCTATGGATACAACTCTATTATTTTTTTTTTTTATAAATCATCTGTTATTATTTTACATATATATATATACAGGTCGTTTCATAATGTTCTTCAGAGTTTCGAAAATTCATTAACAAAAAACTATTCACTCATAAGAATAAAACAAGTACTGTACAAAAAAGTACTTCAATAGTTTTTCCACATATACTATGCAGTTAGTAAACCATCTGCTCTCTAGGCGTCGACAGTAGAGAAAATGGCTGCCACGGGAAGCGAGAGGTCGTTTTGTGTATTAGAATTTCACTTGTCAAAGTCAGTAATTTCTGTGCAATGTGCGTTTCGGTTGAAATTTCATAAGGTGCCACCAAGTCACAATTCAATTCGTGCTTGGTATAAACAATTCAGTGAAACTGGTTGCTTGTGCAAGCGAAAATCAACTGGTCGTCCATCAGAAGTCAATGTCGAATGTGTGCGTGCAAGTTTCATTCGCAGCCCGTCAAAATCGACTGCGGCTGCAGGCAGAGAATTAGGAATTCCGAAAACAACAGTATGAAGAGTTCTCCGTAAACGTTTATTATGCAAACCGTACCATCTTCAATTAATTCAGCGTCTTTTTGATGGAGATAAAACACGTAGGCTCGATTTTGTTTACAGTTACAGGAAAAGATGTTGTTAGATGAAGGTTTTCTAACCAAGATAATTTTCAGCGATGGAGCTACTTTCCATATTAGCGGCAAAGTAAACCGTCATAACGTGCGAGTTTGACGAACTAAAAACCCACACGCTTATGTGGAACACATTCGGGATTCTCCGAGAAAGTAAACGTTTTTTGTGCGATCTCTCGTGAGGCAGTGTATGGGCCGTTCTTTTTTATGGAAACGACAGTAACCGGCATCATATACCTGGATATGCTACAACTATGGCTTATGCCTCAGCTACTCAACAACTTCATTTGTCAGCAAGATGGTTGTCCTGCCCATTTTCATTACGAGGTTCGACAGTACCTTAACACAACATTACCTCGGCACTGGGTAGGACGTGCGTCTGAAGAAGACCAACACATTATGCAATGGCCACCAAGATCACCAGACCTCACGCCATGTGATTTCTTTCTCTGGTGTTACGTGAAAGATAAGGTGTTTATAGCACCAATGCCACACGATATCGCTGAGCTAAAGGATCGCATAATCAATGCAATAAACTCTATCGAAAATGACATGTTAGAACGAGTTTGGCAAGAGCTAGACTTTCTTGTTGATGTGTGCCGTGTCACCAGAGGAGCACATATTGAACATTTATAGATTTTAACAAAAACTGTTTGAGTCCCTGCATCACCTCGTACAACTTTCATTTAGGTAAGTGAATTACATTTTTTGTACTGAATTTTTGTAACTCCTAAGAACATTATGAAACGCCCTGTATTATGTTTTATATAGCATCTGTCATTAATCTGGTGATATTCTCCATCATTTCTGCCCGTTCTATGTTTTTGGCACTTGTTTGTACTTGTTTTTACTTCATCTTAAATGTTCAGTTATGACCAATCAAATTTATATATTCCTGTTTACTTTTTACCCTGAACACAACCTTTTGTTATTCCATTAATTAAATCCAAATTTCAAAAGAACTAATGTTATGGATTGTCAAATCCTATAATACAATAGAGAGAAACCTGTCAGTAGTTGATTAGGTGATGTGTAGAAGCTGGGTTGGATGTAACCATGTATCCAACCCATCGTACTAACGTTATGTATGTGGTTAATAATGATGAACTATAATCGTAATATTTTTTAAAAAATATTTTTTAAAATTACAGAAAAAACACAAAAATTAAATAAATTATGTACATCAAAATAGACTGATGTAATAATTTTAATATTTACGGTATAATTCTTTCAATTCAATCTGATACCAATTGGTATTAGTATTATAGAATGAATTCATAGTAAAAACTGGGAAGGGGATGTATTTAATACCAACCAATGAACCAATGAGAATGAGGGGAGGGGGGTTTTGCAATTCAGCAGAAGTGGTTTATTTATCAAAGGAGAGAGTTGTTTTATAAAACCTCTCCAATTATCGTGAAAACGTAAACCATTGAATAGTAAGAACTCAATTGAATCGTTTATGTAAAATACAGAATAAAAATAGAATAAATAAAATTAAAATAAAAGAAGAGATAAATGAACTGAATATTCTAAACGTCCAATCTTGTCATATCTGATGTTAAATATATACATATTAATAATTCATAAACAAAAATAAAGAACTAAAAACAAATTGAATTGGATGTAGCTTTTATCAGCAACTAATCCTTGTTTTCTTTCGTAATCTCATCAGATTCTCCCTATTTATGCTGATGAACGATCGATAAAATAAGGCTAAATAATATCTTTGATTTCCTTCTAAGACTGCGAATCACAGAGCGAGAATAAGAATTCTTTTGAGAATTTCAAATCGTTTTGCACATTAAATTTTTATTTTACAATTAACATGATTAATAATCAATTATTATGTCACAATATACATAATTATAGTCTATTTTAACTATCATATCTTATTAGAGGGAATTATCGCAACTAATTCAACTATAGACGCAAAGTCATAGGGCCTTGAAATCCTTTGAAACCCGTTGGACTCATTTTATCTATGACTTCGGTTTGGAGTTGAACAGTTAAGGGATGACCCTTCAGTTAGATAATTGTGTCTAACTGAATTGAAAGAACGAGGGTCTGACTGATCGGTTTTTATATGCCTGTTTTCGAATGGCTTTTTAATTTTTTAAACAAAATCAGTTATTTTTGCTTCTATTATAGGTAAAAATAATTATATCTTTTAAGTTGATACGGGCGAGATATTTGTCTCATGTTTCGATTCCACTTGACTAGATCATCCGTTATCACCAACCGCTTTTCTTTTACCTTACTCTTGATCCCTTTTCCAAACTTAATCTTATTAATAACCAACATCACACGCTAAGGCTTATTTTAGAAATTCAGCAGCATGTGGTCTCCAGTTGCCTTTTACGCTAAGCTATATATTTTGTGCAGCATGCCAAAATCATCTGTATGACATCTTTATAGTCAGCCCAATAAGTAAGAGTTTACTAGTTCACCCAGAAGTTGACTGCGTATTAAAAGTTTTTACGCCAGGAAAAATAATGTTAAATGGTGATCTCTGGTAAATTATTTGCGCGTTACGGCCATATGTAATAACTGGGATAGATACTGTATAACAAGAAATTAGGATACTCCCTACTGCCATGAAACAGTGTAAAACAATTCATATAAATCTTTATATATAGAAGAAATCAGAATGTCCGTGTATAAGTTATAATTACGTTTCAAAATAATACATGAAATTCTAAGCCGATCTGAATGATTCTTTTACCACTCTATAGAACTTATCATAAGCATAAATTTATCGATATAATTTATTATCATCGACCCACCGAGTTGGTCTAGTGGTGAACGCGTCTTCCTAAATCAGCTGATTTGGAAGTCGAGAGTTCCAGCGTTCAAGTCCTAGTAAAGCCAGCTATTTTTACACGGACTTGAATACTAGATCGTGGATACCGGTGTTCTTTGGTGGTTGGGTTTCAATTAACCACACATCTCAGGTATGGTCGAACTGAGAATGTACAAGACTACACTTCATTCACACTCATACATATCATCCTCATTCATCCCCTGAAGAATTATCTAAACGGTAGTTACCTAAGTAGTTACCTAAACGGCTAAACAGGGAAAAAAGAAAGAAATTTATTATCATGTAAAACTTATAAAATAAACGGAGGTCGGTTCCAAAAACTGTATGTTACGATACTCAACAAAGGAGTAAATAAAGAACACACGTAGAAATTGAATGAAAACACAATCTAACATTAAATGATTAACACCATATGTAACATTGAAGACAAACAAGATTGCTTAAGGGATACAGTCACTAAGCCATGGAGGAACGCCATTTACGGGCGCCTAGGCAGTGTCGGGCTCGCTAACAGGTTCCGCAAGATGTTATTAAATGCGTATTTGTTCCTGCGTACTACCGACTAAACCCCCACTCGGGCTACCCATCCTTTCTGATACAGCTGGTGTACATTACTTCAGAAAGGGGGAAATACGCCCTCACATATATTCAGACACCACAGTCAACAGACACCGACCTCACAAGTTACCTCTCACATCAGACTAAAATCACACCAAACTCCATGATATCCAATCATCACTCCAGAATACATACCACGCGCCGCACACACCACACATTAATCAGTCACATCCAATTACACAAACAAACATCTCACAGGCAGTTGAATACTACAGCATACTTACCTCAGAGGTCACCACCGGATGCGGGAGCTGATTGCCCAAGGCCTCATCGCACCCAGACGACCCCCACACGTACGGGGAACCCTCTAGACTCTCAGCCGTGCGCCTGTACGCCACCGCATCCTTCGACGACCCTTTCTTGGCTTACAATTTTCCTCGATAGTGCGTAATTTCGTCATTATCGCTCTTGAAGGGAAGCAGTCACTATGAAATAAAATGACAAAATTTTTACATTTCTAACAAATATACAAAACATATGAACATTCTACTAAAATAATAATATTTCTTGACATTTATTTATTGGTTAATCAACTAATTATAACCAGTGAAGTACTTCTACAAGAAAAATGATCTGTAAAATATGACATGATCTATGTTTAAGCTAAATCACTTTTTTTAATTAACTTAATTGTTTCGGCAAATGAAATTTAGAAAAAATAACTTTAAAACAAGAGATAAACATTAAAAATTATAAAAAACGACTGAATAAAAAAACATTTCTCTTTAAATAGGTTAATTACTAATATAGGATAATAATATAAAAAGCGTACGGGTGACGATAAATTTGTACATGTTATTTTTATATACAGTATAACTTTTTTTTAAATTTATTTAAACATATAAATATATATATATATATATATATATATATATATATATATATATATATAGCCTATAACACTCCGGTAACGTAAGGATTCCAATGCGCGATCATACATCTAAATCGGTTCAGCCGTTGGGCTGCTACGGTGGAACAAACTTGCATACATACACCCTAAATACATTACACTCCTTTTTTAGCAGTCGTGTAATAACTTTTTACTAAAGTTCATTTATAAAAATCAGATAAGCTGTGCTTGAGATCCCAGTTACTTAGAAGAAAATTTTAAGGTACTAGTACTATGACTTTCATACATAGGAGATTGATATTATTTTTCGTAACCAGCAATATCTGTGTGTACTACATCTATAATTAATGTTACATTAATCGTTATTTCCCGGTAACAAAAAAAAATCTGACGTGGACACCACACTAATGATAAAACTTCTGATATTTTTTCATATTGCTCTTTATTATTTATCATTGAATTTGGTGTAATTGTTATTTGTTGAAATTTTTTTACAGCCGAAGGTTAAAAATGATTAATAAATCAATATATTTAAATTAAAAAAATAAAGTTAAAAAAAAGGAAATGAAGGCGGATTCGATCCGATGTGCCATCCCCTTGTAAGATCCAGATATTTCATTAATTAAAATTTTATTTGGCTATAACTCTGGAACCAATGAAATAAGCACATTGTTGAAAAGCTCTCAATTAGGGGTTATTACTGCAAAATCCACATTTTTTAGATTTTGAGCTTTTTTGATAAAGTCAATTGCAATCAAAAGGTAGGTGCACAACTTGATGTTACAACAGTCCTAAATTCAAAATTTCAACATCCTATGGCTAATAATTTTTGAGTTATGAGAGATACATACGTATCTTCGCCTACGATATTATTTTTCGTACGTACGTACAGACGTCACGCCGAAAATAATCAAAGTGGATTCCGGGATGGTCAAAATGGATATTTCCGTTAAAATCTGAAAACCTAAATTTTTTGCGATTACAATACTTCGTTCAAGGAAGTAAAAATCTGGTATCTGTTGAAAAACCGGATGGTTCAGCTTGTAGATGCATATGTGTCACACTTAGCCAAAGATATCTATTTAATGATTTTAGCCGTTTTATAACATTTAATAATAACTTTTTACGATACCGGGATGAATATATAAACTAAGTGATGAACAGATAATTTATGACTCAAGGTAGAAACGAATGTTCATCTACTTCATGACTTAATTAGTTATGGATGCAACATTATTATTTTTCAAATTTTTTATGCTTAAGAGTATGCTTAAAATAAAAATATTGGAAAGATAGCTTTGATACACGGATGATAAGCGATAGGATTGAATACATTTTATTTGATGTGAATTTATTTTATTTAAGAGAAACACGTATGGATTCTATATGATGATCAGCTTAAACTATTAAATTAGAGCCCAATAAAAATAATCACATAATTTTAATGAATTATGTAATAATATAAAAAGAACAAATTAAACAACGGATTTTAGATTTAATACGTAAATTTGTAAAATTACTTCAAAAAATGTAAAATTATAAAATTATCTTCAAGTTATAATTTCCATCCTATTGCAGATGCAATAATCTAGAAAATAGCTTATTATTTTAATTATCAACATTAAATATGTGCATTTTGAACCCACGATAAATTTACGTATTTGAAAAATGTAAGTGCCGGAACAATTAAAATCATGATATGTATTATTTGATACCGTAACTAACATGATAATGACAGCTGTTGCGGACACAAAACTACTCATATTATACCATAATTTGATGTAATAACAATAATAATTATAATTATTACGTATCATTGTTTTGGTTGTATGTAGTTATTATTTATCATCTGTTGTAAACATATAGAGCAAAGAGGGATCAAATATCCTTACTAATTACCAATATTTATCGCGCAATAAAGTATGACTATACACCCCTTTAGTTGTATTTTCATGAGCTGAAATCACTACTCATTAATTTTAACTGCTACGGAAATCCGTTTAGCAGAAATTCCTTCTCGACTTCCCATTCCTCAAAATATCATTACCCTGCTTGCATTTCCCTTTCCACTTTGACGCTGCTTCAATCATTCAATAATATATTAACGAACATTGATATCTGTTTTTCATAATGTAATATTAAAATATTTTAATCTTAAAAATACTCAGGCCTAACTTTCTTATAAAAATAAAACACCAATAAAGTATGAACAAATATCATGTAGGTTCGTGAGTAATTATTTCAAACCTTAGAGATATACAGAATATAAAATTTTAGGAATAGGTTTGTTTTGCTTTTAAATTTAATAATTTCAATATTATTTCAAATTAAGTTGTTTTCCGAGCAAGGGATGCGTACCTTTTTGACTAAATGTAACTTGCAAGTTGTTCATTCATATGACATAGTAATTTCCACAAGTAACAAGCATTCTATGACAAGATTACAATGGAAAATAAGGGATAAAGCAGTTTCACATTCTTTTCGTAAAACACAACCCTTTCAACTTATATAACAGCAATTATAATAAAACTATGTCATTACCTGGTTAAAAAAATATACAATTAGTCCCTTAATAGAATTTCTATCAGACCAAATTTTATAATCTTGGGCTAAGAAGAAAGATTAGAAGCTTTTGAAATGTGGTGCTACAGGGAATGTTAAAAATCGGATGGGTGGTAAAGCGACAAATGAGGAGATGTTGCGGCAAATAAATGAAGAAAGAAGCATTTGGAACAATATAGCTAAAAGAAGGGACAGACTTATAGGCCACATATTAAGGCATCCTGGAATAGTCGCTTTAATATTGGAGGGACAGGTAGAAGGAAAATATTGTGCAGGCAGGCAACGTTTGGAATATGTAAAACAAATTGTTAGGGATGTAGGATGTAGGGGGTATATCGAAATGAAACAACTAGCACTAGATAGGGAATCTTGGAGAGCTGCATCAAACCAGTCAAATGACTGAAGACAAAAAAAGAAGGGCTACGCGGTTGCGGCCAACTCACGCCTATTCATAAACGTGCCCAAGCATATATGTGTATGCTTGGGCACGTGTGTATACACACACGTATGTGGATCTTAAAACAAAGAAAATACTTTAGCTGGATGATTTTTATACAAACGGCTACTTTTCCATGATTATATAATTTTGTATAATAAAAATAAAATGAATTGAAAAATATTGAAATGGATTCAATAAAAATTTAAAAACTTTATTCAAATAAACAGATTGTTATTAAACTATTGATTAAATGTATTAATATAAAATTTAAACTATTTAAACGTGTGAAAAATTTAAATACTATATTTTATTAGAATAAATATACAATATTTAAGAGTCATATAAGAAGGAGATACCAAATACATTTATTTTTTTCATTTCCGAAATCTAAAAGAGAAATAAGTCCTCAACAGAATTTGCTGGATGGAATGGAGGAATAATAGGAAATATAAAAGGAATCGGGGAATGAATTCGGGTTAAGGGAAGGATATGAGGAGGAAGAGTACTACACACAACAATATCTGAGAAAGGAATCATTTTAGAAAGTGGTTCTTGTTCGGTTCGACCAGTAACCAGCATTCATTGAACAATCTCTAGTAGGACTACTACGGTCAGAGTCCTCCTGAGACAGACAAAAAATGAGTAAGAAAGAGAGAGAGCGCGAGTGAGAGAGTGCGCGCGCGTGTGTGTAAAGAAGGCGAGAGAAAAGAACACCATTTTTATCCGAACTTTTCATTATTTTTCAAATAATAATCTTATTAGATTTTGTTCCATTTATAAGAATTTTCACAAAGTTATTCATTCTGTCCTTATGTAACACAATATTGAATATTATAAAAAAAATTTATTTTCATATTTTACATTAGATTCTCACAAAATCTATTAAGTCCAACAACTTATTTTATATAAGAAAAAACAATGGATCTGAAAAAACAAACGACTTTATATACGTCACGTGACAAAATTAACTATGTATAAGGAAGGTTAAACTTTCTATCACTTGAACTGATCTAAAATTAGGCTTATAAATTCATTACATTTCCCTGCCAACGGTATATAAGGGGTTTATAACGTTAGACGTTAATGATGACAGTAAATTAACCGACATTACAACTGGTAAACTTAAGAGAATTATCTATTACACTGAAAAATTCATTAAACTATGTATTAAAAGCTACATAATTAGTCTATATAAAAAAATATATATTTTGAAATTACTATAGCAATTTTTCATAATACGTATCTGTTATATATAACATAGATCTGTTATATAACGTAGATGTTATATAACATCCACCTAACGTGGATGTTGAGCCCTAAAGTTTCCTTCCAATTCTCTCTCAATCTCTTTTGAGGTTCAATCTCTCAATCTTTCATTTGATGTTATCCCTTCATTTTCTCTTATTTCTATCACCTGCATTATTTCATTTTCTTCATTTCGTAGATACTGGTCAAGATGGAAAAACCTGTTATTATTTCTTCGTAAGTTTTATTTTATTTGTTGCATCGTAACCTTCAACTAAAAATAAATGTTCAATATATAATAAACAATTTATTAATTACAAACACGTGCGCGCGCGCACAAATACACACACGTAAAACCGCATGTGTGTGTGTTTGAGCGTGTGCGCCTGCGCGTGGTTTTCTATTAAAAAAAAATTCTACATATTCGAAGGTTTGGAAATGTGTAAAATTTACTGTAATATAAACCATGTAACAACCAATATTATTAGGGCACACATTCAGTAGTTAATGAATTTAAAAAAAACATCCAAACTGTGCAGTTACAATTCATGAAAATACATACAAATTCATGAAAAATATATTCAAGATAAAAAATTTATTACCACATATTTTAATAGACTTTTTTTCATTTTATTAACTTAATTTCTGTTCTGTACATTGTTTATTCCCTGGATGACATTTCGTTCTTTCTTTCTTTCTTTTAATTTATGGGGAAAAACACAACTAAAATGTATTAAATTTAATATTTTACACTACATATAGAAAATAATATAACGTAGCTATATATATATACTTCTAAATTCAACCTTATAAAAAGTAATAAGAATAATAATACAAAACAAGAAAACAACAAAGAAAATGAAATATACGTAATTTGATATATACGCAAATGCAAATTACAAAGTACAAAAATGCAAAATCAGCATTACACTCGATTTAACAATAATTTTAATCCAGTTTAATAAATAATATCCTTTAATTCAGTAAAGATTTGCTTTGAACAAATTTAAAAGATTTACAAAACGTTCTTTTTTATAGATTAAGAATCCATCCTTACTGTAATTTAATAATGCTCGTAGTTCGTAATTATTTAACAGGAAAAAACTTTATTTGTCATAATAACATTCGTAATTATAATAATTCCACCTTGAAATAATTTTATTTGAATAATAAAATAATAATAATAATAATAATAATGAAGTAAACATCCTTCATTTTTATAACAATTCACTGAAATAATGAATATATATATATAATAAAAAAACTGGAATATTTCTAACATCAACCATTTTTTAATTTTGCATCATTCTTCTCTCATTTGCCATACTCTTAAGTAAATTTTACAAAGGCAAAGATATGAAGGTTACTAATGAGTTTAGACTAGAAAAAACTCTTCTTTCACTTAAAATAAAAAATAAAATGCTAACGTTGTGAAACTGACTTAAAAAAATAAAATCACATAAAACATTTTTATAAAACTGTGAATTTACAGATAATTATTTATAACTAAGGTGGATTTTCATTCTACAAACATTCAAAAATGTTAACCGACTTAAAAAAAAAAATAGAAGAGATTACTGGTCCCATTAAATTCAGTTAAAGCTCCATATTCTACTCTGTGGATTTTTACGGAGTTTTAAGCTATAATTTTTTACAAAAATGAACCAAGCTTTGTTTTAATTTGTAAAGAAAGGTCTTCTAATGGTCCAGTAATGGTTACTTGTAAATTAAAAGGATATATATGGATTCTAAAAAAGAATATTACACGATCAGCTTTGGCGTTTGTTAAGATATAATTTTTTTTTTCTTAAGCATTCCTATTGTAGAGATACGTTAGCAAATTTATTGTTTGCAAATTTGAAAGTATTTTCATGGTGAAAAAGCCTTCGCCGACACATAATTTCTAAATGACCTTCATAAGGCTTTTAAAATTTTTAACATAGCGTTTCACAACCTCGTGATCGCAGTGATGTGAAAGGGGTTTGCAAAATTAGCCTACAACTTTACACGTAAACAATGAAATTTACACGTAATGAAATTATTTTATGAGAAAAAGTAATTTTTCTTTTTTGAGGCTTTTAAGGTCACAGTGGACCACTTTAGTCAACTCTGGTTTGTTTTTTTCTTTTTCTTCTTGATTGTTAACCAATACTTCTTCATTCTGTCAGTTCTTGCTTTTTTGAGTTCTTTTGAACAAACCCTCGTTGTTGTTTTCTTTTCTTTAATTTTAAATCTGGAACTTGCTTCTTTTAGTAATTTTATATTGTCAGTTTTGTTTAGTAAATGTTCTATTGTGATTTCTAGTTCTTGACATCTTGTTTAATTTTGATGATCCATGTCGGTATTTTGGACATTTTTCAGTATTCCTCGACCAGTTTCCTGACGAGCCTGTTCGGTTCTGTTCTTATTATGTGTCCAAAGAAGGGATTCTTTTCTTTCTAAAGTAGTCTAGGTTTGTTATGAGTCTCCATTCTCCCCAATCAGAAAGTCGTGTTTTATTTATGCATGTTCTTAGAATTCTTCTTGCTATTCTTTGCATCTCTGCTGAGAAGGAAATTAAGGATCTTAGTCTGAAGAGTGTTTCGCTTCCATTTGACATTATAGGTCTGATTACAGAGTTGTAATATTTGAGTTTGGTATCTACTAAGATGCATTTTTTGTTATAAAATAATTTATTATAAACATTTTACGTTCATAAAAAAATAAATTTTTTACATATGTAAAAAAATTAATTAAAGAGATAGTTGTATTTGGTTTTCATTTAAAAGTTCCTCCATACGTAGATATGTGTTAGAAACGCAGAAGTAAATTGTTTTCAACTGATAAAGACGATTCCTATATTTATTTTTTAGCGCAACCGTAGACGATAAACCCTTATCACAGAAGTAAGACATGGGGAAAGGGATAAATATTCTCAATGCTTCTGTGACTAAATTTCCATATTCACTTCGACCATCAAACCAAAACGTATCCAAATCGTCGGATGTGGATTGTAGTTGTAACGTTTTATCGGCAGTCATTTCTACCAGATGAACTGGTCGTGAATCTTAAAGGGTAACTTCAACAGTGTTTTCACTAAATGAATTCAGTACCCATCTCAAGTCGTTTAAATGCGAAGATACATTGGCTACGTAAACCAACAGCAAAATATACTCATTACTCTGTAAAAACATTGAGAATGGCTTTTTTATCCTGGAAAAATATATTAATTCATCTATCAATTCCAATAATTGGGTTAACATTAACCCCCGCCATAATCATTTGACGTCTGTACGGAAAAGATGAAATTTTTCCTTTTCGCCTATTTCATCGCATAGTTTAGCCTAATCTGTAATGACTAACTTTTAATAAAATTAATCACTTTTACAGGTTTAAAAAAAATCTGTTTGTGATTTTCCAGCCCATTTTTTATGGCAAGAGTATGTCTGTGAAAGAAGCAGCGCTCTTGGAAGAAGACGATCTTTTCATTTTTTAAGAAATCCAGTCTTCTTTTTCTGTTATCGCCTGCGCCATCATTTCATACAGCAATAAATTTTGTCCGATGTATGTTACAGATTTAGCAGCTTGATTAAAATAATCAAAAATATATCGCCCTATTGCATAACTAATTATTGATTTACAAAACAACGTATTCTCCTTGGTGGATCTATCCCTACTGCATACATATCTCAAAAAAAATAAGAACTGAGAAATGTTTGCCCACTTTTGTTGTAAATTGAATACTAAAAAATTCACTTTAACTTATTTGCTGAATTATCTGATTGCGAATATCGGTAGCCATGTTACCGATTCGCCTTGATATTGTGTCATTAGAAAACGGATTTTTTTCAGAATTTTGCTTCTTCCACGCCTATTAAAATATGATCATATGAATTACAGCAATCAATATCAGGTTTTTATGTGATTGTATGGGATTTGGGCATCTTACCTACTATTAATGCAACGAGATAAGACACTACAAGTGTACTTTTATCAGAATTGCTTGATTTACAAATAGAAAGCATGTTGATTTCCCAAAGTATGCAATTTTCTTACGAAAAATTCAAAGGGTTTGCTTTTATGATCTGGACGTTTAATTTCAAATCATTGAATTAATTTTGATGGCTTCATGCTTACATCGAGGAGGACTTGAAAGTAAATAACGCACTGTGGCTTTCCATCCAATGAGGTAAAACCATAATTTAAACAACTGTCATTGTATAGTTATCTTGTTTTTTACCAATCGATTCACTGGATGTAGATGGCTTACTTCGTTTTTTTATTGAATTTACCATTTTGCATAAGAATTTAATTGAAAACAAACAAATTAAAAACATAACACAGAAGGTTGTCTCTCTTCAGAAGTCGAAATTTTTTTCTAGTGGAATTGTCAAGCGGAAAGAAAGGGATCAATCTGCGGCCATGCGCGCAACTATTACTATCCTAATTTGTTCTAGCCTTAAATCAACACTGTATAATTCATCTTAGAGATATTATAACAAATTAAATCCGCGATATTCTTTTTTTCACTCGGTACTTTCGCATTCCAAAAGGCTTTATGTTACGATGAATAGCAATCTCTTTTTTTGTAAGATACGTTTCCTTTATTGTTGTCAATGAACATATATCTTTTTTTATGATTTGGTGTCATACAATTTTTTGAGGTCTGCCCAAATAGTAAATAAAAATAAAATGAAACCAAATTTAATATGTAAATAATAAAAACTTTTCTCAAACCACACAAGAAAAAAGAAATCATATTCTTTTAATTTCGATTTTCTTTAAGTCGGGAAAAATTAAAAACTAACAAGTTGTTTGGGGGTTTGCGTTTTACAAGGTGTCAACGATAATAAATATAATTTAAAAAATAATGTTCCTTATATATATATATATTAATTTTATTTAAAGCGAATTTTAAAGATAATTTTATTAATTTGTTAAAACTTTAATAAATAAACAAACATTAAAATATTGCTTACATCTATTTAAATATCTAAAGTTTGGATAAGCGGGTTAATAACTAATCAATAAAAAATTTATATATATTACAAATAATAACATCTTGACTATTTTAACTATAAAAAGGATATTCTTTACGTCCCAGAAAATATAAATTGAAAGAGTAGATTACGTTTCATCCAATCAGATGAAGCGAGGAAAAAGCTTTAAAACTTTTCAATGAGAGATCAAAAGTTTAAACTACAGAATATCTAATTTATTTATAAATATGATTATTTTATATTATACATTTTCTTTTTTTATTTCCCTATCTGTACTTTCTATGATTAAATCAAACTGTAATAAATAAGATGTATTTAAGAAGGAACGCAACTGAGAAATAACTAAGACAACTATTCAATTAAAAATAATTATCTATTTTTATTGACTCAAAGGTAATGGTTTTTAGAGTAAATATTTTTATCTTTGTGAATGATAATTAAGAAATAAAAGATTATTTCAGATCAGGTAATTTAATCGCCAGATTTTCTAAGAAAACTTCTAAGTAAAATAATAAACATACATAATAAATGATGGAATCAAGAATTTTTAATTAATCTTATATGCGGAATATTATACTAAATTTAAATTTTACTGATAAATTTTCACATATTTCCTTAACTATAAAACTAGATTAAAAACCTATAACAATTACTTATCATTATTTTTTTTTTATACTATGATTTTCCTATTTTCACAAGAAGAGCTAAAACATTTCTAATGAAAATTCTAAGTGAATAAATGATATACTAAATTAAATAGTTAGTACCTTTTAGGGTTAATTCGAAATATTACTTTGTTTTTCGTTTTGCCTTTTTTTAATTCACTTATCTAGAAGATAAAAAATATCACCAGTAATTTTATAAAATTACATTTTTTTAGATTCTGAAAATGACTTAGAAACTACGTTATAACGGCAATCAGGAATTTTTTTTAATTAAGTAAAAATTTCGAATAATATTTAAAAAGAAATTAAATGTAAACAAAATTTTATAAAAATATATATAATTTCGAAGGGAGTTTTCCATTTTCTTGGTAAATTATATTTTTTTGCAGATGATAAATACTTAGAATACAACTTTGACAATTAATTTTTATAGATAAAGAATGAAATAAATAAATTTATTACCAGTTTTCCTCAAAAGCGAACATTGTTTAATTGTAATTAATACATGAGCCTGGTCGGAAAACCTGTTTATTTATTTATATTTTATTATTTTTTCTTTGAAATTTCTTTCTAATAAAAAAAAATTAAAATAAAAATTAAATTTAAAAAAAATCTGAAAACTTTTGTTATGAGATTTTTCTAGAATTTTGTTAGAGATTCTCTTTATGGGTTATTACCAAGAAAATGAAACTGTAATAGCACAGGAAAGTTTTATAACCGGATTAAAACTAAGTAATCAGCGAGTTTCTAAATGTTAAAATAATCTAATTAAACAAATGGTAGAAATTGAAAGAATATAAAAATGAAGAGTTTTTGGCAAAGAAAAAGAAGTTAAAAATTGGAACGTGGTGCTAAGAAGGCCAAAATTGAAAAGAAAGCTTAAATTTATTATTTTTAAATATTAAAGACAAGAGTTGTATTACAGTAAGGTGAAATAAGCATTATTAAAAACAACTACAGAAAATATTCAATAATAATTAATTTCTTTTAAAAATATTGTACACCAATACTTTTAATAATTCATAAATTTATTAAATATGTGTTTACTTTAAAACATAAGCATATGGAAAGTTGGAAAGATCAAAATAATTTTGCTCTTTTCTTATGACGTTGTACGGTAAAACTGTTACAGGAATCAAGTAAGTAAAAAAGATGTAAAGAAGTATAAAGTTTGGATTTTCCACAAGATATACATACATACACACACTCGCGTACATTAAGGGTATTGGCCGTAAAGAAAGTTTGATTTAGTACGCTTTTCTATCGATATTAATTCTTAACGGCTAGAAGGAGAAAGGAAAACTTGCCAAATAATTTCTTCCTTAACATAAACTACAGCCCGTGTTTATAAACGCATGAAAAAACACGCACACACATACACTCAAACAAGAACTAGGGTAAATTTATTAAGGTAATCTATCGACATTTTCATATTTGTTTCCTTTAAATAAATTTACTGGAAATAAGCCTATGAGACAAGCGCTTCCCTTCTTTTTTTAAAAAATAATAAAATATTATTAATTTTTTAATACACCGAGAAAAAATATATCGTTCTTCTGTTAATGTAACTCGAATAGTAACACTAAGAAAAAAAAATTCATTAAACGTATCATCCTTTATATTATACATCCTAATCTGCACTTGCAATCAAGTGCAGTAGTGAACGATAAGCATCAAGGTCCGTCCATGAGATGAGAGTGATATGAAATGTAAGTGAAATGTAGTGTTGTTCTAATTCAGGCCGACCATTCCTGAGACGTAAGGTTAATTGAAATCTAGTATGGTCTAGTATTAAAATCCCTATAAAAATAACTAAGTGTTACTAGGATTTTAACCTCAGAATCTTCGACATCGCAAATCAGCTGTTAAACAACCGATTTGCGACGATTACTAGACCAACCCGGTAGGCTAATATATAGATGAAAATAAAAATATCAAAGTACAATTGATTTGTTAATTAATTGACAGAATATTCTGTTTCAACATGAATTTAACTTGTTTATTTTTCTTTAGATTTTTTTTTGGATGACGTTCCAGATTAAAATTAAAGAAGACTTATTAACAATTTGAATGCTATTAAGAAGTAAAATTTATTATTTTTGATCCAATATAAAAGGTACTTAAAGTTTTTGAAAATTTTGGTGATAATTTAGCTTTGAATTATTTAATAAAAAGAAACAACCCGAATTTTTTAAGCTTAATTTTATTTTTAGTTTGTTAATGTATATATATTTTTTTTACCTAACCTAGCTAAATTGAATGTAAAGTTTATTTGAGTGATATATTAATTTGTTTTTCAAAACGTTTTCAACGGTAGTGCCGCTTTTTCTGAATTTTTTTTTAATATTCATAAACAATGGAAATGATACTAAGCATATCATGGCCGCCATTTTGTAATTTGCCAAGTTATTTAAGTCCTGATTTTTTGCTAATTTTAAAAATGTATTACCAAGATGCTTACTAAATATTAATGCGATTCGTCTATCCGAACTTGAGATATAACTTATTATATAAAAATAACAAAATGGTGGACAGGGCGAGAACGAAGGAGAATTGTCATTTTTCCTAAGGACATTTTTGTTTAGTTTTGCAAGTAGAATCCGAAAAAGTATAGCCAGCCCACCATTTTAGAGACACTCTATGTATGTATGTATGTATGTGTGTGTGTGTGTATATATATTTTTTTTTAATAAACAAATTATACTTTTAAAAATTAAACAGAAAAGGTAGATATCAGCTTTGTTTTTCAACTTTTCTACTCATAAATTTTTTTTTAACCTTTCAACTTTGAAGTCAAAATTGATTTTTTTAAATTAATTTTTAAAATAAGAAAATTATTTTGGCTGACCCCAATTTTTAATTTTTACTGTAAAATAAATTACAATATTCATTTAAAAAATTTTTTAAATCAACATTTTTCAATTAGCTAAAAATATTGAGTTACTTTTAATTGCATTTTATGATAATGCAGATTCCATATGTATGATTTGATTGTGTAAACTTTTATAACTTTTTATTGATTCAGTAAATCAATCTCTTTTTTTTCATTAGATGAAATAATAACTTAGATTGTAAAGTAAATATAATTTTCAATTTTGTTTGTGAAGGGGGTTAAATTTTAATCAATATGCAAATACAGTTTCCTCTAAATAACATTGTTACCGAAGCGTTTTTCATTCTATCAATATGTTTGTTATTCTATATTTTGCTGAGGCTATTCAACGACCTTAATCCCATCATAATTTTATTTTTAAATGTCTTGAAAATATCAATATTGTTAGGGAAAAAAGTGCCAAGGTTTTGAACCCTATTAGTAATCTCGTCTTTTCTGAATCATTTCTCAATGTTTCTCAAATAAATCTCTCAGTAATTTTACCTTCCTAACATTAAGTTTTGTGGAATGCACTAAGTGTTCCACACAGTATATGATTTCTAAGGTGAATATTTCTTCTCAGTCTGTCTGCAATACAATATTTTCATCGTAACATTAGGTACTGATGATGTTACAACAATAAAATAGATTTTCAAATTTTAAAAACCTTGATATATTTTTTTATTTTTGTAAAAATAAAAGAAAAGAAAAAGGATATAAAGTAAGCTTTATTTTTAAGGTTTTAAGCAATTTGTTGTTTTGTAATCACGAAAGTGGTATTTAATTATGGTGTTATTTTAGATCCGAATTAAGTTTCCTTCAAAGACCTCAAATTCCTTAATGTTCGGTGTAAGAGCAATCAATAGAGACCAGTTTTTTGAAGAAAAGTGATAAAACATAGTTGAAGAAATACACAAAAACCACATTTAGTATAGAACATATCGATAGAGATAACGCTTAACTGGCCTAATGAGATGCAGAAAGAATCTTCATAGATGAGATCACGGAAAAGAGGTGATGGAATCCCGGATATGAGATGATGATCCCGGATAAATGGTAGGTTGCTTTTCTCCATAAATCGTTTGTTAAAAAATAATTTAGTTGCAGTAGCATAATAAAATGTTATTAAAAAATGAAAATACCTTCTCCTTCATATTAACTGATAAATATTGGTTGGGATATTAATAAAGAGGTAACATTACAAGTAAAAGAAAAAGTATATATATATATATATATATATATATATATATATATAAAATTAATATATTATGTTGTCATGTAATCTTCTAATACGAGTACATAAAACTACTTATACTGGAATAATGCGAGAAAAACACGTACCGCATAAGGGAAAATTCTGAATATCAGAGAAATAAACTGATTCTTTAGTTACTATTTATGACTGCCATCAGAGTAACCTTAAAAATTTACATTCATAATCGTTAATAAAATAATAAACTGTCATATTTTTATATAAAACTAGCCGGTCAGGGCTAGCTTCGCATTCCCGATCGTCTAGCCCAGGGTACTCCGCTTTCTGAACCCCCACGCAATTGTTATCCTCATAGTTGTAAGAATATTAAATATTTTACAGAAATTCATTGAAGAAAAATTAATTTGTCATTTTACTTTATTATATTTCTGTTGTCATGGTTACAGAAATATAATGATGTAAAGGGGCCTCAATCTATGGCTTAAAACATTTCCTGGGATAACAAAAACATATTCTCAAAATTTGAAAGCAATCGATCGGTTGATTGGTTCTCGCGTGATGCAATTACAAACAAACAAACAGACAGAAAAACTTTTGCATTTATAAGATTACAGATTCATTTTTTTTTAAATATTTTATTTCGTATTCTTGCTTTCCTTCAATCGACTCTTTATTTACTTTATTTTTTGTGTAAATTTATTTACACAAAATGTAGCATTTGAATGATTAAGTCATTTTTCACCAGTTTCTTTCTTTTTCGATGCATTTGTTCCAGTGGTCCTTAAACTTGCGTATTCCCTCAAAGACACACAAAAAAAAAACTATTTTGTCTTCTTCCGTAATTCAGTTTTCTTTTCCAAGTATCCTTTGTCGTCGTTTCTTCAGTCTTATTCATATCAACCCGGTGGGTATTTTGGTTTTCGGTAAGTTGCCCAATTATTTATGCAACGCATCTCGCATTTATTTGTCTGTAGACAATTTATGATCTCGTAAAGCATCTTTGAGCAGTCCAAAGAGTGATTAGAAGGGACAAAATCTGAGCTGTAGACGGGGTTTCCAGCACCTCGAACCCAAGTGGATAATGGTTTCTACGGTTTGGCCGGCTGTATGTGGACATGCATAGTCAAGAAACAGCACTTACTTACCATTAAGAAGTTATATTTACACAATGAAGTACATATTCTTGTATATTATATCGCAATTAATAGATTTTTAAAATTATCAAATTATAGAAATAGTAAAATGGCCGACCAGTAAAATAGTAAAAATGGCTGACCAATAGTGAAATGTAGCAGACCAGTTGAATTACGTATATATATTAATTCATAAAGTAAAAAAATTCGTCACAAATCTTCAGTTTTAGTAGAAAATGATGATATAAGTTTTAAACTATTTTTACAGTTTTTTCTCTTTAAAGTCGCAAGAAAATCCGAATACAAATTTAACAGTTTCGAAACTGTGTTTTCAAGAGCTTTTATCTGATATTCCAAATTTTTAACAATTTTAGTTTTCCTGCGTGGAAAAATGTCACCATGTGTTCGTTATTAATGTGAATTATTCGAAAATCATGATACGATATATAATAAAGATGAATCAGCTGTTTCTAGTTTTGTTAGAAATTTCGTTATCTAAGAAATAAACCGACATTGGACCAACCGACCGATTACTTTCAAATTTTCAGGATACATTCGTGTTATTCCAGGAAACGTTTAAGCCATCGAGGATCTAGCCCCCTTGGGAATTAAAATATTATAGATAATCATTAAAGAAATAAAAATTAATCCTTTTATTCCATTATATTTCTGTCACCATGGCAACAACAATCAAACGAAGTATTAATTCACTGGCTAATTCGTTTTTCTGGATGAATATCTATAAAATATTTAATATTCAGACTATTATAATTACTAACTACTATTTTGTCTTCCGTAATTTATTTTTCTTTTCTAAGTATTTGTAAAGTCTTATACATCCTTCGTCGTCGTTTCTTCAGTCTTATTCATACCTACCCGGTGGGTTTTCTTCAATCTTATTTCTCTTAAAATCTTATTGAAAATCTTTAATTTTATTCTTCTTCCTTTCATACAGTTTTTTCAATTTTTTTTCATTATGCCTCTAAGAAGGATCGAATCTAGGACGATCATCAATTGCCCCTAAGCTACCCGGATTGAACGAGAAGAAATCAAAGAGGAAAGAGATCAGCGTCTGGAATTTAACGAGTATATAAATGCGAAAGTTTCTCGCAACCATGAGAATAACGAACGCGTTGGGGGTCCAGCTAGTCGAACGCATCTGATTAGCCGGTAGCGGCTAGTATACGTACATATATCTTATATATATATATATAAATAAAAGTGAATGTTTGTTAGTTTATCTCTTTCTCCCGTATACGTTCCTATACCATTCATCCGATTGCAATGAAACTTTCGTGAGTTGTTGTGTAGACGGCCGTGAAGGTTTCTGAATTAGTTTGGACCCGCAAGGTGACGCGGTGGTCTAGATATTTAAAAAAAATTGTATTTGTGGTCCAATTTAGCACGTATTCAGGATATATATTAGTTACATGAAAACAAATATTAAAAAATAAATAAAAATGGATCCGCTAGGTGGCGCTGGGGTTGAGATATTTCGAAAAATTGTATTTATGGTTCGTATTCAGAATATATATTAGTTACGTGAAACGAAAAAGTTTTGCAAAAAAATGGACCTGTTAGATGTTTCTGGGGTTGATATGTTTAGAAAAATTGTATATATGGACCGGTTTGGCTCATGTTCAGAATATATATTAGTTATGTAAAAAGAAAATTTTTTGAAAAACTATATCCGCTAGGTGGTGCCGATGTTTAGAAATTTACGAATAAAACAAACAGATGTTCTTCTATTGTGTATCCAAAAGATATGTGTCGGCTAAAAACTAAAAAACTACTGGACTGATTTACTCGCGGGAAAAAGGGAAAATCAGGTAAGGAAAAAATCAGAAAAGGGGGAAAGGAAGTAGGGAAAATGGAAATAGTGAAAAGGGGAAAAATCGGAAAGGGTAATAGGGGAAAAGTGGAAGGGAAAGGTGAAAAGGGATAATTGAGAGGCTAAATTTTATTTTAGGTTCCGTAATGTTAATTTTTTTAATGTTTTATGAAACTTGCAATTGTGTTCATTTAATCTATTATATACACAATTCTAGCAACAGCGAAGCATTTCTGAGTCTGCTAGTATATATATATATAAATTAATTAATTACAACAGAATTTGAAATCGTATTTTGATTAAAACCTGTTGTACAATAAACATTATAAGCTCAAATTAGGCTGTGTTATATGTGATAAATTTAATACTATATACAATTTAATTTGAGAACAGTTTTTAATGGATAATTTAACGGTAATGAAAAATTAAATTTAGTATAATGTAATTTTTATTAATGGAAAGTATAAAATATTAATTATTTAAAACACTTATTATTAATTATTTATATTAATTATTATTATTAATAATTAATAATTATTATTATTATTATTAATTATTATTATTATATTAATTATTTAAAACACTGCCTAAGCCTTTGTGCATATTTTATAATGACCATATCAGTCAAAAGCGGCTGACAATAAATTCTCATAATAGACATTTTAGTTTATTTTTAACTAACTGGAGGGCTAATTTAGGAAATCTGAACTTAAAACAAATATTATGTTTTTCAGTTTTTTTTTTCTAACAGAAAATATTGTTTAATTTTATTATGATGTTACTAAATTTAATTTACCTTATTAAATGATATTCAAATAAATAAAAAAAATAATCAGTTTTAACATTATCATTGAATAAAAATGAAAAATGAATGACAGGAAACAGTTAAAAAAAATATATATACTGAAAAATATAATACTGAATTTACTGAAAGTAATTATTTTTAAAAAATTTATGCAAATAAACTTTATACGGCCTGAAATGAAAACCTATTTCATTACTGATGAGGTTAATTATAACTGATATCATCAGCAAGTGTAGAAGAAATTTTATTTACATAAAAATAATTACAATTACGCTTCATTCTTCAAAAATGATCTTGATCAGATTCCTTAACCTAAGAGACTTTTTTTTCTTTCCTGTTTAGCTTCCGGGAATCACCGTCAAGTATTACTTCAAAGGAAGAATAAGGATGATATGTACGAGTGCAAGTGAAGTGTAGACTTGTACAGTCTCAGTTCGACCATTTCTGAGATGTGTGGTTAATTGAAACTCGACCACCAAAAAAAACCGATATCGACAATCTAGTACTCAAATCGGTATAAAAGTAACTGCCTTTACTAGGATTTGAACGTTGGAATTCTCGACTTCGAAATCAGCTGATTTGCGAAGACGCGTTCACCATTAGACCAACCCGGTGGGTTAAACGCATAGGTTTATTCTCTTTAGAGTATTTCCGGTATCTTTAGGGATATGACACATGGCTACTACTCTTTCATCATTACTTCCAACAGCGGAAATGACGTTTTTCGTTCTTTTCAAACTCTAAAATATTTTATAGAGGGATGATTAATATTAGTTACATGAAACTTCCTTACGTGACTAAAACTGAAATCTTTTTGACTAATGACACTAACTACAATCCTTATGAAAGTTTAATATTAAATACGATGTAATTCCATCGGTGTTATAGTAGCAATTCTGAAAAAAAAAATTCGCTGGAAAAATGTTTGGGGCATATCAAATATATTATATATATATTTTTTTTTTAAATATAGAATTCAAACTATTAAGAATACTAATATTCAGTAAATTTAGTATTAAGATTAGCTTAATAATGATAATTCAATACATCATTGCTAAAAAGTTTCTTTGCTTTGGAAACTTTCCGATCGTATCTTGGAATTTTTTCATATTGTTAATTTTTACACATATTCATATTTTAAATACCGGACGATTCAAAAAGAACTTTAAAACACAGAATTAAAAATATCAGAATTTAATGAGATACAATTTTATTAACTTAAAATTCGATTGAGGATTCATTCCATAGAAAAACACATCAAGTTCGTCAACCAACATTCACTTTGGTTCGATATAGCTTCATTTGTAATGCGTGATATCCCACCTGATGTCGATTTCATTTCAGACTGTAGTCAACAAGTCGGGCCTTATTTCTGCAGTTGCGGCATAATTCGAAGTCTTGGCTCAAAAAGATCGGCAGGTAAAGAAGTTACATTAACCCGATCTTTAATGAAACCCCACAAGAAAAAAACTAGCGGGGTCAAATCTGGCCGTGCAATTGGACCTTCACGACCAATCTACCAACCTGGGAATCGATTATCAAGAAACTTTCGAACATCTAGGCGGTAGTGAGGAGATGTCCCGTCTTGCTGATAATAATCCAACTTGGTAATCATCGTCTAACTAAGAAATTAGAAGATTTCGAAGAATGTCCAGATAAACCATACCATTTACGGTTCCCTTCTGGAAGAAGAATAACCTGCCTCAACGAAGGTTTGGTGTCAAGAGTAAATTGTATGCCTACTAGGAGGCTCCCTACTGTACTCTCTACGAAAATTACTTGGAACTTCAGGTGCTGACTGCAAATCGTGAAACCAAAACATACAGCGAGCACGTTCTGCACCAGTAAATACATTCATTTTTAACAACACTAGTGACAGCGTTGGTGGCCGAATTCTGTACTGATGAACAAGGTGAATCAAAACGTGATGTGTTTTGCTATGAAATGGACCGCAACCGAATCTGTAAGATATCTAAATAAATTATTTTTTTTATAAATTTGTGAAGTCCTTTTTGAATCGCCCGGTATTTATTTATTCATTTTACTATGACAATATTGGAAGGGCAGGTAGAAGGAAAAAATTGTGTAGGCAGGCCACGTTTGGAATATGTAAAACAAATGGTTAGGGATGTAGGATGTAGAGGGTATACTGAAATGAATAGACTAGCACTAGATAGGGAATCTTGGAGAGCTGCATCAAACCAGTCAAATGACTGAAGACAAAAAAAAAAAAATATGACAGGGTGATACCCAATTATAATTACTAAGATAATGATAATAAATGTCGTAGCGTGTAAATATAATCAAAACAAAATTCCATTGAACACATATTTATTAAAAATAATCAGCAATTAATAAAACTGTCCTAATTTCAAAAATAATTTTTTTGTATTGCTATATTATGAAAATACATAATATATTACAGGCTAATGATGATGATGATGATGAAAGTCTAGTATACCTGACCGGCGAAAATTATTTAATAATCTACGCATAATGTAGCCTTGCTGACGTTAGAAAGACTTAGAAACATTTAAAAGGCGTTTTGAAGAGACATTTCCACTGCAGCGCCCCATGGCGGCTTATAACCGTAAAACTAATCTAAGAACCTGCTCTTAGGTAACACCTATGTAATTCAAAAAACCGTAATCGGTGAAACTGCAGTCAATAAATTCGAAATCTAATAGTTTTTGAGCAAAATGGTAACAGACGTATGCACAAATATACACACAACCTACCCCAAACCCATATACCGTCTCCGTTCCGTCGTGAGTAATAATGACTCGTCATAAAAAATGCTAATGTAGGGTTATTTGAAATGGAATAAATCTTAAAAACAATTACATTAGATATTTATTGTTATTATTAATGTATTAGATTAGTAATTTCGTAAGATAATCACAAGGTTATGTTTTCTTTACGTTTATTCCTCGTTTATAAACAAAACTTTTTATTACATCCTTCTTTATCTATTCCCGTATATTTTTGCATTACCACTTAACTCTGTAGTTGTGCTCAATAATGCTCCATTTCATTATTCACTTCATTTCTCCAAAAGTCAATTCTATGAAAGCGTAACTGAAGTACTGAGTAACGTAAATTTATTATTTAAATCATTTATTTTGAGATTGGAAATGCCGACAACATAATCCCAACTAACAAAAATAAATGACATGACAGATAAAATATTTTAATCTTGCACTCATTTAAGAATTACCATCCTAAAATTCTGAACTGAATCTATTTGAAAATAACTAATAGTGAACTTTGTTGAGAAGCAGAACATAGAAAACACCTTAGATTCTGAAGTAGTTCGTTTCAAAATGAATATCGGGGTTTTATGTAATATTTCTCAAGTTTCACGTACATTGATTAATCATACATGAAACAAAAGGGCAAGTCAAACAGTTTTAGCTTCACACAAACTCATAAACTGCTTCCTGTACCTTCCACTTAAATGTTAATAGCAAAGATGGCGATCCCCCAACAGAAAGCATTCTGTGTTTTACAGTTTGCAAAATGTGAATCTGTAATTACCGTTCAACGTGCGATCCGTTGTGATTCCCCGAGTACAGTAACATTCGTAGTTGGTGTAAACAATTTCTTGTAATGGGAAGAGTACAGGACGACCGAGTTTGCCCGAAGACAATGTTGAACGTGTAAAAGAATATTTTGCGCGTAGTTCTAATTCTCTTGTCCTAGTTCGTTGATGCGAATAAATTTTAAGTTTTTTTTTTTTTTGGTCTCGCGCCTCCCCTGGACCGCTCTGTGGTATTACGACTGTGTGGTATTACGCCACCCAGGGGAGTGTCTGTTTTACTCTAATGAGCCTCCTCACCTACCGTCTGTAAGTCCGGCATGGCAGGTCGGCTCACCGGTCAGCTCTTTTGAGAGAATTTCCTAATTGCCCAACTTTTCCCCTCCGTACCTGAATAGTCGTAAAGTGAAGACGGGTCTTTTGCTGTTATTTACGAAAATACTATTACCCTTTGGCGTCCCCAGTGGATCACTGGAACCGACACACCTAAGCATGCCGGCCCTCACCACTGGTGCTGTCCACCCTACCCTACTGTCAATATCCAAGTCTCCTTTCATCAGCCTCCTTACTTGTTATCACTTTCCTTGCGTATTGGCTAACCCTTTTCCATTGTGATTCACTTTGCAACATATATTCAGTTATTTCGACAGGCGTTTTCCCCATTATACCACTATCGATACGAAGCGATCTCCATTTATTGCAAGAATAAAACGTTTGCTCTGCTGTATCTGTCCCGGAACAGTACATACATATTGGTTCCTGCCTTCTGTTCAACTTGAATAAATAATGACAAAAGCTTCCATGTCCAGTGAAGTACTGAGACAAATAATAATCTACTTCACCAAAGCTTCTAGTATTCCAACTTTTCAAGTTAGGTATCAGTTGTTTGGTACGTTTAGCTACCCGTTCTTCATTCCACCTAACTTGCCAGCATTCTAAAAGTCTGTCTTATACCTCTTGGATACCTACTCCTTGTGCTCTCTCTGTGCGATTTAGCGCCATAAAATTTATCGGCGGATTTTTCGATAAGACACACAACGCCTTGTAGGAGACTGTTGTGTAGGCCGATACTACCCCGAGCAACAGTCTCCTATGGACACGCACTAGCCTCCCTAGAGTTCTCTTTATTCCAAGAGCAGGTGACCAAACCGGCACCGCATACAACAAAGAAGTAATTTACTTTTTGAGGATTTTGGCGCCTTCTTCGTTGAAACTACATTTAATTACAACTATATTTAACTACATTTAAACTGTGTCATTTTTTCTGCATAATTAATGTCTGTAACCAGACATTAATTATATGCTGTGTAAATTTGCAGCTTTTTTCTAAGGTAACTCCCAAGTATTTTAGGCTATTCACCTCTGATATCTTTAAGTCATCTACCACAATTTCAGGTGAGTCTAACTCTCTTTTTCCGGTGAACATTAAAATCTTACACTTCTCTACCGATAATTTAAGTCCTGCAGTTGTTAACCATTCTTTTATCATATGGATAGCTCTATTAGTTTTCTCCTGTACCTCTAATATTGTTCTACCCTGCACCAAGACAGCGAGGTCGTCAGCATATGCAATTACATCCACCCCCTGTGGAAACTCCAAACTTAATATGTCATCGAAGGCCAGTACCCATAACAACGGTCCGAGTACCGACCCTTGAGGCACACCACACTTTAATTGAAACACAATGTTATCATTTTGTGTATCCACTATATATGTCCTATCTGTCAGATATTCTTTTATTTGCCTGCGAAGATAAGGACTAACACCCTTTTCCACCAATGACTTATTAATGCTACTCCAACGGATAGTTCCGAAGCATTTTTAACGTCTAGAGACGTGAACAGAGGAATTTTCCTTGTCCTCCATGTTCCACTTTTAACATCATTTGCCCATTGCATTACCTTTTGAATTGCTTGCACCGTGGATCGGCCCTTCCAAAAACCGTACTGTTTTGGGCTTATACCAGCACCTTCATTTATTTCAGCTATAATACGACTTGCAAGCATTTTTTCGACCATCTTCCCCATGGTATTTATCAAACTTGACGGACGAAATTCTATATTAGCAACATCACTTTTGTTTTTAGACAGAAAAACTACCCTAGTTTGCTTCCAGCTTTAAGGGAAGGTTTTATTCTCTAACCCAAAACTAGATGCATCTAACATTTCCCACGGCATTTTTCTAACTAATCCTTTAAGTATCGCCGCAGGTATATTATCAGGCCCTGGTCTCTTTCTGTTGCCCAGCTCCATAACTGCTATTTTTAATTCCTCCGTAGTAAATCTTCTCTCTTCGCATTCAATTATAGTAACATCTTCCTCTTCGCAACCAGGGAAGAGTTCAGCTAGTTGTGCCTCCGCTTGCAATCTAGTTAATATTGGCAAACGCCTTCCAAATCTTTTCATAACAATTTTGTATGCTTCCCCCCCAAGGGTTATCATCCAATTCTCCGCAAAGACACTGCCAATGATTTCGTTTTTCCCTTTTAAGTTCTGTTTAATTTAATTCTCTTCTTACTTCCAAATACCTTTGGGTCGCCTCGTCATAGCCACTGCCACCAATTCTTCTTAATCTTTGTTTTTTCCTTCTCGCTTCTTGCAAACTTTGCCGCAGGCATCTTATTTCCTTCGTCCACCAATATACTGAACACTTCCTAGCACCCTTACGTACAACTCTATCCATTTCATAATGAATTATGTTAGTCAAAGCCTCTGGAGTGCGATCATTTATATTTATAAACCTGGTTGCAGTGTTTTCCACAATCTCATTTATCTGATCAGATGTTATCCTCGGGAGTGGCAACTTTTCCTTGACCCTGAATTCAGAATAATTAATGTTCAAATAGGTGGCGAAATGATCACTGGCTACATCATACGCCAATACACCCCAACTCTTCGTCCCACCTATTATCTAAAATTGTTAGATCGAGGACTGAGGAAATCGATGAAAAATCGAATTATTCTTGTTATGTAAGAAACTGATACAATTAACACTAAAATGACATCTATATTTGAATATATTCTCTTCTATTCGTAAATGCAATTAATAAGTCAAAGTATAATAAAATCTCTAACTTCTAAATATAAATAAAACTGAATATAACTTCTAAAATGATAAGTCAAAGAAATAGTATTTTATAATGTAACCGAAAATTAATCATTAATTTATTTAATAATATATACGGTATTTACAATTTCTGATAACTAAACGAACAGTAAAATGTGTTATTCAAACGTTTCCTCACTATCGAATAAATTCCCAATGCTGGCAATAATGACATAGCAAGTTTCCGTCTCTGCTGTTAACTAGTGCAATGTTATATAAATAGTACTGTACATACATATACGAGTACTTAAATTTATACAGATATATCAATAGAACGTTCTCTCCCATATTGCTATTGGGGTAATCTAATAAATTCTGCTTCGAGTAAAACGATCTTTGTTGTATTACCTTATTATAAGTCAACTAGTATAGAAAGTCTGGAATTGTAATCTCCCATTGGAGTTGATTAAACAAAGTGGATATGGGTGAAATCCGTATTATAGAGTAATATTAAAGCGCACTTAATACTCTGTTTTAATCTATAAAAATTTACTATAAAATTAATCTCATAATGCAATTAATCAGTAAACTAAATCCTTACAAGAGAATAATTTAAAGAAAATTCTTCTGACCTGTTGTTAATTTATATAAACACAATGGTGATAATTATTACGAAAACCTTTTTCATAATAAGAATAAAGTTTATTATTTTATTATTTTACTAGCAGACTAAATTAATATTTACTAGTAGACTTAAAAACTAATAAATTTGTACTTATTTCTACCACATATTTTAAACTAAACTGGATTAGATAATTTATATATTATAAAAATATAAGAAGTAAATAAAAAAACAAATGAATTACTGTATATAAAAAATCAGTTATATAAGAAAAAAGTCACTTATAATGTGACATATGGTATAATGAAGCATTATATAGTAATTTATTAATTGTAAAGTAAAAATTTAAATAGTCTTTATTTATCGCAAGAATTTTCTAATATAAGAAGTATGATTCAAAAAGGTGTTAACATTACCTAAAATAGAATGTATATCTTACAAACAAATATAACTGCATGTGTGTGCAATATAACCTACTTCTAGGTGGCACGATGCAAGTTCCTCCTATCTCAAGTTAAACGACAGCTTTTGCGTCTCGGTACCACTCTTTTGAGTGATAGCTCCTCGGCCTTTCATCCGGAGGTCCCGGTTTTGAATCCCGGTCAGGCATGGTATTTTCACACGAGCTACAAATCATTCATCTCATCCTCTGAAGTAATGCCTAACGCCGGTCCCGGAAGTTAAACAAAAACAAAAAAAAAAGTTAAGACACCTAAGGAAATTTAGATTTTTCTTGAAGAATTAATATCAGATCAACCACAAGTAGACTGAATAAAATAAAAACTAATAATAATAAAAAATATACAACAAATAAAATAATGAATATTTTTAATGTTAGGTTTAACATAGAGACACTAATTTTCTAAGTTATTAATAAAACAAATAAAATGATCAAACTTCACCTTCTTGTTTTAATTTTAATACTTAATATATATAATCTGAAATTCAGCCAAATTAAATTCATTTATATAAAAAAGTCATACCTATTAAGTTGAAAATATATATATAGCTATATAATCATCCGAAATATATAGTCATCCGATAACGCTTATGAAAACACTAAACTAATGACAAATTAAAACTATATTTATTATACTAATTAGTTAATAACTTTAAAGAATTAATAGGAGTGAAAAATAATGTAATACATAAACACAGATAGCATAATAATAATTTTTTTCTTTAGAAACTACGAGCTGATGTCAATTTACAGTTTCATAATAATACACAAACCTTATAGCGTTTCAAAAATTCTAAGCCTGACTAGGATTTGAGATTAGAACCTTCCAGTGAAAGGCGGAGGCATTACAAATTTATAGAGTGTTATGAAAATAATGGTATTTTCATAAGAAATATGAGCTAGTTAATTTATTAACAGAAGAGAAAGAAATATTAATTACAATTAAAATGATCAGTAATGACAATTACAAAAAATGATAGATTCAATGATTTTGAAAATAACTATGATTGACTTGGTTTTAATAAAATGTTGAAATATTATTTATTAAAATAAATAATATTTTAAATAAATCTTAATTATATAAATACGTAATAACAATAGTACATCCCTTTGTTTCTGACAAGGTACAATGCAATAATTTTAAAAGTAATAATTAATATTTAAAGAAAAGATATACTAAAGTAAAACACTTAAAACAGTTTGTTTTCTCGAAAACATAACCGATATTAAATTTTGCCCTAAATATTTTCGTTTAAACAAGGCATATATTTTTCTGGTTTTAATCTTATATGAACAAAGTACATGTGAAGTCTTTTGAATTATGGCATCGCGGAATTAAATTTTGTAAAGTTGAGATCTGAGAACTGAGAGTTGAGGGTTAATATGGCGGTTGGAGGAAGTTGAATGAAATACAGACGAATAGAGAGTAAGAGAGAGTGGAAAAAACAAAGAGTAAGAGAGGTAAAGAGCATAAGAGAGAAACAGTTGAGTAAAAGGGTGGGTAGAAGGGAGAGACAGTCATGAGCCGGAGTTCTGTAACAGTTTTAAGATGTGATTCTGGTTAACTGGTGCCTAGGGAGAACCCAAGAAAACTAGAGACACGAAGAGTTGCGGGGAGAAGAAAACAGAGTGAGAAAACGGGGGAAAAGAGGTGGTGAGTTGGAGGCATTTTCATATTAAAAGAGTCTCTCTCACACTCTATTTCTTTCTCTTCCTCTTTTCCGTTTACCCTCATCTTCACAAACCCTTCTTCTTCTATGACAAAAAAAAAGAATAAAGGAGAAGCGATAACAACTGGAATCAATTATGAAAGTTTTAATTCCTAATCGGACGAGAAAACGAGAGAAAAGTACTTAATGCAGGATTGCCAACAATCCGAACTAACCGACCAGACATTTCTGAACATAGATAACTTACACATAAGCTAGAAGAGCGGCAACACCGGTAACACGTTTTAATTTTAATTATTTACTTGACGACACTGCTTTTCAAGTTATAAAATATTTAACAAGATTATGTAACTACACAGCTAAAATACTTAGTGTATTCGCTCCCTAACTCGTTCAAATACTCAGTAATGGTTTGACGCTTTTAAATGATGTTATAAATGGATAGGACTAGAAACACGTAATAAAACATTGTATTGCAAACGCTACTGTTATTTCTTTATTTATTATCTACTTCAGAAGACCTTATTTACCTAAAACTTCTATATTGATAATAATTTTATCAATAAAATTAATTATGTTTTCATGAGAAAAAATTAATAGAAATAATTGTTTTTTAAATTATTTCGAAAAACACCAAGTTTGTTATTCTGAAAAAAAAAACAAAGTTGACACCGTACCTTCCTGGTATTGGTATTCTTATATACTGGAAAAATAATTATACCAAAAAATTTATCTACGATTTCGTTTTTTTGGCGGGAGATAATTCATGATGAAGTTTTATTGTAAAACTATTATTATATATTTAAATAAGTAAAAAATTTAAAATTTTACCGATTTTTTATAAATCGGTATTTTTTCCCATTCCTCCACCTACAAAATCACCTTCCAACAAAATGATTTAATTTTTCGACGTTAAATGGAAGAAATTAAAAAAAATTCCACTGAAAAATCTACAAACAATAAAAAGTTATCTAAAATTGCTTTTTTCGGGGTGGGAGGTAAATTATGATGAAATTTTTTGATATTATTACTAAAAGTTTATTATTTAAAATATTAAAAGTTTAAATAAACTTCAAACAATTATGTAAAAAAACTCCTATTTATAAATCTTGATCGAGATCTCTGGATCTCCTTCCGCCCGAAGTATTTTTTTGGGTCGACTGCACAACTACTACTACAACTACTATTACTACTACTACGCCTAGGAAGACATTAAATAGAATTTATTAAAAAATATGCAATAAATACCACTCCGCCATCACCAGGACGGATTAGTAGCATGGTACGCATGGCATTTTTCATACGCAACAAAAATTAAATTTCATATTCCTACGCACAAGTTTCGAGCTTATGTAGTGAATTAATTCACCAAGTAAAAAAAAAAAGATAACTTTTCGATTTTTGGAGAAGGGGGAATTTTTGGAAAATTTAAAAAAAAGAGTTAAAATAAGCATACATGTATAAACTAAGTTAATATAATAGATTGGGGTTATGTTTGCAAAATTTTGAGAAAATTAATCCCAAAAACTACCTTCACTCTGGAGATGTTGACCCCCAACATTCTACCATCCTGACTTCCGTAGAGGAAGAAGCCTTGTGACAATCCCGGTCACCACACCACCCCCTCCCATCATAACTGTGATCGGCTTTACCGGAGATAATCTTTTAGACCCCCTAAATTTGATAACCCAACAATGTCATCAGTTTTGCCTCTGTCAGGATGCCACCGACGCAAATACCTCGGCAGACATTTCATCAATGTATTTACAGAATCTACTATCGCCTTCGTATGGCGTCTTCCAATCACGACCACCTGCCATAACTTATAATCTTCAACTATCAAATTAATCGTTTCTTGCGCTTTCCTCTAACACCGAAGGTTTCACCCAAAACTCTTCCTATATCTAACTTCAATTAGACTATGTACTTAGATCATTACTTGACTGATCCTTAAACATCAAAAATTCTATGCTCCACCAACAAAACAACTGTTGGTTGCAAAAAACGACAATTTTGTCCTCATTTTCAATTTACTCAACTCTTACCACTCAACAATTTACCAACAAATTGCTCCATACACATGCGTCTCTTAAAAAAAATTTCATCAAAATCGGTTTGTACAGTCAAAAGTTATTACGCTTCAAACGCGCCAACATACGTATATACATACAAACATACGTAAGTACATTAACTCCACTTTTTTGTTTTTTGGGGTTTCTGAGTCATGAAACGTCGATAAATGCAAAAAACCCATACCTCATTTTTTTATTGGTTACCAAACTTTCCTTCTTGCAGCAGAGCTCTAGAGCAATGATGCCAGGAATTTATTAATAAAATTGTTTCTTAAGAATATGAATGGGTAAACGTTATTTATTTATTCATTTAATATTATTAGTTGCATATTATAATAAAAGCCAATTATATTGTATACATATGTATTCATAATTATACAATCTAATAAAAGAGAGAAAAGAAATATAATAAAATACAAGCGAATTCGTTAAATAATTGATTAAAGTATAAATTAATCCTAGCATAATAGTATTAGTAAATATATTGTAAAATTAAGTCGATAAACAATAAAAAAAAAGAGTAATAAATTGCTCAGTTACAATGATGGACGTTAGTAAATGTTATACGTATCTAGCTAGAGATCTTGATAATTATGCAATACTGATCAAAATAATCAATGCTACATTGGAAAAAGTAATACATATAAAGTTATAATATAAAATATACTTAATTAAAAATACTCTAATATAAATTTAATTTTATATTACAGAATTAATAAACCTTCCAACTTACTATCAATACAGTTAATAGATTTAACAATATCAATAATAATACTTAAAAGTATACTTAACAAAATATATATAGAAAACATTATTTCTAGGTCAGTATATAAATTAAATTGTTATATAGAATTAACTATGATATCTTTATTATATTACCAAGTTTATTTCATTAAATTTATTTGTCGTTTATAATAAGAGGAATTTTCCTTATTGTGTTTATTTAGTTTAGAATCAATGAAAAATTTATCTCGGAAAAACTAATAGGAAATATGGCTTCAGATTCGTACTGAATAAAAAAAATCTATGCATAAGTTAGAAAATAAAACTATAAAAATAAAGCTCCGTGGTGGATTAGCAGCCTCTCGCCCTTTCATCAAAACGTCCAGGGTTCGAATCCTGGTCAGCCATGGCATTTTTCATACACTACAAATTTCCATTAGGGCTAAATGCCCATAGCAATCAATAAAAGTTATATGCCAAGTCGATTTCTTTTTCAAATTAAAGTGAATTTGGTTCATTACTTTTACTATTTAAAAGTAAATACCAGTAACTTAAGTAAAAAATAATTAAAAAAATACCAATCTTCAATTCTATTAAATTCAGATCAGTTAAATATTTTATCAGTATAAAATAATAAGCAATAATTTTTGTTTTAATTCATCAACAAATTAAAAATAATTACAAAAAGACAAAGTAAGACATAAAGTGGAAAAATTTTATTTATAATAACTGATAGATTTTAATATTATGCGTTATTTGTTTGATTAAATAACGCAATTTCTTATATTCGTATTTAAAGATATTAATAATATCTGGCCGTTTCTTCATTATTTGAAATATTCTTTGTTTGATAAAACATCAATATTTTGAAGAAAAAAAAATCTGATGTAGACAACACATGACTTCAATGTACGCCTATTAAATTACATATACACTTTTTTTTTTCAAATTGAAAAGTACACAAAATTTTATTTCATTAAAAACTTCCGATATTTTTTCATATTTTTTTCTTTTTTTTGGTTAGTATTAAATTATTATTATTCATCGAACAATTTTGTTTACAATGAGAGGTTAACAATTATTAATAAATCAATATATTTAAATTGAAGAAAGGTAAAAAAAGGAGATGAAATCTGATTCGAACCGATGTTCAAATCGACTTCATCTCCTATTTTTTTTTAATTTAAATATATTGATATATTAGTAATTATTAACATCTGATTGTAAAAAAAAATACAATAAATAATAATTCAATAATAACAATAAAAAATTAAAAAATAAATGAAAAAAATATAAGAAGTTAATAAAAAAAATTTTGTGTACTTTTCACTTTAAAAAAAAAAAAGTGAGTATATAATTTAATAGGCGTACAAGGAGGTCATGTGGTGTCCACATCAATTTTTTAATGTAAAATACCTAATTCATATTTTTTACAGTTTGCTGCTAATAACTAGTAATAATTAGTAATTGACACACTCATCATATTACCTAGAAAAGGGCTGACAACAAAGTTGTAATACTTCCATGACATAGATTATTTATTCTTTATAATATAAATATACACAAAAAATTACACGAAAAAAATTATCTAAGATTACTTTTTTGATTGGGAAATTTATGATTCGGTTTTATAATTTAAGAAATAGTTTTTTCTGTTACTCATCTCCAAAATTATCTCCAAGAAACCTTTTTGATTTTTCTATGTTAAACATCAGAAACTAAAATAAATTACACTGAAAAATGTACAATATTAAAAGTTATCTAATTTTTTTATGGCGGTGGATGAATTACGATGCAATTTTATTGTAATATTATTATAAAAGTTTATTATGTAAATATTTAATAATATTAAACATTTAAATAAACCAAAAACTCTATATAAGAATAAAAAAATCGATATTTTTAAATTTTGATCAGCTCCTCCACCCACAACATTATACCCGAAGTATTTTTCAGGGTTAATTCACTACTAGTATAGCTAGGAATACTTTAAAAAATCGGTTAATAAAAATATTCAGTAAATAAAAAATTAAATTAATTTTTTTTATTTTTGATTAAGAGGACATTTTGGGGTAAACTTTTTTCTTTTTTTTTAACTGAATTTTTACGGGCATCGACTGCTAAGGTCAATAGCCCTCGTCACATTCTTTAAAAGAAATTATTATCTCCATTAGGATCGACATATGGAAGGGTGTAAAGGGCCCTTACATTTTATTTAAAAACACAAACTTCACAATAAACATTAAAACATAAAAGACAAGGATAATCACAAACACTTACGGGGTGTAAAGGGCCCCAATATTAAAATTTCAGATAGGTTCTCAAAAGACCATGAAATTAAAATTAAAATTAAACTTATCAATACCATATCTTTCTTTCTTTCTTCTACGAAGTCTCATTTATAGTTTGTTTAAGCAACCTCGGGGCGACCAGAACCGCCGTTGAGCAGTATATCAGTCGTGCCAGGGTGCCGTGGCAGTTGAATCCTTCTTATATCAGGCCATAGGCATGCACCGCGTACACCCATAGCCTCGCGCCCTCAATCCACCCTTGAGGGTCCCCCATGCCATCATCGGACACACCCCGACTCACTGCTCTTGAATGCAGGTGAGCCAAAATGGCCTAGGTAAGAGGGCTACCTCCCGTCACTATACGTGCCACGCTTCGAGACTCCCTTATATGTATATATAAAACTACCGCTTAGAGTATCTTTTACCACAGCTTTAAACTTCCATTTTATAGACTTTTAAGAAGTCCACTGGCGTGTAAAAATGCAACTATATTTTCTTCATTTCCATTATCCAGATCAGCACTAATATTATTTGTAAGACGGAACCTCTTTGTGAGGTCCTCATATATGGTACACTCTTCTATTAGATGCTTGATTGTCAGTGTTTTATTACAAACACCGCATATTGGTCTCACTTCGCCGGTTAACAAATATAAATTTGTTAATCGCGTGTGACCGATTCTAAGTCTGGTCACCGCTACTTGTTCACGGCGAGTCAACTTAAAGTCGCTTTTCCATTTATAAGGAGAAGTTTTAACTGAGTTAAATTTTGTATTTAAAGTCCTCCATTCAGCGTTCCACTTGTTTCTTACTATGTTTGTTAGACGGTTTTTAACATCTGCCACTCTTACAGGAAATGCATCCAAGTCATCGCAGACTGTTGCCTTTCTGGCAGCTTCGTCTGCGATTTCATTACCTGTAATACCAGCATGCCCTGGAGTCCATACGAATACGCATCGCTGTCCTCCTTGTTTTAGTACGTATAAAATGGACAGGATGTATGCAATTAGGACATCCTTAATGTTTTTGTTCCGAATTGCGACAAGTGCACTTAATGAATCGGAACATATTAGCACTCTCTCTTCGCAATAGTAATGTCTGTCTAATTCTGTGTATTCTTTATTGGGTTGCATACGAAGAATTTCTCAAAAATTTTCTGTGTTACCTGCTTTTTCCAACGCTTTCGCGAATTCTTCCATTTTAAATGGTACATTATATGAGTAATTATACTCAGTTCTAAAATTTAGTAGACCTTCGAGTTCTTCTTTTTTGGTTCAAAAACCTTCCTCGTAGTTGGCCGTTCTGCTGGCCTTTTCGAAGTGATTGGATAACAGCTCTGCAATTTCATATGGAGTGTCTTTTATTTCATCTTCATCTTGAAGGCTAGTTATGGAAACAAAATCATTACGCCCACAAATCGCCTTCACTTTCCTCCAAACATCTGATGCAGTAGTAGTTTTGTCGATGGTTGCCACGTATTGTTGCCAGGATCGTTTTTTCGAGTCTATCATAAGACGTTTTCAATACGCCCTGTATTTCTTAAAGGCAACAAGATTTTCTATGCTAGGGCGCTTCTTAAAGGCGTTATACGCCCTTTTCTTACTTATTATAGCTTCACTTATTTCATCGTTCCACCATGGAACGGGTTTTTTCGTAAGTTTCCCAGGTGTTTTGGGAATATATCTCGATGCCGACTCAATTATTGCATTTGTTATGGCGTCGACATCGTCTCCGATAACTCCAGTTGTTTTCGGGAGTATCGTTCTAGCTGCGAAGCTCGACCAGTCTGCCTTTTCAAATAACCATCTTTTAGGGATGGGATATATTGTTCTTGTAACATCAGTTACAATTTGCACCGGGAAATGATCGCTCGCTTCCATGCAGATCGTCTATGACATGGAAGCTGTACCTCGGTGCTATCGATCCGCTTATAAGTGCAAGATCTATACAGGACGTCGATCCATCTCTGGCATTGAAAAAGGTTCCTGATCCGTCGTTTAAAATAATAAGTTCTGAATTCATCAGGAACCCCTCCAGTTCTCTTCCACGGGGATCTACTCGATCTGATCCCCAAAGAGAATTATGAGCATTAAAGTCACCCACCAGTAAAACAGGTGGGGGAAGCTCGGAAATTAGTCTTGCTATGTCATCCTTATTCCAATCAAAATACGGCAAGTATATGCTGCAGACAGTGACCTGGAGCGGACGCTTCATTCTAACGGCGACCGCTTGTAGGTTTGTGTTTAGAACAACCGCTTCGGTGGTAGCTCTAGTCAATGTTAATATAGCTACTCCACCTCTAACTCTTACATTTGGCGGTTGATCTCGCCGAAATATATCGAATCCTTTTAATTTAAAATTTTCATTTCGGCGGAAATGCGTTTCTTGCAGACATATACAAATCGGGTCTACGTCATGTACCCAGCGTTGAAGCTCATGGATGTTTGAAAAACATCCATTGATGTTCCATTGTACAATCGACTCGCTAATTTTTAATTAACTTATTGTCTGGGTTTTCCTTTCGGCCATCCTTTTTTCCTTTTCTTCTCCATCCTACGAACAGCATCGCGTTCGCGGAGAAGGTCGTCGCCTATAAGGCTTCCGTTCTCCGTATCGGAGACCACCGAAGCCGCCGGGCATGGATCGGCGCCGGTTTCAGGCGCCGATGGAGAGGCGGCAACCTGGCTGCTCCCCAACACGGGGGTCGCACCGGTCACCGCCTGTGGGAGGGAGGACACTCGCCCCCCCTGTGTGATTTTTGTGGCCTCTGAGGCTTAGAGGCCACTTCAGTTACAGGATGCTTGGGAGCCTCCATAACAGTCTCTGTAGGTATCACCTTTTTCTTTCCATCAAGAATCTCGCTGAAACGGACTTGACATTCTGGTTTGGTGTCCGTTTTCTTTTCTGGAGGAGCAACTTTCACTTTTATCGATTTATCTTCAGCAGGCTGTACCACTATCTTTGGCTTAACAAATTCTTTATTGCCAAAAGGTTTCATCTTGTTTTCGATGATCCTCTCAATCATGTTAGCCAAAGTAGGCGCAAGTTTATTTATAATTTGAGCCTCATCTACAGCAATCGGAGCAGGAGCAGGAACAGTAGCCGCAGCCTGAGCATAAGATATTGTTGCTCTAGGTTTGCGGGCGTTAACAATCTTTTTGGCTTCGATGTAGCTGACTTTCTGCAGGGTTTTAACTTCCTGCACAGCTACTTCTTCTTTGTAGACAGGACAATTCCTGGATCTACATGAATGCTGTCCCTTGCAATTGATGCATGTAGGGGGCTCTTTACACGGCTCTCCCTCATGCACCTCTTCGCCGCACACGCATATTTGCGTTCTCTCACATTTGATAGCGGTGTGGCCAAAACGTTGGCACTTGAAGCATCGCATAGGTTGCGGGATAAATGCCCGCACATCCAATCGATGTATCCCCGCTCTAATCTTCTCCGGCAAGGTAGGCCGGTTAAATGTGAGAACATGAGAGGCTGAAGGTAGCACTTCTCCATTCCTCCTCATGTTCAATTGGCGACACTCAATTACTCCCTGTGATGACAACTCCTCTACAATTTTTTGCTCCGTGCAATTTAGAAGATCCCGACAGACGACCACACCTCTTGAGGTGTTGAGCGTACTGTGGGGATCGACATGTACAGCCAGTTCTCCAATCTTTTTAAGCCCCAAAATCTTTTGAGACTGGACATCATTTACAGTCTCAACATGAACTCCCGTGAAGGTCTTCCTTATTTCTTTTACAGGGCCACCAGCGCATTTGGTTATCTCCCGAGCGATGAGAAAAGGACTCACCCTCGAGAAATTTCCATCCTCCTTAGTAATGACCAAATATTTGGGTTTCGGTACATTACTACTTTAAAAAAAAAGCTTTTTGTAAGCTTTTTCTAGCCTCAATCTCAATCCTTTTAGTTTCCGCACTTTTTCTCCGTTTTGCTTCAGGCGAAACGGCCGGTTCTAAACGAGGATGTTTGCGTGAACCCTCTGCCACGTTTAGTTGTTCAGTTTCCATGAACAAATAATCCCTTCTGTAGTAAGGCTAGCCGCCGGGGTACACCCCCACTCCAGGGCTACCAACCCTGGAGGTCCGTTCCGGTACTCCGGTGGAACCGGCATATGTCCTGGCAGAGAGCGGATGCGCAGTCTCTGCACTGACTCCAGGCCCCTACACACCGAAGCTTTCAGGGCTCCCATGCTCCGAACATGGGCACTTTAGCTACATGATTGCCATCGCGGGGGACATGTGGACGACGAAAGGCCTTCGTTACACCTGCAAATAACTTTGACCGTGGCCACCACATCGCCAGCTCTAAGTTTGGTATATGTCCACATCCTAATCAATAAATTGTTCATATCCTGCAAGTAGCGGAAAAATCCATGAGGGGACCTGAAGGTGGAAACAGGTCAAAAGAAAAGCATATCCGAGGAATTTACTCGGAGCCCCGTTAGCCAGCTATATGTATTGTACATAAGTACGGCTGTTACCGCCCTGGACGTGGAACGTAGATATTGTGTTCCGGACGTGGGGATTCCCTACCTCAGGGCTTTTGGGGTAAACCCACCGGGTTGGTCTAGTGGTGAACGCGTCTTCCCAAATCAGCTGATTTGGAAGTCGAGAGTTCCAGCGTTCAAGTCCTAGTAAAGCCAGCTATTTTTACACGGACTTGAATACTAGATCGTGGATACCGGTGTTCTTTGGTGGTTGGGTTTCAATTAACCACACATCTCAGGTATGGTCGAACTGAGAATGTACAAGGCTACACTTCATTCACACTCATACATATCATCCTCATTCATCCTCTGAAGTATTATCAAAAACGGTAGTTACCGGAGGCTAAACAGGAAAAAGAAAGAAAAAGGACTTTTGGGGTAAATTTTTAAATACTAAGCTAAGCATGCACACATGTACTGGCTTAATATAAAATGGGGTTATGTTTGCAAAACGTTTAAAAAATTGACCCTAAAAAATTATCTAACCCCTGGAGATACTGACGACAAAATTTTACCATGAAATTGCTTTATATATACGAGTCTGTTCAAAATTTCATCAGAATTGGTTTATCCAATCAAAAGATATAAGCTTCAAACGCACGAACATACGTACGTACGTATGAATATTACCCTCAACTTTTTTCTTGTTTTTTGGGGTCCCTAGAAAATATCGAGAACAACGTAAAACATCGAGAAATGAAAAAAACCATGCCCCATTTTTTTGACTGATTATCATACTTTCCTTTTTGCAGCATATCCCTACAGCTATGATGCCAGGAAAGTAAAAATGATTGTATCATCAGCGTAATTAACTTTCTTCTTGTTGTATAACCAATTCTAGGATTGGTTAGCAATACTCTTCTTCCACCAGGCAGTTCTATCGTGTACTAATCTCTTTGTTTCCATGCACGTTTTACATCCAACATCCTGTATGATTTGTTCAATATACCCTAGTCTTGATCTTTCTCTTGCATTGTTTCCTTCAACTCTGCCCTCTATTATTGTGTGCAACAAACTGTTACACCGTAGTACATGTCCTATCCACGTGTCTTTAATAAGCTCCGTAAACATGACACCTCATCAATCCTTCGTAACACTTCTTCACTAGTTATTTGCTCCTTACATATAATGTTCAACATTCGTCGGCAACACCACTACTCAAATGCATTTATACTTCTTTTCCCTTTTGTCCCAATGGTCCGTGCTTCACTGCCAAAAAGGAAAACACTCCATACGAATGCTCTAATCAATTATTTTCTATTTTTTTTACATTATTTAAGGCGAATATCTTCATTTTCTTATTGATATGCTAATTTTGCCAATTTTATTCTTCTTAATAATGTCCTTCAATCTTCGCCCATCAGACGTAATTCTGCTTCCAAGAGAGGTGAATTCCTTCATACACCCTAATTTATGTCCATCCATATAATCAATATTGTGCAATATCTATCTCTTTTTCGTGTAATACCGACCTTACTAAAATGAAAGGTTTCTCTAAATATCTTTTTTAAGAATAAAGGTAAAAGAGTAAAAGGGATTACGGACAACTCTGCCTCATGATCGCAACATTTATGACCGTTTTAACTGATTATCCCTTTAGCTTATTCACGAAACAGAGGGGGGAAAATATCCTTCTTCTAACAACTGATACAGGAGTATGAATTGAAGTATTTATAAATTAAGTATAATTTTTAAACTGAAAGAAAAACCTTAAATCCTAAATCACACATTTAGGAGAATATGTATTACAGCATAAAGATAGATTGTGGAGTGTTCAAGTACTATGTAACACATTGAGATTAAGGTTAACGGATTCTCCTCTAATTCTATCTCTCATTTAATCCCTTCAGAACAATATCTTTCTATAATATGTGTTTTATCATTTTCTATTTAATATTAAGAAAGATGTTCAATTATCTTTACGTTCAAATATTCACTTTGAGAAAAACACGGTAAAAGGAAAATGTAAATTGTAAAAAAGATCTCATTTTACAGTCTTAGGTGACCTTATAAAAAACAACGCGATACCCTTAGAAAATCTTATTGCCTTTCTTACTAACCATTCAGTTTCGTTTTAGTAAAAAAAAATGAGGATAAATGGCCTTCCGTTTCCCATCAATAATCCAAAATAACCGAACTGCTCGTAGTAATTCAGAACTAAAAGTGATACATTCACTCAGTTTAATACAATTAATGGCTCTACAGGGAAACCTCATTACTTTCAGAGAAAGCAAATTGGACTTGTACTTTTTGTACCTCAAATTCATTATTTATACAACGATTCATGTCAAGCGAAATGGATGCACATTGTGTAAAATAATCAGTCTCTCTCATGAAATAATTAAGTATACTGTATATATTACCTGTATAAAAAAAACCATACTGGATATTCGACCTTTTCTTTCCACGTGGGTATAGTCATATATAATAATACTGACTTCTGAATAAATTTGATTTTGGGTTCATTTTGGAAAACGGTTTTGCATATTTTTAATAATAATTATATTTATGTCAATCTTGTTAAAATTTATATGCCGGAAGTCATATTTGTAAAATAAACAAAATGTCGATAATAAAGGTTTTTTACTGGAAAATATATAATGTAAAATAGTTTTAATACAAAAAAGAATAAAAATAAACACGTAAAAAATTATGTTTTTCAAGTATTTACATGTGCATACACTAAAGACATTAAACTATATATCACAAACTACCATAAACATACTGCCATAATAAACTACATTACTAACGGAGTAACTATAAATATATTACATAACGTAACCGGTACTTAAATTTACTTCATATTCTGTTAATTTTTTATAAAATAAATTACTTATAAGTAAATAAACTATTCAGTACACGACATTTTAACCGTTTATATGTAGCATGCAATTTATACTTCATATAAAAATATACGGCAAAGTAAAGATATTGCATTTTTGTATAAAAATAACTGGATGCATGCAACAGTTAGCATTAAATAAATCCTTCTGCATTAAGATGAATAAATATCAGTGTTTTTATCCGGAAAAGAATATAGAAGTAAACTTGTAAAAACGAAAGAAAAAAATTAAATAAAAACGTAATTTTATCTTTGCTAAATTTATGCAAATACATAAATGGAAAAATTATTTTTTATTAATTCTTTATTTTTAATATAATTCTACGAATAAATAAATCTTTTATTCTGATCGGGACGTAAACAATAAATTATACTCATCATATCAGGAATGTGTATGCGGATAAAAAATGGAATTTCACCAAAATATACTACTACAATGAATCTGTTTGATTTTATTTGGTTCGGCTTTTAAATGGTTCGGTAATTTACGAGTATTAAAAATGGCATAGTAAGTCTGTTTCATAAACCGAAGTACTGTATTGAATAACCTGAACCCAACAATCATTACACGAACGTTAACAGTTCTGTCGCTTAGTTTGATGCAGATAGATATAGCTATTTTTTAATAATAATTGACTTTTTTGTTTAGTAAAGTTTTACATCAATAAATCTCTACACTAGTTTAATAAATAAAGTTTACTAAATTTAATAAATCTATAACGTATAGCTGTAACATGAACAAATAATATTTACAACACAATATTATAATGTAAATATAGATTGGCTACTCAAATATTTAGAATATTTCATTAATTTTGAGCAAACAATTTACATTAAAAAGTAATCAATACAGCAATTAAAAAAAATGAATAAATGAAAGATATAAATTTTGCGTCTGTTTAAATCTAGAGTGTTTAAAAACTAATATTAGATGACCCCGTAAATATTTTTATTACGTAATAGAATTTAATTTGATAACTTCCTCATGCACATTTTATTGAAATCAATTCGGCATTATTATGTGATGAACAAAAAATTATACAATTGTAATAAATGGGATGCTATTAAAAATTTTGTTCCGTACTGAGATTATTAACACAAATATAAAAATGGAGTGAAATGAACAATATATAGAATAAGTTCAATTTGACGTATATACATTTCAATAAATATTAATCGTATTTTAATTAATGTTGTGCAAATCAATTAATACTAAATTTTTATAAATGAAAAAATAGACCTAGAGTCAAAGGATTATCCAGACGGCTTCAAAATGATTTTTTTGTAAGAGTTTTTACATACCTCCAAAAGTAAAGAATTTTTCAAAATTAGGTTAGAAAATGTCGAAATATTGATGGATTCTTTTATCTAGAAGCAATTCCGTTAGTTTTGAATATCTTATTAATTGTCAACAGTTTCTATAAAATTATAGAAAGATTTATAAATGACATTGTGTGGCATTACGTTTACAAATAACTAATAACTGAAGAGCTTTACAAATAACTAATTATAACGTAAAGGTAAGTTTTTATATTACCCATACCTCAATTTTTTAGTAATAAGTCATATGTCATCTATTTTTCTTCATTACAGTTCTTCTAAATCATTCAAAAGAAACAATAATAATATCAAAATATAAAATAATAGACAAGTTAGAAATTAATAATAACTTTGATTCATATTTAAAACGTTATAAGAAAAAGTCATATTTTCAGATTTGTTACAACTTATACAGCTTTATTTTCCCAATTTTTTAATTAAAAGAAAGTCAAGAAGGATAAGTCTCGTTGCATAATTCCCATTGGTAATGTTTTCTAAGAAATTCCTTTTATTTGACGTCACCAAATTAGCTTCATACAAGAAAGTTAAATAGAGAATTTAAATTATTTCCTGCAAAGTAAAATTGGCCTTTTGTACGAACTGAAAATGAAATCTTTACTGCAGAACTTCCAATTACAGACGAGGTTACTGTCGCTTCCTTTGTGGATGATACAGCTGTTTTCGTTGTTGATACCAGCCCAACTTCAGCAACGAACAGCCTACAATTTTAATTCAATTTGAATTGATTAAACCTGAATTCAAAATCTAAGATTTTGAGATTAATCAAGAGGTGGTTAAGTACACGTGGAGGTTAAGAATACGCACTATCCAAGCAAAATTCACCCATGTGACATTTACGATGAGGAGAAGTGACTGTCCACGGGTCCACCTTGTTGACGTTATAATTCCACAAACTGATAGTGTGAATCTAAACTTCAACCATCGACTATTGTGGAAAGTACATATAAGAGAGAAGAGAAGGCGACTTGAGACAAAGTTCAAGGACATGTTCTGGCAGTTGAACAGAGATTCTCAATTATCTCTAATAAACTGCTAGTATACTCAACATTCTAAAACCAATCTGGACCTATGGGAGCCAACTTTGGTGTACTGCGAGCAACTCCAATATCGAAATCTTACAGCGGTTTCAAAATAAAGTAGCGAGGTGTATAACAGAGGAACAGAGGCAAAAAATAAATAAATAAATAGTTTGCAAAATACACGAATATTTAGGTTTACGATTCGTCCGGGAGGAAATACAACATATCAATTCAAAATACGAACTGCAATTTAACAACCACGTGGATCACTTAGCTGTAAACCTTCTAAACATCGGGAAAGACGTTAGAAGATTAAAACCGCTATACGTTCTGTGACCCTAAAATGTCTTAAGTGTAACTTCAGCTGTGAGTGTTGAGCATTATCTCTTCGATTTTTATTTTCAAATTTAATGCATATTCTTTTCTTTTTCTTCTCATTGTTTCATCGTTTTTCTTTCTATTTATGACATTTTTTTTTATTTTGGTGTCTCTTGTTCTACTGATAGGTGTTAAATGTTCATAACTATTTAGTGTATGTGCTGCTTGCCACAAAAGTTCTTTGTAATACTAGTGTAATTTTTTAAGAGCTTTATCGGGAACTCTTTCATGTGATTATGAGTATGATTCAATTTACTTACATTTAATATAAATATAACCGATTGAAAGTAAACTTTGAAACTATTTTTAAAAAAAGTAAAATTAAAAATTACACTTCCCAAGGCAGTTTTCTATGAAGTAGTAATACTAATTTGATAGTACGTATTAGATTAATACGAGGGTTATTTGTTTTCAAGGTCCGATCGGTCACGAAATTAAAACCACAGTGAAAATAAACAAAATGTTATTTGTAACAAGTACTTACACAGTTACGCTATTTCTCTACATAGTCGCCACTCCGATTTAGACATTTGTCGTAGCGTGGTACCAACTTTCCAATACCCTCGTCATAGAACGGAGCCGCCTGTGTTTTCAGCCATGTTTCTACGCTGGTCTGCAGCTCGATGTCTGTGCCAAAATGCTGTCCTCCTAGCCAGCGGTTCATGTGAGCAAAGAGGTGAAACTCGGATGGAGCCAAGTCCGGGCTGTATGGTGGGTGATCAAACACTTCCCAACGAAAACGCTGCAGGAGCTTCTTTGTTACAGCTGCAGTGTGCGGCCGAGCATTGTCATGGAGAAAGAAATCTGAACGTCCTGCTTTAAAGTTCCTGCACCATTGTCGCAATTTGCTGTCACTCATTGAAGTTTCACCGTACACATTACTTATTCGTCGATGAATTACAGCTGCATTACATCCCTCAGCCTGAAGAAATCGAATTACCGCACGCACTTTACACCAGGCGGGAGATGATATTGTTGTAGACATGTTTACGTGCTAGCTGCGTGTTCAGGCGTGATTTGAAGGCCATACTAGAGATGCTGCGCAATACATATGCGCAAAGGTTCAGTCGATTTTTGCGCGGGTTTTTATTTCGCAACCGATCGAACCTTGAAAAAAAATAACCCTCCTATTAAAAAATCATTCATTTATTTATTTTACTTTTTCCGACGACTATAACTAGAATAGCTATATTAAAATGGGAAAGTATGTGACCATATCAATGATGAGGTATCAGGTTTTCTTTGCAAATATTTACGTTTTAGGGCCCAGCTAGTTCATCTACAGAAAATACATACATATATATATATATATATATTTACGTACGTACGTGTGTGTCAATGTTTTTGGCCTTTTATCTCAGCATTGATAAAACCGATTTTCTTCAAAACTGACTCAAATATTTCTATGTATGGCACTTTGATGATGATGATGGGGATATCGCGAAATAAGCAATTTCAATTTTCTCCAGAGACACTTTAGAAAAACTTTATTACAGCATTTGTTAACTATTATTATAATTACAGAAGAGTAATAATATTATTACTCTTGTCCTTCTTCTTCTAATTATTACTCAAGTCATAAATACAAATCACATTGGAAACATTCTATATATTCTACATGTATAAACGGATGTAGAAGAAAATTGTGAAACTGTTTATTAAGTGGAAAAAAATAACAGCATCTGTTTTAGGGTTACAGGAAAAAATATATAATAAATCATATCAATAAATAAATTTTTTATTTAGACTAAAATGTTAATAATAATTATTCGACTAAAGAGAAATTCTCTCCAAAATTATAAATATCAAGTAATACTTGCAATGAAGTTTTCACAGTTATACTTTAAAATATTTTCAGTTTCCTTAAATAAAGTAATAATTTTAGTTTTAATATTTACTTGAATAACTAGCAAAATACAAAATTCATAACTACAAAGAAGCCTTTTTAAATAACTGGGAAACAATTTTATTTTACCGCATTTAATTTTGTATGCAGTTACACTGAAGCCTGCATTATAGTAGGGGTTCTGGATTAGTTTTGGTACATTGTATTTTATGTAGCACAGTATTAGAGAACAATTAAACGTAATGCTAAAAGCCTATCTTAGTGACTCAGAGGCGCATCGTCAACCACTCCCTTACATAATATTGAGCGCGTGTTACATTAAAATTTCATTGAATATGATATATTACTTCCATTATTTTCAAAATAACGAACGTGATATTTAGTCTCGAACGTTATAAACTTCAAAATATTACCACCTTAACCCATTAACTGCCGGACATAAAGATAGCCATTTTTTCCTGAATAAACCCTTTATTTCATCTATTACTAAGAATATAAAGCTAGAAATATTTTCATATCAACAAAAAAATCAATTATCGCTCAAGCATAAAATGGTTCTCTTACGCACCTTTGGCAAAAAGCACGCAAAAAATGTAATTTTCTGAAGAATTATATAAGACATGAAAAATTGATGTTACAATTTAATTAAACTGAAAGTAATACAGTAACAAACTAATTTAATTTTTTTTTAATAAAAAAATTGTTTAGTTTCTTTGCTGTTAATGAAAATCTTGAAAAGATATTGAATGTAGGTGCATTTTACATTTTTTTACACAAAAATATTGTACGGTTTTTGCATAGCTTACGTCTTCCTCAAGCTTTTTTCAAATGCTCTGAAATATCGTGTGACATATTTGATCATAACGAACATCTTCTGGCAAACTGTTTTTTGACGGACGAACCCCTTGATTGCCATCGGTGGCAACTTCATCCTCAGCGATGCTTCATGGTATTTTTATTTCTTCACTCTTTATCAGTGATAAAACAAGAGAAGACCTAAAATCAATTCGATTGATTTTACTGTTATCTACAAGTTTATATATTTACTATAATACAATCGATAACATTTATAAACCATGTCCATCACTATTTTTTTCCACGCACTCGAATTCTGTAATTTCCAATACCGTTGTGATAGGAATCAACGCCACCCAGACGTTTTTAGTATATGATACTATCGCTAATGGCTGAGTAATCCGGTATCTTTTCTTTCTTTTCGGATTTATCTTTTTGTATTTGATAATGGATATATGCCATTATGGTTACTAGCAACTAACACTACTGTATTATCATTCCATCTAGCAACTGATAAATTTATTTTGTCAAGGGCAATTTCTGATAGCGCCAGTCGAAAGATATTCTTTTTTATCATATGTAGAAAAAAATTGTCAAAAAAAATTCTATGCTCGTTAGGACTGATATAACTTCTAATAAATCTATTGCTACTTGTGTCTGAAGACCGTACTCAGATTTTTCTTTGTTTGCACCTCCGTATGGAATAAATCGGTACAAATACCAATCTGAACTATACAAACACCAAAGTTTAAATCCAAATCTAATTGGTTTTCCGTTGATAAACATTTTTCCTGAAATATGGCACCATTTCTTCATCAACAGATAAATTATGAGAAAAAACACCAAATTGTATATTTCGTTTGTTGACAAATGAAGAAAATGAACATTTTATAAAAAAAGTCTATAAAAATAGTAAAATGTTACGACAAAACAAAAATTGAACGATTCACACATAAAAATAATACAACGCGAGTTTGCGAAATTGTCATTTGTAATGTAAGCGTAACATATTGCACGCCTAGCGTATGATTCATCACTCCATAAGCCACAGATGCGTAATCGCATCATGATTTTTAACAACCAACATTCGTTATCAGTTTTCAAAAGAAATACTTTTCATAAACTGATGAATAAAAGCAACTATTAAATAAACAAATAAAATAGGAATATTATTTTTAACAAGAATATCACGATCATTATGAAAATTATACGGTAGGGGTTACACGATCTCGTAAAATACAGTAGGTTAAAACGCAAATAAATTCGCTAGTTGAAAACCTGCCATATAATTTTTTTTTGATTACAACACCTAAGAAAACAAAGACAAATTGTACAAAGTGCTAAAAATTTTGTAGAAATTAAAAAGAAAAAATGTTTTCGACAGGTTCGTTTACGCACCATTGGCGGTTAAACGGTTAAATGTATTACAATCGTTAATAAAATCTTTGAAACTTAATTAAAAATCAATTTACAATGAATTTTTTAAGAAAATAGTTACTTCACGCAGCAAAACATTCTTTTTACACAAGTTTTATGTAACCAATGATTACACATGATGTATAACTCCCAACCTCGGTGATGAAATGGTAATGTTCAATCTATCATACGAAAGGTTCTGGGTTCAAATCCCAGCCATTTTTGGCACTTTCCATACGCTGAAAAAAAATTCATTAATCGTTAAAAATCTATTATAAATTGCCTGCTTATTTTCTTTTTTCCTTCTTAAAATAAATAAAGAAAGAAAAAAATAAATAAATAATGTTTAAATACTATAAATTCAAAGAGCGAATTCTGTTGTCTGACCAATGAAAGCAATTAAGTTCAAAAAAATAACTAAGTTCAAAATATTATGATTTTGTTACTTAGAGGTTCAGAAAAACAAAATAAACAAATATTTAAAGCCTTTTCTGTTTTACGTTGTTTTATTAATAATTCTTGAAAAAAAAAATTGTTCGCCTTAAAGACAAACACGAGAAAATATAGTTTTTATTCATTCTGTTCTTTATGTAAAAAATTTCAGTTTCATAACTTCCACAAAACTGAAAGATTTAAACTCCAGGTGAAGTGTGTTACAACAATACGGTGTTAAATTTTTACATTAATGCAATCTAAAGTTTTTGGTTGTAGTAAATCTGTTCAAAAGAAATGTTATTTTCGTCTGTAGTTATCATATACTGAAATATATTTATTATAAATATAATATTAAAAATAGCTTACCAATATGTTATTTCAACAATTGTGACACTTACAAAATGGTCGTAATTATTTTAATTTAAATTATGAATTTAACATTTACAAAATTTTTATCTTAGGACGATCAATTATTAGGTCTCTAATTTTATCATGTGAATTTTATATTTTTTATATATTTTAATTTTAAATTATTAAAAATTCCTCCAGAAGATGGCAGAATAGTCGAAAACGTTTGAGAAAATCAAATAATATATTGATAAGCTGTTTTTAACATTATATTTTATCAACGGTGCCGTGTTTGCGAACTGAAATATATTTTTCATTGTAAACACAGTTTACAACAAAATAAAATATCTTACAAAAAAATAATAAAATTTAAAAAAAGGAAGGAAATTTATTTATAAACTCTCTTCCTTGTATCAGAAAATCCTTCTTCTGCAGAAAATAGAAAAACTGTGTAATTATACGATAAGAACAAATTTTGTATACCCACTAAACAAGTTGTTTTATAACAACTTTGCGTAAAGTAATTTTATTTAATTCTCTTGTAGTTAGTTTTTTGTATTAAATATTATCTCTGGTAGTGCACTACATTTTTGTGCGAAGATATACCATTACATTATTGTTATAACCCGCCGGATTAGTCTAGTGGTTAAACTTGTCACCGCAAAATCAGCTGACTTTCGAAGTCGAAAGTTCTAAGGTTCGAGTCCTTGTAAAGGCAGTGGCTTTTATGCGGATTTGAATGCTAGACTGTGGATAACGTTGTTCTTTGGTAGTTGAGTTTCAATTAACCACACGTCTCAGGAGTGGTCGACCTGAGTCTGTTCCAGGGTATATGTTTATCGGTACATTTACGCTTACATTTCTGCAGCTACATCAGGTCTGGGAAGCCGATAGAGGTAACTGCATTTGCCTATAAAACCAACATTATTATTATAATATTGTCAACCTCGTGGTGAAGTAGTAGTGCCCCTGTTTATGATTTGCCGACTTCAAACTTTAATAACATGAATTCGCCATATTTATAAATATAATATTAATTTAAAAAATACAAGATTTTTGTTCAAGATAAATATAAGTAAATTATGCGCCAATATGCACATATACATACATGGCAACCAAAGAAACTATACCATTTTTTTTGTTTGTTTCTAGACGTTTCATGATTTTTAGATTTCATTAAACTTAAAAAGTGTATGGGTTCCATATTTTTTTCTAACGTTTTATCCTTTAAATCTAACGATTTAGAATTTTGAAACTATTTTTTTATTTATATTAGATATTTCTGGAAGTAAACTCTTTATAATCATTATTACAAAGGTAGGAGGGTAGTAATTGTTTGTTAAAAGTACCTCAACTATTATCTTTCGTTGTATTTTACTATAAGACAAGAACACGTTTCAACTTGAACTTATGTGAACTTTAATAATTTTATATTAGTTTAACAAACTATTCTAGAAAATTTTAATTAACTTTTCTGTGAATTCAATAAAAAACGTAAACATAAATAAATAAGATCGTAAAAGTAATTACAATCTTCAATTTTATGATTGGGAGAAGGGATAAATTTTAATCACTATTCAAACACTAAGAAAGTTCACCAACATAGTTACTGCTTTTTGGTATTGTTTACTTTATTGTCTGATTAAAAAAGAAATTTATCCCGACATATAAAAAGTTTATCTATGTATATAAAAATGTTAAGTTCGTTTGTGTACGCTTCAAAAACTCAAAATGTTCTGCACCGATTGAGCTCAAATTTTAGCACGATATATAATCCGCATCAAAGATTTTGTTTTCATCTATTTTTAATAAATCGATCTATCTATTTTTAAATTGTACAGTTTTAATTTGGAAATGTAAACAAAGGAAAACCAATCAGATCAATGCAAGATGGCCGCTGTCAAACACAACGACCAATCACAAAGAGCCCGTATGGCCGTTGCGAATGTAAACAAAATAACAACTGATTAAGTAACAAATTTCTTTCAATTATATTTAACAGCTAAAACATCTGTATTTTATTAAAATAAAAATAAAAAAAACCACCAAAACAAAAAGAAAAGCCACCAAGAAGGATGACTTACAGTAAATAAATTAAAACACCCAACTTTCTTATAGCCCAGATAGACTTGAGACTATGGAAACAAAAAAAGTCGAAATAACCAAATACACAGAAAATAATATCCCAACATAATGACCAAAAAATCCTTTGTTAGGTTAAATATTCACTTTTGTGTGAATTTACAGAAGGCATTTACAACGAAGCATTGATAAATATTGAAGACAAGTACTTAGCTAATGCAAATAAAGTTCTTAGTCAATTGGGAATGCCAGCACCCACCCGAGCTGGGATTGCTCTATTTGATGTGGATTTACGCCGTGAACAGAGTTACAACATTGGTGATCTTCAGTCATATGTCCAATCAAAAATTCCTAAATTAACGCGTGAACAGAAAGGCATTTATGATCGCATAATACAAATGATAAATGACGGAGTTGGGGGGACCTTCTTCATGGATGCGCCAGGAGGAACTGGGAAAACATTCCTCATTAGATTGATTCGAGCAACGGTTCGATCAAAAAATGACATAGCCTTAGCTCTTGCTTCGTCTGGAATAGACGAAGCTGCGACATTGTTACCAGCTGGAAGGACTGTGCATTCAGCTCTGAAGTTGCCATTAAACATGCAAATCATCGAGACTCCCACGTGCAATATTTCCAAAGCATCCTGTATGAGAAAGTATTACAAAAATGTATACTCATTGTTTGGGATGAATGCACGATGACACATAAAAAATCGCTTAAAGCTCTTGATCGATCGTTACGAGATTTGCGTGGAAACGTTTAACCATTCGGGAATGCTTTGATATTGCCCGCAGGAGATTTTAGGCAAATATTGCCTGAAATTTCTCGATCGACACCAGCAAACGAAATAAATGCCAGCCTGAAATATTCAACACTGTGGCGACATACGTACATTGCAGTTGACTACGAATATGCGTGTCCAGTTGCAGAATAATCCATCAGCTGAGGTATTCTCACGACAGTTACTGGACATTGGAAACGGACAGCTGCCAGTCGATGAGACGTCTAGACGAATATCATTTCCTGATAATTTTTGTAATTTAGTAACACCGAAAGTAGAACTGATCGAAAAAGTATTTCCTGATATTCAAATTAATCATAGAAATCACGATTGGCTCATTGAACGAGCTATCCTTGCCGCAAAGAATAAAGATGTCTATCACCTTAATAATGTTATTCAATTCATCATTCAAAGTGAGGATATTACATATAAGTCGATAGACACCGTTGTGGAAGCAGATGAAGTAGTTAATTATCCAACAGAATTTTTAAACTTACTTGATCTGCCAGGGATGCCACCACACATATTAAATATGAAAATAGGTGTGCCAATTATCTTGTTGCGGAATATTAATCAGCCAAAACTCTGCAACGGCACGCGACTTGCAGTTAAGAAATTGATGAATAACGTAGTGGAAGCAACGATTTTAACGGGGCCTTTCAAAGGTGAAGATGTCCTCATTCCTCGAATACCCATGATCCCGACCGATACAACATTTTAATTTAAAAGATTGCAATTCCCAATTCGATTGGCATTTGCAATCACAATCAATAAAGCTCAAGGTCAATCTTTAGAATTGTGTGGTTTAGATTTAGATGCGGATTGCTTCTCACATGGGCAATTGTATGTTGCGTGTTCCCGAGTCGGCAAACCAGATAGCCTCGGGTACAGCTAGTATATTATAAATATATAAAATTCACATATTACACATATGTGTACATACACACGCAAGTAAGTAAACGCGCGCGCGCGCGCACACACACGCGCGCGCACGCGCACACACACACAGAGAGAGAGAGAGAGAGAGAGAGAGAGAGAGAGAGAGAGAGAGAGAGAGAGAGGGAGAATGATTTATAATTTACTAATTTTCAAATACATTAAAAAAAATATGTTTTACTAAAGAGTTAAGTCATATATTCTTTATCATGAGCTTATTTTACACGAATATATGAGGTGGATGAATGTGTATTTATAAGCGTGTACGTACCCCGATATAAATGGGAATAAATTTAAAACACTCATGACTTAAAACGAACAACACTATGACTTAGATTTTGTACACTGTATATAATAAAATACACACTCGCACAGTACAACGAATGTAACTTAAATTGCATCTTTTATTTCACCATATTGCAATGACAACCTATTTGCTTACTGTCAAGATACATATGTACATACACCCGATAAATACACATTTTACTTTTAAAATAAAAAAGTGTATAAAATATGACAGAAAATTTTACTCTACCAAGTAAAAAAAAGGCATGGATTTTTAAGTAAATTTAAAATTACAGAATATCCTTAAATTAAAAACAAAAAATCAACTATTTAAAAATCCAAACTTGTATAAAAATTAAATTAAATCACAAAAATATTGATAAGCGTAATCATTTATTAATGATTTTTTTTTTCTTTGAATAAGAAGAATTTTTTTTTACGAAATTAAATATCTGAAATTTGTTCTCTAAGAACAATGAGTAGATATGTATAATTTATTTGTAAAGAGATACCTCAACAGCAATTATTAACTCCTCTATAGTTCATTCATTTTGACTGGCACCTTGTAGTAACAGGTATCGTTAAGTGATAATGAAATAATATTTTTTGTAGCTTGCAAAAAAAAAATATCATGCCTGTTCGGGACTCGAACCCAGAAAGGAATAGACGCTCCGGATAAAAGGCAGAGACGCTACCCCTCCTCCACGGAGACCAACAAGAATGAATACGAAATCATATGATTCCAAAAAAAAGTTTTACCAGCCTGTTAACGCCTGCAGAGTATCAGGACTAGTAAATAATATTCTACTTTTCTTCAAATCTAATTCTATCCAGCTTTTTCAAACCAAAAGATCTTTTAGAAAATATTTTTAAACAGAAATATTCAATACAATTAAATTTTATGTAATTAATGTTTTTTAAATTATTATTTTATCAACCTTATTTTTTAGGAAAGATTTTCTAATCTTTCCTAATGTGTACGTTGCAATCTGTTCAAATTCTGAACAATAAGCAACGTAATGAACCAATGAGATGAGGATGATACGTATGACATGATAATGAGATATAGTTTTATACAGACTCAGACCGATCATTCCTGATATATGTGATTATTTGAAACCCAACCACCATAATACACCGGTATCCACTGTATTCAAGTGTGTATAAAATCTTTTCTAGGATTTGAACTTTAGAACCTTCAACTTCGAAAATCCGCTGTTAAACAGCTGATTTGCGACGACGATTTTATCATATCAACAAATCTATTTATATAACCGTGTGTAGCTTGGTTATATGTATATTTTATTAACACTTCATTAATCAAATTTTCTCATAAATGAGAATTTGTTCAAATATCACTAAAAATATCTAAGACTACCTAGACAATTGTATTGTTCATCATCAGTAGATAAAGAGTAATTAGTAAAATTATATATAAACACAAAAAAAAACATAAAATATATTGTAACAAGACGGGTATAACGAACCTGAGTAACGGATTCCTGCCAATTAAGAAGAAATCAGTAGAAAATATAATAATAGTAGGGAACCCTTAGTATAATATAAAAGAAACCCTTTTAGTAACGTAACAGGTCCGTTTAACAATGATCCTTTGTTATACTGCCTATTGACACATTAAACACATGTCGTTCCGTGAGAAGAGTTACGGGACCAAGGTTTGGAATTTCAGGAGAAAATGAGAAGGCTTCATCATTATCACGCTTCGAGTTGGGTCTGGTCCGGCAGGTAAAGAAGATAGGAGTGTAAATACTCCGGGGAAGACCAGTTAAAAGTCAGTTCCGCGAGGAGAGGCTGCGATGTCAGTCTGCGAGATGTGTATTCTGCGAGGAGGTTAGTGAAGGAGCGAATCTCGAGTGCAGGTTCGATTCAACTAAGATGACGTCACAAGTAATCCCGGTACTCGAAAACAAGAAATGGTTCGGCGGGTTTACTGTAAGACTGTACGTGATAAAGATAATGTACTAAATTTCATTCTTAAACTGTTAAGGTCAATTTATTTGTGAATAGTAAAGGTATTTGCAGTGAGAGAAGAATTTTATACTTGTCTTATCTATTGTTATTACAAAACTAGTGGTTAAAGTGTTAAGACTAGCGGTCATGCTAATGTCTTTCGTTAGTGGGACTGAATTCTGCTTTTCCATTCTATTTATCTATTTGTGAATAAATCCTGACGAGTACTTTAAATTCTGTTATGTATGTTTTTATTATTATTATTATTGTTATTATTATTAACATTATTATTATTATTATCATTTATAATTATTTGTTTGTTATGGACATTTAATATTACTGTTTACTGTTGCCATTTTTGTCATTATTCTGATTATTATTGTGGTTGTGATTTACTATACTTATTTGTTTTACGATTGTCATTTACTGTTATTATTACTATTGTCATTATTATTAATTTGTACATTTTCATTTGTCAATCGCTCAATATTCTGATCGAGCCGCGATCACGTGACAATAAAATTATATCTAAACGACATACATCAACAATGGTACGGACTGACAAATCCGAATGATTATTAAAATGGTGCAGGCTGCATTTAAGCTCCATTTACACTTTCGACTCGGACTGTCTAGAGCATCTTGTTTGGATTTATTTTTTTACAAATAGCTGCATAGATATTTATTGTAGTATTTTCATAAGAAATGATTATTTTTTACTTCCTTGTAAGAAGTAAAGAAAGTATTGAGATCGATAAAAATTTCGGTTTTCAGATTTTAACGGAAATATCCATTTTGATCAACCCTGAATCCATTTTGACTAGTTTCTGTGTGGCGTCTGTATGTACGTATGCATGTATGTACGTACGTATCTCGCATAATTCAAAACAATTAGCCGTTGGATGTTGAAATTTTGGATTTGGGAGTTTTGTAACATCTAGTTGTGCAACTCCCATTTTGATGGCAATCAACTGAATCAAAAGTGTCCAAAATCTAAATATAAAATCGTTTTGGACTTTTTCTTAACTGCAGTAATAAACCCTCATTGAGAGCTTTTCAACGATATATCATAAGAGGTACTTATTTTCATTGGTTCCAGAGTTATAGTCAAATAAAATTTTAATTAATGAAATATTTAGATCATACAAGGGAAGGCACATCGGTATGAATCAGACTTCATCTCCTTTTTTTAATTTAAATATACTGATTTATTATTAATTATTAACCCGTGACTGTAAAAAAAGTTTTACAATAAATAATTATTCAATATTAAAAAAATATGAAAAACAATCAAAAGTTATTAGTGAAATAACATTTTATGTACTTTAAAAAAATGTTATATGCAATTAATAGGCATTATCGCATATATGTACATGTAATAGATTTGCTGAAACATCTGATTATTTAGTATTAATTCAAAATTATAATTGAATCGTATTATTTTTGGATTTCCTAGTTTAATTTCTGTTCAATTTTATTTAATTATTCTTGAGTTTCTGTTCAGTTTTATCTACATTAAAATTAACTACAGAGTGACTCAAAAATAGACACTCACAAGAGCAACATATACACTGAGGCATGCATGCCCGATCTTTAATAAATTGAAAAAAAAATTCTCATTACTCTGATATAACGGACAATATTCTCCCAAAGACGGAGTAGATCATCATATCATTTATTTCTTTTTTGTTGCCAATCGCTCTATGGTTTGACATAATTCTTCTGATCTTAATCTGTATACACGTTCTCTAGATATCAAATTTACTCTTTCTTTATATTCATCATTCTCTCTTCATGTTTTTATTCTTTCCTTCTCCTCCTTAACATTTCCTTCCACGATATATTTATCATCTCCTCTTAATAGTTTTATTCTTTCTTTGTTCTTAACATTTTCTTCCCCTTCATTTTTCCCCTTCTTGACTTTTTTTGAGATATATTTATTTCTTCATGTTATCTGATTGTTTCTTTTTCATTTTTGATTATTCACCAAATAATCCAGAAATAAAAACTGAATATTTTACACCGTAAGGTCAAAATTATCATTTGCAACCAGTATACAGGAATTCACTAAAAGAAATAGTTTAATTATTATTAACTTTTATTTATACGACACACCAGAAATGTGAAGCATTTGTTAATCAGCAACTCACGAAGATACGAATAATACTGATCTAGTAATACGAATAGTAAAGGGACTTTTAGTCTATCCTAATATTTCATTTAAGATTATTGGATTAATAATTGTATAAATATTTGATGTTAATAAAAACTAATATTTCAGCAATTGTGTAACCGTCTACTTTATTAAATAATTGGAGAATCGATCTCACTTTCAAATGAAATAAGTTTAAATGAACTGCAGCAAAACTGTGTATATCTAATTTAATAAGCGTACAAGGAAGTCATATGGTGTCCACAACAGATATTTTATTTTTGTTGTTTTTTCAGTTACATTATAATATTTAATTACCGAAATATTTTTATAATAATTTTTATTTTTATCCCTGTACTTACTGATGATAACAATTTAATATGCTTTAATTTTAAATCTTCTCGACTTAAATTTCAAAAAATCATATTTAGGTCGCTTTTTAATTTCCGGGGATTTCATTAAAATTTGTGTAATGCTGGTTATACGTCTAGTTCATAAATTAAAATAAAAATTAATGCGAGTTGTAAAATCTCAAAATTGTGGTAAAATATCTACATTTAGAATCAAACTGGAAATAAATTAGAACTATTTAATATAAAACAACACTTCCGTTGAATAGCTTTTACATGTTGAACGGTTAAATAGTGTGCACGGTAATATAATACGTAAAGTGTTAACTAATGTACTACACATACTTGTTGACAAGTATTAAATGCACGTATGTGACAAAGAGCTTCTGTTGACTAATCACAATATATTTCATGAAGTTATCTGCATTTGTAATAACCGAATACATTTTATTCAAATCACAACTACCTTATCTAGATTCATCCATTTATAAAATAAAAACGCAATTGTTTAAAAATAACTAAAAAAGAAAATAAAAAAAATTTATAATATTAATTTAAAATGGAAAGAATTCACATGCTTTAAATTTCTGATTTATGCAAATTCCAAATTATTCACTATTTACTAAAAATAGAAATTTATATTTTTTTGAGTCATCAGTCTGTTGATTAGTTTTATGTTATTCTCCTTCCCTTTCTATTCTTTATTAATCTCTTAACCAGCACACTTTTACTTCATTCTACACACTCGATCATCTTCTGTTTTATACACTCCAATTTTTATTATCTTCGCCTACAACTATTACTTTCCCTCTATTATACAATAAACTAAAACTGGATGTCTTAAGTAATACCTCTTCAAAGATGTTCGTCTCTTTACAGTATTTTCTTATAAATTTGTAAGAAAATCTATATTTTCTATTCTATTTGTCTTAAGACATTCTCATTTCAAATATTTTCGATTTACCTAAATTTTAATATCTGTTAACATTAAAATATATTTCAAAAACTTATGATGTTTTCCTTTCTACTTTTCCCACAGTATTCATCATAAATGAAACACTAAAAAATTTCTTTTGATATAATTCATTTTTATATGATATTACTAGCTGTTTATGATAATACATTTATATAACCGTGTAAAGCTTGGTTATTATATTAAAAGTTCGTTAACACATTAAATACCGACTGAATAAAATTTTGAAAAATATAAATTTGATCCAAAACTAAAATTAAAAAAAATATATATTTTTTCAATTCTTCATCATATTTCGTCAGGTTTAGTTCAAAATTATTAATAAATACGTAAATTTAAAAAATGAAGGTTTAGAGGAAAACAAAAAAATATTTTGTGTTTTTACATCACTTTTATTATTATTTTGTTAAAAAGGATTATATTTAAACGTTTTAGTTTTATTCTGTTCCAGTATATATAGAAAAAATTTGTCCGAATAAAAAATATCGTTTGCCAGTCTCCGTAGCGGAGTAGTAACAACTAGCCTTTAATCCGGAAATTCCGGGTTCGAATCCCGGTTAGGTATAACATTTTTCATAAGCTATGAAATTTCATTTCTATATTCCCACCGTACAAGCGTCAATCTTCTGTGATGAACCAATTCATCAAGGGAAAAACGTTTGTCTTAGCAGCACAAAAAATGATAACGTTGCAGGACTTATAAACTTAATTGTAGGTCCTACAACTGCGAATTGTTTCTGACGCACGGCTTACACACAGATTAATTTAAAATACTTATCATTTTATTTAATTCAATGACTCTGACTAAAGCGCGAGCGCATACCGTATTTAGTTCGCGCTGGTGTTGCGGTACTAGCGGCGACGCTCGGCTCTAACTAATGTAATTTCACAACTTACATAGAATAAATTTCGCTGGTACAGTCGGCAGACTGATGTAGCCGCGAGCCTTAACGCACCAGTTACCGCGTGAACCAAACGATCGAGTTCCAGGACAAGCCAGACTGAGTTACGTTTTTTTACACTTTAAATATGATTCATTTATTTAATTCTACCACTCACCAGTGACATCATAACAACAGCATTTTTTGGGGTGGGGGTGCGATTTTTCAATAATTGATTTTTTGAAAATACTGTCATTTTTTAATTGTTAACAAATATGCCTAAGAAAAATATGTCCTTAATTAGGCGAAATTTCAAGATACTGGGGATGACTTTGCGCTACAGCCTCACCCACTGATCTGTTTTATTTTTAGCATTACTCTATGAACATCAGAATTATTGTAGGCTACATACCATAACAATCATTTCTATGGTGCTCAACACTGAATTAAGCAGTTCTTGTAATCAACGTTGGTTCGATTTAAAAATTGTAAAAAGTAATAGTGTGTCAACTATACGCTCCAAAAAATCAATTTAACATTTATGCAGCACAAGAAAACGGACCCCAATTTATTACTGTCAAAATAAAACTGCTGAATTTTGTAAAACAGCTAATCATCGATCAAATTTATCAATTTCCTTTTGTGTTCCGATATAAAGGTGGTCAGTGAATACAGATGAATACAGGTGATTAAAACCGCGTAACGCTTTCAAAGCTCTCCCTACTGTTTGTCTGAATCTCTACTTCAAAACCTAGAAAAGTTTAAAAAAGTTTTCACTAAATTGCATCTGGGTCGATACATTAATCATAAATCCTGAAGGGGCAAACCTACCACTCTCCGGATTTTTAGATTAACTTTTTTTTTTATTGAAAAATACTTTATTTTCACTTTTTACAACGTAAAAAGTAAAAATTGAGCCTTTCTAAAGAAATAGTACTTAGAGGTTAAATAACGAATACACGGACGATCCTGTTAAGATTTCCGTAATATTCGTATCAAAGGCCTTTGTTATAAATTATCGAACTCTCATAATACGTTACAACGTTTTAGATTTCAGAGATACTCGTATTACCGTAATAGAGCCAACATATAGAAATGCGCCTTATTTTAATCTTGATTTTTAAACTAGGGGAATTCAAAAAAGAAACCAGAAAAGTCAACAACCGGATTAGCAAAATTTTCATATTTATTACAATACTCACTGTACGGCTATGGAAAAAATCAAAAACGAATACCTGTTGGTCAAAATAATAAATATCTCCTACTTTCAAGCTAGTTAATAGGAAAAAATTACATTGTAGATCCAGCAGCAAAACTAGATGATTGTTTTTTTGAGCTTGTCAAGGGACCAATGGAACCGAACACGCAACTAAGCATAAATACAGCTCCAGAGGGAGACATCGCCTCAAGCTACCTCGTCGAGAATCATAGTTCCCCCCTGGTAGCCGGGACTCTGTCTCTAAGTTATGCGCCATGCCTCTAATAAGGGGATCCCAAAGGGATCCTTCCACCAGGACTCCGTCTTTATGCCACGCCTCAAGAGAGGAACACCAAAGGGTCCCTACCGGGACTACGGTCTTAATTTACACCCCAATATGAAGTTTCAAGAAAATCCCAGGGTAGTCCCTTCCCAATCATCGGCAGTGAGACACCTAAGCGGCCCACCCCTTTTGGACGGGGCTGTTCCAACGCAGGTCATTTCTCATTGCTCATTTCTCCAAGGAACAGGCGACGGGTCTCATTTGCCGGAGCTGGTTCTGCAGCCACATCCCCCTAAAGATTAACCCTAAACATTACACAGGAAACACATGGCTTCTGTCGGACAATCCGCTCGAAGATGTCCCGCAACCCCACAGTTGAAACAATGACCTCGTTTATCGGAACCGCTACAGGACCCAGCTCGGTACCCGATCCTCCGGTACCGATAACAACGTTCCTCCGCGGACCTCTTCAGAAGTCGCCAAGACCCCTACCCAACGCGGATGCGGCTGTCCTTCAGCAGTTTTTGTCGACCAACAACGATGGAACCACTACTGCCGCCACTTTTGCATCCCAAAACGAGGACCCTACGGAGAGAATATCAATCGTGACTGATTCCCCTGCCGCCTACTGTATATCACGCACAAGTTCCTCCTCAGAGGTAAGGGCGGCGATATCCTTAACTAACAGATGGACTCGCCGAACGCCCTTACCGGCCGTAACTGTGGTTCCCTCCACTTCGTCCATTATTTAAACCGAGATTATTAAAAAGATATATGTAAACATTCTGTTTATTTATTTATTTAAATAATTTGTTTTTATAAAAATATAAAATAATAACTATTAGGAGAAAAATTAAAATAAATTAGGGTATAATAAATTTAATTTAATAAACAAAATACCGTTATTTCTCTTGTAGTTAACCATATATCTAAAAGATACTGTATGCTATAACAATAATAATATTTTAGTAATTATAGATCAGAGATTGCAGAGCGTTTTGCGTCTCTAGAACAGTTTCTTCACAAAGTATTAATACGGCAATCCAAAAGAAAATTAGAAACGAACAATAATTATAAAATTAGGCGTGGTATAAAAAATGTAACCAAATACTTTGATATTACCGGAAAAGTAATCATTACAGAAGAATAAACTTTCATTAAGAAAGTATGGATTTATTTCACTGAAATTTTAATGATTAAATATTAAAAAATTTTAATAAAATTAAACAATTATAGGCTCCAAAATTCCAAAAGACATTACAATTAATTTTACTTAAAATCTAACTTAGCCTTGTTAACGTAAGTAGAGACAGTCCTTTTCCTCATTATTTGAATTTATATACCAGTAATTAACGTACAAAATTTAATATAATAAATATTAATTTTTATGCATAACCGTTAGTAAAAATGTATGAAAATTACAAAGAAACCTTTGTCCTCTTAGAATAAAAATAAATTTATGGAGTATTACTTATATTTACTTAATATTTTTAAGTTTTCTTCTCAATCTTGTTCAAGTATACATGAAAATTTTATTATATGTACTGACTTTATAAAGTTTGACGATAAACAAACAAGTAAGAATCATCTATTTACTAATTGTATGTCAACCAATATTCTCCGATTATTATCTGAATGATCTACAGGAGCACAGAGAAACTTTATTTGTAAAACCAAAAATAATAATCCAAATAAATACACTTCGCTATGAGTAAGGCTTGAACGTAGTAATTAAAAAAATATATAATGATATAAGTGATAAATCTTTCCTTTGTTAAAAGCGGTCCAAAAAGCTTTTTTAAGAAAACGTGTCTTCTATTATAATCCATTAGACGAGTTTATGAGAAACTATTTCTTCACTCAAAAGTTTTGTTTTATAAAATTATGCTTTTGCTATTCGTGCAATGGTTAATCTGGGCAATGGTTGATCAACGAAAATTGAAAATTATTTAACAATCGGAAATAATTCAGAATTTTTCTCGGCAGTATCATCACTTTACAGACGCCCATTGATAAAATTGAGCCGATATTCTTTTGCGAGCAGCGTATCTTCAAATACGAATAATATAGAATAATAAATATTTTTACATTCTGGAGCACTTATGTTTAAAATCAGTCGTAGTATTTTAAATTTCTTCCTTCAATCTTTGTGTTACATTTAATAAAAATAAGGAATTTCGCCTTTTGTGTTTCTTACTGCCTGTTTAGGACAGACAGTTTTTTATATAGGTCTGTAAACACTTAAAATTAAAATAAATCTGGGACGTTTAAAACTAAGTTATCTAAACAAAAGATGTGTAGCGTCGTACCCTTTCATCCGGGGGTCTCGGGTTCAAATTCTGATCAGGCATAACATTTTACTAACGCTACAAAATTCCATTTTCATATTTCCACGTATAAGCATCAAAAGCTTCTGTGGTGAATTAATTCATCAAGTCAAAAAACAAACTAATAATGAAACAAACTTATAAAATAACAAAAAAGAAATATTCTTTAGACGTCGATTTATTAAATCTCCGACTTCAAATAGTCAAAATTATAAAAAATGAACAAAAGATTATTTTTTTGCTGAACTTTTTCATTTAAGGATTTTGCACTAATGTCCTTAATTTAAAAGATGTTAAGTTAATGATGTTAAGTTTTTAATTCAAATTTAACTCGAGACATGATTTACGTCAAGTTCTTATGATACATTAAAAAAAAGGTTTCTATATCAGCCTAAAAGTATCTTTCTAAAGAATTCTCTTATATCCAATTATGAAAACTGACTCACTGTAGATTATCAGGAAGCTCTTTGGATCCCCATAAAATGCTTATTTTCATTATAATCCGTTTCTGGCAATCACTGCAAATAATAAAATCGTAAGACTGGCGAATGAATCAAAAAATAACATTCTAGTTAACAAAAATACAAATCAGAAAATTTTATATATGGTAACCTAGGGATTTTTAAAAAATAAGAAAAAATTTCTATCAATTTTATAAAAAACTATTAATAATAAAAATTCCCCCGCTCTCACACACACACTCTCTCTCTCTCTCATGTAGAAGGTTGTGGATTCGAATTGGGCTCAGACAAGTTATTTTTCGCTTTGCGAAAATTTTTCTGTGTCATAATCTCTCCAATAAACATCACACAGTTTTCAATGAGAATCGTAAAGATATACAATTATATTCAATTTTAAATTATTTTTAAAACAGAGAAAACAAAAAACATATTTCAAGAAAATTTTTTATAAATATTTTACCCATAAACATTGTTAACGTTATCATTAAATTAGTAATTACAAATTATTTTTTATAAACGATTTATAACCATAAAACATTCATTCATTTATCTAGACTGCATTAATATTTTAGGTACCAAACTGTGTAAATTACTCTAATTTGTGGTTATATTTATTGGTTAGGAACCAAGTCATGGCCATTATTCATAATGTATTGTGTGGGCGATATTAACAAGATAAAATATTTTAGCTGTACTTTGACCACACTTCATCCTGTTATTTCTTTACCACCGTTTTCCAAACAACAAAAACCGTCCCTTTATACGGAATAAAACTACAGCCTAACAACAATAATAAATTTTAATACCAGCAAAAATGGAATAATAAAGTAAAAAAATAATTTTAAATCTATATCAAATTTATTGCAAAAAATTTTGTAATTTAGTACAACAAAAATATTACCACAAATGACTCTTATACGAACCATTCAAAGGTAATGTCACGTAAAAAAAAAAATCATGATCTATTAATGAAATAATATTATGCATCGTAAAGATATTTGCATAAAGTTATTAAATTACAAAGTTAAAAATAAAACTAAATCATTGGTAACCAATTATACTACAGGATGAATAATAATTCTACTTGCATGATTTAATGTAAAATATTAAGGAGAAAAATGTATCATTCTATGTAGAAATAGCTTAAATAAGAGATTTATTATTTTTAAATAATATTAATAACTAGGGGGCTGTGCCCCAGGCCCACTTAGCGGCCAGCATTTTTCTTACTATGTTATAATATAGAAAGAATCACTTTTTGTTCACATCTAGACAAGAATTAAGGAAAACGTTTGAGAGAGGCCTCATTAGATGTGACATGTTTCTCTTAAGTGTTTATAATCATAGCCCGTCCCAGTAAATCAATTAGGTCTAGTTATAATATAGAAAGAATCACTTTTTGTTCACATCTAGACAAGAATTAAGGAAAACGTTTGAGAGAGGCCTCATTAGATGTGACATGTTTCTCTTAAGTGTTTATAATCATAGCCCGTCCCAGTAAATCAATTAGGTCTAGAGTTATTGCAATTTTTATGTTTTCAACATTTTTCTTACTATAATATAATATAGGGATGATAATAATAAATGTTCTAGTAATTCAATAATTCCACCAGCAAAAGCACTTTAATGTACACCAAGATTCAGTATTGCCTTACGCTTCTATTTCGGTTAGTACAAAAGAATCAATTTCAACCTCTATTCTCAACAGCGAGTTCATTTCTGATATTCTGTCCTAACCAGGACAACACAGCGATCTTTTCAACTTAGGAAAGCTTATCTCTAGCCTTATACTTGTCAATGGTACATCTTGTTAAAAATTTATTTTAAGGGGTATTTTATTAAAGTTAATTTGTTCACAACACATAACGTTTTGTTTTCCATAGGAAAAGGAAAAAGCTCTACCAGCCGCCGTCAGCCCGCTATGACGGCAGTGCGGGGCTCTCACCCGCTAAAAACTTCCCCACCTAGTCACACAGGGGCCGGACGTAATCCCTGTGGCATATACACAGCCCCTGTGCAACCGCCTGGGCACACCTAGCGGCGACTCACAACTGCGGTGACGATGTTTCCTGGGGTGACAGACAGACGACGACTCCGAGGACCCCCGCCGACCACCCACAGAGGCTGGCCGCCACCACCATCCCTCAAGAACCAGTGTCGGCCCAGTGGCCAGTACTCCACAAGCAGCCGGCAAATTCCCAGCCTGTCCGATATTCTCTTTCGTTTTGGGTTGGAGCATGGTTGTCATTGCCTCGAAAATTCTGGTCCATCGTTTTTCGAGGGGGAGATCATTCCAATGATATTCCCACCTTGTACGTCATCTCGGCTCATCTACAGAGCCCTCAGACTCCTCCACCTATCATACGAAAATGCGACATCTTCAGCTGACTACAATATCTGCCGCCAAACAAGAGGCCACCTCCCAACAGACACCCAGCACCCTACTACTTCAGGTTGCGTTGAAGTGCAGCAGACGCATCAGTGCGACGAGCTTTCTCCTCTGTTTCCGCCAGCAATACCACCGATCGTGAGTCTGCTTCGTCTTTCTTGCTTCTGTCCCGTTGAGAACACTCTCCTCTCTTGGAACCCTTTCCGTGACATTGAAAGCACAGCTTGGTGCGGCCCGGACCCTTACAACTTATCGCTATATCGCCACATTACCACATTTATAGCAACGTAATTCATCTTCGCGCTTAATCAACCGACAATTAACCCAGCCAATCCGGATCCTTCTCAGTGAAGCCAACTTGCGAGCCACTGCTCCAGGAACCGACACGTTTGCAAACGTGTCGGCGATACTCATGATACACGTGACACGATACACGTTTCGGGATACTCATACGTGGGGATACGTATGAGTATCCCCATACGCCGGCGCAAGCAGGTTACCTGTAACTTTCCGGTGGTGCAGCCTGCACTTTCCAACCCACCGGGTTGGTCTAGTGGTGAACGCGTCTTCCAAAATCAGCTTTGGAAGTCGAGAGTTACAGCGTTCAAGTCCTAGTAAAGCCAGTTATTTTTACACGGATTTGAATACTAGATCGTGAATACCGATGTTCTTTGGTGGTTGGGTTTCAATTAACCACACATCTCAGGAATGGTCGAACTGAGAATGTACGAGACAACACTTCATTTACACTCATACATATCATCCTCTGAAGAATTATCTAAACGGTAGTTACCGGAGGCTAAACAGGAAAAAGAAAAAAAAGAAAGAAAAAATGCCTGCACTTTCCGCCACCGCCGCAGCCACTGAGATAATTTCCTTCTCCAGGTTCTTTGTATGGAAAAATCCGGGTGCGACAGCCGCCTTTCAGCATCTTTTACCGCAACCTCCTCCACATTCTAATTAATCTCCTGCTTCAGCGCCTCTGCAACCTTCGCTCTTACACGTATGCGTACTTCATTATCGCTATCTTTCCTAATAGACAGTACTTCAGTAACTTATTTGTTTACATCCTTGAACAGTTCGGAAATGCTATGCCCTTCTGCCTTAACCTGCTTCGTGTGTGTCGGCTCATCAAACGTTTTCTCTTTCGGCTTCAAGGTGGTGACGGCTACGTAAAATGCCTTTCCTTGCCCATTCTAATCCCGTCACATTCAAGTAATCTTCTCAAAACTGCACCTGTACTCCCGCCAGGCGACACGTAAGGTGAATTAATGTCCATATCACTGAGCTTACGATTGCACTTGAATATGCTCGAAATCATATCATCTTCGTTGGTAAAATCTATAACTATTGTGTAAGTTGTGCCAGTGACTTCAATTATTTCCTCGTCAAAAATGCTTCTGGTTTCTTGATGATCTATCAGAAGTTGTCCACTCCGTAACTTACTTTCCTTCAGCTAATCTACTAACCCCAAGACCCCACCTGTAGAACTTGTCCTTAAAACCAACCATGTCGCATGCAAATTGTGAACTAGAATCACATTACCCTCTTCTTTACCAGGAAGGAGTCATCCATCTTCCTTACCGTCTGGATCGCCCCCTCAACCCAATGAGTGGTAACTAGATCAGGAATCGCCTCATCGGTGACTCCCTCATCTAGCTTTCTTATTTCATCACATCCCAAATCAGCAAATATATACTACGTTTTTTGCTGTTTGTTTGGCTAACGCGCATTCTAAGTGAATAAAAAAAATAATAATTGCCTTGTAGTTTTTGACTTATAAAGATTTTAAGACGAAACATCTTTCATTTTGAAATCTTTAAAATGAAGATTTTGAAATCGTTCTTTTTGACTTTAGAATGCATGTAATCTTTCTAAATAATACCAGAAATTTTTTACGTTGATATCCAATTTTTTTTTTTTTAAGTTCGAGAGATTTTACGCATCTAACATACATGTACAAAGTAGTCGTAGTAAAATTGTTAATACAAAAAATGCATGCTGGATTTGAACAAGACTTTAATAGTATCAATGTCACTTATAACCAAATTAAATTCTAACCCAGGTTGCGCAAATCTATTATCGCAATTATTACTAGCTATTTTATTCTTCAGATCCAAAAATATAGAAAAAGCTATATTTTTCAAATTTTATACAAATTACATATGTAATTTTAACATATGTAATTTTAATTTTATACAATTATGTATGTAGTACTGTATACATGATACCAAATAACAGTTATATTTTCAGAACGTATGAGTCGAATGGAAAACTACATAGTTAGTTTCAAAATATAAATAAAATAACAATATATTCATGCAGGCAGTAAACAACAGCTGATAAAAATAGTAATTTTTTTTTTTTCAAATTTTTTTTTTATAAAAACATTCAAAATAATAGGAAAAGACATATGTATCAATTAATTTAATTCAATAAAAATGGGAATTGTATGGTTATATTTACGAACTATTATTTTTCTTACAGTAAGCTATTTACAAAAGGAAATTTTATGTAACGGTAACAGTAATAATCAAGATACTAATAATACCACTACTAATAATCTTTTAATTGGAATACCACATAAATATCCAAGAAATCGCATCTTTTCTCGCAAGTTTGCATCTGCAGGAGAGTTTCCTTACGTAGTTTCGATACAAAAATCATATAAAAAATTAGAACTGAATTATAGTGATAGTAATCATATCTGCACCGGTACAATTATTACAGAAATAAGTATACTAACTTCAGCATATTGCTTCCAAGAAAGATTATCGAAAATATATGATGATTATTTAGTAATTGCTGGTGTTGTAAATTTTTTATACCTAGGCAACATGACAATACGAAATGTAAAAACCGTTATCATGCACGATAATTTACGCAGTGCAGCGATGGGTAGACGTCTTCATCGTCATATTCAAAATGATATAGCAATAGTTATAATTACTAAGCCCTTCGCTTGGTCAGAGAACATTAAACCGGCTAAAGTAATCAACACAAAGCTTCAATGGAATAATAAGTGTAACGTTAGTATTTACGATAACATTTATAACGATCAATATCATCCAGTGATTGAAAAACAAGCTTTACTATATGTGACGGTAAAATTGGTAAATGATAAATATTGTAAAGATAAATTTAACGGTTCACTAACTATTTATATAGCAGAAACGTGTATATGTATAGTAAGTGATGAAAGAAATAAACCAATTTGTAGATCAGGAATCGGAAGCCCATTAATATGTAATTCTAAAGTAGCTGGGTTAGTAACTTTTCATACTAAAATATGTACAGTTACAACACCCGTTGCATTTACTGATATTTATTATTTCAGAAAATGGATAAAAAAATATCAATACAATTTCGGTTTAAAATTAAGTAGCAACTTTTTATTTGTTACGATGTTTACCGTATTTATTTCAGAAAATATTTAAAATTATAAGAATAAATAAAAATGTATTTGGATTTCAAATGATAAAGCACAATTTATTTACTAAATCATTGAAGAGCATTTTCTTATAATTTCATCATTGGAAAATATATCAACGTATTTTTACAATTACACTAGCGCACCCAACAGACGTTCTGACGTGGCATTGTTCTGTAATAAATGCACAACACATAACTTATTTAAGTTAAAATTAGCAGGAATGTGGACAAAATTTCATTAATATGACTACTATCAGTTTGTGGTTATTGTATTATTGTAATGGGTTTATTGATTAATTATGTGTCGTATGGTTAATATTTATTTTCACAAATATTGAGATGCCTGATGAAAATTGAATTAAAAAATCGAAACGTAGTAAAATTATTAATTAGTGTAATTAATAAATTTGCATTCACATTACTGCTAATTTTCACTTAAGATCATTCTAAAAAAAAGTACCCCCTACATTTTTTTTATTTAATAATTTAATAATAATAGGTTACTTAAATCAATTAATACAAAAATTAAAGCATTCTAAAAATAAAACCTAGTTAAAATTTTAGTAGAAATTTTTATCATTTTTCTCATTCATTATTTTAACATCTATTTTACCAAATTTTAGATAATTGTAAATTAAAAACAATTTTGGAGAATGTTTTATAAAATTAATCGGCTACAAAAATTATAACTTCAACTTTTTAAATATACTTTAAACTACTTTTATTATAAGTAACTTATATTTTAATTTTATAAATGTTATAATTTATTTTACAAACTTACATTTTTATTTTCAAACAGCCGTTCAATACTTCATAAGTTGCATAGAATCAAATGAGAACTGACAATATAAATTTGTAGGTTAAGTTGATTGTTATTTAATGCATATCATTAAAATTCATGAAAAATTATGTAAAATAATCACTTCAATAGTGCATCATACAAAATTGCACAATATATATTTTTTAATTACACTTTAAAACGTTATTTCAATAAATAATAATATAATATAATATTTTCAATAAGCGCGCAATTCTAGCAGACTCGCCAATGCTTCGCTATTGGTAGATTTGAGTATACATACAGATTAAGTGAACACAATTAAAAGTTTCATAAAACCTTAAAAAACTGAACATTAGGAACTTCACAAAATTTAACCTTTCACTTTATAAAAAGTCAGAATGTAAATAAATCCAAATGGCAAAACAACAGCACTACCTATCGGATTTAATTTACACCACTCTCTAATCACAGTATTCGGTGGAAAATAATTTTTTAACGAAAAGTGTTGTGGCTGCAAAATCATTACAATTAATACTAACGTTAAGAAACTTACAAAACATTACGGACCTTCATAAAATTTAACCTTTCACTTTATAAAAGTCACTCTATAGGAAGTGTAAATAAATCCAATTGTCAGAACAGCGCTACCTATCGGATTTAATTCAAACTACTCTATAAACACAGTAGTCCGTAAAAAATACGAATTTAATGTAATAACAACACTAAGCTACGACGCAAGTAACTGATTTGCGAAAAAGCAGCAAAATAAAAAAATTTCGATGAATCCGATAACAGCACCATCTTACCGAGTCTGACTGATATGCCAAAAATTTAAAAAAAATTCTAAAACGCGATCGCAGCGCTGCCTACCGGAACACTTATGAACCTTAAAATCCCAAGTTCAACAACAACACATAAATAAATAAATAAATTAAAAAAATATTTTCTATCGGACCAAATTGTGAATGTAACCATTGTCTAATAAACTTAATCACACACACAAACACACACAATTTCATCAAAATCAGACCAGCCGTTTAGGAGTTCAGTCACATACACACGGACAGAAGATATATGATATATGACATATGATTTGGTTATAAAGATTAGAAAATGATCGATTCCGTTTCACTGAAAATTTTAATCAATTTACAAAAATTAGTAAGTACATAAAAATGCATTACTAAAACTATTTATTTTTTATATTCTTAAAAAAAATTAGTAAATCTTTTCTCATAATATTTTTTTTTCATTATATATTACTTTTATACTTTTTATTAAATGTCTTAAACGTAAATAATTTATATATATATATATATATACTAGCTCTACCCGCCACGCTTCCCTGTGGCACATTGTGGTTGCATGAATATGAAATGAGAAACGAAACAAAACATACGTTTCATACAACTTTAATTTTCCAATCCTTGTGGATATACAATATTTTTTTTGTTTTTCCACTGTCTGCGTAGATATAAAGGCTATCTGGTTTGCTGACTCGGGAACACGCAACATACAGTTGCCCATGTGAGAAGCAAATCCGTATCTAAATCTAAACACACAATTCTAAAGATTGACCTTGAGCTTTATTGATTGTGATTGCAAAAGCCAATCGAATGGGAATTGCAATCTTTTAAATTAAAATTGTTTATCAGTCGGGATTATGGGTATTCAAGGAATGAGGACATCTTCACCTATGAAAGGCCACGTTAAAATCGTTGCTTCCACTACATTATTCATCAATTTCTTAACTGCAAGTCGCGTGCCGGACCAGGGTTTTAGCTGATTAATATTCCGCAACAGGATAATTGTCATTTTTTGATCGAACCGTTGCTAGAATCAATCTAATGAGGAATGTTTTCCCAGTTCCTCCTGGCGCATCCATGAAGAAGGTCCCCCCAACTCCGTCATTTATCATTTGTATTATGTGATCATAAATGCCTTTCTGTTCACGCATTAATTTAGGAATTTTTGATTGGACATATGACTGAAGATCACCAATGTTGTAACTCTGTTCACGGCGTAAATCCACATCAAATAGAGCAATCGCAGCTCGGGTGGGTGCTGGCATTCCCAATTGACTAAGAACTTTATTTGCATTAGCTAAGCACTTGTCTTCAATATTTATCAATGCTTCGTTGTAAATGCCTTCTGTAAATTCATACAAAAGTGAATATTTAACCTAACAAAGGATTTTTTGGCCATTATGTTGGGATATTATTTTCTGTGTATTTGGTTATTTCGACTTTTTTTGTTTGCATAGTCTCAAGTCTACCTGGGCTATAAGAAAGTTGGGTGTTTTAATTTATTTACTGTAAGTCATCCTTCTTGGTGGCTTTTCTTTTTGTTTTGGTGGTTTTTTTATTTTTTATTTTAATAAAATACAGATGGTTTAGCTGTTAAATATAATTGAAAGAAATTTGTTTAATCAGTTGTTATTTTGTTTACATTCGCAACGGCCATACGGGCTCTTTGTGATTGGTCGTTGTGTTTGACAGCGGCCATCTTGCATTGATCTGATTGGTTTTCCTTTGTTTACATTTCCAAATTAAAACTGTACAATTTAAAAATAGATAGATAATTTATTAAAAATAGATGAAAACAATCTTTGATGCGGATTATATATCGTGCTAAAATTTGAGCTCAATCGGTGCAGAACAATTTGAGTTTTTGAAGCGTACACAAACGAACTTAACATTTTTATATATATAGATAAACTTTTTATATGTCGGGATAAATTTCTTTTTTAATCAGACAATAAAGTAAACAAAACCAATAAGCAGTAACTATGTTGGTGAACTTTCTTAGTGTTTGAATAGTGATTAAAATTTATCCCTTCTTCCAATCATAAAAATGAAGATTGTAATTACTTTTACAATCTTATTTATTTATGTTTACATTTTTTATTGAATTCACAGAAAAGTTAATTAAAATTTTCTAGAATAGTTTGTTAAACTAATATAAAATTATTAAAGTTCACAAAGTTCAAGTTGAAACGTGTTCTTGTCTCATAGTAAAATACAACGAAAGATGATAGTTGAGGTACTTTTAACAAACAGTTACTACCCTCCTACCTTTGTAATAATGATTATAAAGTGTTTTCTTCCAGAAATATCTAATATAAATAAAAAAATAGTTTAAAAATTCTAAATCGTTAGATTTAAAGGATAAAACGTTAGAAAAAAATATGGAACCCATACATTTTTTTTCCGGTATTTGTATGGTACAATAATAAACGGGAATTATGGTAATTATATTAAAAATTATCTTTCTGCCCCGCACTTTTTAAGTTTAATGAAATCTAAAAATCATGAAACGTCTAGAAACAAACAAAAAAAATGGTATAGTTTCTTTGGTTGCCATGTATGTATATGTGCATATTGGCGCATAATTTACTTATATTTATCTTAAACAAAAATCTTGTATTTTTTAAATTAATATTATATTTATAAATATGGCGAATTCATGTTATTAAAGTTTGAAGTCGGCAAATCATAAACAGAGGCACTACTACTTCACCACGAGGTTGACAATATTATAATAATAATGTTGGTTTTATAGGCAAATGCAGTTACCTCTATCGGCTTCCCAGACCTGATGTAGCTGCAGAAATGTAAGCGTAAATGTACCGATAAACATATACCCTGGAACAGACTCAGGTCGACCACTCCTGAGACGTGTGGTTAATTGAAACTCAACTACCAAAGAACAACGTTATCCACAGTCTAGCATTCAAATCCGCATAAAAGCCACTGCCTTTACAAGGACTCGAACCGTAGAACTTTCGACTTCGAAAGTCAGCTGATTTTGCGGTGACAAGTTTAACCACTAGACTAATCCGGCGGGTTATAACAATAATGTAATGGTATATCTTCGCACAAAAATGTAGTGCACTACCAGAGATAATATTTAATACAAAAAACTAACTACAAGAGAATTAAATAAAATTACTTTACGCAAAGTTGTTATAAAACTTTTAGTGGGTATACAAAATTTGTTCTTATAATTACACAGTTTTTCTATTTTCTGCAGAAGAAGGATTTTCTGATACAAGGAAGAGAGTTTATAAATAAATTTCCTTCCTTTTTTTAAATTTTATTATTTTTTTGTAAGATATTTTATTTTTGTTGTAAACTGTGTTTACAACAAAAATTCCATGGTCATATTGGTATTTTCTAGGCGTACTCTATGCAAAATATCCTCAGCCATATGCGATCGATATCTTTCCCATAACTCTGTGGGAGATGAAGGGAAGCAAGCGGTCAATATAATTGCGAATAATGCGCGAATTTGGTTTGGATGTGCAGTGTTGCACGCGTCATTAAAACATATATCCCACTGTTGGTCGTTTTCTAATAAATTCAGAGCTTGGTGAAAGGCGCAGCTCAATTACGACACGATCACACAAAAGTACCTCGATTAAAGTGAATATTTAATTCAGATTGTATAATAATCTGAATCAGATGCAAGTGGATACGTTTATTATTTTTTTTTGTTAATAAACAATTGGGAACAGGTATTGTTTCACATGTGACTGCGGTTGTCGTTAGCTAGTATAACGAGTGTTCCCCTCGCTTCCGGCAGATGGCGCGATAACTGGCACACAGCTGACCGTTAAAAAAACAGTTTTCTCGCGGTCGCGGGTATGTGACTGATGCGAAAAATAGATAAAAACAATCTTTGATTCGGGTTATATATCGTGCTAAAATTTGAGATCAATCGGTGGAGAACATTTTGAGTTTTTGAACCGTACACAAACGAACTTAACATTTTTATATATAAAGATTTGCGGGCTGCGAAAAAAAGCCCTAAAGTCGTGCGAAAAAACACATCATTTTAAATCCTTACAAAAGCAGAGTAATGCTTACAAATTACAGAATAATCGAACAGCGTTGATTTCAGATTTTAATAAACTGCTAACGCAAGTAGAAGTTGTGCTGCTTCAGTGTACAGCGTGATTCTCGAGTATGAATCTACTAATGAATTACGGTCTCCAAAGAAAACAAAACCCCGCAGGTCAACTGAGAAAAAGGTGAGATTTTGATAAAAACGCGATTCGTAAAAAAATTACACGAATTTTAATTATTTAGAAATAATTTAGTGGTGTATTATATCCTTTGGAAGAGAATTCGGTTACTGTCTTCGACAACGCTTCTTATCATTAAACGAAAAGAATTTCCAACCGTATAATAGAAAAACAATGATATCAAAATGCGGCTTAGTTCAAAAGGAATAACTTTTGAAGAGGTTTAAGTTAATCTTCAATCATTGCAAAGGGTTTCGCGTATTAAAAGTAATTATAGTCCATATAAAATTGGTTTGACACACAACGCCATATTGTCAAGTCGTGTTTTTATTCGGCTCCTAACGAATATGTTTGCCGGCCTCCGTGGCGCGAGTGGTAACGTCTCGGACTTTAATCCGGTGGTTCCGAGTTGGAATCCCGGTCAGGCATGGCATTTTCATTCGCTATAAATCATTCATATCATCATCTGAAGCAATGCATAACGGTGGTTTCGGAGCTTAGAAAAAACAAAAAAAAACGAATACTGAGTTGCGTGGTTTCAGTGTTACTATTGGTGAATTTTGTTCTGACCAAAAGATTGTTTGGTTATATATATGTAAAAAATAACCTAACAAAGGATTTTTTGGTCATTATGTAGGGATATCACTTTTTTTGTTTGCGTAGTCTTAAGTCTATCTGGGCTATAAGAAAGTTGGGTGTTTTAATTTATTTACTGTAAGTCATCCTTCTTGGTGGCTTTTCTTTTTGTTTAGGTGTTTTTTTTTTGTTTTTTAAAAATAAGATACAGATGTTTTAGCTGTTAAATATAATTCAAAGAAATTTGGTCGTTGTGTTTGACAGCGGCCATCTTGTATTGATCTGATTGGTTTTCCTTTGTTTACATTTCCAAATTAAAAATGTACAAATTAAAAATAGATAGATAGATTTATTAAAAATAGATGAGTACAATTTAAAAATAGATAGATAATTTATTAAAAATAGATGAAAACAATCTTTGATGGTGGTTATATATCGTGCTAAAATTTGAGCTCAATCGGTGCAGAACATTTTGAGTTTTTGAAGCCGTATACAAACGAACTTAACATTTATATATATATATACGCACACACTAGCAATTTTATGTAAACAATAATCTGATAAACACAGAAGAGAAAAAGAAAAAATAACCTAATGGAAAAGATTTTATAATCATGATTTTACTCTTTTTCTAAATCGTATTGAGAATGTAAACATTTATTTTTATCACGATACTAAAGAAGAAGCTGGAACCTACCAAGTATATATACAAGAATTCTGACTGTTTTTTTTTTAAGACTGGCATGTCATAAACCGTAAATAATTTTCAATTTTCTACTTTATGTTACATACATGGGGTTAAAATCCGTTTATGCCCACTAGGCTTAAACATTTTCTATAAACTAGATAATTTTGTTTGATTTTAGTTACTGTTCTAATAAATGACTTTACAGATTTCAAACTACTTCGGTTGGGTACTTATCGGTTATCTGCCCGCCACAAATTTTTCCGTTCCATCGCGTTCAAACTGTAGTTAGTTCCTAGATAGAAAATAAATAAAATTATAAAAATAATCCAACCAAACTTAACCTACGTTTGCTTTGCTCGCTAGTCAAGGTTAACAAGCGAAGCGAGCGTAGGTTAAGTTTGGTTGGATTATATTTACAATTTATTTATTTTCTTATTTGAATATAGCGTTAAAATAAGCGTTGTGGGCATATAACGAATTTTGACGCGTATATGTTATGTATCCCAATATACAATGATCCTCATAGGACAGCGGTTAAAAATTACCGCTTTTAACTTGCACGGATACCTTACAGCCCATACTGAGTTCTGATGGTTACCCTAAATTTTTTCCTACTCAATGGCTAATGAATACCCTAAATATTTGAATACTGAGAACTGAAAACATAAATTTACGTTTAAAATAATCTTTTTATTAATATTATTTTTTTACTTGTCGTTGATGCGATCCCAAGTTGGGAACCGCTGTCATAGGATGTTACATAAATAATCTTAATCATAGAGATTTATTTTTAATTTTGTAAAAACAATATATTGTAAAGTTGCAGTTACAAAGTACAGCTATCAGTCAAAATTTCAATCCCCATTTTATACCTCATTTCACAAAATTTGTTCGGTCCTCTAATACCAAATAATTCAAGTTTTATATATTAAGAAAAATTTAAACTGTAATTATGAAATTTGATTGGTATGGTCATGAAATATGGCTGGTGTTTAAAAAGACTGATTTAAAAAGTACAGAAAACTGTCAGCTTTAATAAATATTGTATCGATATAAGCAGTAGTACATCTTATTTATTTCTAAAAACGAAAAATAAACTATAAAAAAATCAATTTTTAAAAGAATCCTAAGAGCTGTGTCATGTAATTATAACAGTTAAAATTATGGCGTTTGTGTCTACAATAATTATAACTATACGAGCTGGTAGTATGTATACCAGATTTAGGTCGCAAATTGTAGAAATCGAATTATAAAAATCAGATAAATCCCAATTTATCTTAATTAACCCGGAATTTGTATAATCTAATTCTTTGCCACTAGTAAAGATAAAATTATTATTTTTACAACATTACTAATTAATTATTATAAAATGTATAAAGTAATGCAGTTTTTGGATAATTCGTTAAATCAGTAACACTATAACAATTACTACAAATTATATTTCTTTACATTGTTATATTTAGGGTTATCATTAAATTTAATAAAATAAATAATGTAGAAATACCATAGATGATAAAATTATAGACGATTTAAGACAGAAACGTATATTTTAAAACACGAAAAAATCTAACCTATACCTCAGTGATAAAGATCAAAAACTGTTTCCATGTTTATTGAGAAAAAAATCTTCAAGTTGGTAGCTTCAAACAATAGAAAGAAAACTAGTTAGAATTTTCCTTTTAATGAGTTGTTGGGGATTTATTACTGTTTAACCACCTGGTAAAAACGTTAAAACGTCTGAAAAATGTTCTCGGTCTCATAATATTTCCTTTAAATGAAAATAATGACATTTCAATGAAGTTGTAAGAAGCAATTAATATTTTAATAACTCACCACTTCTCTGAGCGGGATATACAGTGTAAAAAGAATTTAATTCTGAACAAAACGTGTGTATCACGAACTTCTGCTGGGACTTCCGTAATCTCTTCTACACGTGAAAATAATGTAAAAATTTAATATAAACACATGTCCTAAAATGCTTCATTTGTGAGTTATGGCTAGCGAAAGATTTCTCTCGGATTTCAGCTACCCCGGTAAAATGAAGTCGTACTGAAATTTCTAAGACGTTAGTTAAGATAGAGAATTATTGATTTCTTATCGTTTATGACCTGGAATATCGAATAAAATAGGTCTCAGAACCGTATCTGCAGTAGCTTTTATGAAATCTGGGGTGGAAACCAATAAATTGGAGTAAAAAGCCTGTTTTAATGTGTTTGACATATAACTTTGATAAATGTGTAACAAACACAAAAAAAAAAGTTTAAATAAAACTTTAATTTAATTTTGAATAAAATGATATGAGATAAGTTTAATAAAACAAAGAAAAGTTAAAAAAATTCGAGTTTTATTTAGAAACAATACATTACTATATATGTCAGAAAAGTTCTTACTTAATGTAAACAAAAACAAAATTCTTTTATGGTGATGTGAAAAGATTGTAAAACAAAATTACTGTTAAAAAAATTTAAAAACTGTGAAAATTACACAATTTAAAAAAATAAACGCACAAAATAATAAATATACAAATTAAACAATTGTAAAATAAAAATTACTTAAATAATAATTTTTTTTTTTGTTAATGACAGAAATACAATAAACTATTCTAAAAATTATTTCGAAGTTGGCAATAAAATAACAACAGCGCAAAAATTCAAAAACGCAGATCAAAAATGTGCAATATTGTATTAGTGTTTAAATCATTTTGTAAGGTACATTAAGTATATCGGGTACTGAGAACTGTGCATTCGTTAGTGACAGCACAAATCACAAATTTTTAGTTTGAACGTGATCGGTTTGCCATTGAAAAAATTCCGTACTTATTTACATCAAACGAATACTCTGATAAGGTATTCCTTTTGGGTGTGTGTGTAATGGTAATGCTTCACTTGTAGAATATGAAATACGTTTTCCGAATCGCAGGATTCCGGACCCCAAACAATTAGCACAACTTACTGAAATCTTCGGGAAACAGGTTCACTGCCTATTACTCATACCACCTACGAACGATCCTAGCAAACGATTCTAAGCGGATCGGAGTTTCGCCTTGAATGGTTTGGAAGAAACAAAACAAGTTTTATCCTAATCATAGACAGCCAGTTCAACATCTACACTCAGGAGATGGTTAGCATCGCTTGGAGTTCTGCAATTTGTAGAATACAAATCCACAACTCCACAAGTACGTTTTGTTTCCCGACGACGCAAATTTTACTCGAGATGGCGTCAACAACTTACGCAACGAGCATACATGGCCAGAAGTAAATCCTCATGAAACAGTATAAGGCAATTTTCAACACCGATTTAGGGAAAATGTATGGTGCGGCCTTTTACAGAATCAGCTGTTTGGACCTTTCATATTATCTGGCCGCTTAAATGCTGAGGTCTACTTGCACTTTCTTCAAGAATTGCTGCAGCTGCTTGAGGATGACTCTCTAGCGCTGAGAAGCAAAGTACACTTCCAGCACGATGGCACGCCTATCCACTTCTCTTGTGCCATTACCACTCACTTAAACTGTCGTGGAGGTCCACATTTCTGGCCATCAAGATCGTCTAATCTAACACCTTTAGATTTTTGCGGCTGGGGATGGATGAAAAATATTGTATACAAAAGAAACATACCTTCTCGTGAGGAATTGGCTAAGCAATTTAAGGACAGCTCAGAATAACTAAAAAGAGCAATAAAATCTGTACAGAAGCGTGCCAAAAAATGTCTTTAAATGGCAGGCTCATTTTTACTTCCTTGTACGAACTAAAGTTAATATTATGATCGCAAAAAATGTCGGTTTTCAAATTTCAACGGAAATATCCATTTTGACCATTCCTGAATCCATTTTGACTAGTTTCGGCGTGATGTCTGTACGTACGTAAGTATGTATGTATCTGGCATAACTCAAAAATGACTAGCCGTAAGATGTTGAATTTTGGATTTAGGACTGTTGTAACATCTAGTTGTGCACCTTCCCATTTCATTGCAATCGACTGAACCAAAAGTGTCAAAAAAAAAACCGAAAATCAAAATAAAATTGGATTTTGGGCTTTGTCTTGACTACAGTAATAAGTCCTCATTGAGAGCTTTTCAACGATGTATCAGAAGTGGTACTTATTTTCATTGGTTCCAGAGTTGTAGCCAAATGAACTTTTAATTAATGAAATATTTGGATCTTACAAGGGGACGGCACATCGGTTCGAAACAGACTTCATCTCCTTTTTTTTAAACTTTTTTTTAATTTAAATATATTGATTTATTATTAATTATTAGCCTCCGATTAAAATTACATATACACATTTTTAAAAGAGTATCAAATTTTATTTCATTAATACGGATAACTTACGATATTTTTTCATAATTTTTGTTTATTGTTATTATTGAATTATTAGTCATTGTGAAAAAAGTATTACAATCACGTATTAATAATTATTAATAAATCAATATATTTAAATTTAAAAAAAAAAACTTAAATAAAAGAAAGGCGATGAAGTGATTCGAATCGATGTGCCTTCCCTTGTAAGATCCAAATATTTCATAAATTATAATTTTTATTGGTTATAACTCTGAAACGAATGAAAATAAGTACGACTTGATATATCGTTGAAAAACTTTCGACGAGGGCTTATTACTGCATTTAAGATAAAGTCCAAAATCCAAATTTTTTGAGATTTTGGCCTTTTTTGGACACTTTCGGTTCAATCGATTGGGAGGTTGCAAAACTAATTGTTACTACAGTCCTAAAATTAAAATTTCAACATCCTACGGCTATTGTTTTTGAGTTATGCGAGATACATACGTACGTACACACGTCACGCCGAAGCTAGTCAAAATGGATTCTGGGATGGTCAAACTGAATATTTCCGTTGAAATGTGAAAACCGAAATTTTTCGCGATCGCGATACTTCCTTTACTTTTTTAAAGGAAGTAAAAAATGAAGTAAACTTAAAATTGTTTACAATTCATGAAGATCGTAAATTTGTTGAAGAGCGAAACTATTCGTCATCAAAAATAATATGCAATGCTTATTTTTCCCTCTTCGTTAATAATTAAAATCATTTTTATTTTTACTTCCTTGTACGAAGTAAAGGAAGTATTGTGATCGCGAAATATTTCGGATTTCAGATTTCAACGGAAGTAACCATTTTGACTAATTTCGGCGTGACGTCTGTACGTACGTACGTGTCTCGCAAAACTCAAAAACTATTAGCCGTACGATGTTGAAATTTTGGATTTAGGATTTGACTGTTGTAAAATCTAGTTGTATGCCTCCCCTTTTTTATTGCATTTGATTGAACCAAATTGTCTAAAAAAGCCTGTTACTTAACGGCAGTAATAAGACTTCACTGAGAGCTTTTCAACGATATATCATAAGTGATACTTATTTTCATTAGTTCCAGAGTTATAGCCAAATAATATTTTAATTAATGAAATATTTTGATCTTACAAGGGGAAGGCACACTGGTTCGAATCAGACTTCATAATAATGAAAATATATGAAAAAAATTCAAATTATGAAAAAATAACAGAAGTTATTAATGAAATAAAATTTTACCTGCCTTTCATTTTAAAAAGAATATTTATATGAATTTAAAAAATCTGATGTAGACACATCAGATTTTTTTTTATGGATTTTTGTCAACTTCAACAACAATGATTATATTAACGTAAAAAGACGTAGTTTTCTAATATTAAAAAATTATTTTATTTGTCGAAGGGTTTTATTAGTTATAGATTACATATTTAATTAAATACTTTATAATAGTTAATTTACATATAGGATATACCATATGATAAAATAATAATAAATGAAAACATACATGACATATTATAAGATAAGGTATACGGTACTAAGATAAATATAAATACGGAAAAATATTGTCCAGAAATGATTAACTTACGTACTTGTCAACCGATTAATGTATAATAAATAAACTTCAAAATTATATACGATTGATGACTTAAAAAGGCTAGTAAATTATTATCAATAGATAAATAAAATAATTTTACTAATTTAGTAAACTCTGTTAAATACTTTTAAAGTATTTATATTATTATATTAAAGGACTTATAACATTATTTACTGCAACTGCTTTATTTTCATTACTTTCCCGGAAAGTAGGCTAGAGTAACTGTATTAAAGAGTAAAGTATGCCAAAAATCATTGCCAAAAATGGGGTATCGGGTTTTTTGTAGATCTTTATATTTTTGGGTCCAACTAGTTCATCTCGTCCAAAAAAAAACATATGTACGTATGTCGCACTACTTTTGACCTTATATCTTTGGATTAATCAAACCGATTTTCTTCAGATTACGCTCAAATATTTCTATATGTGGGGGGGATTGATTATATTATTTTTTAACGTTCATTGAGGTGGTGGCGGATATCGTGAAAAAAACTATTTCGAGTTTCTTAATTTAGAGAAAAATTTATTTCCTATAATGCAAATATAATTAATCCCAAAAGTTGTTTTCAAAAATCAACTCCACCTGTTAAAATGAGAAAATATATTATTCTTGTTCTTTTGCTCTATCTCCCATAGTGTAAATATTTTTCAAAGATTTCATGAAAGTTTATACTTCATAATACAAGATTTCTTCATACAAGAAATGTCTAAATTTTTTTTAAATTATACACCATAGAACTAAAATGGATTAAAGTTTTTTGAATTTTCTTTCTTATTTTAGCCTCAAATGAAATAATAGATTTAAGAAAACTTTACATAAGCAAATTTGTTACGTTTTACATTTATAGGAATATATCTTTAGAAATTTTTATTTTTTTAAGTTTACCCCCCTCTATAATATATATTTATTTTTTAGCTTTCTTTAAATCTCAATTATTAAAGTGCTATTAAAATTAAAGGTTGTTTTGGCATTTATATTCCTGATCCAAAATGAGAAACAATTTTTTTCGTTATTTTATCATTTTAAAACTGAAATTGTTATTGATGCTTTTTAATACAATTATTGAAATGATAAATTTAATTACAACGTAATTACAACGATAAATTTAATTACAACTTATATAAAATAAAATTTTATATACTTTTCATTTAAAAAAATGTGTTTATGAATTTAATAGATGTACAAGGAAGTCATGTCGTGTCCACATCAGATTACAACCTATTTTGTATTTTTGCATATTTTACTTAGTAGAATGAATAAAACTACTTCAGAAAAAAAATATTAATGGGCTTCCAGACCTGATCTGCAAGCCGATTTATGATGTTAATAATTACGTATTTACTATTTTTATATAAAATATTTTTTGTACTATATAGTCTTTTTATACGATGTTCTTCGAACACGTCAAAATCAGTAAACTGGATTTCAATTTCAATTGAAATTCTGTTCACCATGAATTTTATTATACGTGCTTACTAAATATTTACCGTTCTGAAACTTTAAATCGATTATTTTAGTATGTTAAATGTTTATTAGCTAAATAATGGGTTGAATGATGATTATTATTGATGATTATTGATGACTATTGTTATTATATAGATTTTTAAGCACCGAACGGTTTTTATTCACACGTTGAACTGCGAAAAGTTAATTATACCTTCTTGATTAAAAAAGTTCACATTACCAGCCATTATGTAATATTCACAGTATTTTTTATAAGATCTCTTACAAAAACAATGTACATAAAATTACTATATTTATTTTAGTATTGAACCACTGCAAGATTTAATTATAGTACGCGATTCTAATTTTCCTTTAGATTTCCGTATTGAAAGTCTGTGAGGAAATTGTTTTGAGATGGAAAATGTTTAGCGATCTATGTTCAGTAAACTATTATTATTACAATTATCATTACTGTAACAAGATTTCTTCTTGTAAGTAATTAACTGTAAGAAATAAAAATTTCATAAAAATAACCGTAGAAAGCTCACTTATATTAAACTTAATTTATAAACATGTTTATTTTCCTGTTATTTTATTTACTTATAACAAACGCCAGTGTAAATAAAAAAGAAAACAGAAACGTTTTTCATCAGCTGATTACACTGGTACAATATATTCTTTCTTTATTAAACTTTGAAAAAGATGATCTTATATTACTGGATTCGTATGATTTAATGATTTATTAGTTTTTTTTAAGTACTTTCCCTGAAAATATAGTACTACACAAATATAGATTACTAATAATATATTTTAATGTGTACAAATTTAATTTATCCGGTTTTTCCCATTTATCGATTATTTAAGTCCACTTGTATTCTAATTTTTGTTTTTGACACAATATCTGCAATATGTTTCCTTAGAGCAACAAATATCTATAAATTTCGTTATAATAAAGTTTTATTCCGGCTGGTAATAGCTGTCGATGGATGACAATGAAATGATTTTTTTATAGCCTGTGAAAAAATGCCATGTTTGATGGAAACTCTGAACTCAAAATCAACAGATGCAAGACTAAGACTGAGATCGACAGAGTCTAATAACGCAAAAAAAAAAAAAAAAAAAAACAAAAAAGTGATATTTTTGTATGCAACTATGTTGTCGAAAATAACGCTAAAGTACAACTGTCAGTTCCTACAGGGTTAATTAATAATGAACTCTGATTTGATTTCTATATTTACTATAAGATTCCCCGTTTGGGAGTCTAATGGATTTCGGCCAAAAAGACAAAAAAGACATGAAAATCAATAATACTGCTTTGTTATGCATTTTCATTATATAAAAGCTATTTTCACAACTAAATATTCATTAATTGACAACGCTTACATCTTTTTATTCTTTTTTCCCCACGCAAAATGAAACCGTCATTTCTATTATTCTCCGGCAGCAACCAAACATACATTTCGTGGCGCAAGCTAGAATCACGTTTTAGTCCTCTTTTCAACAAAAATGAAACCATCTTTCCGTCTATATTCGTCAGAAGGTTGCACCATCCTAGTATTGTTCTGAACCCACAGGGTTGATAAGAATTAAAAGATTATTATGAAAACAGCTGTTTAATAAATTGTACGTACAAATGCAATATAATGCTATAATAATAATTATTTATTATTAAAAAAAAATAATAATAATAATGGTTATTTTATTTTTGTGTATTTATATGAAGAAGGGTATACGTAGTAAAATTACAGCTAAATTACGATCAGCTGGTCTATTATAAGGTAATTTCTAATTAAATGGAAATAATACACATTATGATATTTATTATAAAATAATAAATAATCCTCATATATGCAGTACCTGTTTTATTAGGAGAAGTGTGTTTTCGGCTTTGAAGACAACGGTTTTGTTTGTATTTGTAAACAACATTCGCTGCTACGAATGTAAGGAACTAAAATCTAAAAGTAATTTTTGGATAATGTATTGATTGTTTTATTAGACTAATTTAAAAACATTGTTTTTTAAAAATGATGCCTTTTTTATATTTTTCTTAGAGAAAAAGAAATAATCAATCAAAATACACTATAGCAAGATATAACAAACATAACTGATATCAAAACCACCAAAAAACAACTTCATTGTAAAATTCTTAGTGAATCTCCTAATCACAAAAACAGGATAATATAAAAAAAGTGGTGAAAGTGGTAAAACTGGTGGTCAGAAAAATAGAAATCCCGGAAAATCACTGAAGGTATCCCTCAAAAACTGTTTTCCCGAATCCGAAAAAAAATTTAATACAGAGTAACTGAATACTATTTGCTACGTTTAAACATCTTTAAAACACAATTATTTACTTCAAACGCAGAGAAAAATATTCAAGAAATTAAATCGTGCAAAACCTTGGAAAATATTACAGAAATTCATTTGCCATTGGCTGTTTCAAAATACAACCAACTGGTTAAGTAAAAATTTTATGTGGACACCATATGACTTCCTTGTACGCCTATTAAATAACATATATACATTTTTTTAAATGAAAAGTAAATAAAATTTTATTTCATTAAGAAAAAAACTTATGATATTCTTCGTAATTTTTTTTTTTATTGTTATTGAATTATTATTTATCGTAATTTTTTTTTAATGTCAGAGTTTTTTTTTAATTATTAATAAATCAATATATTCAATAAAGAAAAAACTTTAGATAAGCCTGATAAAGTCTGATTCAAACCGATGTGTCTTCCCCTTATAAGATCCAAATATTTCATTAATTAAAATTTCATTTGGCTATAACTCCGGAACCAATGAAAATAAATGCCACTTATGACATATCGTTGAAAATCTCTCAATGACGGCGTATTACTACAGTTAAGAAAAAGTCAAAATTCCAATTTTTATTTTGATTTTGGGCTTTTTTGGACACTTTTGGTCAATTTATTGCAATCAAAAGGGGAGGTGCACGACTAGATGTTACAACAGTCCTAAATTCAAAATTTCAGTATCCTATGGCTAATCGTATTTAAGTTATGCGAGATACGTACGTACGTACAGACGTCACCCCGAAACTATTCAAAATGGATTCAGGCATGGTCAAAATGGATATTTCCGTCGAAATCTGAAAACCGAAATTTCGTCATCACAGTACTTCCTCTACTTCGTACAAAGAAGTAAAGAGAAAAAAACAAGCTACTCAATTTTTAAGAGCAACATCTACTTAGAACATTACTTTGCTGTTTACTAAATCTTAAAATAGAAACATCCCCGTGGCGAATCAATTTTTATAATATTTTCTATGGTGTCATTTTTGTGCGGTATGACTTTTATAATTAAGTAGTATTTTTTATCGTATTTAAGCTAAAACAAGTTTTATGTGAAAGGACAATTTTTTATTTCTCCCAAAAACAATACTGGAAAGGCATTTCTTTCAATAAAGAAAGTGCACCGCTACTGAAAACACAGACGCTGTAAAAGGTACAATTCTACGAAGTCCTGTCGCTATTTATTTTTACTCGACTTGTTGTAAGAAAGATAATTTTAAAATACCTTATACTCTCACTTTCATTCCCATAAGATTTAACTTTTCAGGTTCAACCTGATCGATTTAATTGTGGTAGTTAGTAGTAAAAGCTTTTTTAAATTAATAAAAAAAAATTGTTTAATTAAGTTTTTTAAACCGCCTATTTTCTTGACCTACCCGTTCATTCTATTCCTTCCATACCCCATTATCCATTAAACATTTTTCTCCCTTTTCCCTTTCCTTCAACTACCTTGGTTTTACTGTGCTAACCAGTCCGAGTGAAAAATTTAATTATTTATCATCCGGTATATTGTAATCTGCTATCTTAATAATACTTATAACTTTGTTCTTTGTTATAATTCCTAGTTTAACTGTTACTTATTTTATTTTCAATAAATTACCACATATTAATCAGTATATCTATAGTTTTAACAAAAAAAAAATTATGATTAATCAATCATGACTTCATTATTTTATTTTCTCTTTGAATTGTTACTCAACCTTAAATTTTTGTTATAAACATAGATTCTCCTACGTAAAAGTTAAAAATCAAAGAGAGTGTAGACCACACTATTCTCTCTCCTTCTATTTTCTGAAAATAAAGGATAAAAAAAATACGTGGAGGTAGTAGAAAATTACAGCACTTTTTACTCTAGCAAAAGCAAAGGTATTTTAATAATTTATTGTAGTATAAAACAGGAATTGAAGTTAACTTTATGATCAATCTTAAAAATTTGAATAATTTAATTATATATTCGTTTTATTTTTTTTTTCCTTTTTGCATATATAGTAAAAATATATATTAACATATATCAAAGAATAGTAAAAATAACATACACATACTAATATTTACTTTATCATATAAATCCTGGATAATATATTGAATAACATGTTTTCCTGTTGATAATAAAGCAATAATAAATTTTTAATATAGGATCATGTAAAGAATATATATATATATATATATATATATATATATATATACTTATATTTATATACACACACATACAAATTTATATACAAACGTATACTTACTTCGTATTTTATCTCCAGAGAAAAGGAGAAAACAAAAAAAAAGACGATCCAATAAAATGAAAAGCTTATCTGAAGGCAATGTGACACATAGAAAGCCTCAGATTTAAGTTTCCAATAAGAAAACGGAAAAGAAACCACCTGAGACGCTTCAAAAGTGCCAGACATGAAGAAGTATATGAGAAACAACAAGAAATAAGAAGTGCTGTAACCAAACGCGGTGTCCTGGAAAACTTGAGCGAAATAGTTGTAAAACAACAACGAAACAAATAACAAAATAAGTATGTGAGGGTCGGATCAAGAGGTGTGATAGGGGAGGGCTGAAGTAGATGCACCTAAAGCTATAGAAGATTGAAAAAACAATATAACGGAAAATGACAGAAGATGATAGATGAATCGGTTAGGAATTCGACCTGTCATATTCAGTAATAAATCATAACATTATACAATAGCGAATTTGTGCTAATGACGTCCAGTGTAACAAAACACACACACGCACGCGCGTACACAGAGCTTAAACACATCAGTGTATTATGTTTGGCTATGATGGTTGGTTGTAAATCTATAATAATAATTATTCAATGTTTTGTCAAAACAGTAAGCTTTGACTCGGCTTAACTTAGCTAACTATAAGTTCAATTTAATTCTGTTTTATTTGTAATGCTATGTACTAACAAATAATACCCAACTGAATAATGTCACAATAATATTTATATAGATTGTTTTAATAAAAAAACATATTAATTAATTACTATTTAATATTAAAAACTAATGTTAAGCAAAAAGTTACTTTTAAAAGTGCGATGTCTAATTGAATTATCCTGATAAAATAATTGCATAATATATATAAATATAGAGTTTTTCTAAAGTAGTCGGCTGGCTATAGTTTTTTTCGGATTCTACTTGTAAAACTAGACAAAAAATATCCTTAGGAAAAATGGCAATTTCTACTTCGTTTTCGCACTGTCCGCAATTTTGTTATTTTTATATAAAAATTTATATCTCAAGTTTGGATAGACGAATCACAATAATATTTGGTAAGCGTCTTGGTAATAAAGTAATAAAATAATCAAAAAATCAGGAGTTAAATTCGTTTAGTCAAATTAAAAAATGACTGCCATGTTTATTTTTCAATCCTTTATATCTGCATAAATATTAGTTTTATCAAAATTTATGTTATTTGATAAAACATTAACCCTTTTATTATGAACAAAATTATATTTTATTTTTTCAAATCGGTTCAAATTATTGAAAAAAATTCACTTTTAAGCATTTATGGTTACCACAAAACTCGTTATTTTTATAAAAAGTAAAATTAAATTTTAATTTTCAATGGAATTACAATTTTTTTTTTAGCTTACCGTAAAATTAATAAAAGTTAATTAAAACTAAAAGAATAATTATAAACAGCGGTATAAAACTAACCATCTTTTAGCAATTTATTTTATATAATTTTTCCTATCACGAAAATTTAAAAAAGGATTTATCAACAACCTAATTAAACTTCCTAGTTAAATAGTAGTTCAATACCTTCCATGTAAAGCAAAAAATAATTTCGAAACAAGGAACCGATGATTCATTTTTTTAATAATATTTTTGAACTCGCCCGATATGGACAATTCTGTAACAAATTGAAACGAGCGATTGTAAACATCGGTTTTTTCCGTTCGGTATTCGTTAATAATAGCATTTATTTTAAACGGTACGAAATGTTCAGCTCACAAATGTTAATCATTTCAGCTTATTGTATCAATAATTATAATTATTTCACTGTAAATTACCTTATTTATTAATAAATTGACTTTTACACTGAAATGTTAATTTAGTTGTAAACAAAATAAATTTTGTAACAAAATTTATTTCTTTTTTTTGATCTCTAAGTCAATTTTTTTGAAAATAAAATATGTTCAGGTAATCAAACATTTCTATCTCTTCTTACAACTTACTAACATCTAGAATATATTTATATACAGAATGATTCACGTATAGTTTAAGATCTCATTCTACTAGCAAAAATAATGAGAAAAGTTCATATAAACATGAGTCCTGAAACGCTTCGTTAACGAGTTACCGGCTAGCAAAAACTTTTTCCCTCATGTCTGAGAAAAAAGTGTAATAAAACCATACTGAAATTCTAGGTACCAAAATTTAATAAATTTGGTGGTTTCTTATGGTTTTTGACCTGATAAATTGAATAATATTGGTTTCAAAACCATACTTCCAGTAGTTATCATAATACTCGACGTAAAACAGAAAAATGTGTCGTCTAGAAAAACGTATTTTTACTTTTGTAATACGAAAACTTTGGTAATTAAGTAGAGAATGCGTAAAATTTAACTAAACGTGTAGAGAATTTAATTTTAAGAAAATTGAACTAAAACAGTCCAATAAAATACAAACAGTATTAATGTTATTCTGACAATAAAGTATATGTATCTTTCTCAAATTCACCTTCAAATTGAAAATATGAAAAATTATGATTTCGTAAGTTGATAGTACAGAAATCAACCGGCCAACAATGTACTCCGTTGTGTCATCAGTACACTGTATGTTCTGAGTTACTGTTATGAACCGTCAATTCAGTGTAGTTTAATTAAAAGTGTTCGAGCACGTGCACGTGTAAATATCTTTCCCATAAAAAAGGCTGATGCGTGGGTTTATTTGATTATGTGCTCGCACTTTTACATTAGCTGCTATCGGCACAGAGTGGCCACGTGGTGCACCAGGCGGCTGCGTTCGAACGATTCGTACTTTTCGAACGATTCATTCGTTTGAAAGATTTATACTTCTTATATGAACGAATTTTCTATATTTTTGTTTTGGTATAGAAAAATGAAAACATTGGGGTTAGAGCTGTTAAAAAATCACATCTCAATAAACAGCTAAAAATGTTCAGGATTTTGAAGCTTTTCGTTATACAACTTTTTGTAGTTGTTAGTATGCTGAATTCATGAACGTTATTTAGTTACAGTTGGTAAAAACATTTAACAAAATCATGTATAATGAAACATAAACCGTGTAATATTTTCGCGGCGAGTCGTAAGTCCACCTTTTTTCTAATATATATATATATATATATATATATATATATACACGGCGACTTGTGTAAAGAAGGAACTTCAGTTCCTTCTTTACGTAGATTTAAATTTTGAAACTGGTAGGAAATTTTGATTTTGAAGTTGATGGTAATCAACTGATTAAATACAGTCGTTTAAATACAGTCGATTCGGATAACCTGATCACTTTCGGACCGGGACTACATGATCCTATTAAAGGAGACATATACACAAACAGTACACACTAATTATTAAACACGATTTAAAGTCCTATTATTCGGAATTACAGTATAAAAGTTACACTAACAACGTTATTAACTTACAAAATTATCAAATCTGTTTTTGTTAATCAATAATAACAATCAAAACTTGAAAAACAAAATAGAATAATTCAAAATAATGACTGCCTTTTTATAGTCAGTAAAATAGAAAAATATGTACGAGTACTTTAATCTCTCTTACTTGGTTAACCTTCTCGAAAAAATTAAGTTCAGCTCTGTTGTCTCGCTTTAACTACCTGGCGCCCTGCAAATTAAAGACAGACTTGCAGTATTGTTCACTATCTTCTTGAATACATAAAATACTGCTGAAGATGGAAAATAATGTATTGATGGACTGAATTATTTTGCAACTTGTGTATACACGTATACGCGTTTCACTTCGGGTATGTCTTGATCATCTTCAACGTTGTTCAATTTATGAATGATTTATTTTTTATTATTTCATCATCATTCCCACAAAATTTGAAAGAATAACGTACTATGCATAAGAGTACCTAAAAAAAAATTCTCTTAGACGTTAAGAAGTTACCTCCCTCCCTAGAGTCATTTACACGGTTAAACGACTTACATCACTAATAAAATCATGTTATTTTTCAAGCATTTAATCAATCAAATTCAAGCAAATAATATAATCAGCATTTTGGGCGCTTATAAATAATATACTAATATGTTTCTGTTTTTACAAAACTGCCCAAACAAAAAGCGGTCCTATTAACCGGAATTAACTGTATATAAAATATGGCTTAGGGTTCTGCTTGGGTTTTTCCGCTTTAAGTTTTGTTATATTATTTATGTTTTGCTGTTGTTTTTGTGTTAATGTTGTTACTGTTATTATGTTTTGTTAGTTCTTGTTTTTATACTTTGTGTTGTGCACTGAACTCACTTTTGGCTATTTCGGGTACGTAGTTCAGTTCCTTCGTTACCGTGTTGTACACTGTCTTATTAAAGACTTGGCACGATGCGTTTTATGAGTTCATGATATTTAGTAGTACACCGGTGGGATTGTCACTTGTGGCATTCGCATCGGTGGCATCCTCGTTAAAGATGTCAGTGCCGAGGTATTGAAGATGACCTCCGGTAAATCCCATAAGACCTAGGTACGGAGAGGGTGGCGTGGTGTCCGAAAGCGTCACATGAAGGGTGTCTTTCTCTTCGGTGTCAGGATGTTCATGCGCCTGGATTAATGGAAAAATCATAAGGATGTCTACTGCCATCCAAGAAGAATTCAATGCATATTTCCTAATCCCCCGCTACTGATTCGTTAATATTTGCAAAAGCTAAATATAAAATGTGAAAATACTGGAAATGTTTGAGATGCTCTATGATCAGTAACCCAAATACCAGTTGCATTTAAAAAAAAAAAACAACTTGGAGAAAGATTAATCCTGAAACGGTTAATCAAAAAGAAAGGCTAATGTTACGCTGTTACAATACAAAAGATAAAGGAATTAAAAAATTATCCTTTAAGATTACTTAAAAATTGATTATGGCTAAAGGATAAAATTGTGCAAGGAACTTATTATTCTTTGCGGAGAAAATCCTTATTTCTGTAGTTCAAATATGGTTTGATGAAGCACAGTTACAAATGAATGGGCTAATAAGTGCTAGTATATGTTTACTGGATTGTCGAATATTCTCGCGTAATTATGAAAAAGTAATTTAATGTATTTCATAAGGAATTCATGTTTGATGTGAAATCATAAGAAAAAAGTTCTTAACCGTACTTTTTCGAGTGACAAGCGATTCATATTTTGAGATGTAGTGAAAAATTAGTAAAAAAAAAAAAATTCATCTAATTAATTCACCACTTAAGCTGGAGATTTTGTAGCGTAAGAAAAATGTCATGCCTAACCGGGATTCGAACCCTTTCCGGATAAAAGACCGAAACGCTACCATTCCGCTACAGAAATCGGAGAAGTAGTAATATAAACTGGTAATTTAATTTGGCAAACTAATAAACATCTGTTTCAGGAGTTTTATTATTAAACATCCGTTTAATAATAGTAGTTTTACTTTACAATCGACTACTTTTTTATCTTATTAAAATAATCTAAATTTTGTTTTAAATCTTTTAAACCTTCATTTTCTCTAAATCTTAAGCCATTTTGCAAATTTTTACTATATTATATTAATTTTATTACATTTATTTAGATTTTATTTTGATTTATTTATTCTATTAGTGGATTTTTAGCAGAAAAAATGGTTTTCTTTCTTTTAATTATAAATGAAACAGAAATTTCTATGTACCGTATAAGGAAATAAGAAACCATTACTGACTTTGACATTTTATAAATAAATAAAATCTTGAAATTAAAAATCAAGTTTTGAAAGAATAATAATGGTAAAATTTCAATCGTTTTAAAAACAGCTTTAAACCTACCAGATTATTTGATAGATGCATTATTAAAAAAATAAATGAAGAAAAATTACATATATACATACATGAAATAAAATAAAACAATAATTTTAATAATAGAAATAAATAAAAGCACGAAAATGATTTCATTCAACATCAATTCTGATGTTCGTCTTTTTATTAAAACATTTTCTGCTTTCCTAACCAAACCCCTAAAAAACGAATGGAACACGAGCAAGGCCTACTTTTGATAACCAAGCAATAGCAATTCTCTTAAGAGTTTAATTAATAACATAAAACAAAAATACCAGTAAAGCTTTTTTTAGAAGAGAGAAGAGCTCTGTTGACAGTTTTATCTTCAGGCTAGCGACAAGGTGGTAAGGGGATGTTGAAGAGGGTCGGTGGTATGCTTGACGTATATCACACTACAAGCCCGACGATCGTTCGTCTCCCGCTAGCCAGTCAACCCTCAACAAAATCTTTCTACCTTACTACCTCTATACACAGCACTGCCGCCTCCCTTTATCGTTCTCTACTGTTGAACGGAATTACGAGTCTGTTACATTTTTTAAATGCTTTTATAAAGCAAGTTGATATTATTAAATTACTTTTATTAATTGCAATATGTTACTTTAGCTATTTGCGAGCAGACAGATTTACGTAAAACAAAGAACAATTAAGCTAATGATTCGCAGAAGGCAGATATTTCGTTACATTTTCATTGTGAATATTACTGAAAAATAATAAAAGTAAAAATTATACGTAAAATGTACAAAAGACATCAATCGAAAAAATACAAATAAATTATATCTTATGTAAAATAACTAAATAATTTAATTTATTTTATTTATTCAAAGACTGCAAAATACTATAATATAAATTTTATATTCTCTGAAAAATTAAATTAATAGGTAAAAAGAATTGTACCCGTTTTTATTATGAATTGTGTTTAAAAATAAGAAAAACCCGTTTATATCAAATAGAATTGATCAACGCTAATTCAGACGAAAAAAAGACACATATTTAACATAATTTGAAATAATGACATAAAAGTATGATTTTGTACTCTTTATTGTAAAATAAATATCAAACAGTACTTAGAAAGAAGTATGAATATTAAAAATTCAGGGAAAATAGAATTATCGAGCACAGAAAGAATAAAAATATGTAAAAAAAATTTAAAACACTACTCATAAATTAAACGCACTAAAAGGTTTTTAGGACGGGACACAGAATTTATTTGACATCAAGCTTTGATGGTGATATGTAAGATTATGTGAATGTCATAGATCCAAATTAAATATTTGATGTTTTTGTCAATTTTTTTTTATGCGTGATGAATGGCCTAAAGAGTGGGCCTAAAGTGCACCCCACTTAAAGAGAGAGGAACTCTCTCTTTAAGCCATTCATCACGCATAAGAAAAAACTGGCAAAAGCATCAAATCTTTAATTTGAAGTATGGCTTTCATATAATCTTACATATCATCATCAAAGCTTGTTGTCAAATCCATTTTGAGATACCGTCCTAAAATTATTTTTTACCTTTTGATGCGTTTATTTAAATTTTTTTTTTTTTAGATATTTTTTATTTTCTACTTTTTTGTGCATTTAATATAAGAGTAGTTTTTAAAAAGTTTTTTTATATGCTTTTTATTTTTCATAACTTTATATTTTACAGCTGCGCTAGCGCGCAGGTTTGAGCGTATTTAACGAAGATCGGATCGGTACGTTTTACGGTGGACGAGTACATAGTACATAGGGCTGCACGATTTAATTTCCGTTTAACTAAGATCCGGTCGATCAAGAATATACCCAATGCCTTAAATAGTTAGCACTCAACCTGCTGATAAATACGCCGTTTGAATCGTGAAAACGGGACGAGCGGTTGTCGAGATATTATGGAGGCACCCCATCGCTCCCCCTCGCCACCTATTTCCGAACGGCGCCCCGAGGGCAATTGAAAATATTATCATCCGACGGGCACCACTGGGAGCAGATCAGGTGTTAACAAGGAGTAGTCTAAACAAATTTTTCAGTGCGCTGGGACAGACCGTTTTCGAGATTTTTCGTCCGAAAATTCGGATCCGGTTAACACGTACTAAATTTTCCCAAAACTTCGGTCGCTACTGTACAAAATTTCAATTATCAGCTGCATGCCCTAATATATATCTCACTTGTTTATAAAACTAATTGCGTATTATCAGTTAGCTCCAGTCGGTTTTTACAGTAGGTAGAGCCCTACGTTTTGGTAAAATTATGTATTTCAAACGCGTGCGAAGTTTAGATCCTAACTTTAGGTTATCTTTCATTAAGAAAATATAAACGAGGTACCATAAAATGTAAACGAGGTTGCATAAGTTCAAGGTTTTTTTTTTCAATTAGCAATTTGGTGCATCTTAGCGACTTGGAAATGTTGCTAAAATGTGTTGCAATCAGGAGCAAAATGTCAGTGCGAATGAATAAGCGGAAGCGATTAAAAATTAGACTGAAAGGTTCCGTACCATGAATATCACCACATACATAATCAAAAGAAAATTAATATAAGAGTGGTAAAAATTGCTAATAACTTGCATAAAAATATAATATAGTTGATTAGAGTGAAAAAACAAAGAAAGGAAAGAGTGGAAAAGGAGTGAGACAAAGATACAGTCAACTTTCTTTCCTTTTAAATTCAACGGCGCCAAAAAAGTAATAAAATGAAGTAAAAATCCAAGAAAAAAGAATAAATGTGATAAAAATTAAGTTAGAAAAATATTGAACTTTATTGGTCAAGACTACAAGAGAAATTCAATTTAAAAATAAAAAAGGTAATTAATGGTAGTAAAAATAAGTCAGAAAGGATAGAAATTATAATTTACTGATTAAATTATAGAGGAAAGAAGAAAAGATTAACTAAAAATAATCTTTACCTACGTAAAAGTCACGTTACAGCGGGCGATATTGAAAAACCAACGCCGAATCCGATTGGTCCGCGTCATCCATTTATCCCTACCACTTGGCCTACCGAAAAGATTGCTGAAAAGTCATAAAATACTTTCCACCCATTTACCTTTTTTTTTAACTCTATTTGTTCCTATTCTATGATACTTAAAAGTAGTCTTTTATGTATACTACTATACATAAAAGACAATACTGCTGGATGAGAAGTCAGCGCAAAGGAAAGCTCTTGCGTCACAACAACCAGAGCTTGGTAAGGGTAGAGTAGACACATTCTTTTTACTTCCTAGTACAAGTTAAACAAAGTATTGTGATTGCAAAAAATATCGGTTTTAAGATTTCAACGGAAATATTCATTTTGACCATCCCTGAATCCATTTTGACTAGTTTTGGCGAGACGTCTGTATGTTTATGTATTTCGCATAACTCAAAAACGATTAGCCGTCGGATGTTAAAATTTTGGATTTAGGACTGTACTAACATCTAGTTGTGCAACCTCGTCTTAAAAAATAATTAGACTTAGAGAAATGGAGGTCAATTCTATTTACACTGCATTTGTTGTTTATATAAATAATTCATCACAAGCAAATCTTGTTCACTTGTAAACAAGTAAATTCGTTCTACTCCAAGCAAGCGGGGTTAAATATAAAGGACTTCATGTTTCAAAGTGACGAAACCATGAAGAAACCAAATACTATCTAAAGGGAAGCATAGAGCTCCAAGTTTTTGAGAAAAATATGTAGCTCTTGAACATAAATCTAAACTGGAATTTTCAACCAAACCTGACAGTTCATGTCTACTATCAAACCAGTTTGAACTATTGCATTTAAAACCTGGGATAGATTTCCAAACTCCAGCATCGAAATGTTCAAGTACATCCAAGCAAAGACAGGGAATAAAATATTTATCATACCATCTTACATCAACAGATTTTATTATCATATTAAAATAAATACTGTAATGAAGAAATATAAAATTCAGTTCAAATTATCAACAATGATTTAATGAACATCCTAATTTTTTAGCATACAACTTTCTTAGAAAAATATTAGACATTTTATACAGTTAAACAGATACGACATTTTAAAATTAACGTATCGATTTTATGACAATTTTTAGGTCAATTTTAATGCACATAATTCGAATTTCATAAATAGTTAAGCCAGTTATAGTTAGTTTATTAAGTTAGTAGTAGTAGTTTATTGACTTTAACGTAATTGATGATCGCATGTCTTTTCACTTACAGTGCATTAGTCTTCTTCATCTTATTTTGCGTGTATCTGTGTCACTGAATATTTCCTACATGCAGAGTAATCTAAATTAATTAAAATTTAAGAAACATTTTACTTGATAAGTTTTACCTCGATTATTATTATTATGTTAAAATAATTAACTCATTAATAGTATTTATTTACAATCGTATGTTCCTGAGCGTGTCTAATTACACTGGTATATTTTAATCATAGTTACTAATTAATTGTTCAGTATTATTTTAACAGGATTTAACAATTTTTATTTTAATATTTTTTTTTACATCAAAAAATTAATTTAAAATTTTAATTAAATATTTTTAATTTTGCAATATCAGAAATTTCATTTGAAATCTAAAATTTCGATTATTTAAAAATTCTTGTCAATAAATACTGAGAAACAAATGTATAAAAGGAAATAAATAAATGAAAAAAGAAGAAATAAAAAGAATAAGAAATATTAATTTTTTAATTAACAGTTTTTAAAAAACCACTATAAAACGAATTTTTTTCATTTTTTTTTAAATTCCTTGGCATCATAGTTCTTTCTTTTTCTGTTTAGCCTCCGACACCATGCAAATGAAGTGTACTCTTGTACAGTCACAGGTCGACCATTCCTGCCGGTCTCCGTGGTAGCGTCTCGGTCTTTCACCCGGAGGTCCCGGGGTTCGAATCCCGGTCAGGCATGGAATTTTTCACACATTCATCTCATCCTCTGCGGAATGAATTGTTTGACTGCGAACCCGGAGGTGGAAAAAAAAGTTAACCATTCCTGAAATGTATGGTTAATTGAAACCCAACCACCATAGAACACCGGTATCCCACGATCTAGTATTCAAATCCGTATAAAAGAAACTGCCTTTATTAGGATTTGAACCGTTAGAACTCTCCACTTCGAAATCAACTGATTTGGGATGACGAGTTCACCACTAGATCAACCTGGTGGGTTTACATCATAGCTCTAGAAATAATCTGCAAGAAGAAAAGTATGATAATCACTCAAAACAGTGAGAAATGAACTGTTTTGCATTTCTTGCTGTTTCATGACCCAGGGACCTCAAAAAAAAACATAAAAAAATTAGGGTTAATGTTTGTACGATCGTGATTATGTCTTGCGTTGGCGTGTTTGAATAAATTTTGACTGGAAAATCCAATTTTGAAGGAAGTTTGTACAGAAACTCGTGTATACGAAGCAATCGATTGATAAAATTTTGGGGTCAATATATCCAGCTGGTGGGGTAGATAGGTTTTTGGGGTCAATTTTCTTAATGTTTTGCAAAGATAACCCCACTTCATATTAAGCTCAGTATATGGGTGCGTGCGCTTACCATTTAAAAAGAACCAATTTTGTAAATATTTTTGGGTTTATTTAAATACATAATAAAGTTTCATCATAAGTTACCACCTCCCGTAAAAAAAAAAGAATCTAAGGAAACCTTTCTCATATATCATTATTTTTTCACTATGTAAGAATGAACAACAAATGGCAGGAAAGTACGAGTATAATAACATTCTTGTTAGCTTTTTACACATTAACTTGATAATTATTTTTCTTAGAAAAAAGTAAATAAAACATAAATATTACAAAGTTTTTTTTATTTTTTATCCATATTTTAAAAATACTAGTAAAATATTTGTTTCAGTGCTTGATAACACTATAAAACAAACTTATTTATCATCTTTTTTTTATTTATTAATTTTTTTAAAATTACATACTGATAATGAATGTTTAAAATAGAAACTGTCATTTAGTTTTAGATTTTAAGTAAATTCTTGTATATGGTGTTTTAGTGTAATCTTGTTTTCCAGGTTTTAAAATAGAAAACTTATAACCGGCATCCCAAGTGAAATTTAACAGTTTTCCAGTAAGAGGAAAGCAATGAACCTAAATTGTATTATGAAGTATTTTCGTTATAATTATCCAAATCTAAAAACATTACTCGTACGATCATAGAATCTAGCACTGTGGATACTCATAGAGGGCGGCTTAAATTTAATTTTTATGTAACTATTAAGCTTCTAGTATTTTGTAAATATTTTGTTTGGGATTCAGTGAAGAAACATTATTATTATATTTTAAATAAACTCCCACAAGACTTAAGAGACATACCAAACTAGACTAACCCAACTCAAACTAGGCTAAAATTGAAAATTTATTTTTACTTCCTTGTACGAAGTATTGTGATCGCAAAAAATGTCAGTTTTCAGATTTCAACGGAAATATCCATTTTGACCATACCTGAATGCATTTTGACTAGTTTCGGCGTGACGTCTGTACGTACGTACGTACTCGCATAACTCAAAAACGATTAGCTTTAGAATGTTGAAGTTTTGGATTTAGGACTGTTGTAACATCTAGTTGTGCACCTCTGCTTTTGATTGCAATGGATTGAACCAAAAGTATCAAAAAATCCCAAAATCCAAAAAAAACTGGATTTTGGACATTTCTTAATTTCAGTAATAAGCCCTCATTGAGAGCTTTTCAACAATATATAATAAATTGTACTTATTTTCATTGGTTCCAGAGTTATAGCCAAATGAAATTTTAATTAATGAAATATTTGGATCATGCAAGAAGAAGACACATCGATTTGAATCATGACTTCATCTCCTTTTTTTAGTTTAAATATATTGGTTTATTAACAATTATTAATCTCTGTTGTAAAAAATGTTTTACGATAAATAATAATTTAACAGTAACAATAAAAACCGTCTATTAAATAAGCCTATTAAATCACATATACATATTTTTTGCTGTACCTAATTTAAACTTATTTCATTAGAGATAGATCCTCGAATTTTTTAATGAAATGGCCAAAACTGCTACAATATTAGTTTTTATTAACATCTAATATTTATACAATTATTAATTCAACAACCTGAAATATTAGGATAGAGTAAAAGTCCCTTTACTATTATATACTCGTAATAAATTCTGTTTTTGTTTGGATGAAAGGAACGAATTAATTACTATAATAAGAATATTTTCAAAATTTTTTAACGAGCCGTCTTGGAGGAGAGCTATAAACTGCTGACCACATTTTTCATAACCACTGAAATCAATATAAACCGAAAAAAGACATCATTGTAATTACGTTTTTAGAATATTTATTTGATATTTACACGTGTTGGAATGATAAAAACAATTTTGTTTTGTTTAACGTTAACACGGCTATCCCAAATATTTGAAAACGTTAATTATATTCTACTGATGCTTTAACTCGGATAACGTGTAATTTTTTTTTTTAAATAGTATACGACTATATTAATAAGAACAACAGAAAATAGCTTCACCCTGCCACTGAATAGTATTTATATACCTATGAAACGCTTGACAAAAATTTTAAATAGCGTGCATAAACAACAGTGCGTCAGTGCTGATATAAATACATTATAAAAGGAAATATATATATATATTCTAAATTTTTAAAGTTTTAACATGATATATAAGACCTGGATATACATGTAGATCAGGACGATGACTTCTATCTCAGAATATCTGAAAGAAAACCTTTATAAAGAATTATTTTATTATAAACAAGCAACTCTTTTCCGAATTAAAAGAGTTAAATGGAAACGGAGATAATGTAAATGTCACGTAAAATTCTAGAAAAAAGGCCGGCTGGATTATTTAAAACGGATGAAACATAAAAAGATACTGAAAAGATGGAACGGACTTTGTAGTTTATAGATCTACGATAATGTTGGAATCTTTGGATGATAGATATGAGAAAACAGTGTACAATAACAAACGGACAGGATAGTGCGCAGGAAATTTTCGGGGAAACTAAGGCCGATCTCCCAACAATGCGATGCTACCGCTTCGACACCTTGAAGCAATTGTAATGTTTAATATTGAAAGCGAGTGAAAAATCGGTTGCGTCGGGCATGTTCGCATATCAAAGATACGCGACCGGAACGTTATTTCACTTTGCTAAATTTATCATATGACAGTTTTTAATTTGCAAAATGACAAGCGACGAAGATGTAATTGTAGCTTATTATTATTTGTACAGGAAAAAGAGAAAACAACGTAAGAGGAGCTTTTGTGTGCGTGTAGGAACTGTGCTATAATGAAAACAAATTTAAGTCGTTTTACCGAATGTCAAAAGAAAGTTTCAAGCTGTTGCTTGCGCTAGTAGGACTTATAATAATTAAAAGAGATACACATTACAGACCGTGTATTCCTATTGAGGAAAGATTGCTAATAAACATCGAGGTGAGTAGTATACGTTAATGAAATTGAACGATTTTGAAAATCAATAATTTTTTACTTAATTACTTCTTATATGTAACATCATTTATGTACAAAATGAAACAATTATAAAACATACAATTTTAACTGTTACTACAAATTAAGCAAATATACGAAAATTTAAAGAATGAATTTATATGTGAAAGACTGAAAGAGAAAGAACCAAGATCTACCTATTGCCATTGAAGTAACAGTCAATAGAATTTCAACTGAGAATCGGATTTCACATATTTATTTCCCGCTGTATTCTATGAGTTTTAGGAGAAGCCCTATTTAACTTCCTTGTACGAAAAAAGGAAGTATTCGCAAAAAATTTCGATTTTCAGATTTCATCGGAAATATCCATTTTGATCATCCCTGAATCCATTTTGACTAGTTTCAGCGTGACATCTGTACGTACATATGTATTTCGTATAACTAAAAACGATTAGCCGTAGGATATTAAAATTTTGGATATAGGACTATTGTAAGATCTAGCTGTGCGCACACCTTCCCTTTGGAAGACTGAATCAAAAGTGTCCAAAAAATTCCAAAATCAAAAAATAAAATTTGGATTTTGGACATTTTCTTAACTGCAGTAATAAGCCATCATTGAGAGATCTTCAACAATATGTTATAAGCGGTACTTATTTTCATTGGTTCCAGAGTTATAGCCAAATGAAATTTTAATTAATGAAATATTTGGATCTTACAAGGGGAAGGCACATCAGTTCAAATCAACTTCATCTCCTTTTTTAATTTAAATTAACCTCTGTGATTGTACAAAAAATTACAATAAATAATAATTCAATAATAACAATAACAAAGAGAAGTTATTAATGAAATAGCATTTTATGTACTTTTCATTTAAAAAAAAAAATGTGTATATGTAATTTAATAAACGTACAAGAAAGTCATATGTTGCCGAAATCATATTTTTTATTTGTTGTATGAACAGATAACCAATACTTAGAAGTGTACCTCAAGAAGAGGTATATATGTATCCAAATATTAAAGTTTTACTTGTATAACTCTAGAACAAATTAAAACTTTAGAACCACTTAATATCGTTGAAAAGCTTTCAACGAAGGGTTAGTATTGCAGTTAAGAAAAAGTAAAAAATCCAAATGTTTTGGATTTTGGACTTTTTTGGCCTAGTTGAGTGCAATTAAAAGGGTAGGTGCTCAACTAGATGCTACAACAGTCTTAAATCCAAAATTTCAACATCCTACGGCTTTTGAGTTATGCGAGATACAGTCGTATGTACGTACAAATACACATAACATAAATACATAGTACGTCACGCCGAAACTAGTCAAAATAGATTCAGGTCAAATTACAATCCCGTTGTAATCTGAAAACCGAAATTTTTCGCGATCATAATACTTCCTTTACTTCGTACAAGGAAGTAAAAAATATAAAAGAAAATAATTTGAAAACTATATGAATGTGAATAACATTTTTCCCTTAAATAAAGGATTACAAATTTAAATCATAATTAAAGGAGTTCTATTCACTAGGATATAAAACGACGAATAGGTTAAATTCTTTTATTTGTTGTAACAGAAGCAAAATTGTATCTTTCTAGGATAAAGAATACTGAGATATCTGAATAAAATTCAATTTATTTCATCAAATTGAGAAGTACTACTAAAGCCATAAACGTTTTACAGTAAAATTTGATTGAATCGGATTAGATTTAAACCTACTACGTATTAATGAATACTTTATCAAAAGCACACATTCTACATATTATTAGTTCTGCATTTTATTTATAAAAAAAATTATTTACTGTATATGTCTTTATACAAATGGAATGCAATTTTTTCTTAAAAAATTAAAATTTGTAAAAATGTAAATTTATGTATCTTTTTAACAAACCTTTAACAGGTGTTAATAAAATATTACTAAAAATATTAAATAAAATAATTTTAAAATTTTGAGTGATTTTACTGAACAATACTAAAAACACACACACACACACACACATACACAGAACTCCTGTATTTTCATAGTTGAACGTTGAGTGGGAAACAAAACTGAGTATGCAAATGATGTAAATGCCAGATTGCATTATGTTATCCGTGTTTCCCTCATTCACTCTTCTCACATAGTTTAAGCAGTATGAGTTCTCATAATAGCTCTTAAACTTTGCTAGATCGTGGGAAGTAACCAACCACTGAGCATCCTTGATGATTTGGCAATGCTGCTTTCGGTTGAGTGGTAGTGTTGGCATCTTGTTATGACTGTAGACAACGCTTCTATTTTTCTGTTTATCCTCCGGTACCACCGTAAGGTATTACTTCAGAGAATGAATAAGGATGATATGTATGTATGAATGTAAATGAAGTGTAGTGTTGTACGTATCAGGTTGACCATTCCTGAGATGTGTGGTTGATTGAAACACAACCACCAAAAAACACCGGTATCCACGATCTAGTATTCAAATCCGTATAAAAGTATAACTTCCTTTACTAAGATTTGAGTCTTAAAACTGTCGGCTTTGAAATCAGTTGATGCGTGATGACGAGTTCATCACTAGATCAACCCGGTGGATGTAGTCAACGCCAAGGCGTTGACTACATCCACCTGACTACATCCAGTGAACCCAACAAGTTGGGTTCACTCCCAACAAAATCTATCCTTCGATTGTGAAAACCTCATGGTTGATGGTTTTATAATTTGGGCCCAATAAGTTATTTAAGAGTTTATTTTTTGCCTCGGTGTTTAATTTAAAATCTGTTCTAGTTTATCGCAACCTTAAGTAAATTTGAATACAAAAAAATTACATGAAGGGAAAGGTTTCAATTGAAATCCCTCAAAGAACTGTATGTGTATACAAATGTATGCACATGTATACTTATCTTATACAGTATACGTAAATACATAACATAAATAAATACGTACAAAGGTGAGTCCAAGGGAAATTGATAAAGTTCAGAACGTAAAAAGCAACAAAAACCCAAAAATTAGACATATCAATCATACAAAAAATAACTAATCAAACAAAGAAAGAATAATAAAAATCAAATAACCAACAAAAGTAAGTGGCGAAACGACCTGAAAAGTTTTGACGATGCACAACACCCTGAGGTAGCCGATTCACCTCAAATCTTAGAGAACTAACAGGTCTAATACATGCAGTCACTTTAGACGCCTAACGACCTCGATATCCAAGAGGTTAACCACGAGCTAGTTCAGATGTTTCCTCAGTCTCATTTTGTATCTTGTACTGAATGTCATACCTCCTCTCCAGCAGTTGAAAATCCCACATAATCATCGTGTACTTCAGTGTTTTGCGCAAACCACGGCGACGCTTCTGTTATATTTATCAATAGTTTGTTCTGAAACTGCCGAACGATTTCGATGTTACTCTCACTTGTGTCCCATAGTTGGATTCTGTAGGTCCAAATCGGTTTCAGGACTACTGAGTATAGCAACTGGTTATTAGGTAATGATAGTTGCGACCCCCTGCCTAGGAATCAGCATATCTTCCTGAACTTATTGCTAATCTGCGTCCATTTCTCTCTGAAATGAATCCTTCACTTCAAACTGCGATCCAGATGCAGTCCAAGGTATCGCATTCTGTTAGCGTGCGGGATGAAAACATCATTGAGTTGAACTCCCGGGCAATCACCCCTTCACATTACAAACTTAGCATGCGTATACATAGCCTATTAACCTTCATCTTACATTCAGCTAGCCATTCGTTAATTAGACCTAATACAGTTTGCAGTTTAGCAGAAGATACGATAGGCACAGAAACCACAGCCAGGATCGCCGTGTCATGGGCAAATGATGCAACTATGATTTTATCTGGTGTCGGGAGGTCCGCAGTAAAGACTAAATATAGAGCAGCTCTCAGAATTGAACCTGAGAAACACCCGATCCAGTATCAAAGAATAAAGTAAGTAAATAAATAAATAAATAAAATTTAGTAAGATTTTAGAGCTTGTCGCAAACCATAATAAGTTCGAAGAGGAAGTTACTGACGTAGGTGAAGGAAGAAAAAACAAAGGAAGAGTGACACGGGAAGGACTATATTACGTACAAACTCTGATCTGACCAAATCGTCTTGCTAACCAAATACTACTACTTACTAAATCAAATCACTTTTCATTACTTGATAACTCATCCATCATTACTTATATTATCACCGCTAATATTTAAATCATCATTAAATCACTACCATCGCTATCGTCATTTACTTTAATAAAGACATTTTCAATGGTATTATAAATTAAAGGTTCCCTGGACAAATATGTTCGTTATTTTCTTGACATGGTCGCACCCTGATTTCCTTTCGTAATTGAATTTGCTCGTCTTTCAATTAATGCAGTAGAATCATCTAATTTAAAATGAATATTAATTTCGCGTCATATATTTTTTTTAAAAACAGCCGAAGTTATTTTCAATCTGATTAAATTCAGGAGAATAAGGAGGCAATCTCAAAACACTGTGACCTTTCTCGGCTATAACTGAATCGATTTTAAATAGTGCAACACGCGGCTTATGCAGTTCTATTAAACTATACAGTTCTGGTTTCAATTTTACATTTGTAAATTACATGTTATTTTGTGTAAGCCGATCAGTCATGTTTGATGATGACTGAGTTAAAGGGAAGAATAAGAATTAATTATTGTTTTATCTACCGCTCGTAATTAATAGAATTCATATCGTCAAGGTAATATCTTGTTTTGGTATCTGGCATAAATATAGGAAGCGCGATCTTGACAAAAATGGTTTCGGATCCGGCTTATATAATGCACGTATGCGAACTTTAAGAAGGATCAGTCCACCTTGGGCCTACTTTGTCATAAAGTTAAAAACACTAAATACGGGTTTTCTGGTCTTTCTTTCTTTTTCCTGTTTAGCCTCAGGGAATTACCGTTCAGGTATTACTTCAGAGGATGGATTAGGATGATATGTATAAGTGTTAAATGAAGTGTAGTCTTGTACAGTTTCAGTTCAACCATTCCTGAGATGTGTGATTAATTGAAACCCAACCCCAACCACCAAAGAACACCGGTATTCACGAAGTATTCAAATCCACATAAAATTAAGGCTTTAGTAGGACTTGAACGCTGGAACTCTTGACTTCCAAATCAGCTGATTTGGGAAGACGCGTTCACAATTAGACCGGTGGGTTGAGTTTTCTAGTCTGGCTATGAATAAGTTTACACCCCCTCAATTTTTTCTTGTATATAGCTATCACTACTTCCACATCCCATGATAATTAAGTGGAATTATAATATTGTCCTACTTTAAACTGTAATCGAAAGAAATAGAATCCGTTAACAGCGGAAAATGTAAACATTAAACAATTGCAACGACGCCGATAATTCTCGCAAACAAAACACAATACAATCTTTTCAGAAAACACACACACTCATGAAGACACCATAATAAACATACTACGGCAGCAAAGAAGCAATTGAACGAATGCATATCCCCACCGCTAAAAATGTGTTCGTCTATATAGAAACGCTTCAGGGACAGACTTATTGTGCTTTGGAACAAATTCTGATTCTCTCCAGTTTTAAAAGATATAAAACTACTTTTACTGTTACGACCATTATTTGAATAAAAAATATATAAAAATGAATTTTTTACGCAGTTAAACTAACAGCATTAAATCATCATAATAAAAGAGGTTTATTCTAATGACTGACATTAAAAAAATTATAATATGTTCTTTTTAACACCATATCATGACCAACCAATCCTTGACGTGTTATATCTTTACTGATGAGTTTGAAGCTCAATAACTCGCTTCATAATAACGGTAAAAAATCTATGGGAAATTTTATTCTACAACCAAACATTTTTCATCTAATTTTTTCATAAGTAAAATTAGTTTTCAAAACAAGAAAAGAAATTAGTCTAAAAAAAAAAAAATAGAAAAATTACCTTTTGTTTTTGAACACTTTTTAATCTTACTTGACGTAAAACCGGAGTGAAACGTACAAAATAATCGTAGACATATTTTAAGGTTTTCGCAAAAAACGTACCTTAAACCTATTTATTACTCCTATTTGATCCGCTGCTTCGTGAATGTTGGATAACAGACACATAGGATTCTTAAAATGTTTATATGTATATAAATATTTCTAAAAAAAAAAAAATAAAAATAAAATTAGATACTTTTTTATAACAGATACAGAATTAATATTAAATAACAGTTGAAAAAGTTTTAAAATGAATATAAATAAAAAAATATTTTTTTTTACCTTTCACATCATTAAAAAAGATTTACGAATGACGAAAACAGATTAACTCTTCTAATAATAATTTATATTCGTATTCACAATTTATTAAAATTCTAGTTTGTTGATGTTTTATCAGCAAACATTCCTGAATGTAATGTACAGAACAAAGATAAAATATTCCCATCAGTCAATATATGACCCTCTCGCTGGATTATTACATATCATTGCTCATTCTGGGTACGAGAGTTGAAAAATCTTGATTACTATGTTCGGCGAATATAATGTGCGTCGATGTCTATTTTACTTTGTAAGAATAGTTAAAACTACAATGATCCATCATTAAAGTAAAATATATATTAAATTAATGTGTTAAATGGGGTTTTGTGGCAATTAAATTATTTTGTTGTAGCTTTATTGATTTTTTATAATTTCAATTGAGCGAGAAGATATAGTGACGATATTGAGTTTTACATCTCATTGACATTAATGACATTTTTACTATTTTTGGCCGACTACTCAGGAGAAAATGTGTGTATGCACGTATATAAACATATATAACTCCAGAATGGCTGCACTACTTTTCATAAACAGACACTCGCCGCACTTGGCACAAAAACTAGTCGGAATCGCGTGAATAACACTGAATACATCATAAGATAAAAGAAAAACTGCCGTAGCTGAAATATTTTCCCGTTGCCAAAAATTAAAATTATATTAAACTAATGTCTGGTATAACCAATCAAATAAGACATCTTGAATTATGGATTTAAATTTTAAAAATGAATAACACCGGTTCTCTAATAATGTCATGCATAAAAAATACTAACTAATCTTTTTTAAATGTTTATCGTTTCTGAGGAAAACAGTTTTCGTTTATTTGCAATGAAAATATTTTCAAAAATAAATAAAAATAATATAATTTTTGGAAAAAATTATCGAAAAATTAATAAATGCCACAATTTTAATAAGAAGAAAAAAATTAAATCACTAGATAATCATTCTTTAAGAAAATTATTCAAAAACTGATACTTAAAAACGAGCAAAATACAAAAACCTAAATATTAAAAATAAAATTGATTTAACAATCTCCATGGCGGAGTGGTGGAGTTTAGGCCTTTCATCTGGAGGTCCCGGGTTGGAATCCCAGTTTGATATGGAATTTTTCATGCGCTTCAAATCTTCATCTCATATTCTCATATACAAGTTTTTTTTTTGTAAGCTTCTGTAGTGAATATACATGTATCAATAAAAGAAAAAAAATTATTAAACGTATTTTGAAAATGTATTTATTTCTCCTCTCAGTTACTATTGGCTAATGCTCAATTACCTTCTTTATTTGACAATATTTAAAACATTTTGAATTTTTATAAAGTTATAGCAAACATTTTATCCATGATCTATGAGTCATACTGGACGCTTACCAATTTTAAAAAACTTAGTACTCGTATTTTTTAGGGCCATTATAAAAATATCCTTTGATGAACTAAACAGTCCCGTGACCATAAATCATATTCAAAATAAAAATAATATATTGACTCCTTTAATACTAATACAAAGTTCAAAAATTTTGACACATAAGTTAAGTTATTCTACTGTTGTTGGAAGCCAAATTAAACTATAACTGATGTTTTTTTTGCCTTCAGTCATTTGACTGGTTTCATGCAGCTCTCTGAGATTCCCTACCTAGTCCCAGTCGTTTCATTTCGGTATACCCCCAACATTCTACATCCCTAACAATTTTACATATTCCAAACGTTGGCCTACACAATTTTCCCCATCTACCTGCTCCTCCAATATTAAAGCGACTATTCCAGGATGCCTTAATTTGTGGCCTATAAGTCTGTCTCTTCTTAAGATAAATATTGCCTCTAATATAACCTTAATCAAACTAAAAATAAAAATATATAAAATATTTTACTCTAATTTTTCCAAATAGTTGTCTTGAATTTTAATATGAAAAATATTTTTAACACCGAAATGGCCCAATCAGGAAACATACTAAAAAAAATAATGGTGTCTATAAAAGAAAATGTTTTTGTCTATACGCCATTGTAGGTCTTCGTCTTAAAGCTGTTCTACTTTTATATGTAGATGAAATTGACAAAAAAAAACTATTACAGGAAATAAAAAATTACTAATAACATAATTACATATTTTGGTTTGTGACTGTTTTGTTTTTTTCTCCGACCGCTTTTCCAGCCACTGCTGGGCATGAGAGAGAGCGAGAGAGAGAGAGAGAGCGCGCGCGCGCGTGTGTGTGTGTGTGTGTGTGTGTGTGTGTGTGTGTGTGTGTGAACAAATGCAATTACTGCTACCGATTTGCCAGGCCTGATGTAGTTGCAGTGTAAGAGTAAATGAACTAGCAAACAAAATGAACTGTGGTCTGGAACAGAGTAAGGTTAACCACTTCTGAGACGTGCGGTTAATTGAAACCCAACCACCAAATAACACCGGTAACCATACTATAGCATTCAAATTCATATAAAAGCAACTACCTTTACAAAGACTCGAACCTTAGAGCTCTCGACTTCAAAAATCAGATCATTTTGCGATTATGAGTTTATATAATAATGAAATAAACTTATATAAAATAAATAATTAATCGCTGAAATCGTCCCATTTGGTTGATATATTAATATTTGAATGTACATAAAAAATAACAATTATCTGTCAAATTGCTTACATTTATTTCTTCTAGTGAAGCTAGTTAAAAAATACACACCTTCTGCACCCCAAAAATCATGTTTTTATTTATTACTTTGGTTAATTTAATATATTTTTCACAGTTTACAAATAATTTAAATTTTTCAAAGAAATATATCCCGATTAATCGCATAACTATTAGTTTCGTTTCACATCACGTATTCGCCATTTCCTTTTTAAATTTAAATTTTTCCCACTGATTCTATAAAATATTTTCTCTTTTTATTATTAATCAAAATTATTTTTACTTTTTCAGCTTATGACTTTACTGTTTTCTTTCTGAAAGAATTAAGAAAAGATGGAAAGAATGTTTAATTAGGAAAGAAGATACTTTTTTTTCTATTAAATAAATAATTTTTTATCGTAATGGTCTATCTACAATTCTATGATTTTAAACGTTTTTAATGAAATGTCATAATAGTTGACCTTAAGGTTTGATTTTGTAAAAATTTTTATAAATTTTAACAAATAAATCTAGAACTGTTACAATTTTTACTCATTAATTAGAGGGAGTTTAAACTATTTGCAATACGTGATAAATTTAAAGAACATCGTTAATACTGTGTTTTGTTTTTTACCTTAAAATAATATATTAACCCTTTAAAATTAATCGTAATCTTCGAAAGTGCTAGGTCTTTTTTTAATTAAATATTCTGAAAATATCTGAACGTTACTTTTTTATGATCCATAAACTTTTAAAATACGTAACGCAGTATAATAACAATAGCAATAATATTTTCCGTTAAGGTAATTTATTCTTGAATTTCAATGGAAATCAAACCATTTCTCTAAAGAGAATATTACTCTGCATATTTCCCCAAATAGATTCAATGTGACAGACATACGCTGTAGATGTATAGGTAGACAGCAACAATCCTTGTCAATTACTAAAATACAGAGTGACTGACTGTAGACGGCTTTGACGACTGAAGTGCCTTTCCATGTACTGAAATACTGAATTAATTATATCCATTTGGAATGCCAATCATAATTTAACTTCGAATCTCTGTTGCAACAACAAATTTTTGCAATTCAAAATGTTACATACCCATTACGATGCTACATTGAATTCCAAAAATATATATCCTCATACTCGCACCATCGTGTTCATGACGTATTTGTATCTGAAATAGTTTCATATAGTTTTTTTTTAGATTCTAACGGATTATTTCTTTTTAAATATTTCAATGAAAACTTTATATTTTTCATATTAACAGAATATAGTAAATATTGCTGTTATTTTTAACATTCAGTTTTTTTTTTAATATTATTATTATTAAATTATAAAATGAATAAATGATAAAACTTGATGACGTTTTTAATTTCATACAAACTTTACGGTTATAAAATGATAAAATAAATAGATTTTCCCTCTAATTTAAAAAAGGATAGGTTATAGTGAAAAAGTGTATATTACAACTATGTTTTTTTTTTTGTTTTTTATTTAAAATATTCAACCTGTATTACCAGACAACATCATAAGGATTATAAAATGTCTAGGATGTATTTTTTATGGCAGTATAACCCATATAATATATAGATGTTTACTGAGGCACGGCTGGAGCATCCTTTAAATTAGACATCTCTTTCCCTGGGGTTATAGATATTTTATAAATAATTTCAAACCAATACTTTTCACGATTCAAGTTATACGTCTAAAATAAAATATACAATGTGACCGCAAACCATCTACTACAAATACCTGAAATTTTATGAATGAATGTTTGTAATGTGTGAATCAATAAAATCCGTCAAAAATCAGTTTTTATATACCAGTAAAAAAAAAACGGAAGCGGAATACGTACTACTGGTTTTTACTGGTTTTTTTTTAATTTTCACTTTAATTTTTAAATATCCGACGTTCAAATAAAAGAAATATTTTTATCTTGAATATTTACATGAATAACCAACCATATAATTTTTTTTTAAATTATAAGCAATAATAAAACGCAGTGAAATTGGTAAATTGTAATTTTAGCTTTATTATTTTGTGCTCTAATTATATATTATTTAGTTTTAATTATAAAAATAAATTCGATATTTATATCCACATAAATTGAGAGTAAGATTTACTGAATTCAGACACTTAAAAAAAAGGTAGAAGCAACAAAATCATCAATTTTATTTCACTTGGAGTGTTTTTTAATGAATCATTTGTGCCTTGTTAGGAAAGTTTTATTTCAGACCTTTTAATGAGTAACTAAAATAAAAATGATTGAAAAAAGATAAAGAGTTGCCTCCATCGAATTATCCAAATAACAATCAATTTTTTTTCTACTTCCTATATTTATAAGCGTTTTAGAGAAATTTATGTAAATACATTATAAAATTTGTTTGGACGAGTACGTGTGTCTTTTTAACATTTTCATTTATATCCCAGTAACATGTTCACTTACATTCATGAGATTTACTGCAGTAACTGGTGTAAAAGTTTGCTCGTATTTCGACGTTTAATTTGTACATAAATTCAAAGATAATAAATGGAAATGTGGTGTAGAAACTAACTAAACAGTCAATAAAAATCTATTTCAAATACATTTTGACAAGATCAATACGGAAGCGGGAAAATATTGAGGAGATATATTCTGAAGAAGATTGGATTTAAAACAAATTAATTTTTTAAACGTACATATGCTTTAGCTGCTCGAAAAAAGATGTTATAATAATAAAAGATAAAAATATTGAAATATTAAAAAAGAAACACCTCCAATCGTAGAACTAAGACTTCTTTTTTTACTTTTAACACAAAAACAAATCGTCTGAATATTTTTTATCGTTTAAATCTGGCGTTAAGAGGATAAAAAGTATTTTTAATACCAACCCAAAGAGTAAGGAGATGTAACCAAAGAGTAAAATAGGATTTTTATAATTTTTACTTTCCCGTCTAGATAGCGCTATAGCAGAGTTGTAGCTTAGAGTAAAAAGTATTGCAATCGGTCTAATTTGTGCACATGCGGTTTTCACCGGATCTTGACATTTTGACACCTAAGGAGCACAAAAAATCAGATGGAAATTTTCCAGATGTTAATGTTCGTATGTACGTGTGTTGTTCACTGTTGGTCTCTATATATCCAGAACTACTGGACCGAATTTTACCAAACTTGTTCAGATTAGTTCTATATTGAACATTGATGGAATTAAATTTTCAACTTAAAAGGTCAAAGGGTGAGACTGTAGAGCAAGATCACTTTCAGTATCTCGAAATTTCGCGTAAGATCATATTTTTCTTGGGCACATTGGTTAGCAATTAAAAAATAACAATAATTGCAAAAAATGGTTAGCAAAATCGCATCCCCACAACAAAAAATGCTCTAAACTACTGCTATATTGTGACGTCACAGGTGAACGGTAGAATTAAATAAATTAATAGTATTTAAAGTGTAAAAAAGTAACTCGGTCTGGCTGGGTCTCAAACTCGATCGTCTGGTTCACTCAGTAACTGGTGCGTTAAGCCTCCCGGCTACACCAGTCTTCCGACCTTACGAGCAAATTTTTTTCTATATAATACATACATACGCAATTACATTAGTTTAGTTAATGTCGACCGTCGCCGCTAGTACCGCCCTACCCGCGCGAATTAAATAAGATATGCGCGCGCGTTTTAGTTAGACTCATAGAATTAAATAAACGAAAAAATATTACATTTAAATAAAATTATAAATATCTTAAGTTGTGTGGGTAAGCCGTGCATCAGAAACAATCCTATAGCTGTGTTGTCAGCCTTTTTCAAACGATTTTAAAAATCATATCTAAAAAACATAAGCTTATAGAGAATAAAACTAACTTTAATTAATTTTTAATTAAAAAAAAGAAGTAACATTTTTTTTAACATTTTAAAATTTTACTAGTAGAAGTCCATATCAATTAAAATAAAAAAACTTTCCATCCATTAATTTAGTTAACGACAAAGGTCAACATTAAAAGCGGTTTTTCTTCAATTATTTATAGCACTTTTTTTAAAACTTTTCTTTTTTTTGTGAAAAAGCGGACATCGGCAGCTGTGGTCGTTAGTATGGAGAAAATTGGTAACGTATGAAAAAATCCCATGACTGACCGGAATTCAAACCCGGGACCTTAACGAAATGCCGTGACGATACTTACTCAGCCCCGGAGAAAAACAATGTAGAGAAATGACGTGAAGAAACTGCAACAAAACTTGACTTCAGAAATGCAAAAGTATGTATTACTTGTTTCCTAAAATTTTCCATCTAATTTTTTAGAATTTTCACGTTAAAATTCTAAAATTTAAATAATATCAAAGTGAAATAAAAATGAACTTTAAAATTTCAATTACAAGCAAAAATAACGGAGGAAATATGAAAAATATTTTTAAATTATTTATACCAACAACAGAATTTTAGAATTTTTCATTATTAACACACGCAACTGAACAAAATTAAATTATGAAAAATTAATGAGACCAGTACTTAAACTATAATATTTATCAAAATCAGCGCATCTTGTACAAAAAAAATTTTGATGAATAAATAACTGAAGAAATCGAACATTACGAAAAAAAAACATTTGCATATTACGCTTAAATGAGAACTTACTTTTTTTGTCGACTTATCGAACTAAAGTACGGTATTACATTCAGTAACATGATGATAGTGGTGGGGCTGAAAATGATTTTTCTTTACGTTTTGAGATATGAGAAGTACGAAAATACTATTTACTTAAATTTTAGATGATTAATATATTTAATTATATTTATTTATAAGCCAATATGTAAAATTTTGTGGCTCGAAAACATCCAAAATTACTAGATCAATTTCATTAAAATTTATATATGCTGTAGTATTGTATCTGAAGTTGTAGAAATGAAAATCTGATGATTGGTTAAATTGCTCTTGAGTTGCGCTCAATTAAGGTTGAATTAAGTAAATAATAATATAAAATAAAATCGAGTATATATATATATATATATATATATACTATATTTATTTGTTTTTGTTAACATAATTATACTGAAAGTATTTCTGTTAAAAGAAATTTTCAAGCAGTTACTTGAAAAACAAGCATGAAAAACTGTGCTCACAGAATATCGGTTTTTTTGTATTCTTTATGTATCTATCCCTTCGACAATTAAAGATAACATTTTCTGTCTATCAGGGCACAAATCTTAACTTTTTAAATTATGAGTTATCTGTCCACTACCTCAAGTATGATTAAATTATTAATCGTCATTAAATTATTTGATGGTCAACTCAATACTAAATCTAATAGTTTTTGGTAAAATTAAACGGGTAAGTACGACAACTATTAATCTCCCGTAATATTCGTTTAAAAAGAGTCATGATTCACAATTTTTTTTAAATTTATAGAACGATTCTAACAATAAGAGTATAGTTCGACTTTCAAATGAAAATCTTTTATCTATTTCCAATATAACAGTATACTTATTCTGTACTCCTTACTTTAAATAATAACACAGATTAATTTTTATAATTAATACCACTTTTTATACAAAAATTTATTTTGTTCTAAGTTTTAAGGATCGAATAGTTTTTTAACCAAAAAAAGTTTTCTATAAAATATTTTCTATAAAAAAAATAGAAGATTCCCTGCTACAAATAAAAGGAATTTAGCATGTTAAATATAGTTTAATAAAAAGATAATGCAAAGAAACGATATTATTCAATATTTAATATCAAAATATCTAATAAAAAATTATATGATTTTACTCAAAAATCAAATTAGAATAACTGGTTAACGTAAATAATAAAGATTTTTATATTGCTCTTTTTAAATATCTTTTAAAGAGAATTATACGCTAGAATCGTCAACCAAGGAATAAAATTTCATCGGTACAGCTCAAAAATGGTATTAAGCCATCGTTGGAAAAAGCGCCCCGGAGTCCGTATCTTAAGTATATCTGGCGAAACATTATCTGGAAACCACGCCGAAGCGAAAAATGTATCAAATTCTTTAAAAAAATCATCGATGAAGAAAAACTTAGTTTAGAACGACGGTAAAATGTCAATGAGACGGGGCTCGTACATAAGTCGCTGCCAAATAAAACGATGGCCGCTCGGGATGGACGAACACACGCTGTTTCAGGATATAAAAAATCAGAAGACCAAATAACTATAGGTAACTGCTGTAATGCAAATAGAGACTCGTAAACTTCCACTTTTTCTAGCAGGAAAATCTAAAAATCCGAGAGCGCTGAAAAAACATTAATAAAAAGACGTTACCGGTATATTACGCAGCACAAAAAAAAAAGCACGGATGAGTGCTTCGTTATTTAAAGGGCGGTTTCATAAAAAATTCGTTCCTAAAGAAAAAAGACAAGTAAGAAAATTAAATTTACCTGAAAAAGCTGTGCTATTACTAGACGATGTTTCGTGTTATCCTTCTTCCGACGAGCTTGCAGAAGATAACATTAGGGCTCAGTTTCTACCGCCTAATGTAACGCCCTTGATCCAACCTATGGATCAAGGGATTACAGAGTTATTAAAGAGGCGGTACCGAAAGAAATTTTTATCTTTATTTGCCTAGTTTTATCTAACTACCTAATTTAATTTATAAAATTATAATTAAGAGACATAATTTACAACGTAGCCGTGGTATGGAATGAAATGTCATCCGCGACAATAAGTAAGTGCTATACTATGTAAGTAAATCACTAATATGCGTAGTAAGCTGCAAATACGTAGTCGGACAGGTTTGTTATTTAGGCAAGTCAAGGTAAAGCTGGCAAAACTTCCTAATAAGAAAATCATCTGAGAGAGAACAGCAGATTTAGTGCATACTGGACAATAATTGTAATGCCTCTCTTGTATAATTGAGTTGTAAGTTAAGTCAGATAAGAATGTAATTCTTATCTGAGTTCACTTATAATTCTTATCTGAGTAAGATAAGAGATAAGTATCTTTATGAGATACCATAGATCTGGGGCAGACATATAAGACTTGGCGCACATCATAGATAGCCCTAAACTCCGACCAAAAGCAAATTACTCAACCAAATCTGAATTACTCAAACCAAATTTTGCCGACCTATCTCGAAAAGCACCAAGAAGTACAGAAAGAAGCTGTGTAATATGCCGATTGGGGGAAAGCAACTACCTCCATACTTCTCGCATCAGGAAAACTTCCATTCGTGTAACGGCCATCGGCTGATTAGTCCACCTGGCCTGTTATAAATAAAAATATTGATCTATTTTTTTATACGCCCAGAGGTAAGCTGGCCAACCATCTTAGCATCATAATGTAATTTCAGACGCAAGGATATCAATAAGTTAAAAATTAAAAATGGCAAAAACTACCCCCTTTATTAGTTTTGTTCAAAATTTAATGCCATTAATGCTCCGTACGTAGACATCTTTTGATTTACATTGAAGAATTTATGTTGAGCCAGTCCGGATATGTCAGTCAAAACACAGGCCAATACTTGTACGTATATACACCTTTAGAAAAATTCGATGACTTTTGTTTAGACTACGGCAGACTTGAAACATCGATTTGGCGCCAACACTAAGGCACCCGTCGAAACATCGGCCAAAATATTGGCCGATCGCTATACTTTCTCTTTTTTTATATGCTGTAAAACTATAGCTGTAAAAATATGCTGTAAAAACTATAGCAGCAATAACGCTATAGTTGGGAAAATAAAAATATGCGGGTTGAATCATCTTTTTTTTAAATGTATTAATAAAATGTGCTCCTAACATTAAAAAATTGTATTTTTTTATTTTCAGGTTTGCGTTAAACGCTTAACGAAAAAATGCTGAGAAAATTTAGCAACATCTTCTACAGCGTTTTTATACAATTTTTTTTTTATCATAGTGCTTTTAACAGAGTGCTCACTATGCTCACTTGAATGAGCATAGGATTACAATTCACAACAAACTTCACAAAGCATTTAATACCTTATAAAAAACAACTATTTTATTTTATTATTAAAGAATTATTGAACATTATATGAATATTAAACCAATAAAAGGCTAATAAAGAAAAAACCAGCGAAGAAAATTACTGAGTAGAAGATAAAAAGAAATATTCAACAAGAAAAAGGTTGTATAAAAAATTTAAAAAAAAAAGAAAGTAGAATTAATATGAATGAATACGGTGAAAATAATCAGTTAATGAATGAATGCTTTGTAGATCAAAGAGTCTAAAATATCCGTAAATATAACTTATTCATTTATTTATCTGTAAAAAGTAAAATCATTATAACAATAAAAATGTGTCTTAATTTTTTTTCATAATATGAAATTATCATTGACGAAGTTAAATGAATGTACAATTCATTTCTTAGAATGAATGCACGTTATCTATGTAACCGAAAACAGAAGTAAGATTATTAATTTATTTTTCATAATATTTTTTTTAAATATAATATACAGTTTTTTATTGTAATTACAACGTTATCAGATTTTCAATCGCTTATTCCCATATACACTCCTTTCCTTCCTTTCAGTATACTCTTCACTCTGTTCTCTCAATCAGACAAATAGTAATTACTATTTAATCTATCCGCTACAAATAAATGGAGTAATTTATCAATATAACTGATTGAATATTTATTCAATTATAATTGACATTTATTAACCGTTGTTCATTCAACAACAAAATAATAATAATAGTAACAGTAATTATAATAATAATGCCCTGGATAAATCCAACCCCACGTCCATGCTACATCTTCATTCATCCAGGGAGGGCAACGACTTGGCACTTCGATACCTGCACTTATGTCGGCCAACGGGGAAATGGTCTTGCTCAGGAGCTCCCTATGAAGTACGGGACTGGTGGTCCCGAACTCTCCGAGCTGGTTGCGATTATCGGTTTCGTTGGTTGTAGCGATGGGTGGAGGGTTGGTAGGTATGACCTTGATCTGTTTGCCGACGTTGGGCTGAGTGCGAACGGGGAGTGCTCATCCCTCTACTCGGTTATGGACCCGGGTTGAGGGTGGACTACTGTGAGCTGCTCTACCGAAGTTATGTGCCATCCAGCGTGACTCAGTCAGTCACTTCGGCCCTTGGTTAGGATTGTCTCATGAGTAAGGGTATCGGAGTCCTTACTGCTACGTGCGAGCCCTAGGGTGTCAGTATCATGGATCAGGCAGTACCTGACTCACCGGCCCGGGTTAAATTTGTGGGAGGCGGCTGACTGAGGGAACCCAGGCATGGTCAATGATCCGGGTACGCCCAACTGTCTCTCCGCTCGCACCTAGTAACATCATGACTGGCGTTTTATAGGATTATGGACAACTAATCATCCACATCTTCCGTGGCAGAGGGTCCACATAAAAACCTTCCTTCTGGAGAGCCTTTGTCTTCGCAGGCGAAGAGAAGGAAGAGTGTAGAATTTAGTGATAAAGAAAAGGTTATAGATGTGGAAAAAAGAAGGAAAGTCGTAAATTTAGACCAATGAATAGTGGTCCAGTACCAAAACATTTAGTTAAGAAAAAAGACGGCGATTTTTCGAAAACTAGCCCTTTTGTAATAGCTGGACCGGTAAAAGAGACACGGAAAACTGCAGTGGGACTTTTTGTAGAAACTGTCAACGATGATCAATCTTTGCGATTATTAAAAGCCAAGAAAATCGGAGTCATGGACATTGAGGTATCTCCCCATTGTACTTGAACACTTCAAAGGGCGTTATTGTATGCAGGAATTTGTTAAACTGCACAGAAGAGGAGATTGTAGATGAACTCCAGGAACAAGGTATTGTTACATGCCATCGCTTAAACATGTGCCGGAACGGAGAAGTTCAACCCTCCGCATCACGTGTTAACTTTCAATAAACCAAAGTGTCCGGAGAAGATTAAAGCTGGTTTTCATAGGTTGGATGTACATCCCTTTAATCCAACACCTTTGCGTTGTTTTGGGTGTCAAAGATTCCGACATACGGCGGATCGTTGTACAAAGAAGCAGATAGTGTGTGTGGTGAACCATTACACCCAGATGACCCGTGCAAGGATCCACCAGTTTGGGTCAACTGTCATGGACACCATTCTGCATGGTCTAGGAACTGTCATATTTATAAACAGGAAGTAGTTGTCCAAAAGATTAAGACAACACAGAAAGTAAGCTACTTGACAGCAAGGAAAATTTTGCTTGGCAGAATGGCAAAGACGGCGTCATACGCACAAGTTGCGGCTGCTCATGCAGCTTTTATAAAGTCACAAGATGTGCTATCAGAATTGGTACCAGCTTTAGCTAAGATAGTCGAACATATTATCGAAGATAAAATGAAGAGTCAACAATCCAAAGGAAACAGTCCGCAGCCGTTGCAGAAGAAAGCAGGACGATCCATTGAGAACAGCTCCGTAAACCCCAAATTTGAGCCTACAATTAAAGTAGCAACTGAGAAAAGGACTGAGCCAACGATACCTAAACTAAAAGTGCAGGAGGAAAACAACCCCATCGAGGAATCTGCGAAACCAGAAGTCACGAATCTGGAAAAGAAGTCTTTAAAAAAACCAACAGTGGAGTCTCCGAAAGCACGGATACTTTTAGTGGAAAGGGCGAGAAAATCGACTGCCCCACATATTCTAGCGATGAGTACATATAGTCTGGACTAGATATACTTTTGACTGCGCCAGCGGAGCCGGTATCATCCAAGCCGGGAGCAGGAGATCCTCCAGATTTACGGCGGAGGAACTGAAGACTTCAACACTGAGGACTCAGATGCGATAGATATCGACATCGAGGCACTTCGGAAGATGGAGAAAAGGAGAAAAAAAGGATGGCCGAAAGGGAAATCGAGAAAAGAGATCGATTTTATACTTCTATGAAGAATTTATTTTAATACAGTTTGTGTTTTTGTATAAATGACAGGTTTTAAGATGTGTCTTTTTAGGATTGACGCGTGGGTCTGCAGAAATCATGGGGTGGTGGGCTTCCATCTCTCTCAGCTGTTGACTAGGCATGGAGGGTTTGGGGCTTACCTCCACCGCTTTAGCAGAAGGCCCGAACCGATTTGCCAATACTGTGAAGAAATAAATACTGTGGAACACACGATATACTTGTGTCACCGGTGGGACGAACTGAGGCACACATAGGCCATTTAAGGACTGACACCGGATAATACCGTAATTTACATGTTAAAGGGATATCGTGAATGGAACGCCGTAGCAACCTTGGTCATGAATATTAGAAAGAATAAGGAATGAGACCCTGTTGAGTAAAACGGGGTAACCTGGGGGTAGGGTCTTACAGGGGCAGCTCTGCTCATGAGAGGGTGGTTCGCTGAGGTGGACCACTCTTGACTGACCGGGGACCCCCTGAGTTCGTGGGTAATAAAAAAAAGACTGAGACCCGGCTGGATCCCTCCCTAGTGAGGGGGTACGGTTAGAGGCAGGCATATGAAAGACCCAGTCCCGGCCTATTGGGTGAACGACCCCCGCGGGGAACGGCATAGCCGGGTCCCGCGGGGTCTCAGTAGGTTAGAAGCAAAGGCAACCTCTGAGGGTGTGCAGTGCATTGGCTGATCACCCTTCTAGGTATGGGAGAAAGGAAAAAGATGTGTCTTTTTGATGTTCTCTGAACATCTATTACAAGTGATATGTGATATTTAGTGGCAAGAGCCCGTTATACCCTTATCAATATGTGTTTGACACTATATTTTTATTTGGTGTTTTCTTATATTTTGTAATGGTGATTTTCACGGTGTTTACTTGACGTAGATTTCATTGTTTGATAATGTTTCGTAAGAAATAGTTCTTGTTTTTAAGTGGCAAGGATAACCGACACCTTTGCCGTTTTGTGTTTCTTTTGGGATTTTAATCATGACAACTCTGTTTATTAGATGATTTTTATTGAGACATAGGCAACAAGACAAGTCTGTTGCCTATATCGTTAGTGTTTTTTAACCGGTAGGGAAAAGTATGTTTTCATTTTTTTATTTTTTGGATGTGGAAGGGGTTAATGACCATATAAGTCCGATATCCCTAAAGCTTCAAAATAAAAATAATAATAATAAAATATAAAATAAAAATTCTCTCATCTTTTTCTTTCATTCGGGATATCTACAGACCGTGCATAATAATCCTTATTTAGATTTTACTCTTGCCAATCTTCTTCCCTATCTTATTTCCTCTTAAGACTTCATTTTTACTTTGCTGCTTCTCTTCTTCCTCCGACTAGCCCACTTCTCCTTTGACTGTTCTCTGTACCATCCTCAATTCAGAATTGTTTATTCTTCTGTGTCCATCTCTGCAATATCCTTAATCGTTCTTTTCATTCACTGGTTTTCATTTTTTATTTAATTATTTTTTTGTTATAATAATAATTTAAGATAGTTGTTAGATTTCCTCCATCCATTCGGTGCAAGTGTCCAAAGTGGTTCAATCTTCTTTTTCTCATTATATCTTCTATTCTGTCCATTCCTTCTATTTTATACAGTCCTTGGATCTAAATCTATATTGTCCCTCTTCATTCACTTTGCGTCCTAGAATTTTTCTTATTATAATCTTCTCCACATTCTTAATCATCTGAGTATGTCCATCCCCGTTCAGAGAATGGGATTTTTTTCTATGCAATACTTCTGGTTTCACTACTACGCAATAATGTTTTATTTTTGCCTTGGTCGAAATTGGTTTTTTGCTACAGCTATTTTTCTGATAGTTTATATACTAGTTCTATTTTCTATTTCTTGTTCTATAGAGACAAATCTCTTGTTCATTCGGTAGGATCCATTCTCCCAATTATTTGAATTTTTCTCTTTGCTGTATTGTTCCATATTTTTTTTATCTTCTTGTTCTTCCCTCTTTTTGTTATGTTTAACTACGTTTTCTCAAAGAAGATATTCAAGCCAGCCTAATTGTATGTCCAGCTCTTCCAGCCATCTGTCACCAAAGTTCTCAAATTTTTTTCTTTCTTCACATGCCTTTACCACTACATCCTCTTTGTTATTTTGGTTTTCCTATATTTAATTGTATTCCATACTTGTTCCTTCATTCTCCTGGGCTGTTAATAATCTTTACAGCACTTCTTTGCTATTAGCTAGGGTTAGAATATCAGCAAACATTATATGCATCTTACATGTTCTCTGTCTTCTAATATGTTCCTTATTATACAATCAACATAACAATTTTATGATTGTCAGGGAAAGGCAGCATCCTTGCCTAATACCTTTTTATTTTTTGATTTAAAGATCGATAGCTAATTATTTTTTAATTCATATCAATATCATATTTTTATCAATAATTTTGCTGTTTCAGTTGAAATTATATATTAATCAATTGAAAACGCGTTAAGTTCTGGAAATATTCTACTTAAAGGATATTTTTTTTTTATTTATATTTTAATTAATATTATAAATATAGCCTGTAGAATTCATTACTAAGATTTTTTTCTCAATTAAAATATTAATATTCCGTTTTTCGATTAATTAAATGTTATTAAAATTTATTCTAATTATTTTGTTATCTTAATTATTTTAATGCGTGTACACCCTGCAGATATAAAAATAATTAAAGAATAAAAATTAAAGAGAATGGTGTTACTTTTTTATACATAAAAAGAATATATTTTTCAGTATAAATGTAGTCATTTAAACATATTTTTCAACATTAAAAAATCTGTTATTGAACAAATAATTAATTTCTCAAACATGGTACCGTTGATATGTTAAATAAATTAGCAATTAATATAATCCATCTTACCAGCACGTTTATATATTCTCTTTAACATACTAGTATGTTAATACTAGAACATACTAGAGAACTTACTAGTATGTTAATCTACTAGTATACTATTAAGACTAATAGTATAAAATACAAATTACAAATACAAACCTACTAGTATACTCAAATTGAGTGTACTAGTACGACCGGACAGTAATGACAGTTTTTAAATTTTAACTATGATTTCTTAAACTTTAACTTTACCGCATTAATTTTAACTCCTGATGAGGCTTCCAAGTAAGCCGAAAGATCTAGAGAACAAAATAATAATATCAGTGTCTAATTTGTATGTACTTATTCAAAAATCATTCTTTCTTAAGGAAAAATTGTGATTCTTTTAGTAAAGTGTTTTCAAAGATTAGTAAATATTTGTTTTTTCCTGTGTGTAGATTAATGTATAATTCATGTAGGTAGGTTACTGTAAGTTTATAATAGTACAGGTAGATTTTGTTACTCAGAGCCGATAATGGTAACAATTATTTGTTACCAGCACTGTAACTTCGGAACTGATAAAAACAAAATGAATGAATTATATACTGATTTATTTGTCCTAATTGAACAAATTAAACTCACAACAAATAAACTCTTAAAAAAATTGCCCACAACGTTTACTATTTTATTATTATTTTATTGTGAGTTCAATTTGTTCAATTAGGACAAATAAATCAGTATATAATTCATTCATTTTGTTTTTATCAGTTCCTAACTTACAGTGCTGGTAAGATGGATTAGATTAATTGTTAATTTATTTGAACAAATAATTATTACCATTATCGGCTCTGAGTAGTAAAATCTACCTGTACTATTATAAACTTATAGTAATCTATAACCTAGGTAGGTTACTGTAAGTTAAATTAATTCATGTAGGTACATGAATTATAATTTAACCTACATACAGGAGAAAACAAATATTTACTAAGCTTTGAAAATATTTTATTAAAAGGGTCACAATTTTTCCTTAAGAAAAAAGGATTTTTGACTAAGTACATACAAATTAGACACTGATATTATTTATAATTATAATATATTATTATATTTTAAATAATTAAAAAAATATATTTTTTTTCCATGTACAATATTACAATGAATTTTTAGAATACATATGCTTTGCATTAATCATTTTTTCGAGATTTGTTTTTTTATTAACGCTAAATCAATTTTAAACTAGTAATTCCGTAAACAGTAGAGTCACTTATTTTGTACCATATTTAAGAAACTGAGCCCTACAAAAAGTAAAATAATAAAGTGAAAATTAGAACACAGCTTATACAAAACCGAACTGTTAATCCTATTTAATTGTCGATCGTTTATCCAGTAAAAAATATTATTATAATAGCGATACCGTAAGCACAATTTCTGGAGACATTGGACATCAATAATTGATGAATATCGAGGAGATATTTTTAATGTCTAAATGACACGATTCTATACAGAAATAAGAGAAGTGCATCAGACAAAAATATTTGATTTAACAATTGAATAGCACGTGAAAAAGTGAAGAAATTTACGTTAAAATAAACAGGCTGCAAATGGAAAGTAACGTTAGGAAAGAGTAATCTGTTACTAGTTGAGAGGAAACCATGTATGGGTAAATACTCTAATGGGTAAATACGGTATATTCTCTACCGATTCCATAATACTTAAAGATAGTAGCGGCCATTTTAAAACGGAAAATTTTACAAAACACATCGTCACTTATACATTAATCTGCAAGATAAAAACAAACCTTATTAAACAATTTTATATTAAAACCGGAAAACGTGTTTGATATTAGCCGAGTTAAAAAACGCAAACAAAATAGAAATGCCAAAATTTGTATTAAAAACAAGTCCTAAATTTACTCAAACAATTTGATTTTTCTGTCTTAAAAAAATTGCCCACAACGTTTACTATTTTATTATTATTTTATTGTGAGTTCAATTTGTTCAATTAGGACAAATAAATCAATATATAATTCATTCATTTTGTTTATCAATTCCTAAGTTGCAGACAGAAAAAAAACACCACTTAACATATTATCTCCTGCTGAAATACTACATAAAAAGATTGTATTACGATTTGTTTTTCTGCGTCTGAATCTCACATTTACTAAAGAAGAGAAGTAAAATAGCAAATAGTAAAATAACAAAGTAAAAAATTTAAACTTTTTATGCTTTTTAAAAATCATTTATCCTTTCCGAGACCTATTTGAAACCATTACAATTTTAATTTGTATCCATTGCTGCACGATAAGTCAAAAATTCTCTTAAAAAATTGTTCTTTAATCAGAGATATCTCTCTGTTAAAAAATTCTCCCATAAACAACTTACTCTGCAAATGAATTTATAAAGCGTAGGACCTTGTAATGTTTACATAAAAGAGGATTACTATTTACAACTTTTAACGTAATAATAATGAACTCTATTTTTATCATTTTTTATAAGTACGAGTATCTTACAGTAAAGATGATTCTACGAATAAATTTTTAGAATTTTACGATACAATCACATTTCGAATGGGTAAATCTTAATGTTTTTTTCTCTTCCTATATTTCTAGCTCATATAACAAATTTATGGTAGCTGATATTACAAAACAGTGAATACTCTGTTCACATATAACAGCGCAATAATTAGTTTTTTGTTTGTACTGTTAGGTAACGGTTTTTAAGTGTAAGTATTTTGATAATAAAAACTCTACGCCAACTAAAGCTATTAAATAATGAGAATTCTTGTGCCCATTATTAGGGATTTATAATTTTTATCGTAATCGTTATTGGTAGTACTTTTGACACCTTAAATTCATTTAATAATTCATCTTCAGTTAGCAACAGTAGATGTTATTTTGTTGATAAACAAAATTTTTTTTGGGTGCATCAGGATAATGATTTTCCACCGTCTATTTACTTAAAACAAACACTGTTAATATTTAAAAAGGCAAAAAAAGCTAAATACGGAATAATTTTAATAACTAGAATTATTTTTAAATTTCCTTTATTTCTTTTCAATTTTATCGTAAAACATTAAACGTTAATAAAATATTTATTAGGATCTTTGGAACGAAAGATCAATTTTTTATTAAACTAAATCAGTGTTGGGGTTTGCGCAAGAAAATGAGACTGGTTGCACCACAAAATTTATTATTCATTTCCAATTATAAATCGGTCACTACCGAATGAAATACACTGCACAATGTTCATACTTGACATGCAATATACAACGTCTCGACAGCAACAGAACTACGAACATAAGCCACACACAAACAATCCCCCCAGCACGCGCGCGCGCGCACACACACACTCAACACAAAGACTATACAATCAGAAAAAGGTGTAAAATATTCTAAACTGTAGTTCTTTTTTGTTTCTTCAAACTATGGTAAATTTCTTTAACTTTAGTTTGGAGTTTGTTATATTAAACACACCTACATATGTTGAATGATTTACAATTTTCAAACATTAAAGGAAGAATCCTTACAAGTTTTCTAGAAATACTTAATTGTTAAAAATAAAAATTGCCATTTCATTAATACCCATATAATTATCAAATACAATGTTTCCAAAATCGTTAAGTTTCCGTGAACCATCATTTTAATAAAATTGTGAAAGATAAACAAAAATAATAATAATTGTTTTATAACTTTATTTTAATTTAAACTTTACACTAGCAACAACAGTTAAGATAATATATCAATATTAATAACCCGTAAATGAAGATGAACAGAGATTTTACTGATAAAGCGGTTGTACTTACGCCTAAATATTCTCGCAAATCTGTTGTAAACTTTGAGTTAAGAACAGTAAGTTAGAAATACGTACTTAGTTATGTTTACGTCAGTTGTTATGGTAACTGACTACAGAGACTTGTTGACAGAACGTCGCATCCCCTTTTCATTATAAACGTGCGTATACTAGTACGGTTCAATTTTCAATATTAAATAATAATAATAATAATAGTACCGGTTGCTTATATGGTGTTTACCACTTCCTCTAATATGAAACCCCCCTAAATCATCATCTCCACTTACGCCTATATAGGTACTGAAATTTCAGTTTTATTAATTAAAAATTTAATGGATGTATATAATATTAAAAATATTGAAATTTAATTTATTTGTATTGCATATATTTAATATAAACAGACATAATAATAACTAAAACAATATATGTGAAATTTTTTTAACCAATTAAAGTACTTTTCTTGTAATTAAAAAAGTATTAATTGTTTTATCACCATTACATAACTTATGGTAAAAGTAATAAATACATATTAAATTATTGTTTATGTTTCTTTTAGTATTTCATCGGCACCATTTCATGGAATGTATATAAAATGTATGTAATAGAAAATTCCATTAAATCCGATTTATGATAAGCACAAAAAATCGTTTGCCGTACAAATCGTTCTTTGTATATATGTTACGGTAAATTTGATTAATCCGGTGATTATGCATAATTACCGGTGAATTTCATAAATCGCCTCCAACGTATGAGAATAACACTTATAACTTGTACATTTACCGCTAATTAGACGAGGCTAACCAAAAATAACCTACGCTCGCTTTCCTCGCAAACCTCGATTAATTAACAGTAATTAATTAACAGATTATTTAAATAATAAATTCAAACCCACCGGGTTGGTCTAGTGGTGAACGCGTCTTCCCAAATCAGCTGATCTGGAAGTCGAGAGTTCCAGGAGCGTTCGAGTCCTAGCAAAGTCAGTTTTTTACACGGATTTGAATACTAGATCGTGGATACCGGTGTTCTTTGGTGGTTGGGTTTCAATCAACCGCACATCTCAGGAATGGTCGAACTGAGAAGGTACAAGACTACACTTCATTTACACTCATCTTCATTCATCCTCTGAAGTATTATCTGAAAGGTAATTACCGGAGGCTAAACAGGAAAAAGAAAGAAATAATAAATTCAGCAATTACTGCTTATAGTGTTAATATGGAGAATATGCAAAATTGCCGGTATATTTAATAAACTGCTGTATATTTATTAAATTCTCTAATTAATAAAATTCACCAATAATTCTGCATAATCACCGGATTTCAAATTTACCGTAACATATACACTGGATAGAAAATAGTCTCCCGAGTGGCCGTAATCAAAAATACCTTTACCTCATTAATATCAAATCAAGGACGCAGTAATTCTACACATTTATTTTATTACTTTCAATTTACAGACTGATAACCAATTACAGTTACTTAATAATTTATAAAATTTAGCAGCGTATGAAAAAAGTCACCTCTGACCGGAATTTGATTCCAAATTCCAAATGATAAATCATCATTCAACAACTCAACAATAAATGATTAATTCATCAACAATCAACGTAACTCGCTGTGATAAGGAATGTGATGTTCGCATTCTGGATAAAAATCACCCGATATCCAATGGAATTTGGGAAAGATTCTTTACCTGAAGCGACCACAAATAAACAACAAATGAACGATCACCTTGCAACCGAGATCGGCATGGTGATTCAAAATCCTTCAATCATAACATCATCATAACTACAAAGGAGACATCCTCTGAATATATACCATAGAACAGCTGAGGAAGTCTGTTTCATACGATACCATATCGCCGATCGATTAACAACTCCACACAAAGGAATAGTGCAGGACGCTTCAGGTAAAGGATGTCTCCCAAATCCTATGGGATATCGGGAGATTTTTATCCAGAATACGAACAACACATGTTTCAACTTTGACACTAAGAAGGGTAAAAAATAAGTAAATATTTAAGGGACAAATTACACTATCTACTTATTTATTAAATTAAATTTTTGAAATCAAGGTAACATAAAACGTGAAAATTAAAAAAAGAACTCCTTACAAGAGGAAATTGCTCCTACAAAAGTAAATTGCAAGAATAAGAAACTCTTTACAAGAGTAATTACGCGCGCAATTTTGTGTGTGCGTGCACGCACATTTAAGTAGGCGAGTGTGCGTATGTTTGGTCCTACACTCATTTTGCTTTACATCCAGAACGGATCACCCACTTTTCAAGAACTTAGTACATTGACACGTATTAACCGGTTGTTGATGTTATTGATATTTTGGGGATCGGATCTCGAGTTCGGTTAGGAGATGCAAATGTCTTCTAATTAATTTCTTCTAAACTGATATCTTATATCAGACCGATATTAATACAGAATAATATCATAATTGATATCTAATATATAATAAATGATAAACTAATATATTCTATCCTGTTAAACCATAAGAGGATTAAAATAGGTTTTAAAGCTTGTCAGAAGAATTTTATATAATACACACCCCACCACAATAAAGCAGGTTTTCTAGTTATTAAGTTTATTTGGCTTTTTTTTAAATAATTTTTTCGTAAGTAAGGCGTTATCTGCTAGGCAGAGGTTTTGGCTCTTATCAAATTTTAAGAGTAAAAACACCTCCATTCCTACTAAAAAATAAGTTACAGAATTTTTTTTCTAACTTTTTTTTTAACTTTAGTTAGACTTATTAACATTTTTTTCAACATTAAGCCATTAAAATTAAAAATTGTTATAAATTTTTTACACGAGATTATGAGTAGACTGAATATCATACAATAATTTAAAATTTAATATTTTGTTCAAATAGGCTAAAATGATATTTAATATTATTTCAATTTTAATCTATTATATCATAAAGGGCAGAAAACAAGATTGAATTTCAACTTATTTTCGTAACTTTTTGAGTTAACAGTAATTAATTTATTATGTTTTTTAAACTATTTTTCAAAAAAAAAAATAATACACAGTAAATAAATAAGGTTGTAAGGTTAAATTTTAGTTATTTATTAAACTCTGATTTTCAACTTTAACACCCGGGAAGGATTAAATTTTAACCTCTAACAGAATTCCAGGAAAGTTCATCAACATCGTTGCCGGATTCTTTAAATTTTCTTTAAGGATAGTTGTTTTGTTCAATTTAAATTAAAAACAGATAATTTTTATTTATTTATTTTAAATGTAAATTATCGGAACTTCTGAAATTATTTTTATTAATTGAGAAATAAGCAATTTCATGAATAATAAATCTAATTAACTTCTAGGACTATTTCCCAATTGGTAAAAAGAAAATAAGATTCACTAATTGTAATATTACGATAGAATATAAAGTCCGAATTATTGTATATTGATTAAAACAAACATCCTTGTTAAGAAAGTCTTGTTTTGTGTTGTTTTTTTTAAACTCTTGTTAACAAGTTACATAATCTTTTAAATTAAATAAAGCTGGTAGACATCAAGAAATAGATGTGTTGTATATTAAATATATAAACTTGATACCCATCTTTAATAACGAAGTTTACGAACACATTTTTATAGCTCTCGCCCCGAAACCATCTTCTAACTCCATAAATGTATACCATGTCCATCTTCAATAGAAAATTTTTTTCTTGTTATCATTGACTCAGTTATGTTAGGCCATAAAAACTTATTGGGTCCATATAAAATATATAATATAACCTTTTCTATATTTTTCCTATACCTTTTCTTCTTTCAGTTAATCACTTTTCATCACTTTCCTAGTTAATACCTTAACTCATCTTACATGCCAAAGTCAAACCAAGTAACAAGTAATCCTTTAATGATTGTTTAATCCACTGCTATTCTTTTTCGTTGAATTTTTTTCTAATTCTACTAATTTTTTTATTCACTACAATGAAAAAATTTAAGTTGTCCTTTTATTTTATCTTCGTTCGCATTACATTAATTCTCAAAGTTTCATCTCTTGATGTTTATTAAATTCTTTTGCCCCCTAAAAGGTTATTAAATTCTTTACTCATACTTTTATTTCTATTTATTGTTTATGACTTAATTAACCCGCCGGGTGGGTTAGTCTAGCGGTTAAACTCGTCATCGTAAAATCAGCTGATTTCCGAAGTCGAAAGTTTTATGGTTCGAGTCTTTGTAAAGGCAGTTGTTTTGTTTTGATTTGAATGCTAAACAGTGGATACCGGTGTTCTTTGGTAGTAGGGTTTTAATTAGTTACACGTCTCAGGAAGTGGTTGACCTGAGGCTATTCCAGACCAGATGTTTACCTGTACATTTACACTTACATTATACTACATCTGCAGCTACGTCAGACCTGACAAACCGGTAGCGGTAATTGCATTTGCCTATACGCACGGAATAGCTGAAAAACTGGTTGGAGAAAACTTAATTCTTACTGTACCTAAACTTATGAATCAAGTTTGTAAAAATGTTACTTTCTATATTGGATATATATCATCTTTCCATTGAGTCAAAAATTAATTTTACTATTAATTCCAATCAGCCCTTATATGTTACTTACAGTAATCTTAACACCAATCATATAGTTTTTCTAACATATATTGTAAGAAAAACTCAACTTTAAAACACGAAGTTATTATTTATTTTCATGAAATTAAACTTCTGAATTAATATTTATTTACTATTTCACTTCATTAAAATTGGATACAAATAAAAGCTTTAGTAAAATGTAACCGACAACTGAATTAAATATACTCGTATGTATATATATATATATATATATATATTAATAGTACCATATAAGATAACAACCACTGTGATCAGTTTTAAAGAGAGTTATAGTTTATATGTTGTGTAAGCGATAAAATAATAAACGAAGGTCATGCATTTGTTAATAGATTATAAATTTGAGATTGTACTTAATGGGTTAAATCAGAAAAAAAAAGTTTATTTATAAAATTATTCACAATTTGTTTGTTACATTAAACAAGAATATATAAATATTTTCCCTTCAAATATATAAGAACGCACTTCCAAAATTATATTTAAGTTTTCAGAAAAAAAATTAAAAAATTGATATAATCGTCATTAAAATTATTTATATGTAAAATAATATATAAAGGATATGTGGTGGTCAGCAAATGGGAATTATCAGATACCCTGGATATTTGAATGGTGATGATGGTACGGGGAATAATTCTGTGCATGAGTTACCCTTTACTCATTCCATATCAATGAAATTTCACTACCCTCCTCCGCTCATTCTGATCCTCTGACATCATCAATTATATCGGATTAGTAATGATGGTACGTACATTGTTTAAGCTGTATGCTCTACTATGCTACATCTTTGTTATATTACAAATCCAACATTTCAAACTGCAAACCATTTCCACCCAGCCACTAAATATATATATATATATATATATATATATATACACACACACACACACACACACACACACACACACATACACACAAACACATACCCCTCATCGAATACTAACCTCGACATTTATGACAAATAACAAAACTCAATACAATACAGTAAAATACAATTCAAAAACAATTTTCAAAATTTTTAATTGGAAAATTTCTCTTTATAAATACAGAAATATCAAATATTAGTATTATTTTGTTTTTTATAATTCAATTCAATTCAGTTTATAGCCTACGTACAACATTTATGTCAGATGTATGCGCACAAAACAAAGTAAAAAAAAAAATATATAAAAATAATTAATTACATTCTGTTTGTAAAAGTTATTACCCATCTAAAAATCATATATGTAAACTAAATTTTCACCATTTTTTATTCTAACACTTCATCGTGTATTAAAACTCTCATTTGCATGAACGCACACGAATGCGCATATATGTGTGTACGTGGACACAATATGTATGTGTACATCAACACTGATCTTTGGAAATCGTTTAATAATTCTTCTTTTTCTATTCATCTAATCAGTAATTTATTTATTAATAAACATTCTGATAAAAGTTCCTAATACTTTCATAAAAATAAAAATAAAAATATTATCGTTTTACCTTCAAAATCAGAAAATGAAACAGGCAAGATCATGTAACATAATTGTAAGGAATACATCTCATTTTATTTTGTTATAAATGAACTGGTTATCTAATAATGCTAAAACTATCGCACAAAAATACAAATAAAAACTATTAATATTTAAAAATTACAATTTTTTTGTTAAAGCAATTTCATAATATTTATAAATTTTACACCTATTCAAGTTAACATATTGTAAACAGAAATTCTATTTATTTAAATGTAAATAAAATCAATATCCAATAAATTTGCTTGCCTTTGAATTCTAGAATGTAACGCCACCCAACTATTGTACCACATGGTGGAGGAATTGAAAATGAAAAATTATGTAAATAAATTCTGTCATAGATTTAAAGAGAAGATTACAAACAAAAACCACTTATAAATATTTTTTACCTAAAATCTAAACCTAGATGACAATTTGTTAAACAATTATCTACTTCCATTACCTGAAGTAAAAACATTAATTGTTTGTTAACACTTATTTGTTAGCGTTTCGTAAATACTGTTTGTCAATTAATAAACAGTGTATCACGAACTTCTCCCGGGACTTTCACAACCGATTTTATTCTTGAAAACAATGGAAAAAATTCATATAAACATGTGTATTCTAAAATGCTTTATTTGCAAGTTAGGGCTAGTGAAAGATTTCACTCGGATTTCAACTACACCGGTAAAATGAGGTCGTACTGGAATTTTTAGAACGTTAATTTAGGGGCAAAATTAGTGATTTCTTAAGGTTTTGATCTGGAAAACTGAATAAAATAGGTCGTAGAACGGTATCTACAGTAGTTTTTGAAAATTCTGTCTGGGGTGGTAAAAATAAATTGGGGTAAACAACCATGCTTTTTATGTTTAACGTACTTTGTTAAATGCTTAACTTTGTTAAATGGGTCATAAATACATAAAACTTTTAAACAAAACTTGTAGGAAATTTAATCTGAACAAAATGGTGTAAAGTTAAATAAAACAAAGAAAGGTTACAAAAATTCAAATTTTATTTAGAAACAGTACACTATACAAAGTGCAGTTACTTTTATACGGACTTGAATACCAGAACGTGGATATCATTGTCCTTTGGTGGTTGGATTTCAATTAACCACACCCAGGAATGGTCAACCTGAGACTGTACAAGACTACGCTTCATTTACATTCATAGATATTTTTCTCATTTATCCTAATTTAGTAATACCTCAGGGTGGTTCCGAAGGATAAACAGAAAAAGAGAGAGACCAAAGAACATTATATGTAACAGTTATTACAAACGTTTAAAATAAACTAACATATTTTGTGTAGCAGCGTTCTTTGTTGCAGTCTGCAAATATCACTAATGATCATGATGGAGTTTACAAGATGCCGTCCTGTACACTCAAGAAAAATGTTGGTTTGACTGCGCTGCGTAGTTTTCGTTAACTATCATCTTAACCGAGATAACGGTAGATACATCGGTTCAGTCAACTTTTGCAATTCATCAACTGGATATATGTATAATAAAGATATTAACCACGATATGAAAATCTGTTATATTTAGCATGAACGTTTAAAAGTCACGTACTTCAACGTATAACATTTTTAAAAAAACTAAATTTAAAAAAAAAAATCATCATAACAATTCGTTTAATATTTCAAAACTTGGCAGTCGTGTGCCTGTTTGCTTGCCTTCCAGATTTACTTCGAAAAATCTGCATAAAGAAAATAATACAGATTGCAGCAATTTAAAAAAATTGTATCTCAGAAACTACTAGAGACACAAAACAAGCCCAGGTGTCCTGGAACATCACAGGCTTCAATGTGACAATGGCCGTTGACAATCCGTTGTCATTGTACATCCATCATTTTTTCACCGTAGACAAATTTTTTAACGTATCCCCATAGAAAAAAGTCTAGGGGTGTCAAATCTGGGCTATTCGGCCAAGGCACAGAACCAGCCTTACCAATCCAACGATTAGCGAATCTTTCATTGAGAGGGCGTCGAACGCCTAGGTTAAAGTGTGAGGGCGCACCATGTTGTCGAAACATTACAGTAACGTTACTTTCTTGTTCAATTTAGTCAACTTGCGAGAAAACGTACAACTGTAGCAAGTCTAAATAAACATTCCCTGTGACAGTAAGCTCGTGAAAAAAAAAATGGGCTAATCACACGATCGGTCATAAAACTGCATCACACATTTATTTTTGGGGAATGTCTCACGTACTCAATAATTTCATTGAATTGCCGAAGTCCCCATATCCTACAGTTATGCTTGTTGACACAACAACTGATATGGAAAGTCGCTACCCATGTCCGCTCTGCCAGCGGACCTGGGCAGAATTCGATTATCGGCTGGATGTTTGCAGTGTGATAACGGATCTCGTATTGAAACATTCTAAAGTATGTAAAAAAAAAATATTTTTTAAAAAGCTTTTATTTAAATATTAATATTAACATTAATAAAAAAAGGAAACAAATTAGAAAAACCATCTAAAAAGTAAAAAATAAGAATTAAATCAAATTGAGAGTTTTAAACAAAAAAATATAATATATTAACAAATATAAAAATGCACTGAAAAGTAAAAAATAAATTATATAAATATCTAATAAATAACCAATAAATAAAAAATAAATAAATGTAATAATTATTAAATTTAAAAAATAAAAGTAATGAAAATATTTAGTTAAATAAAAGCGTGGCGCAGTTTTTATAATTTATTTATAACGACACAACATTTATTTTTACAACAATTAATCTTCATTTGCATTTTCAATAACGACGCGAGGAGGCAGAAAGGTCTACTGGAACCTCTCCAGTTGAGACTGACTAGTTACAAGTAACAATCTGGGTAAATGCACCCACTCGCTTTCTTTGTACGTGTTCTCATATAGTTGAAATTCATCTTCGAAATCTGCTTGTAATCTAACCCAAATTGAATGCACCCTTTCCGCTAAAAGTTTCATTTTAATTAATTATGAATTTTAAAATGATAAATTAAAAAAGTTCATAATAAAAAATTATGAAAGTGAAAAATGTCAGGCATGGCATTTTTCACACACGCTACAAATCATTCATCTCATCCTCTATGCATTAATGCGTAACTGGGAACCCGGAAGTTAAACAGTAAAAAAAAAATTATGAATTTTTATTTAATGAATTCGTAATTACGATTAAAATTATAAAAATGATAATTAATCATTTTTCAGATTACCGTCAAAATGTAATAACTTTGTGCAAGATTTCTAAATTTAATTTTTATTTTTAATCTTTTTAACCCTTAAAGGTCGTTTCGGTGCAAATTTGAACCATCAAAGAATTGAAACTTGAGTTATTTTATTACAGATAAATAAAGTATATACATATACTAAACAACCTCATTAAATAAAAAATATATTTTAAAATACAGCAAATGTCTATAAATACTTATTCGAAAACGTTAAATTTTAAAATTTAATAATTATTACATTTATTTAATTTTTATTTATTAGATATTTATATAATTTACTTTTTACTTTTTAGTGCATTTTTATATTTGTTAATATATTATATTTTTTTTATTTAAAATTCTCAATTTAATTTAGTTCTTATTTTTTACTTTTTATAGGGGTTTTCTAATTTGTTTCCTTTTTTAATAATGTTAATATTAATATTAGTTAAATAAAAGCTTTTTTAAAAAATAATTTTTTATATGTAATCAAATATATTTTTGTAATTTTTTTGTTTTTTTTTTGACTAAAAAAAAAGTAAAAATATTTATTTTTACACATCGAAGTTACATACGTGTACCAAATTTCAATCATTTTCATACGATAGTTCATGAGAAATGATAATTTTCAACTAAATGCATGAATTTAGCGTGGGGGTAGCGCGTGGTGGCGTGGTGGTGAGTCATATCAAATTCCGACACCGTAGTGCTGTATTGTCATCGAAGTTACATACGTGTACCAAATTTCATTGATTTTCTTACGATAGATCAAAAGATATAGCAGTTGCAAGATTTGATTATTCCTAAAGCGAGTTAAATAAAAGCTTTTAAAAAATCTTTCGAGTTGGTGAATTTAATAAACGAAAAAAAATCATTTGATTTTCTATAATAGTTTCTCAGATACGATTTTTTTAAATTGCTGCAGCCTTTTTCGATGACCTGTATATTAAAGAACTACATTATTTGTACGAATAGATTCTTAATTACTTTTAAAATTTAAACTAAATAGTTAACTAAGCCATACTTAAACCTGTGCGGCAGTTAGCAATTCTAATGGAAGAAGATAAATTTTTTAAATAACATTAAATTTAATATAACGACGCTAATTCTTAAAACAAAACTTGAACGTGTAATGTATATAGTTATGCACAAAAAAATCCCATAATTATTATACTTTTTGAAATAAAATATATTATTCCATACGATTCCTTTCTTTTGTTAATTTTTAAACAAAATTCAAAAACTGTTCGCGCATATAAAAAGAGATAGATCTAAAAGGTGAAATCATTCGTACATTTGCTGTAGGCGAATACTCGTTCTCTTTGGTACAGATACACATCAAAGTCAATTCTATACCAGAGTTCGTTCAGTCATTTCCGGTACATTTATCTAATTGATTAAATTAATTAATTACTACAACCACTCAAACTACTACTACTACTACTACTACTACTACTACTACTACTACTACTACTACTACTACTACTACTACTACTACTACTAGTACTACTATTATTATTAGTTTTAAAACTACCAATAATGTTACTTACTCTGTTTACGGTCAAACAATAAACCCATTCTTAACAACATTATAAAAATTCTTGCAAGAACTAATTCTTTATTCTTTTTCATTGCGTTAAAAAAATAATAATCTCATGATTATTTGATAAGCTATACACAGGGCGCTATTGGTGTTACGATATTAAAGTTTTCAAAGTTCTGAAAAAATTAATTATTTGGGCGAAAACACGAAACGCAATAAATACAATACTTGACTTCCCAATGGTGATACTTTGAAATTAAAACCTAATAACTTTCTTATTTTCAGTTCTAAAAATTTCACCAGAATTTTTCTGTAACCTGTCTTAAATTTATTATCAAAAGATTACATGAAAAATAAATTATTTATGAATTATTTTATAACAATATTCAGATGTCGAGATGTTACCTGAAAGACTACAGAATATTACAAAAGTTATATTTATTTATTATAAATATTTAGGAAACAATAGATTTAACTCGAATTATTTTCACATTATTCATTTTTTCAAAATTACCTGGAAAGAAAATCTGTAAAAAATTCTCAAATAAAAACTCTAAAGCTGGTAACAAATCATTTAAGGCTCAAAGTAACCAGAACTTTTACAAAATGAACAATAACAAGCCATATATATACGAAAGTAGCGAAAATAATGGTAAACAATACAACTTACCTTAACCGAAATTTGGTCAATTAAATTTAGATTTGTCAATAGAAAACTTTCATAATAATTAATATAAAAATAATCATAAGCATAACAATTAAAAAAAATAATAAAAAATAAAAATGTTATGTTATTTCCTTCGTTTATTTGTTTGGCTTTGTTTTAAACCAATAATTTTTTTACATATCTCTTAATTTATTCAGTTTAAGATAACAAGCCTTCCCTAATTTTCAGTATTCTTTTTTGTCTAAAAACATGGGTGACCGTGTATCAAAGTCATTTAAAATTCAATCACTGGTTAGAAGGATTCACAATCATTGAGTAAAAGATCACGAAAATGATGTATTTACTATAATAATTTTATTCGGCTAAAGAAAGAAAGAGGGTCTGCAGAGAAAACTGTGTTTAATTACACCCATACATATGATTAGAATCAGTTACAATAGAAAGGAACATTCAAAATAATATCAATTCATAAATCAAGAGCTGGAATGATTGGTATTATTTGGAATAAATTTTGATTCTGATTTCTGTTGTAAGATTTCTTTATCGGATATGAAAATACAAACAGTCAGGAAATATTTTCTTTTTACTATATTTTTGTTGGTACCTATTGTAAAACTTACTAATATCTCTACTGAATTAAATCCCATTATCCCTGCCAGAGACGAATTATGAATTTCATTAGTCCAACCCAGTTACCAAACAAGAAATATTCTTGTATAAATCATAAATAGTAAGGAAAACATATATTTTAAGAAAAAAGAATATTGAAAAGGACCGTAATTGGGCATTCTTACAACAGAAAACCAATGTTTTATGTTGTCAGATATGTGTTTATAACAAAAACTTTAATGTGTAAAGAAAGTTAAAAAATATTTTTTTCTGGAATTTAGGTAGTAGTTTTTTTTACCTCTACTGGTAGGGGATGTGCCTGATTAATAGAAAAACTAAAAAATTATTTAAGCACAAAAACTAAAGAAGACCAGATTGCGTTGTGTTGCTTTATCGTTTCTTTTTTTTCTAATAAACTTACCTAAATAAACTTATAGTAGACTAAACATAAATAACTTACACAAAAAAAGTAAATACAGTAAAAAAACTTGTAATAATTTTTAAATCAGTGTGTTAAAAGAAAAACATCGAAAATGAAAACAGAAAAAAAAATTGTCACGTATTCGTAAAACTAATAAAGTTCACTCTTAGTAAATTCAATCAATCGGACAAAAGAAATAGTCGAATAATTCCTTACATCACGTGACTAACTGTTGATAAATTGAATTAGACGACTGGCTAACCACTCTGATTTTCAAACTAATCAACTAATTGAGGGACAAAATTACATTTCATGTTCCTTTTTTTACTGTTTAGCCTCCTGGAATCACCATCAGGTATTACTTCAGAGATGAATGAGGATGATATGTACGAGTGTAAGTGAAGTATAGTCTTGTACAGTCTCAGGTCGACCGTTTCTGAGATGTGTGGTTAATTGAAACCCAACCACCAAAGAACACCGGTATCCACGATCTAATACATTTCACTTTTCTATCTTATTCTCAATATTACGGGTATGTTGAGTAAATTGCCTCGTCCTTTATTTAAAATTTTGGCGATATCTGTTTTGTAATACTAATATACCTGAATCAGCCCGAGTGATCTCATTTAATAATTATCTTAAAATGTAGAAAGAAGTACCAACAACTACAGAAAAATTGGTTACTATTTGGATTGAAGTATTGATTTTAAAGAACGTGCCTAAAGTTACAGATGAAAAGTAGTCAACGTTCCTATGAACATAAAAATATAAATTCCAATAATCAACAAAGCGGAAGAACTTAACGTAATAAATTCCGAAAGAAAACTTTTACATGTGGTGACATGAAAATAGTAACTTCCATATATAAAGCTGAATCTGCGTGAAATTCCGTGTTGCACTCAGAGGATTTCTTATTACATTACTCAACTTCAAAAAAACTCCAAGATAACAAAATGAAACTTTTAGCTACAAGGAGAAAAATGTAAAAATAACGTTAAAAAATTATATTATCGTTTATACAATTTATAAGCAGCTGAAAAAAAAGTATCTTTATGTCTTTTTGTCTTCAGATTTAGAAGAAAAAAAAACTTAAAATACTGTGATAGATTAGAGCATCGTTTCACATCCTAGTGGTCGCGGTGATATGAAAGAAAGGGCCGTGAAATTAGCCCATAACTTTACACGTAAACAGTAATGAAATCATTTTACGAAAAAAAGAATCGCTTACTAAAATATTTTACTTATATTTATAAGTACCACGTGCAAAGAAGATAAATTAATGAGATGGTTGCGTTTGATATTTATTTAAAATTTTCTCCATACGTGTAACTGTTAGAAACACAGAAAAACAAATTTTTTTCAAGTGACAAAATTTATTCTTATATTTAGTTTTTAGCTCAACCACAAACGAAAAACCCTTTTCACAGAGGTAAGACGTTATGAAAGGGTTTAACATGTTCAATGCTTCTGTGACTAAATTTTCATATTCACTTTGACGAGCAAACCAAAACTTATCATCTTTAACTCACATCTTCAGATATGAGTTGTAGTTGTAACGTTTTACCGGCAGACATTTCGATGAGCTGGTCGTGAATCTCAACTGGTAACTTAGCAGCTGCAACAATGTTTTCATTAAATGGATTCAATACCCATCTCAAGTCGTTTAAAAACGAAAATATATCAGCTAACTAAGCCAACAGCAACACACACACATACTCATAATTCTGTAAAAACATGACAATGGCGTTTGTTTATCCTGGAATATTAATTCATCTCGCAATTCCAATAACCGGGTTAACACTTTCGTACGCGATAACAATTTGAGTTCTGTATTGAAAAGAAGAAATTTTTTATTTTCGCCCATTTAATTACATTGTTTAGCAATCAGCCTATTCTGTAATGAAGGACTTTAAATAAAATTAATTATTTCTACAGTTTTACAAAGAATTTTTTTTTTACAATTTCGGCATATTTTTTTGTGGCAAGAGCATCTGAAGGAAGCAGTGACTCCATTCCGCACTTGGTATAAGACGATCTTTAAATTTTTTCTGAAGTCCACTAATCTTTCCTGTTTTCGCCTTTGCACCATTACTACATACTGCAATACATTTTGTCCAATCTATGTTATAGGTTTTAGTAGCTTCATAAAAAAGACATTCTCCTGTTGCATGACCGGATATTGATTTGCATTACTTATTTTCTTGTAACTTATTTTCACAGAACGATCCCTATCGCATTCATACCTCACAAAACATAAGAACTGAGACATTTTGCCACATCTGTCGATTCATAAAATTGAATATTGAAAAATTCCCTTAAACTCGCTTGCTGAATTATCTGATCACGAACATCACCAGCCAGTTCATCAATTTGCCTTGATACTGTGTCGTTAGAAAACGGTGTTTTTAAGTCTGTTGCTATTTCCACGTCTACTAAAACACTGATCATATCAATTACATCAGGCAATATGAAGTTTCTGCGATTTTATGGGATTTGAACAGAAGCTTGTTGTTGATTTTTCAAAGTATGTCATTTTCTTTCAAAAATATCTTTGGTTAGGTTGTATGATATAAATATTTAGTTTCCAAGTGTAATTAATTTTGACGGTTACATGCTTTCATCGTAGAGGACTTTAAAGAAAACAAGGCACTGTGGTTTTCCATCCAATAAAGTAAAACTATAGTTTATATTATTATAATTTTATAATCTTGTCTTTTTACCAATCGATTCACTAAATGATAATATTAATGGTAATAGTAGATGGCTCACTTTGTTTTTTCACAAATTTACATAATCATAAGAATCTAATTCAAAAAAAGTTACACTGTTAGACCGCAAACTAAAAAACCGAAACTTCTATTATTATTATTTTCAATGAAACGACCCTTTCAAAGACTTAAATAAAGGGACCAGACGAACGTTCCACATTTGAAACTAAACTAACGTTCTGCAATCCTTTACGCTTCTTTCATACGCTGAGAGCACGTTCAAACGTAACATGCATGTTCGAACGTGTCGCTCTCACAGCGAATGTTATGCAAGCAGACCAAATTATACGAAGCATATACACATTAAGTTGGAACCTGTAAATTGCTTTTGTTTGTACACTTCAACCGTCATTATCAACGCAGCTAAATAGTTTTAATTAAGTTTCATTGGGTTGGAGTTGTGGGGTCGTGAAATATTAATTATATATTTTGTTTTTACTTTTTGATAATTATGGAGCTATAATGATAGGAAATCATTGGATTAGAGTATAATGAAAATATTCTGAAAATAAAATATTATTATTGAACATAAAAATAATAAAGGGAGATTTTTTGTCATTAAATAAAAATCTATCTCTTTATTACATTCGATAATGAACAAACACAATAAGTGTCTAAAATATTTAACACGTATTTTATTTAAATATTTATCTAATCATATGTATTTTCACAGCAGGAACGAGCTGGTATATTACTCTTTTAAAAAAATATTTTCCTCTCCATTCGTCAGAAGAACAGGAAACCGTTGTAAAATCATTTTTATTATCGTACTGTCCCAAAATAAACAACTAATTATACATATTAAGATACTACAGTAAAATAATTACAAAAATTTACCAATTACCGTTAAAGAAAATTATTTGATTATTTATACATATTAAATAATATATAAAAAATTCAGGGTTTTAAATTTGTGTAATTTAAATTTCATCATCAGAACAGTACCATTTCTGCGATGGAAAGATCTTTGAAATGGGTTAATAACCTGTAAAGGGATCGGAGACTTTTCTCATAGCCGAAGAATATTTTTATCGTCCCCCTCTTTGCAGATGATATATGATATCATTGTATCTATAAACGAGGTCTGTAAATAAAGTAATGAGACTAGTTTTTTGGCAGCCAAAGTGGCAATACTATAAAGTTACTAATACACATATGGCTATATGACAGCTGAATTATATTCGGTATTAATTTTTTTAGTCTATTGTTGCCACATGAGACGTAAAAAAACTTATGTTTTGTTGTGCGTTACAAAAATGAGTGATACTAATTATGAGCAACGTTATGCAATCAAGTTTTGTGTTAAACTCTGTAAGAATGCTACTGAAACTTTTTCAAAATTGAAAAGGGCGTTTGGAAATGACGCTCTGTCACGAGCCCAAGTTTTTAAATTGTTTAAAGCATTTTCAAATGGCTGGGAATCAGTTACGGACGATCCATGCTCTGGAAGACCGTTAACGTCAAAAAGTGAGGACAATGTTGAGCGAATCATAGACTTGATACGTACGACCGGCGATTAACTGTCAGAATGATTGCAGAATAGTTGAATTTGAACTATATCACAGTCCATCAAAATTTGACAAACGAATTTGACATGAAAAATGTTTTTGCAAAATTGGTCCCAAAAAACCTCACTGCTGAATACCAAAATAACACGGTGGAAGTGTGTCGCGATCTTCTACGGCGAATTGAAACTGATCCTGATTTTCTAAAACAATGTTATTACTGGTGATGAATCTTAGATGTCTGAGTGCGACCCAGAAACAAAACGCCAGAGCAAGGAATGGCACACTTCAAACTCACCACATCCCAAAAAAGCAAAAATGAGCAAATCAAAATCATGTTGATTTGTTTCTTCGATTATAATGCAATTGTCCATAAGAAGTTTTTGCCTACAGGACAGATTGTAAATCAATATGTTTACCGAGAAATTCTTAAAAGACTGCGGGAAAGAATTACCCGTGTGAGACCAGGCATTAAAGACAACTGGATGTTGCATCATGACAATGCACCTTGTCACATTGCACTCCCAATTAATGAGTTTTTGGCACAGAAAAACATTCCTGTAGTTCCTCAACCACCGTATTTATCTGATTTGAATCCCTACGACTTTTTCCTTTCCCCGACTTTAAAAAAGACCTCATAGGACACCATTTTTGAACAGTAGAAAACAAAAAAATGTAACAGACCATCTGAACGATACTCCGGTTTCCGAGTTACAAAACTTCTACGAAGAGTGGGAAAACGGTTTGAAGCGTTGCGTGGATTCCCAAGGGAACTATTACGAAGGTAATTGAGTCCATGTATAACTGGATTGCAAACAAAATTTTTTTCTGAACCAGACTTATTACTTTATTTACAGACCTCGTATGGTTATTTAATTATTAAAGAAACTAGAAATTTAATTTTAGTGGCTGTTAGTTGATATTATTTCATATGAGAATATGATTAAAAGTACTAAATATTTAATAATTCTGAGATACTACTTTTAACTAGCCGACTTAAAAGGAAATAGTATGACATAATTGCGTTTCAGACAAAGTGAGTTTTTTCGCCCAATGAGAATTTTTATCACTGTTCTGAGATAACTTTTCTTTTGCGTATCTATTAAAGATTGCGGAAGTACCACCACACTACAAATATAAAATTTGATAAAATAAGTGATAATTATTAAAATTGTCAGTTTATTTTACACAAGTTTACTTTTTTATGTCGTACAGTTTCACTACACGTAAGGTACAGCATGATTAAACACTAATCGATTACATGATAATAAATTGTACGGTTCGAAAATTTATATTTATGAGATCGGTTTAACGAATAGTTTGAACGAGACCCTATGAAAAATTGAAGAGACGAGACTACTTAACGAAGAAAGACTACTTAAGTCTTTCCTATTGATCTTTCAACCTTACTTTAGATCAACCTTCTTAAGCAATCGATTGTTCTCAAATATATTTTTGTCATATATGTTATATGACAAAAATGAAAACAAAAAATACAGATATTTCTTCTTTCTTTCACTCTCTCTCTCTCTCTCTCTTTCCTATTCTGACTAAAATATATACTGAGACGGCTTAAGTAAATAAAAGCTAAATAGAGTTTTTCCAACATTTTTTTAATATTTTATTTTTTGAATAAATTCTACTTTGAATGTAAATTTAAATTAATGTGTTTTTAGTTTTTAAGTTATATAAATTTAATAATACGTGAATATAATTTACAATATGTTGGAAAATTCAGTAAAAAAAAAATATATAAATCATAAAACAAAAAAAAGCATAAATCATAAACAATAAAACTTCCTAATCTCTTGGAAATTTTACCATAATCCTGTCACCAAGCAGAAAAGGTGAGTAAACCACAACTCTCAGATATTTAGAGTGATATTTAGTGGTTTATTTAAGTACAAATACATGAAATTAGATTACCAAGATACATTTTGTGTCTGATATGATTAGTTAACCGAGCCTATCGATCATCTCAAATAGGCCTGGTGTCTATTAAGTTTTTTCTTTTTATCTGCGACTTCTCTTTCGGGCCAGACCTGCATTAAGAACACAGCCGGAAAGGAAGGGGTATTCATGTACTTCTTCCACCATCTTTATACGGATAATTGACACCAATATTCTGGACACCGCATGCCACACTTGTTCAATCTGCACCATATCTTCATGTTATCGGGGACTAGCATCCGAATTCACTCACTCATGCTTAACTGGCCTCTCACACATGCTTAACTGGGCTACAAGAACCAGTCGCATTCGAACACAGTGTGCTCTGCTGTGTCCTCCTTCCACAATAATCGCAGTCAGCGGATGGTCTCAATACATATGCGCACAGGTAGCTTTGAAGCAACCGTGACCTATCAGGAACTGGGTCAAATCGTATCCGCAGTTTTTACGGTAGAGTCATCTCGGAGGTCCGAGATCAGTCTATGGGTCCATCTACCTTTCGTTGACATATACCATCTTTATTGCCAAGTACAAAAAAATGATGCCTTCACCTAACAGTCACCGACCTTTCGGAGGTGTAACACTGGATAATCCTTCTCTCCTACGGACTGACGGCAAGTCTAATCAGTGCCCCGTATATAGTCCCCTAGTATACATTATTGAAGACATTTTTTACAGGATACACCCGGGATCATATGCGAATGCCTTGAGCCCGATCTGGCCTTCCAAACTGTGGTCATCACTCTGAAACTGCGTCCAAAGTTATGACCTGCCTTGCAGAAGTCGAACTGGAAGTCAATTAAACTACCTGTTACCGCCAAATCTTCGTACAAAAACACTCTTGAAAGGTTCATTTAAGTAACTGAACCGGGCGGTCCTTCAAGTTTCTAGAATCCCTTTCGGGTGATGATTTGGTGAAAGCATTAGCACATACCATGGGGCTAGTTTACAAACTCGACTGCCTCACTGGACACGCCATCCAAGCAGGGCTGCGTTTGGTGTTGCTCCTGGCCACGAGAGTTATTGTTTTGTGACAAGTGAGATATCAATGACACCTATTTCTTCGCGAATCATATCGTACACGTGGAAAAAGGACCTCCGCACAAATCACTGTTGTCCTATGAAGGAGATGAGAAGATGCTGACCAAATTATTTCCTCATAATTTTGTATCCATTTCCCCCAAATATCTCGTCGAGAGAATCTCAGAGCTCTCTACACTTTTCCCGTTTCAACTTGAGATCTCTTGTTTCAGATCACGCTTTGTCCTTCTGATTTCACCTAGTCAGTAGATAAGAAATTCCATATTGTTCTTCTTCTTGGCCCCAAACTTGTTTTTATGTAGGCGAATTATACCCTATCGACTTCAGCAGTCTACTAACAGAACATTAATTATGATCCCCAAGAGATCTTCCGGGGCTGAGATGTCGACATTTCTCAGATAACCCAGGAATTTGGATCCAAAAAAGCCAAAACTCCTGGTAGGCAACCGGACTATTGACCTTTTGCTACCCTCTCTAAGAAGGACCAACAGCACACAGTATCGCCCTGTGATCTAAAAGAAGTTCCAGACCTTACCACTACCAAGGAGTCAACATGCGGCCCACATGGTTTTAGAAAAGTTACGTCGATGTAGAAAGTGAGTGTTTAAAGTCTGTCTGTGTTTAAAGTCAGGACTCGCCTTGGGTAATTCAGGAGAATCCTGCTCGGCGATCGTCTAACAGAGGGTATTTAGAGCCATTAGTAGGAATATACTTTAATTTAAATATTAACTATTTATAAGTGTGATAATCGTTATACATCTAACTACATAAAAAGAAGCCACCATAAATCAATTATCAAAAAACCATAGTACCATGTATCTTGAGGTGATCTCAGTGGTATATGACAAATAACAAATATTAAATTTTAGTTAATAAAGCTGAATGGTATTTTTTCCACTTGTATTTAAAAAAAGTAAATATGCTAATTATTTGTAGAAACTGTACTTAGTTTAAATATTCCTGACGGAAGCTATGAATCGATTAACCATTAAACTGTAAATTAACCATGAATATATCGTTTTTTAAAAAAGGATCAAAAGAATGACATACATCCAAACGTATTCAATAGAGTTAAATAAAAACTAGATAGAATTACATATTTTATATATTCTATTTTGAGAATAAAAATTATAAATGAATTGGAATTGAACTAGATCTACTACTTATAATAACTATCTGATGATAGTAATCTAGTTATGACTACATCATGAAAACTTCTTTTTCTGTTTAGCCTCCGGAACCACCGTAAAGTATTGCCTCAGAGGATGAATGGATGATATGTATGAATGAAAATGAAGTGTAGTCTTGTACAAGTTTCAGGTCTCAACCATTCCTGAGAACACACCATGAACACTTCTGGTGTGCATGAACCGACTGGGAGAGAAAACAAGAAGTTAGCCTTTCTGCATAATTTGCACCAAGGCAAATGGGATAAAGTCATATTCTAAAGATAATAGTTCACGTATGAACTAAAGTTGGTTTTTTTGTGAATAGCGTTCCAGTATTTAATTTTTATTATAATAATCCATTTATAGCAATTAAAATTTCACTTATTTCTAAACAAGTTTTAGTCAAAAAGTGTCATAATATTAAGGTAAGTAGCTCTCAAGCAGTAAGAATCAGAAATTAAAATAACTACAGATACCGCTTTTTTTATTTAACGTATTTTAATAAAGATTTGAGTATATTTTCAAGAAAATCATCTTGTTTTTTAATTTATTTTCTCAGATTTCATTATACCCAATAGAACAAATAAGTTCTTAGAAATAAAATATGACTATTTTTTTTTTTTTTATAAATAACTCTTAGAATGTGTTTTAAAATATATTTTTTTTTACAATTATATTAAACCAACTGAAATAGTTTGAAGAAATGTTATCAAGTTATAAACCAAAATCCGCTATAACATCAAATTTACGTATTATAGTAAATCCTTTCTTATACGTAAATAATATGATTTTAAATAACTGATTTTACATTGAGTAGATAATTCATACCAAGCACGTAGCTAGGATTTTTTTCGTGGGGGGTGGTGGCTAAGGAGGCTGATGATAATGATGATAAAATAATAATAATAATAATGAAAGTCATTTTATATTGAAACGGTTTTTTATGCTTTATTGCATTTGAAAAATACAAAAAAATATGCTCAGATTTACTACGTAAATAAGATCTTAATGTTAGTATATAATTTTTTTCAAAAAGCAAGTCGTCGATTTTTCTTTCTCACCATAATATCTAAAACTTCATTAAGATTAACAGTAATATCTCTATGCCCTGACTAAGAAACTAACGAACTTAATCTTCCATCCCCGAGTTGTTACGCGCATTTATTTTGACTCTCTTCATAGTGAAGAACGAACGTTCATTAGTACATGTTACCGGAAGAGTCGCTAAAACTTGCACGAGATAATGGATATTCGGCAAATATTCTTTACTGCAGTGATCCAATACTTCAGTCACATCTAGATAGCATCTCCTCGTACCAAATAAGATACTCCGCTTGGAGGACAGATTCAGAACATTTATTATCATAATACATCGCTAAGATTTTTAGTTCATCCACTTTTCCACGACTAGTTGAACCTGACGAAAGAACTTGAAAACGTTTTAAGAAGATAGTATTGTCATTGAATTTACTTTGCAAATACTCTTCAATGAATCAATGCAGGGAATAAAACAGGATAATCGATAATATTCCTCTATCGTCGTAGTATTTTTATTTTTCTCTATGTTCTACTTTATTGTTTATTCGCGGAGTTTTTATTTCAGCTTCAAAAATCTTGCGCGACAATTGTTCTACAGTTACAAAAATATTTTTTGCGTCATCTCTCATTTTTTGCAATAATGATAGCGTTGATTTGACAAGTTGAATAGCGTTATTCAATTCAATAGTATTGCTTTGAAGTAGCATTGACAACGGTAATGTAATATTAAGAAGTTTTTCACAAACCAGTAATGAAACAATAAATTCACTTTTTTCTATCGATGCGAGAAAAGCATAAACTATAAGCAATGCGATTTCTTTTGATTCTTGTGAGATTTTGTCTAGACTCACGCAAATATATTCAAATAATTCGACGAACACATTAATAAGTCGCATGACGCTCAATAAATCTAGTTTCACACAAGCCTGTAAGTCGTTTTTTGATTTCTCATCTGGTCCATACATACTCCCAGCTTTTTTTAGCACATCCATTGAATGTGAATTATTGCGAAAAAAAATAGTTATTTCATCAAGTATCATACACTTTTTATTTTAAATTGTATGAATGATGAAGTTTAATAATTGTCGGGTGATGGGGGCTACAGCCTTCATCGCCCGACAATTTCGGGGGTCTGTATCTCCCTTAGACTCCCGCTCGCTACGTGCGTGCATACGAATCCATTTTTAAATTTAATTCCGGCTTCACACATGCGTGGACGATTGTACATTTAATCGGCGAATATTTCTGGAGGGATACCCATCGCTATGTGTAGGCACAAATAACGATATTCGTGTACAAATACCGAATATTCGAACACGCATATCTAGAACCGGGATAATAAGAAAGAAACACTGCAATATTTAAATACAGTATATTTAAACTAGTATATTCATAAATACAGACCGGTAATAGTTGATGTAATGATTTTAATTGCATCAGTTTTTATATAAAGGAATATTTACACATTGAAAACAGTAACAAGATGGGTATCAATATTACTTTATTTCTTCCATTCTCATGTAAACTACTGGAGGTACAGCCCAATCATATTGAAAATGCTCATTTCACTTTAGGCGACTAAACGTACGTTATGTTACAGCCACAACAGCGATGCAGCGTGCAATGTAAATTGTTCATTATATTATTTTTATCTATAAACAACTACATTTAAATTACTTTATATTTAGTTTGTTATGTTATCTACTTGATTTCAGTCGGATCAGACAAAACTTAATAATGCAACTATTTATTTTATATTTTTCTTATATAAATAATTTGACATACGTTCCAGCACCAGTCTCGAAACGTGTAAGTACTTAACGCATTGCAAATATTATATAACTTATTTTCTTCCATTTGAAGATTCAACTACCTAATTCAGTTAGCTTATGAAGTTTAAGTAAACAGACTGATGCGTACGAGTGTTCGGCGGCCTATTTACAAGCATCTCCTATAAATCCTGAAGCATATAAAAAAACTACGTGATATCAATCCTCAATCACCATGCACTATTATATTTTACAAAAATTATATATATAGTTTTTAAATGTAAATAAATTAAAACATGTTAAATGATAACATGCTATAACATTATCTGATAACGCGTGAGTATATTATTCATTAAAATTGTTTATTGGTATTATTAGTTTATTAGGTTTATTAGTTTCCTTCAGTTTTTTAATAGGTTACACACAGCTAAACCATTTCTCGAAAGACGTGCTGTTCATCCTGTTACGATATTTCATGTAGATTTAAATGGAAAAATCAAGAGACCACCATTGACAAAGCCGGTGTCACTGGCGAGCGTAATTATGAGCCGCCTATCAAAGATAGGCGGCTCATAATCGGGTTAAGCCCTATGGAGCCATATTACCGGTGGAATGCAACAAAGAGGCGTCTTTTGGACAGATTTACAGCTTTATCGTTCCAAACAAAACTTTTTGTGTGACCTTCGTTGATTCAAAGATCATCCCTATAATATGTTCTACGGCCTTCTTGCCTCATTTTCTGTTTTTCAGCGAGGTAATGTCTTCGCTATATAAATATATCATTCCTGTCAATTAAAGCGCTTTCCGGCCCGCGTTTTTCGTATTTAAAACCTGTAATTTTTAACAATTACAGATTGTTCTTAGGAAATCTAATAGATCGTTAATCGCAATTTACTCGTAACACTTTTTTCTACAGTACAGTTCTTTTGAAAAATAAAATTCGTGTACTTTTTACGAATCGTTTTTATCGAAATCATCAACTTTTTCTTTAATTAACCTGCGTTTTCTTAAGAGATCGTAATTCATTACTATATAACCACTATCTATACTCACGAATCACATTGTACAATGAAGCAGCACAACTTACATCCCTTTTAGTAATTTTATTAATGACATCCGAAATCAACACCGCTGGCCTACTCTGTAATTCCCTATTGTAAGAATTTACAATGATTTGTTTTTCAGCACGACTTAGGGCTTTTTTCACGCTCTTTTTTTTGGAGAGGAAATCGATAATTGTGCTCTGTATCGGTATCAGACATTACATTATAATAAACGTTTGATTACATGACTGTATATAATTTATATACAGTGACTAATATATGAGTAATAATTGTAGTGTTGTATGTAGATATGGCCGCGTTGTGAATCGGCACTGATGCACGGGACATCACTCAGTAGCCGCTGAGAGAATGAAACTCAAACGCGGCTAGTCACCCGTGGTCAGTCCTGGTCAACAATTTCTTCCCGGTCTGAAGGATGGGAACACAGAATATAATTCCGTCTATAAATAAAACGAAATAAATACAACCGCCACTAAATAAATAATTACCCACCCAATAAAGAAAGACACAACAGCAAGGGACTTTTATCCAGGTTCTGCGATTAGTAGGAGATACAAATTCTCCCTGTACGCTTACGTTCCGTTCCAACTAACAGAATCATGACAATCTCGCTTACACATATGCAAGTCACTCTAGATCAAAATAAAGTAAGGATAAATAAGGTATAGTTGAGTGAAGTTTTTCAGAGAACTGCGTGCACAGTAGGACTAAATTGAGCTTTAGTCCAAAACAAAGGATAATCAAAAGAATTGTTCATTCTTTTTGCTTTCGCTTTATTTTTTATTAATTATTTAAATTTTAATTTATTATTAATGTTAGCAGATTTCTTTGAAAATACCATATGAATTTGTTATGCTACAGTTTCATTATATCTTAGATTGATTTATACCTGATATGATTAAATAACTTTGATTAATTATTATGATTAACTATTAATTATTAATAACTATGATTAAATTACCAGGTACCGGTGATAATGTAGTTAGTATGCTTGACCGCTTTTAATTTGTAATGTTGTGTATTTAAATACTCCCTGTGTAGATTTATATCAATGAAAACAAGATTACGTTTCAATATCATTTTTCAAAACATTTTACTTAAATCAAAACCGACATGCGTATATTGACTGTTAAAGATCATCAGTAGGTATTGGGGAAAAGCATTCCGGTATGTAAAAAGTTGAAAAAAATAATCAAAAATTACGAGTAAAAACAAGAAAACAATAATAAACAATATTAATTAAAGAATAAATAGTACTGATGAAACACTAAAAACCCAGCATCCAGGAGTTTAGAATAAAAAAGTACAAATTACTGTTGTCCTTCTAGCCAATTCCAACAGAGAGTGTAAATTTACCCATAATTTAAAAGTAGCTAAACCATTTAAACTTCCAATACAGACTGCTCACCACAACTTACTGCACATCTTAGTACACATCGATGTACCACGCCTAACGCGGATCCAAGCAACAATGATCTTAACAGTTCCTAAACGGGACCATCCGAGTAAGCTGACCTACAATTCTAACCAGGCGAGGATGAGCCCAACACGCAAAACAGGCTCCAACTATTACGAAAACTGAAAACATAAAATAAATAACAAACTTAAAATTATAAATTAAACAAACATCAACGAAACGCAAAAAATCTAACCCCAAACACAGAAAGACTAGACCAGAGATAATCAGTACTTGAAGAAAACCTTTTAAAATGCACCTAAAACTAATAAAAATAAAACAAAACTAACGAAACGCTATAGAAAACACAGAAACTCTAAACTCTAACCTGAGAACAAAAACCTATTAAATACAAAACATAAAACAAACAAATACAACACACTAATCTAAGCAAACATAAAACGTCAGACTCTAACACGAAGCACAGAAACAAAAACTAAGCCAATAATAACACAATGAAACAAACAAACCTAAAATAAACCTGAAACAAATCTAAAACGAACCAGAAGATAACTCCTACTTTTCTGATCTGTTTAAACTCCGACAAAATTAAACACTAAATGAAAACATATAATACAGTACCAAACTGAACATTAACGTTAAACCAAAATAATCAGGAGAATATAAAATTGAAACAAAAGGAAAACCAAAGACATTAAAGACTGAAACTTATAAAATAAATCAATATACACAAAAGCAAACCGAACAAAACCAAACGCAAATCAAAAACCGGCACAATAACTAAAAACTGAAAAACAGAACAATAAACCAAAGCAGAAAATCCTAATAAAAGCAAAATACAATATCAGTAAACCTATAATGCCCCTAAATATCAATCCGCTATCACTCAGAAGGTCCCACGCACACTTGTACGCGGAACATTCTTCTGACGTACAATCGTAGTCGGCCGGCTTTCGAGCACAGAGACATTTTGCGCAGGTAGTAGGGCCCCCATCTTTTTTAACCTGACAGTCTTTAACATAATGACCCTCTTTGCCAAAGTGAGAACAAAGGTCTTTCTTTCCTTTACACGATTTTGCAACGTGGCCGAAACCCAAACACCGGAAACATCTGCTGACGTTTAAATAATCCTTTGTTTTACGTGTGGTAATCAATAAACAAGGTGCCTTTTCCAAAAACATTGTACGCAAAAGCTTGTCGCAGTCAACTGTATAATGAACATTACTGTCTACGTCCGGCACGAAATACCACTTTGAACAAAGTGGCAAAGTCCTCCGCTGAATAACTCGTATTATATAACCTTAGCCGAATCCACGAACCATTCTTCTCCAATGTCCCGCGAGACGTCATACACTATCATCCTTCGTCGCAGGGTTCTCGTTGCAACAGTAGTGAACGGTTATTTGTTTATAGCCTCATTACTTCTTATTCCACGCTCCGTCTCAATGTCACTGGCCACAATACTTATACCCTTCGGGTTATCCCGCATGCTGACAATCCGCTCCCTTCTTTCTAGCCTCCAGATTTTTCACCACCTTACCCTTAAAGGATGAAGCCGTAACTCCCTTAGGCATATCAATAAGCATAACCTTTGGTCTAGACGCTTTCACAACCTCAGAGGCCAGTCTCTTAGTCGGCAACGAATAGGACTTCTGTCGCTCACCCATATCCGCCCTGAAGCCTTCAATATATCCCTGCAGCCTGTCGACCCGCTTGACTGTTAGCAGGTGCAAAAACCGCAGCCTTCAAACCCAAGACAGATTGTACGCCGCGATCTTTCCTCTAACATTTTTTGAGTCCCCCACAAACGCTTCGACTTTGACGACACAGAGGCTATTAAACATCACAATCACATCAGTAATGACATCACTTGAGACAATATTAGAAGACGTAAGTCGCGCCTCTAACTATTTCAGTGCCACTGCCTCTGCCTCCGTCGGCGTTAGGACCTACTGCGTTTGACTAGTTGCAAGAAAAAAATTCGAATCCTTTGGGCCCTGAGCTACTTTATCTCCCTCTCTTTCTTTAGCTTATCTCACCTTCTGACGCATCTCGCGTTCACTCTTCCGCACTTTCTATTGTGCTCAGCTTGCACTAGATTCACGCATATTGTGTTTTCTCCAGTGCTGTCTTTCTACAGAGATACTCTGGAAAGCGTGATCCTTCCTACGACTCGGGTTCAATATTCGTGCTAAGATAAAATAAAACACTAACAAACTAAATGTCCAAACAGTAAATAAAAAAAACTACTATACATAAAACAGAACAACCAATCAAAACACACCTTTACGTAAACAAAATAAATGAACCAACCAGATAAACAAAGATAGCCACCGTTGCTAGGCTGTAACTAACGAAAACCATATTAATAAACCAAAACTAATTAAAATAAAATATAAACTCAACGAAAAATCACTTAAAACAAAAGAACAAACCACAAAACAACAAAACCTCAAAAGAAAAACCCCTACAATATTTAACCAGTAACCACCAGCCACAAACAAATAACCCAGATAGCCTAGACTATCTGAGTAACCAAACTAAAATCAAATAAGAATAACTTAAAACAATACAAAGTAACTCAAAAACACAAACAACGAAACCCCTAATGAACGAAGAAACCAAACTGAACCATAAATAACCGAAAACAAAAATTTTACAGATCAGTTCGTATAAGACAAAACCGTACTCGCTAGAATTGCCAGCTGTAGTAACTTAGTGCACACCTCTTTTATAAGTTGGGTAGGTAAAAACTTATCTCATGAAAGGTAAAGTCAGCATAAACCGTTACACAATCAAGAGATAGCACCATGAACAAAATCTTAGTGAGAGGAAAATAGTTTATTGGATTCTCTAGTTCAACATTTATTTTTTTAATTTATTTTTGTTTTTACTTTCATATTTTATTCTAATTTTAAATTCCATCTTAAATACCTGTTTTATAGTGTTTCCTAAGTTTATTTATCAATTGATATTGTTATTTTTTTCATTATTTCTTTCAATTTTTTATTTTATTTATTTTTTTATACATACTTTTCTGTAGTGTTTACTGACGATAATTCTTTAACATTCAAAATGCCAGTTTAGATTTAGATGTTAAGTAAATTGTTTTTATAAACTGTTCTTAGAGTGAAATCTTGTTTTACAATTTACCTCAATAACCATTTGGTATAGCCTTTATTTGTAATTACGTTAACGAATTAAAAGTCTCAAAATTACAAAATTTGAATGTGTGGAAGAGGCATGAATGTCAGCCAAATAAGAGTGGGAGTAATGTTTCTATTACTTTTCGCAGTTTTATTTCTATAATCTCCAACTTCAACTATTTCTGCCTACAACATCCAAATAACCAAGAATTTCTTTTAAAATTTTAATTTGGAAAAATATAAAATTTCTAAAAAGAGTAGAAGAGAGAGAGAAACGGATGAAGTAAATTGTTACTTGAATATCACCCGAAAAATAAATAAGGCATTCCCAAGAATAACAAACACGTCATGTCAGTTTTAATAGAAAGAGTAATGAGCTTTCTATTTTCGGCTTCAATGAGCCAAATGTGCACTTTACTTATTAATATGTCAAAAAAACCGAAACGCAGGCAATATTGAGGCCTAAAAATTAGAATCTGATAAAAAGGAAGTAGTACTTATGATATTTTTGTACAACTATTATGCACAAAAATTTATAAATATCTTATCAAAAAACAATGAGTATCAGATATCACCAATCATAATTGTTTACAACATAAAAATATTTTTATTCAGTCAGGTAATTACAAACTGAAACACAATTAACAGGTGCCCAGTCGAGTTTGTTAGTGAAAGATTAATCTCTAACGTTTGAAAAAAGCGGTGTGTAATTAACTATCAGATCCCAAAAAATCCTATGTGAAACATAGAAATGCTAGTACTCAATAACATAAAAAAAGCAAAATAAAAAATCCCAAAATATCAATGAATGATTTGTTACACATTAATTAATATAGAAATTAAAAATTTTAGTGCAAACAATTGTTAAACCAAAAATCCAATATAAAATATACGGAGGTTGTTATAAATTAACTAAAGATACATTTTCTTACACATACAATATATCTCTTAAGATAATATAAAGAAAGTGTACGTAAAAAAACTATTACAGAAAAATTTACATATATTATTGGTAGATTTTATAGCAAGGTTAGACTGTATGTTCATAGGTGATAAATGAAGACAACGCCTTGTTGCTTTTTGAATAATGGTTTAATGAATTGTCGTCTTGACAGTTAATGAAATGAATTGTAACGTAACGTATAACTTGACATAAAAAATATAAAATTAAATGTTTTCAATATTTAGAGTCCATTCGGACTAAGAATATGACGTGACCGCCTAGGATCAGATTCCAGCGCCGAAAACTAGTACGGCTTGACTCTCCTGTGAGCGCTAGTACCCACTAGATCGCAGCACCGGACGGTTCGAACAATTATAAAAAAATTAAGATTTTAAGGAAAATGGAACCAATATTTTAAATTAAGTGGTGATTTTTAAGCATTAGAATTTCACAAATTATTCACTTAAATTTTTAAAGCGTTTAATAAAATAAGAAGACGATAGTTATGTTCAGTTTAAAATTATTATTATCATTTGTAGTCATAAAAGCCTTTTAATAACCTTCATGGATAACAAAATCAGTAATAAATTATGTTTATTTTCACCGTTTATTTTCAATTATTTTAACATCAATGAATGAAAATTATGCATGTATTATGAATTAATGGTAATAAGTTATGAAAAGTACAGCTTCAAACTATGTAAATTATGTAGGCTGTAAATTATGTGAACGATAAATAAATTAATATTTTCAAACTGCAACAGAGATTAAATTTTATTAAATTAAATTTATACATAAACAAGAAAAAATTGTTTTTCTTTTAATAATATATCGTGCAAAACAATTTTATTCTCAACGAAAAAAAATTAAGTATCGTTTCCATACAATTTATTAGAAAATCGTTATATGTTTTAAATCATTATTTTTTAAATAATTAAGACTAATATAAACAATTACTTTTTGACAATTATCAATTAAATTATTCCAGTTAAGTACTTTTTGCCGTTTCACAGAATCATTATACCTTCTGCTGAATTAACAAACCTGAAAAAAATTTGCCAATCTACTTTCCAGTGCCTTATTTTAGCCTCCGGGACCACCGATTGATATTGCTTCAGAGGATTTGATGAAATGGCAATTTTTTAGCGTGTGAAAATGCCATGCCTGACCGAGATTCGAATCCGGGACCTCCGGATGAAAGGGCAAGACGCTACCACTTTCCAGTATCTAACTTTATATTCAATTCATTTCTATATATATATATTCATTTCTATATATATATACATTTCTATATATTCATTTCTATATATATATATATCTTTATATAGTATATATCTATCTATATATATATATATATATATATATATATATTATATCTCTATATATATATAAAATTCAAAATAGATTTTTTTAAAACCCCACAATATGTTCGCAATTAAAATTGTTACTATTTATAAAAAATGTTTTTTTATTAGCAAGAGTAGCACACCAATCCATAATAAACAACAGACCATAATAGATTTTGGTAACATATGGATCTGACGTAAACAAACCATACAAGCACAATGTTGGGTAGGTAAAATAGTTCCTATCGATGCCAATAGACTTGTATTGGCATACACTGTCTGTCTCACGATACAATTAGGGGTTAACAGCATGGAAAAAATAACTAATTTATAAGCAATTTAATGTGTAACTATATTCTCTAAATGTTAACAATGAATAATTTAATAATATTAGAATTAGTCATGTAATCATTTTTAATGAACACAAGGATAAAACCGTCAATAACCGTGTAGAAATCTGTTTACATCATTTCTAAAAATATGTAAAAAACTTACTTTACATTTTGTTAAACAGGAGCCCTTTTTTAAATAATATAAAAAATGTTTTTTAAAAAATTAATAAATTTTTTACAGGGCCCTTACTAATAATTAAATTCTGACGTCTCCTCCGACAGATACAATGGTGTATTTAGGACAGAAATGAACGCCTTCTCCTCTCACGTATTGCGTTTCCCTAATTAATAAATGTTCCTTTCATAGTTTTCCTTTTTTTTACATTAAACATATAACTTAATAATATTACATATATACATGAATCTTTGTTTCTTAATTTTTTTAATATAACAATGAAATTTAAATAATGTTATTAAACTACTGTATTATTTTTCAACTTATTTATTCTTAATAATTGATTTTTTTCAAAAACTGGAATAATTTTTATTTCGGTTTAAAATTAAAATACAGTATTTTTCTGCGTTTCTTTGCAGATTACTCAACATTTCATTTAGAAATATTTTTAATGCGTATTATATTTTTAGAATTCTATATTTCGTTATAATTTTCAAATCTGCTAGTAAAATATTTTTATTTTTTATTTTTTTGTCTTCAGTTATTTGACTGGTTTGAAGCAGCTCTCCAAGATTCCCTATCTAGTGCTAGTCGTTTCATTTCAGTATATCCCCTACATCCTACATCCCTAACAATTTTTATTTTATGTACCACATAATATGAATCAAACATTTTGATTTATTGGCCTAAAAAACAATAATGTCTATCGTTCACCAATTTATTACTTTCAAATCATCCTCTAAGTTATTTTCAGCGATTGTTATACATCTTTTAACATGTGCTTCGTGAAAATCGGTTCGTCATTCTAGAGTTGAAGGGAAGCAGACAGACATGTCACTAGAATATATTATCTGCTCCAACCGTAATTGGGTAAAAGCCATCTAAAAACAAATTCCTTTAGAACATAAAAAATTTCATTTATTAAAAACATGTTTAAATCAATTTTTCTATTAATCGAAATTTTAAACATCCGCACCTATCTGAGAGCAGCTGTCACCGACTTCCTACATGAACATCATCTGTTAATCACTACGGAGGAGGGGGACATCTGCTTTCGGATGCACGGAGGTGTATCACAAGGGTCAGTGTTGGAACCCCTGCTGTGGAATCTGGCTTCTGACGGGGTTCTACGGCTGGGGTTCCGAGGAGGTGTGTCGGTGTAGCGTATGCAGATGACCTGACGCTTCTGGTGAGCGCGAGCGCACTGAGAGGGAGGTCGTGCAGCTGATGACCTCGGCAGTAGATTAGGTCGATGGCTGGCTCAGATCGCGGGTAATGGAATTAGCGTCCCAGAAGACGCAGATAGTGGCTTTTGTAAGTCGGCGCCGAACTCGCGAAATTGGTCCCAAGGAGGGACCGAGAATGGCGAAACGAAGGCTGTTAAAGGTGGCAGCGGAAGGCTGGCCTCGCTCTACAGAGAAGCCGCAATAAAGTCATCGCGGCATACAGAACGGTGTCAAGGGAGATGGCGGGTGTCCCGCTAGTTACAGGTAGCTCTACAGTTGAAGCGAATCTATAAGGGAATGACGAAGACTGATTCTGCGGCCCTCCTAATTCAGGTGTGGCAGGAGAGTGGATACCACAAATACTAAGGGAGTTTGGAGCCGTCGGATGATTCCAAGGCTGAAGGAGTGGCTGGGGAGGAAGCATGGGAACGTTGATTACTACGTCTACCAGGTCCTCTCTGGTCACAGAGGATTCGGATACTACCGCTGCAGGTTTCGGAGACGAGATTTCCCTAATTGTATCTATTGTGAACTAGTGGATACTGCAGAGCACACACTTTATGAGTGCCCCAGATGGAACGATATCAAGGAACGAGTGGGTCTAGGGCGGATCGCGCCGGAGGACACAGTAGCCTGAAGAAGATTGCGGGAATGGTTGCTGTGATCTTACGGAAGGAGTCAAGTACAGCGGGTTGGGTGCTTTCATGGGGGGGCTCTACTAATAATACTGGAACCTGGGATGAAGCGTGGTGACGTCTATGGCTAGGGAGGTAGCCCCCAAACCCACCAGGTTGGTCTATTGGTGAACGAATCTCCCAAATCAGCTTATTTGGAAGTCGAAAGTTCCAGCGTTCAAGTCCTAGTAAAGGTTTACTTTTATACGTTTTTGAATACTAGATCGTGGATACCGGTATTTTTTGGTGGTTTGGTTTCAACTGACCATACATCTCAGGAGTGGTCGAACTGAGACTGTACAAGACTATACTTCATTTACACTCATATATATCCTCATTCATCCTCTGAAGTAATACCTGAACGGTAATTTCCGGGGGTTAAACAGGAAAAAGAAAAGGAGGTAGCCCCCATGCCTAGGATGTAGGATGTTCTGGTCCACCCACATGCAAAAGTGGGTGGGGCGGAGCTACCCGATGATGGTATGGAAACCCTCAAGGTGTGAGGGGACAGGTTGCGTGGGGTAAGCACCAGATGTGCGCAAAGCACACCTTGGTCCGCTACTTGGATACGTCCACATAGTAACTCAATTTCTTTTAGAATATGGGTGCCTTTAGGATCAGACTGGCTCGATTCGGCCTAGTTGAATTGGGCTATGTCCGCAGTGAGGGGGGATTGATTACGCATTCCATGTATTGTATGTATGTAGAAGATGTGAGCTTAGACGATTTATGGTATCTGTCAGCTCGATGAAACTGGGTCGGGCTTAGATTTAAACAAAAATTAGAAAAATCAGTCAGAATGGACGACTGTTGAGGAGTACGTGAAGTATTTGGTTCTTGAGAGGGTGGCTAGGGTCCCATTTGGGTGCACTATCCGCCAAGATAGGCGCCTTGGCAATCGTGCCCGGTTAGCTAGGTTGCACGTGATGAGACTATGTTCATTGTTATCTTATATGTTATGTTGGAGACTCTGTGGGTCTACGATTCGTGATGGGGTCTTGTCGGTCTTATTCTCGGGAAGTGGGATCAGAGGTTAGTTAGTTACTTTGTGTTTTATATTGTGTTTTGTACATTTGTATTTATGTTTCTGCATAATGTATTTCTGTGTTTGATGTACAAAATTTTGTTTAGATCAAAATTCGCGATGTTGCGAAAAACATGTTTTATGTGTTGTGATATAAGTGTGTTTATTAGGTTTTACAAGGTCAAGCTTATAACTTCGAATCAATTCAGCTATTTGGGATGAGTACTTGAATTAATATGGCTCCTTCGGTTAGATTAGGCACGGGGTTCGTGTTTTGGCGGGGGCGGTTAATATAGTAGCAAGGGGACCTTTAGTGTAGGAGCATGTAATCACGTAAGGCTTGTACGAAGGTGAAAGTCTAGGTTTTTCGTTTTCACTGATGGAGATGTCTGTCGAGGCATTTGCATCGGTGGCATTCTGACAGAGGCCAAGATGGTGACTGAGAGGTGTAATGGTGTGGAGATGTAAATGGTGACTGAGAGAGGTGACTCACGGATTATGGTGAGAGATGTAATCAGGTTTGAGGGTCTACCTACCATGCCGGCAGGTGTTGAGAGTCTTACTGCTGGTAGATGGGGAGGCCCCTTAGAGTAAAGGACACTCCCCTGGACTGGGTTTTACTTAACTGTATGTCCGGCCCGGGGGAGTAGGGAAAAATAAAGATTTGAGGGTCGGGAAGGTGACCTCCGGTAAAGCCCACCAGGGCTAGCAACGGAAGGGGTGATGTGGTGACCGAAATCGTCACAACATCAGGTGTCTTCCCCTGAGGGGTCAGGATGTTAGTCTAAGTATTAAGTGTCTGCTGTATAAATGCTTCACTCCGTGTTCTAACTGCTATATTAAAGGAATCAAGTTGAGATAAATATTTTACAATTTTTTTTTTCAATGATTATAACATAATATTGCTTTTGAGAGAATGCAATGTGTAAAAGTAGGATAAATTTTCGAACTGGGTGTTACAAATTACGTCGGCTGAAGAAAGTTAGACAGAATGAGCTGTTTTCAGTTATCTACAATACGATTAAACTGTATCGTCTGAAATTTAGTGTTTTGCCTTGCAATGTTATCAGCGCGAGATATATGCCGTGTAAAACATACACGCCTTTGTCTCTACGTTTGGGGCACATTATGTCAACGAATGGATTCCTCGTTAGTCTGGTCATGATCCATCTAATATATCCCTCGTATAACTGTCACGTATCAAATTCTACTTGATTGTGTACATTATATAGCATCGCGTTGTAAATTTAAACTAGTACTCAGAATATTTTCTGAGATGATAATGTGACTAAAATTGGAAAAAATTTACAAATTTTTGAGATTAGTTAAAATTTTATCTTACTTCCTATTATTTTTAATTTCTGCTGGAAGCCTATAAAATGCCTCCTACTGTATTGGTGATTCAGAGTTACTTATTCAATTGCTTTTTCTAAATTTATATAGTATAAATTTTATTTTCTGTGTGATGGATTTTCATTGTGGTTTACCTTTCAAAGTTTTCTTAGTAGGCGGCCAGTTACACTACTTAACATTAAGTCTAGTTTATACATTACTTCTCCACAAAGTTACTTGAATGTATCTACCTTATTTTATTACCGTGTTGTTATTTTTCATGCTTTTCAAATTTTTTTTCGTGTCAATTTTTCGTCAAAATTTTATTAAAAGTTCTCATAATTCTGTTTAGTATGGTATAATAGGCTACTGCTTGTTTTTCTCAGAATATAACTTCTCTCGTTGTTCGCTTAAAAAATTACTTTTTGAATAAGTTAGCACTTTGAATAAAAAGGTTTTTATTAATTATTCATTTAAAATGTTCCTTTCTAGCCAGCTACGTCAATTAAAAAATTCATGGTTTCGTCCCTTCAAAATAACGAGGCTTTTTCATTTTTCGATAACACTTAACTTTCGTTTCTATGTGTCTGCTGGATTTTAACACTTCAAAAAACCATCAACCGTACATTATTATATTTAAATATTAGTGTACATTGTTCAAGTTTAAATGGTAAATTTCATAGAGTAAACACTTTATTTAAGACCGATTTCAATTGTGTTTTAGATTCGATTATTGTAGCTTTCTTTTAATAACTATTTTTAAAACTTCAAAAAAATTTCATCAACGGTAGCCACTTTAACAATTGGCTTTATTGTCCTTGAATGCTTGTTTCACAGATATTATGTCTACTTAAGAAACATTAATTCACCAGATGATGCATCAAACTCCTCTTTTAATCTAAGCTCATAAGAAAATCAAAAATGTATCAGATGGGTCAAAAATTTATTTGTAATCTCTTAAAAAAAAAATAATTTTCTCAGTCCCTCATATAAGATGAAAACAGTTAATCCGTTTCCTTCCACCCGGATAATCAGTTATATACGCTATATTTTTATTTATTATTTTTTTTATGATATTGTTATTGACAAAAAACATTCCTAACAGGTAGGTTAGGAATTATTTATCACATAAATAAACAATGAATTTCTCATAACGTTTGTATGTGGTGTGTGTGTGTGTGTGTGTGTTAGTAATGAAGGATTGTGTGCGTGCAGAGTTGTGTAATTAAGGAGTAATTTACGATCTACTCGCTGAACAGCAGTCATTAGTCTGTCGAAGAGAGGAGTCGCTAGAAGGCATTCCAGTTCGCTATTTCTGGAATTCCTTAAATGACCTCACTGAAGGTGGTTTCTGCAGGATGTAAAGAAAACTCCCCTTCTACACACTCGTAACCCCTTATCCTTTGCAATTCTCCTTTCACCTTCTTCTGAAAATTGCAGAACTAATATATTCCTACGACAGGAATACCCTATTCTATTTAACTTGAAACTGTGTAAACAATGCAGCTAAAATTCAGTGAATGCTTAGTCAAGAACGGATTACTGTTTCTTGTTACGTTTGAAGAACATGTGTATTATTAATTTCCAAAAATATTTTTGTACCACAAAAAATGTAAATAAATACCGCAATAAAAAATCTAAACAAACATAAGCTGTGAAAAAATTAGTTTTTCCTTATAAACCAGATTTTACCATGAATTAAATACATTTATTTATACATTAGGCATAAATATTAAGAAAAATGTTACTGTAAACGTAAACTGTGGTCATTTTTATTTTATCATAGCAAAATAATTTATTTTTGAGCATATCGACATCCCAAACCAACTGAAATTCAGGAATGTTCAGCTTACAATGAATATTTTTGCCACAGGAACTGGTATAAAGCCTATAATGAACATCATTACTTGCATAGAAAGAACTCTTACATGTGAAATTTGTACCTCAAGCGTTATAAAACATCACAACCCAAGAAATATTTGACAGAGTGTGAAACAACAAATTAATCAACTCTAGTTGTCAAGAAGCAATACGTTATAAATACTGCCTTACTCAGTAAGCGAAAGGAAATAATAATCACATTAAAATAATAATAACACTTTAGATATTTAACTTTCCTTCCGACTATCACAGTGTTTTATAGTATACAAGATTCTGATTGGGGGAGTCCAGCGCCTCCTACTAACCAAAACCTTGAATGTTCCATCAGCCAAGTTTGCTCCGGATGAAGCATAGGTACACCCTGCATGTACGAGGTTATAGATGCTTCGGATATTTTTAATCAATTAAGTTATGCTCTTTGATAATATATTGCTTCTATAATAACAGTTTGGTAAATGTATGAACCTTGTTTTGAATCAGGCAAAAAAAATAACTGTATGGCAAACAAAAATTAAATGAAAGTAATTAATTAATTTTGAAGTTGTCAAATAAAATAATCAGAAAGAATTTTCGTTATAATAGAGAATATACTACAAAAAAATTGATCCTTTGTTATCCTGTCGGTTGAACTAATGCTTTTTAAAAATAGATAGTGCAGAATTATTACAGACAGTTTTTAGTAAGATAAAAAGAAAGTAAAACAAGCGGATCTAAATAGTAGTTGTAGCCTTTGCATAATATTTCTAAATGAAATAATTTATACTAAAATATTATTGTATTTAATTAAATATTAATTTTATTATTATTAAGTAAAAATATACAATTTGAATTAAAATACAGTTTTAAGTAACGTTTACGCTTATCAACCGTATATAAATTATTTCCCTTAGTCGGGTAATACCAGAGTAAAAATTTATTCATAAATTTATTAAGAATGGATATTTTGGTGTATACTGGAATATTGAAAAGTAAAAAAAATAACTTACATGCATAACATGAAATACGTATATGGATGAAATCGACTAGAAAATATTACTTCATCCATTATACGTAACATCTACGTAGGAGTAAGAGAGATGTAATATAATGCATTTGTCACTTTACTATGTAAGTACGTGCATGCTCACATGTGTGACTTTGTAGAAGGGATAGAGAGTTTGTGAGTGTCTACTCGTATGTCACCAAGTGAATTACTCAGTGACTTCTCTCCATGTTATGTTACTGGATACGACCGATATAGTAATCAGATCAAGTGCAGAAAGCGAAGGGAGGGTTAATGTTAGTGAGAGTCATATAGACGGGGAGGATACTTAATGGGAAGGGGAGGAAGAACCGGTACGAGGGGTAAAGAGTAGGAGAGTAGTGGTAATTAAATGAGGTTTGTGGTGGTGGGAGTTGCGGTGAGTTCAGAACAAGGATATGCACTCGGCCCTTGACATTGAGTGACGTACATTAGGTCGGGCCAAAACATGTTCCATGAACCTACTGCCGTTCCCTACTTCCATGATCACTATTTTATGCTCCTCTCTACGAATAAACAAAGTTTATTCTGCAAATTCATAAGAAATGGCAGTTTCGTGTAATTTTAGTCTCTTGTTTTAATATTACATTCAGTATAGTAGTTTATGTTGATCAATAAAACTATTAAAATAAAATACAAATGGAAGAGATTGGGGAATTCATAAACCCTATTTTAGGGTGAATTAATTTGAAAATAGTTTTAGGCAAATTACAAATTTATTAACATGAGCTAGCTACTTTACTCTTCTAAAGGACAAAATATTGTAATAAAAAAGTTACGGCTAAAAAATATACCTTTTTAAAATCGTTTAACCTCTGCATATTATGTTGGCCATCCGTCATTTTGGTCTCACAATAATCAAACCAGTATCTCACCTTTAAACAAGCAACAAGCATCATACAATTTTAGAGACTGTGTGCTCATGTTGATGTTCATCGCAAAACTGAATATGACAGAGACATAACCACATAAAAGAAACTTGAAGGGGTCATGAACTAGAAGGAATAATCTAAAAAACCTTTTTCCCATTGCCTTAGACCTATTTGCAACCTGACCGCTTTCTTTTTCTGTTTAGCCTCCGGAACCACCGTAAGCTATTACTTCAGAGGACGAATGAGGATGATGTATGAATGTAAATGAATCGTAGTCTTCTTTAGTCTCAGGTCGACCATTCCTGAAATGTGTGGTTAATTGAAACCCAACCACTAAAGAACACCGTATTCACGATCTAGTAATCAAATCTAGTAATAAAAGTAACTGCCTTTACTAGGATTTGAACCTTAGAACTCTCGACTTCGAAATCAGCTGATCTGCGATGACAACTTCACCACTAGACCAACCCGGTGGACTGTGCAACCTGATCAGTAAAATATAATTTTCAAAAGTATGAGTTTATAAGGTATATTAACGAGACACAGATAACGATTTTATACATATATATGTCCGGCGATCTCCGTAGTGGAGTGATAGCGTCTTGTCCTTTCATTCAGAGATCCCGGATTCGAATCCCGGTCAGACATAACTAAAACAGTCTATCTTCATATTCCTCAAGCTTCAAAGCTTCTGTGTAATTTCATCAACCAAAAAAATAAATAAATATATCTAAATTATTTACGAGCAACGTATTTAAATCCAGATTGTATTGTACTTTGATTTTCTTTAATAAAATTCTATTTTTTTCGACTAATATTAATGAAAATTAGCTTCAATGGATTTTTTCTTGGTTAATAAGTATAATTTAACTTAAGTTTCATAATTAATGGGGTGAAGAATTCAAAAATTCATGGTTTATCTGGCTATTCTACTTGTTTAGGACTTTTTTTGACTGATTTAAAATGCGTTTTACAAAACGAATTTTGGCACAACGTTAAAGGAAAAATGGGAAAAGGGAAAACAATGTTTTGGTGGATAATCCTGAATTTAAAATATGCTTTAATATCTAAGTTTAATCTAGAAGCCAACAATATAAAGTAAATAGGTGCGGGGTACAAGACCATCTCAGACCGGCGTAGTATTGGGACTTGCATCCCTCGACTTGAATCTCCTCGTTTTTCCAAATGAGGAGATGTAATGAGAGAGGAGTAAGGCAGATGCGCAGGCATCGCTTGTTCGCAGGTGCCGGAAGAGATGGGACCAGTCGACAAAGGGCAGATGGATACACAGGCTGATTCTAAACCACCACAGATCATTGAACCGCAAGTACAGAGAATTGGGGTATAAGTTGGCCCAGTTCCTTGCCGGTCACGGATGCTTAAAAGGGGATACCTGTGCGCGCAAACGTTGAGAACCTCTGCAGAATGCGACGAAGAGAACATAACAGAACACACGCTGTTCGCATGCGTCGGTTCCTGTAGATTAGGGAAGAACGCTAGAGGGTATTCGGTGTGCTTTTCCCATGATGTTATCATGGGAACAATGCTGCGGACCGAATGGTCGTAGCACATGGTGTCCACGATCTGGGTGAAGATTATCCTTACGAAGATGGCAAAAGAAGTATAAGGAGAATAAATCTCCCGATTCTCCCTTGGGGCTGTGTTCATTCATATTTAACAGATCCGGCCCCAAGGTGGAAGTAAAAAAATTGTAGGGTAGGACTTAAGCATGGTCTAGTCAAACCAACTGACTAAATCGATTTGGCAAAGGAAGTAGTCTTAAAAATTTGTACATGGCTACAATAATCGCTAAAACAAGATTTATTTTTTGCATATTTAAAATTAATGAACTGCTAATACATGTAAAAATGTAAAAAAAGTTTCCTCCACGTAGACAAAGCTGTCAACAACGTTTTGAGTAACTGATAGAAAATTTTTTAATAAATTTTTATTTTGAAAAAATAATAGTTAAAGAAATAAATAAAGGAACGAAATAATAAAATTTAAAAAAATTTCCTACGTGCATTTTTAGTGTTAAACTGGTTTTTGGACGTTTTTCTTGGCTCTTATCTCAATAAATGTTTCGCATAGCCACAACCATTTTTTTTACACCTTCTGTATATTGAGATAAATTTTTTTCTGGGTTTGATAAGTTTCGAAGTTTTGTCTTACATTTTTTATAATTTATTTATTTATCTGATGTAATATTTTTATGCTTTTGTTTATTTATCTTCATTCCTCTGTACGTACAGATTAATTGTTAAAACATCAGACTGCTCAACCAGTTTTATTTTCTAAATAATACATTGACATTTCTCTTTTAAATTTATTGTAAAACTTGAACATAAAATAAAGACCCCTTCCCGTTTTTATCAGTTTTCAGAGATAATTTTGTATATGCAAACACATTCGAGCGGATATAAACGAAAGGCTAACTAAACAGTATCAATAAACATTAACGGAAGTACACTGGGACTGCAACATGCAATGCAATAATATATAACAGTACACCTTAATTAGCTTTGATAATGAAATATTTTGTTTTAATACGCAGTATATTAATTCAACAGATATATTGAGAGGAATTGCAATAATTTATTTCCTGAATTATCAATATTCATATATAAATACGAATTTTACAGTAATGATTACATTTGAATTCATAAATGATTAAATTTATAAATACATAAATAATAATATTAAAATATCGGAATCATTTGAATCATTATTATCCAATAGTTGAATCTGTGAATTAAATTTATTCAAATAACTAATTCTTGCATAAGTTCCTAATCGAATCGGTCTGAAAAGGGGCTAAAATGTTGGCTGATTTCCAAAGCTAAACCAGCTATGATGAGTTACTAAAATTCACTGACGGGGAAATTAAAGCGCTTGAAAAGAATTTCAATTAAAACGGTTAAAAATCCAGTCATAGCGAAGCAAATGGGATTCCCCAGAATCCCCAGCGAAGTAAATGAGATTTCTCAGAATCTCATTTGCTTCGCTATTCATATGGCGTAACACCAAATTCTCATATGGCAATTTGGTGTTAGGCCTGAAAACAACACTTACTGATATTGGATCACAAGATTGAAACGAACTGGTAATCTTCTGAGTGAAATCGAAATACATCGGTCGTCTAATATGGTTATGGAGGTTAATATGGTTGTTCAATTAAGGTTGCTACGTTTACCCGGTGAGTCATTAATACGTCTGACTAAGAAAAACAGATTCCCGTACTCGTATGTCAAAAAACTGCGAAGATAACTAAGCTAAGACCGTAAAAGATGATAGCTGTTCATGAATTATTGGCTATCTATATAGCCTAACCTAACCTAATCCGATACTGTTAAAAGGATGCAATATTGTCATCGGTTCCAACTAACCGTTGTTCTAAATCCCGGCGTACTATCCTTTACCTGGACCAAAGATGAAGCCTGATTTCATTTGTCTGGTTATGTAAATTCACAGAATACTCGTAGTTGGATTCCACAACACCAACCATTCATGATGAGCTTATATTCGGACGGAAAGCCGTAGTTTGGTGTTCTGTGTCAACAAAGAAAATAGAGAGCCCAATTTTTTTCGAAGGATGAACACCGCAAAAGTACTGCCGCATTTTCATCAATTTCTAGAACAAATAAATGAATTGAATTGCTTTTTATAGGACGGAATCTAGATTCGAATCCTGGTCAGACATTTTTACACTGGCATTTTTTATAAGATACAAATTTCCATTTCTCTTAGGGCAAAATGACCACAATAGTCGATGTCCATCGTCTAAAATAAAAATCCATGATGGAGCGACATGTCATAAAAGTAACAGGCTTTGATCGAAAGATTCTTTGTTCGTCACATTTGTAGGAACTTATGGTCACCAAAGCCACACGATTTAAATTCAACAAATTTTTCCTTTAGGGTTATCTGAAAGTAAGAGAATATGCTACACATTTTTGGACATTAGATGACTTGAAATATTATAATATAACGCACGAAATCAATCGTATTGAAAAAACAATTTTTCATTAAACGGCCAGGAATATGGAACGACGTATTCAGCTGTGTCATGAGATGGATGAAGGACATTTTCAGCATTTAATATAAGCACTTTCAGGATTTAATATACGGGTAAACTAATCTCTCAAAGGTATTGAACATTTCAAAACCATTTATACGTTTTTATAACTGTTATTGTTAAAATAAACACATAAAGGAAATCATAAGTTTTATATGAATCATTCGGTATAAACTGTGTAGAGAATGGAAAAAAATACCAAACTGGTTCTCTGTTAAACATTACAAAGATATTACAAATTTACTATAACAATTTTAATTACAAAAGTAGTAGTGTTAATCTCTCTTTCTCTCTCTCTCTCTCTCTCTCTCTCTCTATATATATATATATATATATATATATATATATATATATATATATGTACGCATTTATTAAAAAAAAGGAAAAACAAAAAAAAGTGTTCTATACTGCAAAAAAAGACTATCACAGACAATCAATCATTATTCTTCAATGAACAGCTCAAGAAATACGAGGCTCGGCTGATAAATTTTGCACATATATGCGAAGCATGGGAATGGAAAAAGATATTGGAATAAAATAAAAAAATGAATAAACATACAGTACTTTAGCTACAAAATGCAGTATTTATTTTTCAATATAATCCCCGTTTACACTAATACACTTTTCTCAACGTGTGACACTGATTGCATTCCGTCACTGAAAACTTCTGGCGGTCTTTCTCGGATCCAAGTGGACACAGCTTCCTTCACCTCATCGTCGGTGGTGTAATGATTACTTCTGAGATCCCTCTTGATATAAGGGAAGAAGTAGAAATCACACGGAGACACAAATCTGGTGAGTATGGCGGATGCGGAATAGGCGCAAACTATCAGAGAGTTTGCGCGGTACCCATCGTGCACAGATGTTACGGTAACCCAATTTCTCAATAATATGGCCTACTCGTTCTTTAGATATGCCTGAGAGAATAGTGATGCGTTGCTGGGTGATTCGTCGGTCACTTTGAAGGAAATCGTCCACCTCCTTTCGATATTTCTCGTCAGTTACAGAAACTAGTCGGCCGCTGAAAGATGCGTCCTCAATTGCCGCTACCCAACTTCACATTCGCAAAATTTCAACGCCCACCTATTTACAGTACTCCTGTCAACAGTTTTACTACCGTAAACCGCTTTTAAACGATGAAAATATCCGTAAAATTCACATTTTCTTCTGTTAAAAATTCGATCACTGCGCGCTGTTTTAACCATGATGACATATTGGCCGTACTCGACTCCATTTTAACTGCTACTGAAAACAAATCAGTAACCGGATTTCAGCACATTATCGCAAGTTGGTGGGGGGGGGGGGATTTTAGCTATCATCCGCTGCCCACAACACTCTAGCACCTTTTGTCTCTGTGTAGCACATGAGAGTGCAAAAATTTGCACTCTCATGTGCAAATAAGAGAGTGCGAGCCTCGTATCACTACCATGCGTTATCTAATCACTAAAGCACTAACCATATTTTTACGATTCAAGCTGCTACACAAATAAACATTCAGTCCAATGATGTTTGAAATTCAATAATCAACGTAGTTAAATAAAATCCAACACACGAAAGCACGATTATCAGCAGGCTCCTATAAATAATTGAAGTTAAATAATGCTGGACGAAGTTTCATTTAGCTGAATAATTTTGTAATTCTTACTTTTTTCCATAAACTGCAATTTTTCATAAAAGAAAGAAAGACCAGGATAGCAATCTCATGGGGAAAATGTGAGGGCGGAAGATCATTCTCACGTTTTGAGTTGGATCCGGTCCTGCAGGTAGGAGTATAAATACTCCGGGGAAGTAAGACCAGTTGAGTCTGCGAAACAGTGCTACGATAAAGTTCTGCGAGAGAGTTCCAAGCAAGGAGTTATTAACCGAGTTTGAAGCGAGAGTATTCAGCGAGGAGGTCAGTGAAAGAGCGAACTTCTAGTGCGAACATGTTCGAAGCGATTAAGGTGACATCACAAGTAATTTCAGTACATGAAAGCAAGAATTTGTTAGGTAAGTTACTGTTTTACTATAAGTGAAAGAGATAATGTACTAAATTAATTTATAAATTATTAGGGTAATTTTATTTGTGAAAATCAAAGGTATTTGCAGTACAAGAACTTTATACTTGTCCTATCTATTGTACTACTGATGTTAATACAAGACTAGTAGTTTATTATTATCACCGTTTATTATTATTATTGTCAGTTGTTTATTATTGTCTTTTATTATTATTATTGATTTCACTTAGTTGTTAAACTAATAAACTTATATAAACATTTTCAATATCCAGATCGAGCCGCGAACAAGCGACCACTTTTGATAGGTGTCAAGTGGGATATTGAGAATATTATAAAGTTTTAAAGGTTTTTGTTTGTTTATGATTTATACTATTTTAAGATATGTATTGGTCAAACTTTTTTTTAATTTTGATTAGCTGTTGGTACCGATTGTTTACCGTTTCATTTATTCTTGTGTTGTTTATTTTGAAATATGTTGTTGTACTGTTAATTGTCAGTAGCGGCAGTAATTAGTATTGTATGTTATTGATAACATACTATTATCTATTTAATCTATTTCACTTGAATAATTGTAATTTATTAATAATCAGATAGACGCTATTAAGGAGAATATTATGGCTTTCTAACTTAGATAAGGGTAAGATATGAATAGAATGGAAAAGAAAATGATGGAAAGATATATAAAAATAAGAAGGAATTTTGTTAACTCTGTGTCATCGTTGTCTTAAAAGCAATGGTTTATAAAAAAATGTATTATAAGTATTACAGAATGCCAATCTGCCTAACAGTTTGTTATAAATAAGCTACTTATTTCCTGAAAATGAACTGCTCTTTCCCGTCAAGCGACTAAAGCCGCATTTCGAGAAAGTTCTACAAGTGTGGATTGTTTCTGATGTACGGTTTACACATGTTCACACACAACTTATTTTATATATTATTTTTATTTAAATATAATATTTTTAAGTTTATTTAATTCTATGATTCTAACTAAAGCGCGCGCGCTTCAGTTAGAATCATTAAATACGGGATTCTAACTAACGCGCGTGCGCCTAAATGATTCTAAATTCGCGCGGGTGTGGCGGTACTAGCGGCGACGGTGGGCACTAACTAAAATAATGTAATTTCACAACTTATATAGAACAAATTTCGCTTACACGGTCGGCAAACTGATATAGCTGTGGGGCTTAAAGCACAAAGTACACAGTCAACCGAGCGATCGAGTTTGAGACATCAGCCAGACCGAATTACTTTTTTACCCTTTAAATATTATTTATTTAATTCTACCGCTCACCTGTGGCGTCACAACATAGCAGAAGTTGAGAGAATTTTTTAGGGATGGAGTTGCGATTCTGAAAAAAAAAATTTTTTTTTACCCATATTGTTATTTTTAATTGTTAACAAATGTGCCTAAGAAAAATATAATCTTAATTAGAAATTTCGAGATACTGAGGGTGACCTTGCTCTACAGCCTCACCCACTTGACCTTTTAAGTTGAAAATTTAATGGCATCAATGCCTTATAAAAGTAATCTGACACAATAATCTCCCTTTTAGAGCTGTATCTTTGCTACACAAGCAGAATGCTAAAAGCTTTCCCCTTTTAGGAGAAAGCTCTGCTAAAAAGGGAAAGTAATAATATGTTCAGTTTTTGGTCAAGGTTTTATTTGATCTATCGGTTTACCCTTTATTTTAACAGATGTAAAACTGAGTTCGATTTTTTTCATTTCTGTGGCATGGTTACATAGTTTATGTTTTAATTAATATGTTAATAGATATATTTACTCAGTTCTGGTTACATAGTTTTTGTTTTAATTAGTATGTTATAAATATATTTACTCAGTTTTGTTTTTCTTTTTCTTTTTTTTTTTTGTATGTAATCTCAGTTTTTGTAATTTGATCTATAATTATTTCGTTTATTTAATTCCTGATTTTTATTGTTTTGTGTCATTTATGTAATTTTTTTAAAATACCTAACTAACATATTAATTATTTTTTCTATATTTACAACTTTATTTGTGTTCAAGTGCGTTATAATATGTTTTAAAATCACTACACAAAGGCGAGATTCTCGATTTCTCTCGAACATAATAAAATGCCTAAATTAATATTTGACTACCTTAAGTCCGAATTTACTGTTGTAAAACTCCAATTAAAAATTAAGTATTTACAGTTCTAGACCCTCACCTAGACTCGAACATTAACCGTAAGGATAACCGTCATGAGGAGATTATTTTCCGTTTGCGAATAGGGCACATTAGGCTCAGTCACGGACATCTGATTACTCCAACTGATGCACCCGTTTGTGCTCGCTGTGACTTCCAATTGACGGTACCCACATCCCAGTGGACTGTATCTGTTATGCGTTACTGCATCGGAAATTTAAATTTGGGCCTAACATCATAAATATTTTAGGTAACGATACGACTATGTTATCTAATACCATATAATTTCTTAAAGCCCTACATCTGGATTCAAAAATTTAATTATTCGTACAATATTTGCGTCTATTTATGCAATTTGGCGTATGTCGGATGTGTTTATGTAACACTTTAGTGTAATTTTTAGGTTAATCTTTTAACACATAAATATCGTGTTCAAACGCTAATGACGAAACTTCGATTTGCGCCCATTAAGAAAAAAAATACAACAAAAACAAATCGAAAATTACAACTAGTTCTTTACCTAACTTGCCCATAATTTTTTTTCAGGTTCAAATCTTAATAGAAGTAGATTTAAAGCCGGGTAAAACATGTCTTCGTGCACAGATCATTGCTATCTAATTCAATAAAATAGTTATCGCAAATTCAAGTAAAAAGTTAATATTTATACTGCAGACAATATTTTCTTTGTTATTTTTACAAATAAAAATGAGCATATGTAATCATAGATTGTACATACCATAAACAAGCCGTACATGCTGTATGATTGGGATAAATTTTATTGAGTCTTTAAAATCAGTTAAGTACTTTCTTATTACAATTATACACATACCCTTCTACGTTAAATTTATACCTACGGTGACTTTTATTATTTTTTTCTTTCTAGAGACAAATTGAGACAGAATGACAAGTAAAAAGAGGTATGGAGCAAAACAGTGAGAGAGAAATCAGAACAGTTTCGCTGTTAGTATATTTGTTAGTAGGTGAGAAGGGTAACCAGCGGGTAGGTGTATCACAGAAGAGAGTGTTGTGTTGCCAACAATTAACGTACAATGGGTCCCCAGACAATAGTGCGATGTATACTGTTTCTATATATGTAAGTATTTGTACGTGTATTAGTGTGAGTGCGCGCGCGTTCAGCGCTTTGTGAATCTACCAACGAGCATAAACGTTGCTGCTTGCGACATCTTCACAGGTTATTGCTTACACAGCCCAGTTAACACGCAGCAGGTACAAAACAGAAACATATCACACAGTTCTAAACCACCCAATTAACTAACAAAATATATATATATATATATATATATATATATATATATATAAAATAAAAGGGAGATTTATCTGAGCTTTTTTATATTTTCTATTACTTTGTCATTTTTTATGTTACAACTCCATAAATTAACTGTTTATTTTGAAGCATTAATTTTTAATTTACCATGTTTATTTAGTACCAAAAAAAAAAGTATAAATATAACTAGTAATTCTTTAGACACTGTATAATACTATTTGACTTTCAAACATTGAATATTTTATGATAACTTTAAATATCTTTGTACTAATATGTTCAGTCAGCCAAATCCACGTTAAAAAATCCTTACATATTTTCAAATATAATATAATATTCCTTAAAATCTTCTAATATTACTCTAATAATATAAGAATCTTCTAATATTCCTTAGAAAATTATAAAACATCCCTTAGAATCAATATACAACAGTAATACTCAACACCAACGTTTTTGGCCCAAAATATTGAAAATTTAGTTTTGTGCTCTTTGGCAAACCACGAGTCGATAAATCGTTTTGTTTTTCTATTATAATTTATTGCTGCTCCATACATAATCTTTTGGAAAATTTTCTTCTATTTGCTATTAATAACTTTTTATTATTATATTCATTGATAAGCTCTGTTCAATAAAAACTCTGTTAATGATTTTTTTATATTAATCTTTTTACTAGAAAAACTTAACGCAGTAACTACACAATAGCTCTAAAACTATTTTCTAGAAGCATAGATCCATTTATTAAAAAGATAAATAGTTTTAAATATTTTTCAAAAAGCTGTATTTTTAATCTATGTTTTTATCATTTTATAAAAGAAATAGATTAACGCCAAGTTTGAAATTCATCATTAAGAAAAATCTAACGGTTTATTTAACAATATCTACTACCTTGAAAAACCGTCCTTTTATATACTTATTGTTTTTAATGAATGGATTTTCTCGTTCTATTTTTTTTTCAGTTATTTTTTTTTTTAATGTACAAGTTTTAACTAAGATTACGTAAACGATTATATATTACTTAAACTGACAGTTTTTTTTAACTTAACACCATGATTAAATCCTCCATTTTTCACTTCACTGTTTTTTTTTTTGTTTTTTTGTTTTTTTCACGTAATAAACCACTTCATTGATTTAATGCAATAAAAAACATAGCAAGAACAGGTGAAGAAAATAAAATTCTTCTAATACTTGACGTTTTATAATTTTAAGATAAAAAATCGGATTTTATGTTACAATATTTTCATTTTGTTTGGAAAATGTTTGAAAAGACGTAACTCTTTCCTATCCTTAAAGTGTTTTTTATTTTAATTATATTTTAAAATTTAAAAGAATATTACTTATAAGAAACTACTAATATCAAAGTTTTTTTTTTCTAATTGATTTCAGTTGACAATTTTCTCAACATGTCCTGTAGTACAAAAAGTTTGAAATTTATTTCATAAAAAAATGTCGTACTTTTATACTAATAGTAATAATGATAATAGTATCAATAATAAAACTACAATTCCAGTAGTAATAAGTTTAAAACAAAGAAATTCTAGAAAACTAGTAAAGTTAATCACAAACGAAAAGAAAAAAAAAGCCGTTAAATTGTTTTTGTTCTTAGTTACAGGTCGAACGGTAGGGGATGAGACAGGGCAAAGGGAATAGAGAAGAAAATGAGAGAGGTTAGGTAAGACTATATAGTATAGAGCATTTGCTCTCTCTCACGCAATACGTACGACGTGGCATTTCTCCAATTTTATTTTTTCCTTTTCTTTCTCTATTCCTATCTTAATTTGCTTTTTTTCTTACTTTCTTTTTATCTTTATTAAATCACCAATTCACATTAATCATTCTGATGAGAATTTATTTATTTAACTTGTCTGCATTAACTAAAATAAACAGTTTAATAAAAATAACAGTGTTGTAATGATATAATAAAAATAATAAATAAAATTATTTATGGCTCGAATAACTCCCATCAACTCTAACTACATAAAAGAAAAAACGAAACGGCAACGTTTTATCCCATGAGAATAGATAACAAATGCTGTGGAACAGAAAATGCCATCTTATACTTAAAAAAAACATTGTTTTCTGAACATTGTTACTTATAAATATGGCAGTATTTTTTAACTTATTCAGTTTACTGCTTTATATTTTTTAAATTTTATTTTCTAAACTTCTGTCTCATCTTTATGATAAAATGCATTTTTGTACACGTGTTTTTTGTTATTACCGACACCGACGATCAGTTAAAACTCAGAAGCGTTCGGCCAATTTGAACTATTCTTTACTACTGTAACCTGAGGAAGATTGTAGACGTAAATTTACTCAGATAATTTCATTACTGGGTGAGGAGTAAGAGTTAAACTAAGAGCTTGTCGTATTTTACATCGTTATTTTTTATGTACTAACAATCTGCTTAGCTGACTAAATCGTATTCTGTTAGAGATAGCTAATTTTTTTTACTTGGTTTCCGTAAAATAAAAATTCAGAAAATAGATTGAATTTTATTTTTGAAAATTTCATTTCTCAAAATCAGGTAATAAATTCTCTTGGCAACACAGATTTAATAGAAAATTGTTCACTTTTTTAGTAGGGAAAGGAGTGTTTTATATAGAAAGCTTTAATAAACACTGTATATACATAATTTACATTTTTATTTACAAAATCGTAGAATTCGTTTAATTTTCGTGTTAACTTTATATGTCATACAAAAAAAAAGACAAAAACCGTTATTTCAATGTGTGCCCTTTATCGTTAATATAATTTATCACTTTTTCACTTCTATTGCTAATTTTTTTTATTTGTACGAGATTACGGGGTAACGGCAAAATATGTTTTAATGAGAAACTTGACAATAAACTTATTTAAATTCTTAACTAAAAATAAATTTTGGGAATTAACTCACTCAGGATGAATTTTATATCAATAAATATCACAAAGTATTGCAACAAAAAATGTATATAGTACCTCATTAATTGATAATATTTATAAAAATACAAAGGTTAAAAATCTAGTAATACAACACTGAAACCTATAAATAATAAACATGGCAATGACAATATCTATATAAAATACTCTTATACCGATAGTGTTATTGAAAGTTTGATATTAATATTAATAATGATGAAAAATATAAACCAACATATAAGCCAAACAACCATAAAATAAGACATTTAAAATTCCGTAATGATTGTTATGATTCAAATAATTTATGTGGTATCTATAAAGGAACATGTAATGTTTGTTATAAAATTTTTATTGGGAAAACTAATAGATCGTTTAAGGCAAGGTATGCAGAACATTTTAGACATTATAACAAAACAATAAGTTACGATATTCTAATGTTGCCGACCATTTAACAGTAACATTCCATTACAGGTTTAGAAACAAATTTAAAAATAATTGAAATTATAAAAGAATATTTTATCATCCCAAAATGCTGACTACATTTTACATATTTGAATAAAAATAAAAAATCACTATGTAAATTTTTATTCAAATCTATTTTGTCTATAAAAGTGTTTTATTTTTTAATTTGAAACATTTTAATGACAAACTAAACCAAATTCTCTGTACACATTAAAAAATATTTTCTTTTTTTTAAATATCTTGTTTTTTTAAAATGAAATCAAGTAAAGTATTACAATTACTTACTAAAAAATGTACGTACCGTTTACATGATATAAAATGTTAATTAAAAAGTAAAATATTTTCAATACAAATAGTGTTACACACCAGTATATATTAAATTTCCATAGTTACATATTTTTTTAATCAAGATCTTCAATTTTCGGCATGGGGGCCCTCCACCCCATGTCGCTTAATCCCACTCCTCCGCTATCATTATGGTTTTACTATTTCTCTTATACTTATCTTTTATTTGTTTTCGTTTAGTACTTTTTTAATTTTTTTTACATTGCTGCCTTACTATTATTTATGAAATATTTTACTCTAAAGTTGTTCCTTAGTTCACTTTTTTTAAAGTCCTTTGGTTTTTTAAATATTCATTTTGTACTTGTAAGTCCATTTTCTAGTTTCTCTTGATATTACAAACTTGCTTTGAACGGTTAAGTGCTTTCTTTTTCTTAAATGGTGTCAATTAACTGCTTTCAAACCTTTTACGATTAGTTTCGTTTCTTATTTCTTAGACTTTGATATTTTAATTATCTACGTAGGTCTATTCGTTATTTATGACTTTTGTTATTTTTATTTAATTAGAAGAAACATTATTTATTTACAACTTGTAAATACAAATAAAAATAAGAAGTATGATCATTTTTGTGATGGGGGTCCTCCACCCCCCTACACTTAATTCCACCCCTCCATTATCGTTATGATTATTCTACCATTTCTGTTTTTACTTTTCCTTTACTTATGTTAGTTTTCGTTTTTTTTTTTTTTTAATAAAAACCTTTTTCCGTATGTTATAGGAGTGTCAACTCGTTTAAGTTTTCTTTTTGTCCTTTTCTTCTTTGGCTTTTAGTTTCTTTTTTAAGCTTATTTAAATTGCTGCTTTTCTTTTATATATGAAATACTTTAAGGTTGTTTCTTAATTATTATTGTACAAAGTTTCTTTTGGATTTTTTAATGTTTATTTAAGTCCGATTTATTGTTTCCCTTAGTTTTAAAACCTTGTTTTGAACGGTTAAGAAGTGTTTTCTTTTTCAAGTGTTGTTAATTAGCTGATTCCTTTTTCGTTAGTTTAGTTTCTTGTTTTCTGTAAACTCGAGTTAGATATTTAAATTTTTTACGTAGGTCTTTTCCTTTTATATTGCTCTGGTTTTATTTATTTAATTACAAAAGCTTTTTTCTTTTTTTTCGATTAGTTTTGTTTCTTGTTTCCTGTAAACTAGACTTAGATATTTAAATTATCTACGTAGGTCTTTTCCTTTTATGTGGCTTTTGCTTTTTTTAATTAAAAAAGCTTTTTCTTCTTCTTCAGTTAGTTTTGTTTTCTATAAACTAGACTTAGATATTTAAATTGTCTACGTAGGTCTTTTCCTTTTATGTGGCTTTGGTTTTCTTTATTTAATCACAAAAGCTCTTTTCTTCTTTTTATGAAACCTACTTGCTTGTAGGCTTTGTTGGGCTAAACTTTTATAAGTTTTTAGTTCTTAAGCGAAGTTTAATTGCACCTATCAAATATTCAAATACAAGTGAATTTATGACGTTTTTTATGACGTTCGTTACTATGTTATACTGAACATTGTTAAAGAAAATTTGTAATTTTGTTGCTTTGTTAAATTTTTTACTTAGTTCTTAGGTAATAAAAAAATGCTAATATTATGCAATATGTGAGCGCATGAATAATCCCTACTGAGGTGAAGCACTGCATATAATCCAGTGTTTTAAAATAGAATAGGACACATTTACATGTAGCGTTACACTATATATCCCAGTCTCTTTTTACAACTGTAATGCATATAAAGATAACAAGGCGCAAGAACACCAGTTAAGAGTAGCTTCTTTGAGCAGTGATGTTAACTATTCAGCCAATCTATGTAGTGAACATAGTGGAAAGTTCATTGTCAGACAATATTAGTTTTTTTTTTTTTTTTAATACGTTTGACTCAGTGAAGATGGCAATAGGAGACATTTCAGTTCTCACGTTTTTTAGTAAATCTGGCATGGGATTTTTGTTATTCTTGATGATGGCTCTGCCAGTTTTAAAAGTAACCTGTGACTCATGTCAGGTCATCTACAACTGTTACGGCCTTATGGAACCTAATCATTCATAACAATGCATAATCATATTTGCTGTACAATATTACTTCAAATAGTATATATATATATATATATATATATATATATATATATATATATATATATATATATATATATATATATATATATATATATATATATATATATACACACATTAGCTATTAGAGAAAAAAACAATAGTAAGAACATTCATATTAGAAATGTTTTCAAAAGTAATGGTGGAATATTGTATTGTCACCCGACCTTAGTAACTGTGCAACATTTCATCAATCGGCAATGTCAGGAAGTATGTTAAATTAAGAATGCAAGATTTGGGAACAAACATTAAAAAAAATTGAAAAAGTATTGAGTTAAAATAAAGCAAGTAAAAAAGATACTAACAGAACAAAAACTACTTTTGTTCCCCTTTTGGCGTTTTTTTTTTTTTTTTTTTTTTTAATTTACACGCTCAGGATGGATTTTAACAAAACATTTTAACAGATAAGAATAAAATTTCAGAACTATACGAAGAAGTTTTCTTACATATGTCAAACAGGGTTGGCGGTTTCATTTTACTTTATTTTAAAAAATTAAATTAAAATCAAAACAAATAGTCTAGCGGAAAAAGATGTTTTCTTAAGTTACCTTTCAAGGACTATATTTTAGTAAAAATCTTAAGGGATGGAAAATAAAGAAAATATTTTAATCTGTTTTCGCACGAAAAGGTTTTGGAATTTTGGCTGAGGGTTCCTTTTCAGGTAGTAACTAAAATCCGAAAAAAATGTTACGTAACTCAACTTGCTAATCGTATAGTTAACTACTAGGCAGTCCAACAATTAAAGGTGCCCATTTACCGCTGGTTTTGGTAACAAATTCCTGTACCAGTGCTAAAAAACCACCACAACAAAGTCAATGCTATTTTCATAGTATGAAGCCAATTCCAAATGGCTTCATATATGTTACAAAATTATTACTTTGTAATGTTGCATTATTATTTGATAAAAATAAATAAACGAATAATAATAAAAATTTCAATAGAGAACAAAGATTTTGACCACTACAAATTAATTCTCCAATAAATACTTAATTTAGAGATAATTAAGTACTACTGTACATGTACGTAGAAATAAGAAATCAAAATGAGAAGGTAATAGCTTGCATTGTTCTAAAATAAAGTCGATTTTATTACCATAAATTTGTAATACATTTTCTAAATTTTTAAATTTTTTTCAATATTAATTATATTAAGTAATTTAGACCTTTTTTTATAGCTTCCCGAACCACCGTAAAAAGTATTACTTCAGAGGATGATATGTATGAATGAAAATGAAATATAGTCTCAAGTCGACCATTCCTTGAAATGTGGGGTTAATTGAAACCCAACCGCCAAGAAGTAATTTACACCTGAAAATACTTAACTAAATCTTAAAATTAAATACAGTGATAATTAAATAAAATAAATTTAAGTTGACTTAGCCATTTAATTTGTATAATTGTTGCAAATACAATTATTGTATATTATTAATATTACTGTTATTTATTATTGTGAAGGCTGTTATTATTAGCGTTTGGGCTAATAATTCCCACATTAGTTGTTTACTGTAGTTTGTTACCGACTGTAATTCTGTAGGTAATACGAAATAAAAAAGTTACTATAGGGCGTTTTACCAAGTTTTATTGCTGCCATGTTTTTCCTTTTTTTTCTTCTTCAAATTAGATTATAGCTTAACTGATAACTGAAACGTTTCGCGCTTATTAAAGTTTACATTAAAACCACTTATTACATTTCCACATTCTTATCTAAAAAAAAAAATGTTCAATTTAATGTACAAAACCAAGATGGCGAGCAAATATTTCAAACACATCATAATTTAGTAATTTTTTAACCACGAGTATGTAGATCCGCACTTGTTTTTACCTCCTAATATCCTTCAGTTTTGAAATATGAAACCGTTTCCGTACTTTAATATCACTCTATACTTACAAGTATATTTCTATAAGCCCTTATGTACTGATACAATGACAAAATTTAAACAGAAAAATATTTTAACTACTTAATCTTATTAAAAAATAACAGAATGTTAATTATTAATACTAATACATCGGATTAAAACATTTCCTGGAACATCTTTACAAAATGGAAATGCAACCACAAAAGGGAAAGCCAATATAAACGTTTCAAGTTTGTGGAAAGGGGGAAAATTATCAGACAGAGAGGGCAATGAAGTGCGAAATTTCATTGCCACAAACTAGTTTTTTTTTAATGAAGTGCAATTTATTTTTTTTATTTATTTATTAGTGTAGAGTAAACTATTTTAACTTACTTTGGGAACGTTTGCTAGCAACTTTTATTTTAGTAAAACTATTCCAACCAAATACCTTTCTTTTACTAATGAAAACTTGGTTAGGAATGATACTAGCCACATCATCTCGTTATTTATGATATCTGGCTTGCGGTGTTACATCTATTACCCTTATGACTATCAAATGGTGAGAATTTTCTCTATTTTAACTTTTAATTGATTTTTCAGGAAATATTCTAAAAACAATATTTGGATTACAGAAGTAAAAAAGAAACATTTTAACATATGTTTAATGATTAAATGAAATTATTATATGTATTGTGAGATAAAAAATATAAATTGAATTTAATTTTTTCAAACAACAGATAAAAAAACATAATGATCTTGGTTTTAATTACTGAAACACTTATTACAGAAAATCCGTGATTTATGTAAATTTGTAACACAGATATTACGAAGAAACAACAGGTGATTACTATTATATGAAATTATTAAAACTGAGTAAAATATTGTGGAATAGAAAACATAAAAACGTTTTAGTTTAATAGAATTTTGAGAATTTAAGAAATCGACACATCTAAGTATTAAGTTTAGATACGAAATGACCGAAAATTACAAGCACTTCATCAAAATTATAGGAAAATCTTTATTAGTATCTTTGTCTGTTAGTTTTTTATTACTTTGTTCGTTCTTTTCCGTTCGTTTTTTGTTTGTTCCTTTCTGTAGCTTCACTGATCCAACCAATCGCAACCAACTTTTGAGTAGTAACAGATCTTTGGGCTGGAAGTAACATAGGCTCTCTTAAATTTCTTACCAAGAAGGCGCTACACTAGAGGAAAAAATCTAAAAAAATGGCTATTTTTTTATTTTAATGATGCTATTCCGTAAAATGATAAAAACGAAACATATTTTGCCTCATGTGATTTTTTTTGAAAAATTCATCGTTCTCAAGATATAAGCGAAAAATATGCTCAGCAAATGCTCGTATCATAAATGCATTGCGGCTAGCGCTCGCTTGCACGTTGTACGTTGCCGGATGCGTTGCATTGCATTGCCGTTAATGATTGAGTATGACAGGTCAGAACCTGTGCGCGATATCTCCACCTATTACCATTATACGACAAGTTAGAATCTGTGCGATATCCCTACCTCTCATCAAATATTGAATTTAATTAAAATAATAATCTTAATGGATCAATACACATATGCGTGACACGCACATAAATTATCATTCATTACCATTCAAATTTATATTTAAATAGTACGTTTCTAACAAACAAAAAAAATGACACTAGTGTCGCATCTATTTGATTACTACATTGAATGGTAAATTTATGAAAACAACAATAAAACGCTAAATAAAATAATTATTAGAAAACAAAAACCCTACTTAAATTGAAAATACCTAGAATTAACTACCTAGAATTATTATGAAAAAAAAACACGTTAAATAAGTTTTTTTTCTTTTCTTAGAGGCATTTTTTCAAGATACAGTAAGTTAGTCTGCGACATGTAATTTAACATTACTTCTACGTATTATGTTGCAGTCGGATGCTTTGGTAGGCTATATGAGATGGTGACTTTAATGGCCAAAAATTCGTTAAAACTAACTTGCACTCGCATACAATATAAAATATTGAAGTATAGATTCAGACTAACTTGCTGCATATTAAAATAATTCTTGTAAGAAAAGAAAGAAAAACTTGTTTAACGATTTTTTATTAATTTTTAATAATTATTCTAGGTAGATGTGTACAATTAGTAGTTGGGTTTTTTTGTTTTTTGTTTCACTAAAAAACAAAAATAACAAAAATATTTATTTTGTTAGATTTATTAGTCTCCTGTTTCTAATGCCGATAAAACTGCTACCAGGTACGTCTTAACAGAATTTTTCAAGTAAACATATATATATTCGTAAATAGAAGAACACTCTTTGATGCAAAATCAGGCTTGATTTTGAAAAAAATACCATTTTTTAAGAAATTTTTATTAACGTATTTAAATATCAGACATTTTCTTACATGCCTATTTAGGTAAACTATACCACCCATTAGATTTCAGTTACTGAAAAACTGAGATTTTTTCAAAACTTTACCTAAAAGGCCAACGGAAAATGTGTTTTAGGCATATAGGTAGATCAGAATAATTACAAAAGAAAATTCAACACAAGTGCGTATCTTACTTACAAATAGCAAAGAGTTTTTCGTAAAATCTCAAAAGTAATTTTGTTTAAATTAGGTGAATTTTCTTCGTGCATCTTATTTTTATAGTTCTTTAAAGATGGATATCAGTGCATTTAAATCCAGTCAGGGCAGAATTTACGTTTTTATGATCGGGAATAAGTCATAGATGATTGAGTAAAGAACACAGTATTTAATTATTGCTATTTTATTAATTTATTTTTTAATTTAAAGAATAAAGTCAAATCAATCGATAAATAATAAATAAAAAACAACTTCCTCTAAGAAGTACACTTTATATATAGGTCTATAGTCGTTTCACTGTTATTCGCTGCCTTTGTAGCGACTTCGTCCCACGCATGCCCCGCGTCGCATATGTACGAACAAGTTTCTTAATGTCCACTATAAAAACAATGCCGTAATTTTCTCCAGCAGTTAAGCGAATCGGTCAAGGTTATCTTAAAGACAGATCGATATAGTCGTTACTGGTGTTTTATATACTCTGTGATAATCTGATTTGAAAATATTGTTATTGTGTTATAATTTAATAAAATTAAAGTGCTGGTGTTGATAGACGTATCTAAAAAAATTGATGTGGATACCACATGACTTCTTGTACGCCTACTGAATTACATATACACATTTTCAAAATGAAAAGTACATAAAATTTTATTTCATTAATAACTTCTGATGTTTTTTCATATTTTTATTATTATTATTGAATTACTATTTATCGTAATTTTATTTACTATCAGAGATTAATAATTATTAATAAATCCATATATTTAGATTAAAAAAATAAGTTTAAAAAAAAAAGAAAAAAAAGTCTCATTCGAACCGATGTGCCTTCCCCTTCTAAGATCCAAATATTTCATTAACTAAAATTTCATTTGGCTACAACTCTGGAATCAATGAAAATAAATACCACTTGTGGTATATCGTTGAAAAGTTTACAGTGAGAGCTTATTACCGCAGTAAAGAAAAAGTCGAAAAACCAAATTTTATTGATTTTGGGCATTTCTGGTTCAGTCGGTTGCAATCAAAGGTGGAGGTGCACAACTAGATGTTACAACAGTCTTAAATCCAAAATTTCAACATCCTACTGCTAATCGTTTTTGAGTTATAAGAGATACATACGTACGTACAGATGTCACTGCGAAACTAGTCAAAATGGATTCAGAGATGGTCAAAATGTATATTTGCATTGTAATCTGAAAACCGAAATATTTAGTGATCACAAAACTTTCTTTACTTCGTACAAGGAAGTAAAAAGGACTTTTTTCTTATACACATACTTTGATTAATTTGGTTTAGTTAGTTTAATTGCCACTAAATATAAATTAATATGGAAAAAAGGCTTAATAGAGAAACGATAGGAAAAAACTCTGTACCATCGAGCTCTATTTCAGAATCAGAATATCCGGTGAGTAAAGATTTTTTTTTCAACTAAAATATGAAAAGTTGTATGAAAATATGATCCTGAGTACATTAATATTGGAATCACTCTCACGGATGTAAAAAATTACCCACAACCTCAGTGTGAAAGCCAGTTTGAATATTTTTCAAACCAAACCGTGAAACAACTCATTATTGAAACGACATCTTGGTACTAAACATACGACGTTATAAAACAAACCTAAAGATTATTTTGTTCGAAAATTGTCGAAAACGAAATGCACAAAGAAAATTATTTCGTCTGTTATAGGCACTACTGAAATAGCAGTTGAGGCATCTTTCTTAGTAAGCTTAAGAATAGAAAACCGTGGAAAAGCTCATTCAATCGGTGAAGAGCTGTTATTATTACCAAATGCGAAATATTTGGTGATTTGTGTGTTGTGTGAATCGTCAGCTAAACAGCTAGATACGATATCAATATCAAATGATACCATAGACCGCAGAATTGAAAGCATGGCATTAAATGTTAAAGAGAATTCAATAGGTAAAGTCAAAAATAGTAATTTTGTTTCGTCATACAACTCGATGAGAGAACAGATGTAAGAAACTATGCACAGCTTATTTATATTTTACGAGCGATTTATATTTCAAATTACAATTAAAGACGATTATTTATTTTGTTATAGGTCATCAATACGAAATGCTGATAAAGTATTCGAAAAGCTATATGGATAACTTCTATGCAGATAATGGACTGAACTGAAAGCAGTGCGTTGGCTTCTGTTCTGATGATGCTCGAGCTACGACAGGAAAATATGGGAAGTGTTGCCATCAAAGTAAAATCGGTTACAGAAACATGAACCTTCACTCAATTCAGCGTTCACAGAGAAGCTTTAAGAGTAAAACGGATGCCTGAACAATTTAAACATGTTTTCCAGGAGCCTGTCAATGTGTTCAATTTTTTCAATTTCGATTTTTAAAGTCTTGTTTATTTTCCAAACTGTGTTTAGAAAAGGGTAGTAACACAATCAGTTACTGCTACGCTCACAGATGAGTTTGATTCCTAAAGGAGAAATACTAAGCTGGTTATTTGACATTCAAAGGTATAGGTGTTGTTCCTTATGAATACTGATTTTGAACTGCGCGATTGATTGACAGACAAGCTATGGATAACACTGCCCTAATTATCAGATATTTTCAATCACTTCAATGACTTAGAATTAAGTTTGCAAGGTAAAACAAATCGATTTTCAGTCGACAACAAAATAACGGTTTTATCAAATGACGAATAACAGTGTTTCGAGCGAGAACCTGCAGTCTTTTCCAAATTTTGAAAATTCTGCGACAGTCCATAAAATTGAAATAAAAGATAATTTCATTAATAATACAAAACGCTATTGTCTATTGATCGTGGGAACTGTCAAAGAATAGTTTAAAGAACAATATGCTGAATTCCTATGGATACGAACCCCCTTCATACTGGATATCATTCCTGGAATCCTACCTAACACCCAACAAAATTTTTGATAAAACTATCTTGCGATGAAGGTTTGAAAATGGAGTTAATAAATTAGAGTTATGTGAGCTTTTGCTAAAGGTTAAAAATCTGATGTGGACACCACTTGACTTACTTGTACGCCTATTAAATTACATATACACATTTTCAAAAATACATAAATTTTATTTCCCTAATAACTTCTGATTTTTTTATTTATTATTATTTTTAATGTTATTACTGAATTATTATTTATGGTAATTTTTTTTTACAATTTGAGGTTAAAAATTATTAATAAATCAATATATTTAAATTAAAAAAAGGAGATAAAGTCGGATTTGAACCGATGTGCATTCCCCTTGTAAGATCCAAATATTTAATTAATTAAAATTTCATTTGGTTATAACTCTGGAACCAATGAAAATATAAGTACCACTTATGATAAATTGTTGAAAATCTCTCAATGAGGGCTTATTAATGCAGTTAAGAAAAAGTCCAAAATCAAAATTTTTTTGGTAGTCACGTCACGCCGAAACTAATCAAAATGGATTCAGGGATAGTCAAAATGGATATTTCCGTTGAAACCTGAAAACCGAAATTTTTCGCGATTACAATACTTCGTAAAAGGAAGTAAAAATGAATATCCCACATAAATGATGTTATTTTTAATTCCATTTTCTACCACATACTTCTGTGAATCTGGATTTTCTGCTATGGTGACAGTAAAAAACAAGTTTCGTAACAAACTGAATCTTGACTAAAACTTTCGCTTAATATTAAGTTCAATTGAACCAGACATCTCTTCACTTGTTGCAAGTATGCAACGCCACCCTTCTCATTGAATTTTTAGTCTTTAAAAGAATATTGTTATCAGTAACGTAATTAAATATACAAGTAACATTCCTTTGTAAAGTAAATAAATGTTTTTTCTAGGAAACGTTTAAAAATTTATAATAAATTTAAAAAAATTAGCATACACGATTTGTCTAATAAAATTAATAGATACTTTCAATAAAGATTATAATAATATTTTACTGTTTTACCATTCTGAGATATAAGTATCGCTATCCTAATGAAATATTACACATTTAATAATTCAGTGGTACACTACTGATCTATAATTAATATTTATTATAATTAATATAAAATATTTTTGAGATCCGCTGTGTTATATAAAGGACTTATAATAGAAAGAATTGCAATAATATACTCTCTTCGATTCGCAACCAAGTCATTTCCTGGTAGTGTAAACCGTTTCACCGCGTAACTGATGAATATAGGGAACACATTTGTGTGTATGTGTCTGTGTTGGTGGATTGGGTGAACGTTTGTATATTTTCACGTTGGTGGGTAGATTTTCCCTTGAGAATGAGAGAGAAGTAAAGAACAGAGAGAGAGAGGATGGTGCTGCGTAGGCTTTGATGGACGTTAGCTCTGCGGAAATTCCGGACCGGAAGAGGAAATAGTCGCGGCAGAGTAATTGTGCCTCGGCATGCACAACCCCGTTCTACTCTATTCCTATACCACAATCCCTTTACCATCTAAACATCCCTTCTAGTTTACCAAAACTAAACCTTTTTTTTGTTTCAGTACGTTTTTGTTTTATTTCGTGTTTTGCCTGCATTATTATCGGTGAGCTTAAATAATTTACGAGGTACCTTGTTGAAATATATTTAATAATTTATTATTTTACCAATTCAACACAATACACAGCTGGTTCGGATTATCCTAATTGTAAGAGGTAAACAGTTTAAAAAATCAAAGAATGGCTGAATCGAAACCAGGAGTTCCACGATTATTTTAAAATTAATTCAAAAATACGCATGACTCACAAAAACAAAAAACAATAATAATAATAAAGACCAAACTTACAAGAACGTAAAATAATAATTCTCTTTAATTCCTGTAATAATAATAATTATGATTTCAAGAAAGTCTAACTTTCATCTACTTTCTTTCCAATTTATTTCTATATCAGAGTGAAGAGAATAAACGCGCACAGAAAACTGGTGCTATGACATAAACCATACTACAAAACACCATGTATTGAAGTCTGTTGAAAAAAAAATACAAAATAATTGTACATAAAATTTGATTTTTTCTAAAATTTAAAAAAAATAATTGCTTATGGTATATTTATTTTTACTGATTATGTCTGTTAATGTCTTTGTGTGGTTTTTGGGTCCTTATAACATCAAAACGGTTCCACTGATTCTGATTAAACAAATATTAAATGATTTTGTTTTTATTGTATCAGCAATATTAGGTTCATAAATACCTTAAGAAAAATTAAATATGAATACAATGGTATAAACCATTTTGACGAAATCGAGAATTTGATAAGTTTGGAATTAAAATAAAGACTTTAAAAATAAAATTAAGTGTTTTAAAATAAAGATTTAAAATTATAATTAAATTAAATTATAATTCTTGATGTAAAGAGTAACATTTGTATGTCATCAATTAAAAATATTAAAACTGCAACTAAAAGCATTTTTTTTAAGAAAATGACAGTGATTTAACAACCTATATTATGAATCCCTTAAAAGCTCACAGTAAACTGAGTGGCAAGCTTGAAATGTTAGTAGAGAAGGGCAGTTTGAACGAAATATCTCAAACTATGGTAGACATCGCAATTGAAATTCAGTAAAAAACTATCAATACCCAGCTAGTTATTTGCAGAGTGCTCGGGTAACCGGCACTTTTATATAAAGTACCTTGTTCCTTCATTGACGAAATCTAACGACAAATACCTGCTTTCCAGACTATATAAATGTAAAGATATATTATTTTCAGTTGTCATATTTGTGAAAAAAGAGATAATCCTCGAGATTGAGAAGTACTTATCAATACTACCCATACATACGAGTAGTATAACTAACGGAAAACAACATACGTTATCAGATTACACGTGATGATTGATTTGCGACAGTTTTAAAAATATTAGTTAATTACTGTTGAACTTTAATAAATTAGTAGGCGAAAATAATTTTAATGCTTATTCAACCTTGTTCTTCTATAATCATATTATCAATATTCTATTGATATTATCAATAGCGTGTTCAGCTACCTATGAAATGAATAGCAAAGGATAATTAATTACCAAACTAGACCTTACAAGAGAACTAAGAAAAAATAGCTGAGGAACTAAGAGTACTTACATACCTTTTCTGTGAGTAAATACAGAATTTCTAGCAATCTTATGCTATGCAAACGTATTACTCGTTTACTGTATGTCATTCATTACTATTTGCTCATGTAATTAGATTATTGGTTTTTGGGGAAGAAAATCTCCCCCCACCTATTGAATTTTCTTCAATTTTTTAGATAATTCGTAATATGCTTTTTCAAGTGAATTACATGAAGTTTGAATCCCGAGAAATTCCGACACCGGTAACCGGTTTTAGCTTTATCTAGAGTAGCATTATTGTATCTTTTAGTGTACAACTATCGGCCACGTAAGTTGGACAAAAAACAACTGGCATTCAGCACACATTTTGTACGATACTAGGCCGACTGTAAATACTGTCAGTTTAATATAGATGATATTTATAACTAAAAATACATACGATGTTATTTAATTAAAACTACTTTAGTATCCCAATTAATATTATTATTTTAAAGTACTTTAAATAATTATTTTTTCTACTCACTTTATTGATGTAGCTCGCAAATACCGAAATCGCTGTCGTCGGTAGATTCTAAAGAGTTCGTGTCCGATTCTGAATTCACATTTATTACAAAATTGTCGATGTGAAAATGTTCATCTTCAATTTATATTTTTTAAAGTTGTCGTCAGACATTGCTCCACTCAGCTTCAGACATTTTATGAAATTCCTCTTCAGTTACTCCTAACTTAAGAACGTCCGACATGTTAAAAGTTGTATTTCTTTTAGCTAATTTTCCTTTCACTTTACTCCAAATCATTTCTGTAGGATTTAAGTCGGGGTGATAAGATGGCAACCATAGAAATGTGAAACCATAATTTTCGAAAATGTCATCCATTAGAAATTTCTTTTGATTTTCTTTGTGTATCATATAATTCAGTCTTCGTCATAGCAGGAAAACTGTTAATTCGTTGTTCGGCTAAGCATCTTATCACATCACTTTTTAAAAAGTTAGAATTTGGCTGCTTTTGTAGCAGAACGTTGTGATACGATGTGATTGTGATTCTAATACAATGACCGACCGAGGTGACAAGTTGGTAATACACTTCTCCCGTAACCGTTTCGTGTACTTTTTGGAATCCATCGATTTATGATTATCTCCTTTCTTATTTGACTCATACGTAAGTAAAGCATTATTAATGAATCCTTTTCTACAGCCGGCATAAACAATTATTACACATTGAATTATATTTATTACACCAGATCCAAGGGCTTTTAGCCCTTGGATCTGGTGTTTTCAGTCCCTCATGAAGGTTTGTTGTGTCTACCCACGATTTTGGTGTCGCATGACTACTGTAGGTTTCATCTGTGTATCATAGGTGATGTGATATCTGAATGTAGGTTTCATCTGTGTGTACAGTCGGTTTCACTTCTTCGCGAACACGGAAATTTTTCGTAGAAATTTCATTCTTTGCATTCTAATGTCATGCCGTTCTATCAGTATTTTCCGACTGTCTTCTGTTTTTTCCCATCTAAATCCCATTTTACGTAATATTCTCCTTCAAGATCTTTCGCTCCCTTTGAAATTAATTTAACTTTCTCGGGCTTTTTGCATAATTCTTTTCACAGTAGGAACGCATTTTTCGGTTACATAAAATATTTATTAAACACCTTAAAGCATCCGTGCCAGACGAATCTAAATTGCACACAGTACTGGGGCGATTTACATGTTTTCTCGGCGAAACAAACAGGGATGGCTTCTCAGTTTGATTTGATTTCCATTCTGCTATAATTCTTTGGACCGTTCGTTTTGATACTTCTGTCGCTTGAACAACCGTATTCAGCACTCCAGTTGTCCTTAATATTCCGGTTCCGGCACTGTTTTGTAAAAAGAAGTTGTAAACATTGAATACAATTTCACTCGCCTGACTATGAACTACAGTACCTTTTCCTCCTAATTTGGGCATTTTAAAAGAAAAAAACTGTATTGAAATATTAACATTTTAAATGACTGAATTTATAACAAAGCCTTAAATGAAAACACAACAAATAATAAAAATAAATCACTAACAGCTATTCACTTTTTTTACTCAAGTAAAATATAACCGCAGTAAATGTTTCTATAATAACCACTTCTAAAACATAATTTCAAGCGATATGTAACATGATTCTTCACAGCGCAATGACTAGAGTAGAATAAAAATAAGTAAATTAAATTCTTAGAATTGCGTATTGTGTTTAGAACAATTCATAAATAATAAATTAGTCATGTATGATTCTACTATTGTTAGTTGGTATACAATAGGAAGTAGATCTAAAGCACACAGCATCAATAAATAATTTAGAATAAAATTCAACAATTACAAACGTTACAGCAACTTTATGAAACCTGTTTTTTTTTTTATGTATTACCATACCACAAAAGACATATAGAAAATGACAATGTTTTTAGTTTGCTTGTAACGGAGGCCAAAGCATCCAAAATGCTAGTACATAGGTTTTCAGTCCCTGCGCCAACATATGTGCCGGCGAGTCTAATATCTTAACTTTAAATCCCTAAATAAAGATAACCAATTTAAAAATTATTTCCCCCCTTATTCGTATTATTTTTATTATTTTATTTTGTATATTTTTTTATGTTTTGTAATTTATTACATTTCTCGTTTTATATCATATTAAAACGATATATATATATATATCGTTTTAAGTATTATACAATTATTTTTTAAAAATTTACTTATTTTCGGCGAATATGTTGTGAACTATAAAATTAATTATCGACCTATACTTAATTATATTTGAACCTAGGTTCAAGCCTAATGTTAACAACGATAATTCCAAACTAACGAGTCGCTCAAATGTACTTGAAATATACATAAATAACATATACAAGTGCCACCTACTGTACTTTTGATAACACAATATAATTTTCCAGTCCTAAAATAAAGAAAAAAATTTAATTAAGATAAAAAACTTATTTAATCTGTAAAAAAAAACAGAGCGGACTAGAATCTAAATAGAATTTAGATTTTTGAATAAAATTATTATTTTTTTTTTTTTTTTAATTTTAAGACATCAGAAAATTTTAATATTCACGTAATAAAAAATGTTACCTTTTATTAAAAAAAATCAATAAATTTAGGTAGACTATATTAAAAATACTGGTAACGTGTGTTTTTCCGATATAAATTTAATTCATTAAATCGACTCAAGTTTTATGTATAAGGTTTCTTTTTTATATTTCAATATAAAAATATATTGACAAAATAAAAATGAAAATACAACCGATGGATGATGAAGCGGGCAGAAAAGAAAAGTAAAGAAATATATGATCACTTGCTTATTTGATAGCAATTCTAAATGGAACTTGTCATATAATGTTCCTTCAGAAAATGAAAGCAATAACAACAATGGGGAAATGTCAATTTTTAGTGCCTTATTTCCTTCTCTTACTGTTTTGACTCGTTGGCGTTAAAACCTAGTTTTTAGTGCCTTTGGGCTTACAACGTTCAACTCTTCACATCCCTTAAGTCTTTAATCTTTTAAGTGGCAACATTTTCTCTCAAAATACTCAAATTAAACTCAGCACACGTTCTATTTTCCTTCATAAAAACTTCATACAATGACGTACTAATCTTCTAATACGATTTAAAATAATTTAAATTATTAGTCTAATAATTTATTTTTAAAACACGCAGCTAATTCTATGCGTTAGTACATTCAGTTAAAAATAAATTTATTTAACTTATGTGCAATAAAATGTCAACGTTTGTTCAGAAGGTTCTATGTTTAAATCCAGAAACTGTTATTATTGTTTTAAACACAATTACGAATTATTCTATCATCTGTTCTCCGTTTTTATCCGAATAAAGGGACATTTCCCTATGTCACAGAAAGTGGAAATTTAACAGATAAATAGTGTGATAAATAGTGTCTTTCATCCAATCGGGGAAGAAATAGAATAAATACCTTGATTTTTTTATTTTGATTTTTTTGAACAGAGTTCAAAAAGCTTCAAATTTCGTTACTGAATTTATTTTTATCTCCTAAAATAAAACCTTGCCATAAGCTTATCTTTAAAAAATTAATGTATAATGGATACATATATAGATACGCGCGCGCGCGCGTGTGTGTATGTAAGTATGTATATAAAGGTCCTGACTGAGTGATTAATCAATGGCCATAAAATAATACTGGTGATAAATTGATGGAAATTTGTATACATGTTCTTTAAGTGCACACTAAATAAGGATTTTTTTGAAATTCCTAGTTTAAAAGGTTGAAATAAAGTAACAATAAAAGGGTGAAGAAAGTAAAAAACTTTGAACAATGATTGAAAATGTACCCCATTTCCGACTATACTGAACGAGTTATTCATTAGATTTGGGGCTTGCAAATACTCTTCATATAAATATCCAAAAACTAACTTCCGGTTTTTTAATTTCGATTTTTTAAGGGATGTATGGCGCGGCGGCTCAACCAACACAGCCACTGCTACTGCTACTGTACGGGTTACTCGACTGGCTGTACCTGCCTCCGGTTACTTGAATAAAAAACACAAAAATAAAAGTAATTAAGATTTTTTTCTTAAAAATGAGAACGAAGTACTGTCATCTCTTAGTGATATTTGTCATATAACACTAAGAACCGGGCAAAATACATTTTTACCCGTACGGGTAACAAATTATTACTAATATTTTTTTTAAGATGTAGGTCGACTGTTTTGAAACCCACAATCTTAGATCATTTAAAGTTTCGGGTCCTTACTGACAAAATTGCTGCACTGCAGAAATTACAATACACTGATATTTTTTATAAAATTGGACAGACTTTAATTTTTATTTACATTATTCTCACAAGCATGAATTTAATAAACACAGCGGGGTCCACGGGTCAGAGGCCTCTGGGTAGACGGGAAGGGTGAACGAGCGAGCCATGATCGGCTAAATATACCCTGTATAAATATATATATATATATATATATATATGTAGAAGGGAGAGAATGGGAGAGAGAAAAAGAATATCTATAAAATTAAGTAATTATTTTGTTTCTTAAAATGTGGAATGTTGAATATTTTTTTGTAAAAAATTAACAAAATATTTTTTTTAATTGTAAAATAAACCTAGCAGGGTTTTGGTCATTTCATGGTTTGGTTTGTTCAATTTATTCTTAGTTTACAAAATTAAATTTCCCGAATACTACTCTCCGAGATATTTCATCTAAGTTAGTAAATAAATACAAAGAAAATTTTACAAATTCTTACCTAAAATTTGATAAAACAGTTTTATTTGCCTTATATTATTTACGTATTACGTTATCTGTCCTAAGAAAATCTAATAGTATTTAAAATCTCGGATGATGATAACGCCAAACGGTAGACTTACTTTACTAAATTTTCGATAAAAGTTATAAAATTGTTTATACCTTTGTTTACTGACGTCATTGAAATCGTACTGTCGATAATTGTATGCGCATATTAAATAAAGATTAATTCAAGTTAAAAATTATGAGAAAATTTAAAAAATTATTCAGCCGTTAATGTTTAATCTTTTTTTTATGGGAAATGATGATTATGATGACGCTCCATTACAAATCATTAAAATATATTTATAATTTCGTAACTTCTTTCTTCCCTATTTTTGCCAGCTAAAGGACCGCGGACAACTTTCATTTAGCTTTCTTTTTCCTCTTAACGTTTTCCCACTTTTTTCATTCATTCCTTGTTTTTTTTTTCTTTTTGAGCTAATTTTTTTCTCTTTTTTATGAAGAAATTTTTTCCGGAATCCTTTCATGTTTTTGTTCATGTCTCTAAATTTGTCTCCTTTAATAGCTCCTGCAGTTATTTGTTTTTCTTTTAAAACCTTAGAGGTTTCTGCAAACCAAATTAGTTCCAATATTTTAATAACAAAGTGGTCGAATATTTTCATTGTTAGTTTATTATTATTTATTCTATAAATGTAACCCTAAAATTAGAGTACTTTCCTTTTAATTGGTTTTTAATTTCTAATTTTTATTTTTGGATCACCGCTCCAATTTCGTAGAGATATACTTTCAGTTTGGTATGAAAGTTTTGAAAACTTTTATTTAATTTTTTTTTCTTTTTTCCTTTAAAAAGTTGGAGAATTATTAATTACTTTTTAATTGTTTTTTATGAAGTCCATTTAATTACTTTTTTTATTTATTCTAACTATTTATATTTCGGTTTTATTAGGTAGATTTCATACGAAAACTTCCTATTTTAATGGGTACCATGATTCGATTTCCGGAAAGTTTACACATATATTCGCGTTTCACATCCCTCCAGACCCCAAAACGAACGAACGTCAGCTCAAAAGTTTATATATATATAAATATTTCACTTTTTTGTGGACACGATAATTGCCGTAATTTTCCGCCAATCACTTTCAAATTGTTCCATAAAAATCTTATTCCAAAATCTCGGTCGATTTCGTTAACGGCCAAAATCGGATCATGGGGGTGGAAATGGAAGGCTTTTTAGAAAAAAAAAAATATCGCTATAACTTTCTTATTAAGTAAAGTATCGATTTCTTTAAAGTTCCTGCTATTCTTTGGATAAGGGCCTAAAACTTATGTAAGTAAAGTTTTTTTATATCACCAACCACTGGCCCAAGGGGAGGAAAAAATGGGGTTTCAAAGACAAAAAAATCATACCTCCCTTAATAAGCACAGTATCGAATCGGTTTAAAGTGGTCTTAGTCCACTAAACATTACCTTTGTTTGAAATAATTTTTGATATGATCAACCCTTTCGGCAAGGGATGACCAAAATATTGCTGGAATTGTAAGGAGATGAGGCTTGTATGCTAAACATGTGAAACTTTTTTTAACATGCAACCATTCTCGTATTGAGTAAATTTGAAGTTTTTCTTAACTTTAAGGTAGAAATCATTTTTACTCCCTACTTAACACCGGTGAAATTTATCTCCGCCTTCCGCTGAAAGGGATTTTTTTTATCTAAAATGTGGATAGGGCCAACAAAACGTGTTGCTTATAAGAAGGAAGTTATTGGAAAGAAATAGAAACATAATAAAGGTAAAAAATACAAAGAAAGGATGTAGAGAAACTGCTACTGAATTTTGCGTTAAGGCTCAACTTAAGTATTCATTAATTCCTGAATATGCAATACGTAAATTTTTACCCAAGTTTTCGTAATAATTTTCGAGTAAAAATATCAGGTTATGAACTATTGCGTTACTTAAATAAACTTTTCTAAAGAAAATAATAAAACAGAATTTTAAAAAATACATTAAAAATAAAAGTAATTTTAAAAATTTTTAATTTGGCTCCCACTTTAACGATTGAAATTTAAAGAATATAAATTGTTATTTTTTACATTTTAATTGGTATTATTTTTTTAATATAAACAATTTTTATCTTTCGTTTTGTTATTATTATTTAAAATATGAATAGACTTGTTAAAAAATGCTGCCATTTAATGAACGGTATTCGCAAGAAACGCAAACAAGAGATACCAATAACTTGATAAATATAAGAAAAAAGAGAAATTACGTTGATTCTTATCAAAAGTAAATATAGCTAAAACTGACTGGAGTATTGGAAAATTATTTTTCAATTTTAATTACCTAATTACCTTAAGTTTTTCTTTTAATTTTTTGATTTTTTGCGTGAACGTATTTGGAATATTACTACAAAATGAAACTACATAAATCATTACGTTGTAACAATTCAGTTTTAAGCAATGAAGACGGCAAAAAATTAAAATATCTTCACATAGTCTGTGTAGTAGACAAATAAATGTTTCCTTTAAAAACTCTTCCACTTAAGTTACCCGGATAAAACTATTGGTCTACTACATAATCAGAAGAACACGAGATGAAACATAAAATTCACCGAAATCGGTCCATTTGATGAAGTGTACAACTTGATCGTTAAATAAAAAAAAAACAAGTGCAATTGAGAACGTCGCAAAATATTAAAGTAGATAATTTTTTTTTTTTTTTTTTACTCCTTGTACGAAATAAAGGAAGTATTGTAATCGCGAAAAATGTTGGCCTTCAGATTTCAACAGAAATATTCATTTTGACCATCACTGAATCCATTTTGCCTATTTTCGGCATGACGTATGTATCTCGCATCTCAAGAACGATAAGCCGTACGATGTTGAAATTTTGGATTTAGGACTGTTGTAACATCTAATTATGCACCTCCCTTTTTGATTGCAATTGACTGGACCAACAGTGTCCAAAAAAGCCCAAAATTCAAAAAAATTTGAATGTTGGACTTTTTCTTAACTGCAGTAATATGTCCTCATTGAGAGCTTTTCAATGATATTTCATAAGTGGTACTTTCATTGGTTCCAGAGTTATAGCCAAATTAAATTTTAATTAATGAAATATTTGGATCTTAAAAGGGGAAGGAGGCACATCGGTTCGAGTCAGACTTCATCTCCTTTTTTTAATTTTTTTTTAGTTTAAATATATTGATTTTCTAATAATTTTTAACCTCTGATTGTAAAAAAAAATTTACAATAAATAATAATTTAACAAAAAAAAAAGAAAAAATATATTAAAAAATATCTGACGTTATTAATGGAAAAAAATTGTATGTACTCTTCATTTTAAAAAAGTGTATGTATGTAATTTATAGGCGTACAAGGGAAGTCATATGGTGTCCACATCAGACATTTTTGTATTTCTAAACCTGCTGCAGTAACCTTTGCAACCACTTCTAGTCAGGTGGATCCTGACTGTTTATTTCTTCATTTTCTTTCATAATAAAAATAATTCAACTACACTTAAAAAAAATGTGCATCATAAAAATCTGTCAATACATATCAATATATCTTACCTTAGTAAAATCCAGAATAATAGGATTTTTACCAAAGTCGGAATTATTTTTTTCATTTTTAACACCTTATGTTCTTAATAATTACTATATCCATATTTTAAAAAAAATATAAAATATAATTTGAGTCATTCTAGGCCCATGCGATATAAAATTTTAATTGATCAATAATCTATTTATTTATTTTAAAAACTTAATATTGATCCTACAAAGTAAGTAACATTATCTTAAAATATGTCACAAAATAGGTAAAAAATTATTTTATATATATATATATATTATTCAACGTTGTTTTCTAACTTTACGTACTAAAACAACAAGCAATCTAGGTAAAAGCATTGAGATATGCAAAACCTCATATCCAAAGAAATGAAATACTACGAAGTAACATATATACTCTTTTAATATCACTTTTCTACTTATTATAATATTTCTACGTTTTTTAAAAAATCTTCAAAAGTACCTTCTTTAATTATTCGTTATTAATAATTTAATTGATTAATCAAATAATTTATTTGATGTTTAACTTCAAAAAAAAAAAAGAAGTATAATTGAAAAAAAAACACTTCATAAGCTATTACTAGGAATTTAGTTTCAATTAATGGCATTGTCGATAATGTTAAGCCTGTGTTAGAATACACTAACTGTCAAAAAGGAATTTGACTTATATGAATAATACTCTTAAAAATCTATATGAATCCGAAATTAAAAAAAAAAAAATTTAAATATTAATTTCTTCGGATAAAACGGTTTTTTTTATAAAATAAGAGTATATATGTATATTTTAAATATTTACTCACTTTGAAACAAGAAATAAACTATATTTTAGAGAAATTTGGATTTCATAAAATATCCTTACAGATACCTTACTATGAAAAGCATTCGTTTTTTTTTGCCATTGCTAAGGACTAACTAAGGTAACATCAAGAAAAAAATTCAAATTTTCTCCAGTAGAAACAACCTTCATTGAAAAAAAGTACTTAATTTACGTAAATCTTCATTGAAAATTTTTATATCGATTTTAATATTCTTTTATTAGCAAATCTATTATAGAGTGGTCTTTTTTTAATAGTTTATCTAGTAGTTTTTTTAATAGTGGTCTACAATAACCGAAACCAAAGAATCAGCACGTTATGTCAAAGCGCGAAGAGAATCCTATCTACTTCTCTTTGAATTTTTCTTCAACCAAGCTCTGTTTGTTTGTCCATTCACGGATGCTTAGTCCTCTTTGTCACCCTCTTACCCGTTCTCAATTAACCAATACTCCTTTCACGTATCGTCAGCAGTTATAAATTCATCAAACTCTTAGTGAATGGTATAGGAGGGAATAGACAGGAGAGATTGAACTGAGGGTTAGGGCTACATTATAATGTAATCAGTACTCTATTCGAGAAAGCTAACTGGTGAAAATAAACTGATAGAGCAGTTTACTTGATTTTGACGTAGATTCTTTAATATCGCACGCTTTAGTTTATTTACCAACAACGTTCTTTCTGAATCTAAAAGCCCCTGCATTATCTAGGACTTCTCGTTCTTACTTCACAGATTCTGATTGTAAATTTTAATTAATAAAACATATTCTTAATCGAATAACAACAAAGTTTTGTGATTTGCATAGGTCAACATGGGAAATACCTGAAATTAAGAGGCCGCCGAAGAGGATTTCGATAAACCGATTCGGGATGTACTATTCACATATCACTCTTGGGCAATCCGAATAAAACAAAAACAATCACATGTTAAAATGTGTACATTTTTAGCAAATGATAATATTCATAATATTCTTTGTGGATAACTTCTATTTCAGGAATAGAAACTAAATGTTCACAAGTTGTAGCAAAATTTCATTTAGGGTGTTTTTCAACCAAGGGTTTTCCAGTTAATGGCCATTTTTCTAATGTACCAATTTTTTTAACTGAAAAGCTGCAACCTAAAAAATATTCCTTTACGTTAGAAAACCATCGTCGAAAAAAGCTGAAATTCGATGAGGATAATGATAAAACATTAGGTAGTTAGTAGAGTATATTTTTTGCATGTTCTAACAGATGTAAATTCAAGTAAGTTTAAAGTGTATCAAAAAGGATACTTTTCTTTGGGTTTTATAAAGACAACTTTCAGTAATGAAGTAAAATTACTTGTCAATAGAAAATTCAGAGAAACATAAGATATGTCCGCATGTGACACTGTTTTTCTTATTTTTTTTTGTGTAGAGGTCAGGAATCCATTTTACAGACGCCATATGGCAGTGTCGGGGTCACTAACAGGTTCCACAAGATTGTTAAATGCATATGTGTACCTGCGCGCTACCGACTAAACCTACACCCCTGGCTACTCGCCCTTCCTGAAATTGCTTAAAGAAGCATTACTTCAGGAAGAAGGGTGATGCGCCCACTCACACATTCATACACCACAACGCAATACATCACCGTCCAAACATTACACAGCAACAACATATTACGCCAAGAAAACGCATCCAACGACACACAATACAAATCATGATCAAACAAAATCAGATCAAAACAAAACATATATACAACAAATCTAATAAAGAAACGCTCATGAGTAAAGAACATAACTGCAGACAGTACAAGAAAACTTATCAAATCAGTCCCTTTCAGAGGTCATCATATGAACAAAGACCCACGATCATCCAGATAGATCACAAGTTCCGAAACAAAGAAAACTAGATAATATAATACATCAAAATAACACTAGCATAATACATCAACATCATAGCACATCAACATTGTACATCAAAGGGACATGTCAATCAGATCAATCATATAGACAACAGAGATAGCAAAATGATAAAGAAGACATCTCAAAATTATAAAACAACCGCTTGTGACATTTACCTATATTATAAAACGAATTATTTTGTTTTAAATTCATTATCAAAAATAAAACGCGCCAAATTTAATCGTAAATTTGCAATTAAATAAAGCGAACACTGTAACACTAGCACTCAATTTAGTACTTCAAAAGAATCAGTGTGCTTCCTTGTATAATTAAGAATACCTTTTTCTTTCCCGTCTAGATAGCGCTATAACTCTAGAAGAGAAAGTATTGTCCAATTTTGGCACATGCTGTTTTCTCCGGATCTTAACGTTTTAACACCTAAGGAACCCAAAAAACCGGACGGAAAATTTTTCGGATGTTAATGTTCGTATGTACGTGTGTGTTCCGTATTGGCCTCTTAAATCACCTTGTTCTGGACCGATTTTGACCAAACTTGTTCAGATTACTTCTATACATGAGGCACTGATGCCAATAAATTTTCAACTTAAAAGGTCAAGGGGGTGAAGCTGTAGAGCAAGGCGAAATTTCGTGGTACTGAGAGTGCTCAGTACCACGAAATTTCGCCTAATTAAGATTATATTTTTCTTAGGCACATTTGTTAATTAAAAAATAGCAATATTTAAAAAAAAATTTCAGAATCGCACCTCCCCCCCCCCCAAAAAAAAAAAAATGCTCTAAACTATTGCTATGTTCTGACGTCACAGGTGAGCAGTAGAATTGAATAAATAAATAATATTTAAAGTGTAAAAAAGTAACTAGGTCTGGCTGGGTCTTGAACCCGATCGCCCGGTTGACTCGGTACATGGTTCGTTAAGCCTCGTGGCTACATTAGTTTCCCGCGAGTTCGCATTAGTTCTACAAGTTATGTAGAACTTGTTCTACATAAATTGTGAAATTACATTAGTTTAGTTAGTGCTGACTGTCACTGCTAGTACCCGAGATGTAAAACAACCAAGACGAAAAAAGTGCTTCAGGAACCGTGGATACAGCGACTTAATGAAGTCCTGAAAAATTATAAGCTAAACCAGAAGTCATACAGCCTTCCGAAGTGTGATACGAGTTCACTCCCAATCGTGTAAAAAAATAATTTGTATGAAACCTAATGAACGAAATCATTAATTATCAAGTATAAATTACAGACGATTAGACATAAAATTCATAAATATGATAAGAAATAATAATTGTTAACAACCTAGCCTGGTAAACCGAGAAAAGTAATAGGAAATGAGACATTTATAAAAATAAAAAAAATTATATAAAAATAATAAAAGAAGTTTTATGTCAAGGAATCATAAAAAAAAAAATACCTTAAAAAACATTTTAAAAATAAAAGTAAGAAAGAAAAATAACGCGTGAGCAAGTTACCGCTGTCGTAATTCTAACAACGAAACTTTTTTTAATACAAAATGGGTTGTCTTACTTACTGAGCATTCTGTATAAAATTTAAATCATATTTCCATCAAGGTCTGAAAAATCCGAGCACGCTTTCCACAATGAGGAGCTACAGCTTTTCGTAAGCGCAGCTTACTGTGAGACATGAATAATAATGAATAGAAAATTAAAAAAGAAAAATCTGAACCACTGTAGATGTAGTCTATAGCAATGACACAAATGTGAATGTCGATTAGTATGACCTTTAACGTCAAAAATATTATTAATTTTGTACAAATAATTTTTAGTTTACAGATGGCAGTAATCGACTTTAAATGTTTAAGGTTTGGCTCACAACTGACCAGCTTAAAATTCTTCACGCGTAATTATTACATACTAATTTCTAGAAGTTAATTTATTTCATTATTTTCATTCAACGTTTAGCATATTTATTGATATAATTATTAGCATGTAGATCACGGGATCGACTACCAGCGTGGGTTTGGTATTTCTATTGTAATCATTAAAATTATAATTATGATTAAAATTAGTTGATTGAATATTCAGAATCATAATAATAAAATTCAGTTAAGTACTAGGGTTAATTTTTTATCACTTGACTTTTTATCATTTACTTTCTACTCAGCAGCATTAACTAATAACCGGTGACCCAAAAGCCAAATAACATATACTTCAAAATTAAAACATTACCTTCCCAGATTTTGACATTAATGTGTACCTGCGCTGGTACTTATTCGAATCGGTTCGCAACTGAATAATTTATTTTATTTCAAATTAAAAACATTATTCAAATACAAACAATAATTCATACACATAATCTATTCAATATAATTCAACAGCCACAGCGGAGAGACTACTACAGAACACTGTATCTCGCCTTAAAGCTTGATCCAATGTTACCGGCTTCACATTTTTACCTGAGAAAACAAAATGTGTAGTCTTTTCTCGTCTCCGGTGTCCCTTTATTTCGGAAGTCTCTCTCAGTGGAGAGCTAATTGCTATCTCTTCTTCTGTCAGATTTTTAGGTTTATTTTTTGATAGTCGCCGTAGTCAAACACATCAACGAATTAAAAACGAGATGTTCCAAACTATTAAATAAGCCGTGGGTCCGTAGCAATACCAATTGGAGTGCCGATCGGTCGCGTATGTTGCGTTTTTACTATTCCTTAGTTCGTTACCGTTTAGATTATGTGTCGCCTACTCTTTAGCGCCTAATGCTGTGCTTAAAATGCTGGATGCTTTCCTTCGGCTTGCTACAGATGCCTTTAGATCAAGCCCTGTCGTAAGCATCCTTGTTGACTGCGGTGAGCCATCACTTTGGGATACACTGAACTAGGTTTTGGCATTTTATTTTAACCGTCTTAAGGGACAGCCAAATCATCTGGCTTTTGACGCAGTCCTTGGAAATTCTTATTTTTGGAGATAAAAGGACTGTCCACGTTATACTGCACCAGTACTCTTTTTCTGTTTAACCTCCGGAACCACCGTAAGGTATTATTACTTCAGAGCATGAATGAGGATAATATGTATGAATGTAAATGAAGTGTAGTAAATAAACAAGTAATACTTTTGGACAAACTTTTGGCAAAGATGATGGTAAAGCAATTACACTTGTTCTTGCTTTACCTGTCAATTATTGATTATTGGCATACACATGAAAAAATAAAAATAATAATTGATTGTCATGATGAACTCTCAAATATTTCAGCCAAGAAATCATTCTCCAGCCTTGATTCCATATTCCAGGAAAAGACTTCTGTCTTTTCCTGGAATATGCGTTTTTTCAGGTCATAAATTTCTGATTCCTCATTATATGATCAAAGTATTCAAATTTCTTCTGTTAACAGTTTTAATAATTAGAGTCACTCTGTACTTAACCTCTACAAAACACCCACATTTTTCACGTGGTCGAACCAAGAGATTTTAGCCATAAACTTTTTAAAAGGTCCTAACAATACACTTGAATATTCCACGTCTCAAAAACCAATAGTATTTTATTGATACTTCTGTGAAAATCTTGATTCCATAGTATATAATAATAAAAAAAATACACCATAAATTTGGTTTTGATGTCATTTAAATTAGTTATGAGTGCAAGTTTATATTTCTGTAAGTTTATGTGTAGTTAAATTTATCTGTGGTTAATTAATAATGACAAATTGATTATAAAACATTTTTCCTGCTCTCCACACAATGAAAAAAACTAAAAAAGAAGTGAAATTTTGAGTCTAATATTTAATTAAAAGTTCCTTTAAAAAAAAAAAGGAAAGAGTAATAATAAAACAATTTCAATTATTTACAAAGTAAACAAAATCATTTATAAAGTAAAATGTCAGTAGCTAATTAACAGTCTCCAAACCCCCAAGGAAGGAACTTGGAATTATGATAGATGGTGCAATATGAAAATCAGATTTCATTACTACTGCTTTCTAATGCAGTTTTGTGCCAAACTATCTGTGCAACTGTTAATTGTAACCAATAAATTAAACTTTAGTACAAATATTAAATCTAATTGTTAGTGCACCAATCTACCAAATTAAAACAATTCACTGCATATAAGTTTATTGTTTACAATTACATTCAAGCACTCTAAATTTAGAGTTACTGTAAATTTAACATTACATTTAAAGTTCTTGTTTATAAATGTTTATTTTATAATGAAAAACACCTTCAAATAATTTTCCTGATAGAGCTTAGTTAAACTTTAAACCAAAACCATACTAACCTTGTTCAATAACATTTTTTCATAATAACTTTTAAGGTAACCCCAGTTAATTGAACACAATTGTTGCTTATAAACTAAAAACATTTTAGGATATATAACTCCTATTGGCCTTAATAATTATTTAAAAAATGTACACACTACCTCATCACAACCTTTATAATGAATAGCAACAAGTTCTACAATTACATCCCTATAAATTGAAAAAATAGTTAATTTAAACAAATAAATGGCATTTAAGTGATAAAGCTGCAAAAGATTATTTCTAATTAAAAGGGGCAACATTTACAGCACATTTAAAAACTGTTTATCTAAGTTTTGATCAGAGCAAAAGAATGGATAAGTTTTAGAAGAATGATATCTTAGAAAAAAGACAGATAGACTTTAGTTTTTAAAAGACAATACTAACAATAATTTAATAGATTATGTATTTGATGTAGCAAATTTCAATAATTTAAGTGAAAAACAGATTTATTTTACAGTTAGTGAATTGATTGTTCACTTACTTAATACAAACATATTTAAAAACTTAGCACCTGAAGTTTCAATAAAGGTGGGTTCCAATAAACCCAACCACTAATAGTACTCATCTACCTAGAATAATTATGAAAAATGAACAAAAAATAGTTAAATAAGTTTTTCTTTCAGGCACTTTTTCAGGATAGTTAGTTAGTCTGCAATGTGAAATTTAATATTACTTTTCCTAAATTTTGTGTTATATTTGAGTGCCTGTTAGTCTTAAAGTGGAGGCCATTAAAGTCATAATCTCATATAGCCTACACAGGTACCTGACTACAACATAAAATGTAGAAGTAATACTAAATTTCACATTGTTGACTAACTCACTGTATCCTGAAAAAATGCCTTTAAGAAAAGAAAACAACCTGTTTAATTATTTTTTGTTCATTTTTCATAATAATTCTTAATTTTTTTTCATATTAATTAGTGTGTACAATTAGTAGTCGGGTTTTTTATTTATTTTTTTTTTTATATTTATTTTATTTAGCATGAATGATAATGCTAAATATGTATTTAGCTGCAATGTATTTCTGCTTCCTTTTGCTAAGCACATTTTTTACAAATATGAATAATTTTTAAAAAATCACAAGAGGCAAGAAGTATTTCTTTTTTTAATCATTTTATGGAATACTATCAATAAAATTTGAAAAAAGCATAATTTTTTAATTTTGTCCATCAATTTAGCACCCTCCCCCTTCTGGAGAAGACAATTTAAGATAGCCTAGATATGTTACTTCCAGACCAAAGACCTGTTACTACCCAAAAGTTGGTTGTAATTGGTTGGATCTGTGAAGCTACAGAAGGGAACAAACAAACATGTATTAGTTTAATGTAATACCCCCCCTACTACAGACACAGTCAAGTAAAAAGAAAAAGGAAACTTATTAATAAAGAACTTTTACGTTCATCAATCAATTTTCCTCATTAATGTAAAACTTCTTTGCACTGTTTTCTATTAATTTTTTTAAATACTTAAATCATCAAATGTTTATTTTAATGATAAAATCTTTAATTAACTTATAAACCAATCCACTATCATGCCAGAGAGCACAATTTCAGTGTTATTTAGCATATTTTATTCGCTAAAATACTTTTACAACATACCTTCTTTAAGCTTCAAGCTTGTGGTGAATTACTTTTCTAAAGAAAATTATTCATTTTAAAGGTCTCTGGTGATTGTAAATACCAAACAATAATAATTAAACTAGCTTCAATTTGAAAATGTACTTTTGAAAGATTAACACAACAGAATGTAATATTAATAAAATATAAATAATATTTATATAAATGATATTAAGAAATAGACAAAATACATGTAATACACTTTTATTCCTGACATTCCATTACACCAAAAATAACCAGTTTTAGTTTTATTCAGAATGATGTCTCACTTTGATAGATGAGTTGATTAAGTATGGAACAAGAATTAATTTCATTCAGCCATTTAGATCGACAATGAATATAATTGTACTACAATTCATTAAAATAGGCTCATTTTATACAAAGACATAATATATATTATCACTGGACACTAACGTAAGTCAAAATCAACATCGGACCACAAGGTACTACAAAATGCCCTTGTGTTTGGTTTCATCGTGGTTAACAATGGGTAACCAAAAGGATTTCATTCCCTTACAGGAGTGCATGAGGTCAATATAAATCACAAGTCAACTTACAGGATAATCTACTTAAGACTTGGTTTCATAATAATTGCATTAATAGCATTAAATAGTTATACACAATTTATGTATTTTAAAATTATACCTTTATTTTTTTTAATCCAATAAATAAATAAATAATGCGACTTCGAAATCCTTTAACTAAAGATGAACTAAATTTTGTTTGTTCAATTTTTTTTCTTTTTAAGCATTATTAAGTTTTAATTTAGTTAATTATTTATTTTACATTACATTATAACTTTTTCTTCATTTAAGTATCACTAAAATTATATAATACAAAAAAAATGTCTGCCTATATTAAATGCAACTTTTACTCTGTAATATTATCATTTATTAACTATTGTATACATGAACTGTAATTATGTTTGCTACTTATTAGTTAATAACATTTGCTTGGAACTTCATTAATATTTTTATTTTTTTCAATGATATTAATTAACAGCATTAACATATTTATATTTATTAACAGCATCCTTTGATAGGATAGCTTTATATATATTTAAGATCTACAACAGAAATCATATATTTTTAAAGTATATAAGATTCATAATTCCATTTGCAAACTTGAAGTAGACCTTACAATCTGTATCTTGTATAACTTTAATTATATTATCCAATTATGTTAGACCAACTACTATGTCTAAATCCCAACTAAATATTTCTTACCCATTATAGAAGGCCAAGTAATAGATTTACGAGCTTTCTATTTACAAGTACTCTTCACTTGCATGTTCTACTGCATAATTCGAATGTCTTTTTTCTTACAAACTAGTTCTTTAAACTAAAAAAGTAAGAAGTAATGATTTGTATACTGGAATTATTAGTAACCTAGAATTAGAGGTTGTTTATTCCTAATAAAAAAACTCTGGCCTTGCCAGAACATTTCTAGTGGTGACTCAAAATTTGTTTCTAAGCCACATAATTTTCAGAGGAAATGTTCAATAGACGGCACATTATCCAGATCTGTTAGTATGTGATTGCTCATTAGTAAACCTAGGGACATTAACAAACTCAAACCAGCAATATAAAAAAATATCACAGCCACACCAGACAATATGGTGCAACATCCAAGCAAAATCAGCAGGGCAGACTACAACAGTACATAACAAATGATTGAAGACAATTGACAGATGATAAACTATTTAAAAAATGAAGTTATATACTCAAAACTCATCATATTTTTTTGTAATTACTTAATATGAGAAAAATAAGCTATTTTTTATATTCCCATTTTTCATATTAGGTAGATTTCATAATAAAGCGTAATGGGTACCATGATTCAATTTCCGGAAAATTTCAATATATCTTTGTGTTTCACATCTCCCGACCCCATAACCATTGATATACCACAATATATATATATATTTTTTTTTCACTTTCTTGTGGACACGATAACTGTTGTAATTTTGTGCCAGTCACTTTCAAATTGAAACATACAATATAACGACCAAAAATCTCAGTCAAGTTTGTTAACGGGCAAAATCAGACCATGGGGGTGAAAATGGAGGGGGGCTTTTACAACAAAAAAAAGAACAAAATATCGGTATAACTTTCTTATTAGGTAAAATATCAAATTCATTTAAAGTTTCTACTATTCTTTGGATAAGGGCCTAAAATTTATTTAAGTAAAGCTTTTAGATAACACCAACCATTGGCCCAGGGGGTAGAAAAAAGGGGTTTCCAAGACAAAAAAAAAAAATCATACCTCCTTTAAGGCAAAGTATCGAATTGGTTTAAAGTGGGTGTTAGTCCTCTAAACATTACCTAAAACCTTTGTCTGAAACAATTTTTTATATGACCAACCCTTATGGCAAGGGATGACCAAAATGTTATTGGAATTGTAAGAAGATGGGCCTTGTTGTATGCTAAACATGTGAAACAATATTTCATATGCAACCATTGTCGTATTGAATAAATTTGAAGTTTTTATTAACTTTAAGGTGGAAATTTTTTTTATCCCCTACTTAGCACCAGTGAAATCTAGCTTCGCCTTCCGGCGTGCCAAAAGGGATTTTTAAATTACAAGATCTCATGACTCACCTGTACAAAAGTAGCATTTTTTATGTTGGTTTCATACAGTTTTTAATGAATGTCCTTAAATAAAGATAAATGAAAAGCAACAACTGCATAGTAATTGTAGCATGGCTATCAACATTTAAGCAATCAACTGATTCCCATATACTGTAATATCTTACAAATATCATCAAAAATTGTCAAGAGAGATGAAAAAGAACAGAAAACGAGCATCAATTGGTACCAAAATCAAGAAAATCAAATGTGAATTAAGACAAATGACATATGTGAATAAAGACAATGAAATTTGTCCAAAATATTGATTATTATAAAACTATGTAATGTTTTTATTCTGTCCACACCATTTAAGAAACCATTTTGTTAGAAAATCAACAGCTGCCAGTTCTAGGGTTAAGGAATGTATGAAAAGAGATAATGCTGGGAAGGAAATGAACAAAGAAGTAAAAGAAGAATCACTTGTAGATAAAGGGAAAGGAGAATATAAAGTAAACGTGAAATCAAAATCAAGTAGGTTAAAATACCATAGAGTAACAGCAAGAAATTACATACAAAAAAGTACAATTTTTTTTTGATTAACAGGCAACATTTATAAACTTAAGTGTAAATGTACCTGTTTGACAATATAATCACCAATGCAAGGTGCCTTCCATACATCTATTCCCAGCCGCCTGTAAATTTAACTTTACTTTGACTAATCAATCACAATTATTTTAGTAAAAGTTTAATGTATTTGATCATAATTCTCATTTTGTTAAAAAATCATAAATTTACAATAGTTAACAACAGTAATTCCTATACCTCCACCTGGCTACCCCCTTCTTGGTACAGCTGGTGTGCATTTCATCAGAGAGGGGGTAAAACACCTATACACACAATCATGCACCACTCAGAAAGTCACACACATGAACAAGATGACATAAGGCAATAACTCATCTTATTACTTAAGAAATTAATACTATCATTATGCAATTTTAGCACTTTATTTAAATTTTGTTTCCCTGCATGACTAAATGTAATATAAATTTTGGTTTCTTCACATTTGGACCCAAATTATTACCATTAAACCAATTTGTTATCATTAATAGATCATATTTTTAATTGAAATATAAACTTTCTTCAATAAATATTCTAGAAAAAAATCAGTATTGTATTATCAGCGAATGAAATAACTTTACCATTTTATAGATAAGTTTTAGGTGATTATTTAGCTATATTAAGAGAATAGGTGAAAACGTATAGTTCTCTGTGGCAAACCATAAGCTAATAATGACATTTTACTGGCGAAAGAATTTATTTTTAAGATTTGTGATCTGTTTTGAAGATAATCATGAAATAATTTTAAAGCATATTTCTTACACCGTAATTTCAGTTTCTTCAATAACTTCATGCGAGATATAATATCATGGAAAGTGAAATATTACACATTCATTTAGATGAATATAAAATAAAATTATACATTAAAGATATAGTTAATTTGATTTAATTTATTAAAAATTACTGAGTATCCAATCAATCACAGAGAAATTTTCTATAAACGTTTTGTTTAAATTATTTCATGATAAGATATTTTATTTACCGGTGGGGCAAGATTATACATCTGGTAACATTCCATGAATGTAAACGTTATTTATAATACCTCTGCTGACTAGAATTTACATATACATTAAGTGTGCAAAATTTGTTGAATAAACCATTTGTGATCAGAGCCCAAATTTATCTGGTGAAATAGATGAGATTTGTTTCACTAGAAGAAAGTATAACAGAAGAAGATAATCACCTAACCACAGGTCTTTTATAGTGTACCTTGAAACACTGGTTTCTTTCCTTATAACTGACAACTAGAAATCCCACAAATTCATTACACATAATGAATCAGTACTTTACTTTACTTTGGGTTCAACTGTGATTTCAGGAAAATTGTAAATTTATTGCCATCTACCCTAGCAGTATGAAAATTTTGTAGTAAATGACAGATAACATTGCCATCATGTAATGAAGTCCACATGCAAATTGGAGAAAGTATTTCTGCTGACACCAAAATTATCACTTCACATGTTTTAATGACATGTTAAAACCAATGGGACACTGGTTCCCCACTGATTGATGAGGAATCACCAGAATGATTTTTTGTTAAGTGTGATTTTTTTATTCTTAAGAAGTTTTATTTTGATATTTATTTTAATTTTCTACCTATTAATACTTACGAGTACGTTAATATTAATAAAATAAATATTTATGCACAAAAATAGTAGCAGAAATTTATAAACTGAATTTGATACATTAGATCTTAAGAATAATTTTATTATTAAAAACTGCATATGTACGACATGGTACATTGAACTAAGCTTTCAATAAGCAATTGTGGAAGTAATTTCAAACTTTATAAAAGATAAGTCAATTGAAAATGACTATTCAGTATTTAGAACAAAAATATTTATGTCATAAAACATATTATGCTAACTGTTTATGTTAATTCTTAACTACTACTATTTATGTCTGGTTTATCTTTAGGTATCCATTATTTATTTAGATAAGTGTTTGCAGACTTTATGATCTCGTTTAGAATTAATATTTTCTTCCAGGTTTAAATTTGTTTCTTATGAATAAAAATTAAATTTCATAAGATTGCACCTTGATTTACATAAACTTTCTCAAAATTATATTCTCCACAAATTTTGTTGAAAACTATTCTTTATTTATGGGAATTAACATAGTTTATTTATATCTTCTTTCTTTTCCTGTTTAGCCTCCAGGAATTACCGTTCAGATATTACTTCAGAGGATGAATGAGGATGATGTGGATGAGTGTAAATGAAGTGAAGTCTTGTAGTCTCAGTTAGATCATTCCTGAGATGTGTGGTTAATTGACACCCAACCACCAAAGAACACTGGTATACACGATCTAGTATTCAAATCCGTACAAAAGTAACTGCCTTTACTAGGACTCGAACACTGGAACTCTCAACTTCCAAATCAGCTAGTTTGGGAAGACACATTGGCCACTAGACCAACATGGTGGATTTAATTTATTTATATCAAATCTAAATAAGTGCAACTTTTTATTAAAATTTTTTGAGCTTTATAAGATTTTTCAAAAACATTTGGCGATATGGTTGAAAAATCAAGTTTTTTTTAGTTCTTAATTATCAGGTCATATTAAGACAAATTAAAACCATTAATTTTACACTAAATTAGTTTCTGAAGAATTTTGCTACCACATTATTTTATTTTTGGATCACAAACAGGGAAAACATTTTTTGTTAAATGTTCTTTAAATTTCTTCCGAGAATGCACTCCATGAATATGGTAAACATTTTTTAACCATGACTCTTTATATCACTGAATCACTCTTTATATATAAATTCAAATATTAAGTCTGTTTATATATTATTCTTATTTAAGGAGATTTAATGACAACAAATAGATTAAAAATATAGTTTAACTTTGAGATTTATGGGAAATGATACATTAAATGGTTCTCTTTAGGCTTTTATCCATTTTTCACACTCAGAAGGATTCTCTATGAAACATTCATATGCGCTATTCATTAATTTAATGAGATTAAGTTGTTACTTCAAGATAAAATAATAATTATTATGGAAATTATTTTTTGGGAGTATTATTTTTTGTCACTTATGAATAACATAAATAATAGCTGAATCTATTCTAAAATTTTTTCAGAATGTAATAATATTTTTTTTTGCACTTCTGTTATCAGCTGTTATGGTGCAAGTATTGATTTTAAGTACATCTAATTTTTTATTTAATAATCATATTCTATACTTATGGAAGAAATGGAATTGACTACTACTACCCAGAGTACATACTGACTGATGATACTTTTTAGTTCTGTCTAATTTTTTTATGAAAAATAATGATTCTATAAGAAACCAATAAAAATCCATAAATTGTTTATAAAAATGCAATTTATTATGGTTCGACATTTAATTTTTAAAAAACTTAGTGAGAAAAGCTTTTTAAAATGATTATACATATTCTTCATACATGTATTTAAAAATTACAATTTTGTCGTCGATTGAAATAGAATAACTAACACATGCACAAAGTACATACCCCTAGGAATATTTTCTTTGTAATGCAGTTAAGTGTATTGCTAACTTTACTTAATAAACAAGGTTTTAGTATTAAAATGTATACTAAAACAGTGCAGTATACATGTTGTTTATTTCAGATTAAGTGCAAGAGGTGTTAAAGTGCTGAGTTTCACCAAGATAAACAATCCACCTATAGTTAAAGTGTAGGATGTTGTATAGTAGAAAGAGCACCGATGAGACGGATATAGTAGAGTATATCTTAAGACAAAGAGGATGATACAAGCATCAAATCTGCACTTTCCTTCATCCTCTCTGAACCCAACATCCATTTTGCCTACCTATCTATCCATCTCATTCTCTTATTTCAACCGATCTCACTCTCCTCTCCACTTACTTCTATCTTTCTCTCTCACTCCTTTTCACTGTCTTTCTGTCTCTACCATTCAATTCAAATCTCTATCCATACTAATTGTAAACCACCTACCCTCTTTCAACTAACTTGTACCCGTTGCATGCCGTCAACCGATGCGAACTGCAAATTATTCACTAATATTAGTAGTAGACGAAGAGATAGAGATAGTAACTGGGTGAGAGTACATCTTGTGGATAAAAGCTGTACTTTACTCAACTCTACATTTGAAATGTTCACAAATACTGATGGAATTCTCCATTTCTGCTTGATCATCTATTCTATTCAAGTACAATATTCATGGAAATGTTTAAACCTAACATTGTAAGTCACATTACACTTCACCACATATTTACAATAACTTTGAACCATACAATAAACTTTGAACCTTACAAAGTAGAATAAAATTCAATATAATTTGCTAGTGACAATAAATAGCCCCAAAGAAATGTACAGAATGAGTCAAAAGAATAGAAACCCCTCAACAACTTTAAAACTGTTCCAGATAGAATACTGTAACTTTCAGGATAAGGTTCTGGTCAACTACTTTACCTTTTGACAAGAAATAAAATCTTAACCCCTTCTTGAGGGGGTGGCCTAGGAGTGTGTAACTCAAATATTTTAAATGATGCCCTTTGGGTGATACAACATTTTAAAGGGCTCTTTAAGACAAGAAAAACTATATAAATAAAAAAAGTTGGTAGAATGTATGTACCCAAAATGGTGGTGGAGTAAATTTTGGATATTGAAAATTACTAAATTTAGTAAGTTCAAATAACAAAATTAAATAAAAAGAAATTAAACTGAATTAAATTAAAATTTATTTTAAAAGTTAAATTAAAATTTTAAAAACTTAAACATTTTTTATTTTTCAACACAAAAAAACTGTTTTTGTTCCAATTTAATGAGTAAATAGAGAAAAATTTGTCACCTAATCATACTGATCAGCTGATCATTGATGGTCCCTTACCATTATTGCAAAAATGAAGCTTACTTCATTGTTAAGCAATATTCCATTTAGAGCGTTTCATTAGTCACTTTTAATGATGAGGGGCTTTACTAATACAATAAACAGGTTGTATAATGAAGTTTGTGAATTGTTCAATGGAACATTTATTTGAAATAAATACCATAGATGAAATTTTACAAGGTACAAAAGATTTGTGCTGAAATTGAGATAGGTAGATGGCAGAAATAAATCATTAACAGTGATAGTGAAAAATATTAAGTAAAAATAATACCCCAGTGGACAGTGTTTAGTAAAATCCAAGAATATTTTTATTTTTAAAAATAATAATAAAGATCTCTATTAATTAAAAGCAGTGAAAATGTTCTATGTCTGAACTGAAGAGGTACATCCACTTCTTGTTTTAAACTATTTATCTCAGTCTTTTTATTACTATGGCAATATAAAAGGCACTTAAGAGGCAATTGTTGAGTTGCTTAAAATGAAAGTAATGATGTTTATCAGTCCTTGTGGTGAAGGACGTGAAGGTGTCACTTGTAAAGCTAAACATCTGTATTTCAGTTGGTTATTCTAATATGCAGCAGTATGTTTAGTTCAGTGAAGAAGGAAACAGGAAACTATTTCACACCTTACTCTCCTTGGTATATTTAGCATGGAATATTTGTTTCATTGAAAATGGCTACGTAATTTTCTGGAATAAAATTTATCTCACATTACGCTGCAGCAGCAAACACACAGAAGTTAAAAAAAACTGACAACACAGTTGTAGGATATTCCCGTTACACGGCTTACACACACAATTTAATTTATCACTTTATTTAAATATAATATTTTTTTTGTTTATTTAATTCAATGATTCTACCTAAAGCACATGCGCATACCATATTTCATTCATGCAGGTGTGGTGTTACTAGTAGCCATTTTAAATACTTTTTTACACTTTAAATATTATTCATTTATTTAATTCTACCACTCATACATGACATCACAACAAAGCAGATGACTATAACAGCTGTATGTCAGTGCTAAAGTAGCGCTCCTTGTGGTGAGAGGGGGTACTACTGATGCAGTATACCTCTTAGCCACTATTTTATTTACAGCATTTTTTTGGATGGGAGTGTGATTTTGCAAAAACGTTTTTTTGTAAATATGCCTAAGAAAATAAGCTTAATTAGGCAAAACTCGAGGTACTGAGGGTGACCTTGCTCTACAGCCTCACCCACGTGACCATTTAAGTTGAAAATTTATTGGCATTAATGCCCCATATATAGAAGTAATCTGAGCAAGTTTGGTCAAAATTGGTTCAGTAGTTCTGAAGATATGAGGAGTGCAACACCGAACACACGTACATATGAACATTCAGAAAATTTCCATCTGTTTTTTTGGATTCCTTTGGTGTCAAAACATCAAGATCCAGTGAAAACCACATATGCCGAAATTGGACGGATTACAATACTTTCCCTTATAAAGCTACAGCTCAGGTATAGCACTAAGCGGGAAAGTAATAAAAAATGATAAATTTAAAAATGAGTGTAGAATGCATTTTACAGATTTTATTAAGCTTATTAAAATCTTATATTAGTTCCATAACCAAATATATAATCATTAAATTATGTAGATAAAGAATAAAACATACACTTCTCCCAGTTTTTGATTTATGGTAGACTCTGATATGAAGTTTTCAAAGACATTAAAAAAAATAATAAAACTGGAGACTACTTTGGTAACCATTTAATTGTTGCACATTTAAAATAAAACTAATTTTTTTTAAAATGTAACAATGATCAAGACCAACATTATTAGGACTGAGTACGAGATGATAAACTGTATCCCTCATTATTTAATGGTTCCACGATTCCTGAAATACCTCAGCCAGCACATCAACTCTCTCCGGAAAGGGAGTGCATTGCTTCCTCCAAACACTAGGGCCCTCAGAAGGTGTATTCCTGCATCGAAAAGACTTCAGGGGATGGATTGAAGGGGAATCACATCAGGAGTACGAAACTCACATGCACCTAGTCTCCCATGATCAGCCCAGTCACTTATTTCTCATTGGTCTAAAGAATCAGAACGCAATAAAAACTCCATCCAAAACAAAATACATAAATCTGTAACAGTTTCTAAATAAATAATGACCCGCCCTATAAACAAAAGGCACAGCAGCAAGGGACATTTGTCCAGGTTCTGCGATTAGTAGGGAAACAATAAGCTACTGCTATCCTTGTATTCCGTTCTGTTCTGAAATACCTCAAAGATCCTAATAAATGAATACTGTAAGTTAAGGTAGCTTGCCAACAGCCATTCAATGAAATGGTTCCCGTAGATCACCAAAGTTAGAAATCCTGGGTACTGATATCCTGGGTATGACTGCATACTGGTGTTCAAAAAAACTTTTTAATTAATCTTTACATATTTTATTAAAATATAAATTCTGTATTATAATTAAACTGATTATATTTCTTGCTCATGCAATGCTCTTATTTCTCTATATATTGTTCTTATTTCTTTATATATTTCTTTATCTTGTTCTTATTGATTAGAGGAAGTCTCTGTTCTTTATGATGTGATTTGCAAAATGAACCACACTATATGCTTATCCTAGTTGAAGTTTGTTTATTCAGTGACATTTGCTTTTGTCAATACCAATTTCATCAAGTCTATATTTCAAAATATCTTTATACTCATTTAAAATTAAAATGCTTTCATAAAGTACGATTGGTAAAGAAAACTGATTTCCGATGTTGAAGACATGTAAATGAAATCAATGTTTATGAATTCAGTTCATACACTGATACCATAAAATGTGGAAGCAAACAAGTTTGTTAACAATGATAGAAAATTATACAGAGAAAAATGTATATTCACTATTTTTATAAAAAGCTATAAAAATAGTGATGAGATTTATCATCATCATCATTTTTGCAGACGAGGTTATGGAAATTCATCCAATATTATCATACGCAGATGCAATTCTAACATACACCTATGAAAGTTACTGGAATTAAAAAAAAAAAAAGAAGTGAACTCATTGATTAAAGTTTCATTCATGCATTCTAAAAATCTTACCGGTCAAAAAACAAACAGGGAAAATAGTTTATGTATTTTAATTAAATATTTATGAAACTAATATGCTTTAAAAAAGTGTTATTCATCTTTTAATTTTCAAGTTTCTTTAATCTGCTGAACATATTAATGCAATTTTTATTTGTGTTCAATTTATATTGTAATAGATTAAACCCACGGTTTCCAACCTGGGAGGCACGGCTCCTACGGGATGCGCAGACAATTGCCAGGGGAGACGCCAAAACTTTTTAATAAAAAAATTACTGTTCATACTATAATATCTATAAATAAATAAACTTCATATCATAACGTAACAGTGCAGATTCAGTGAAGTAATGTTTATTTTTATTTTTCTTATATTTTTATACATTCATTGAATTCTTATTAAAAAATCTGATGTGGACACCACATGAGACTTCTTTGTATGCCTATTAAATTACAAACACACTTTTATTGCTGCAGTTCAGTTTAACTTATTTCATTTGAAATTGAGATGTGATACTACAATTCTTTAATAAAGCGGGCAGATACACAATTTCTGAAATATTAGTTTTTATTACCATCAAATATTTATAAATTATTAATCCAACAATTTTACATGAAATATTAGAATAAAGTAAAAGTCCCTTTATTACTTGTATCACTAAATCAGTATTTTTCATATCTTTGTGAGTTGCTGATTAACAAGCGTTTCAGATTCCTGTTGTGTCGAATAAATAAAAGTTAATAATAATTAAACTATTCCATTTAGTGAACTCCTGCATATTGGTTACAAATTTTAAACTGTTACAAATTTTTTGCAATTTATTAATGATCGGACATGTATGCCTCAGTGTGTATGTTGTTCTTGTGAGGGTCTATTTTTCAGTCACTCTGCAGTTAATTTTAATGTAGATAAAATTAAACAGAAATTAAACTAGAAAATCAAAAATTATATGATTCTAAATTATAATTATCAATTAATATTAAATAATCAGATGTTTTTTCACCAAATCTATTACATACACACATTATTAAAAGTACATAAAATTTTATTTCACTAACTTATGATTTTTTTTTTTTTTGTCTTCAGTCAGTAGACTGGTTTGATGCAGCTCTCCAAGATTCCCTATCTAGTGCTAGTCGATTCATTTCAGTATACTCTCTACATCCTACATCCTTAACAATTTGTTTTACATATTCCAAACGTGGCCTGCCTACACAATTTTTTCCTTCTACCTGTCCTTCCAATATTAAAGCGACTATTCCAGGATGCCTTAGTATGTGGCCCATAAGTCTGTCTCTTCTTTTAACTATATTTTTCCAAATGCTTCTTTCTTCATCTATTTGCCGCAATACCTCTTCATTTGTCACTTTATCAACCCATCTGATTTTTAACATTCTCCTATAGCACCACATTTCAAAAGCTTCTAATCTTTTCTTCTCAGATACTCCGATTGTCCAAGTTTCACTTCCATATAAAGCGACACTCCAAACATACACTCTCAAAAATCTTTTCCTGACATTTAAATTAATTTTTGATGTAAAAAAATTATATTTCTTACTGAAGGCTCGTTTAGCTTGTGCTATTCAGCATTTTATATCGCTCCTGCTTCGTCCATCTTTAGTAATTCTACTTCCCAAATAACAAAATGATCTACAATGGGATGTTGATTACCTGTATATTGATTTTCCATGTTCAACTATCTGGACTGCTTACACCCACAATAGGCAACTTAAAAAATAAATATACTATTTAAAAAATTTTAAACATTATTCAAATAAAGCTTACATTCTTAATTTTAACTGTTTAATGTAACATAAAAGTACACAGAAATATTTATTTAATAATTTAATGAATCATATTGACGAATGTATTATAAAAAACAAAGTACAGTTTTCTAATGTTATTTTTAAACAGCAAGGTAAAATCAATTATAGTTTTTAATAATCTCTTCCATAACTTCTAACTCAATTCTATAATTTATGTTGATGGTTTGAAAACAATAAAACATATAGGCTGTGGGGTAATACCACAGCCTATAAATGCATACAAGACAGTATAAGGGATTGGTGGCTAGAGTCAGTTACAAGGCCACCTCTAAATGATCTCCAAAATTTAAATGCAATTTTTTTTGTTTTAAAGGTGTTGCATTTGAAAAAGTACTAGATGAGTTATAACTGATGGTTATACATAATTATTTTTTTATCCAGTTGGATCAAATAAAATATACTTAGTAGATTATTCAATAATAATTATATGATCCACAAGCATTCAAGTAGCTAACAGAAGTTTAAATATTTCAATATTAATTATTCACAAAAAAAGCCTTTAACAGTCATAAATTATAAATGTAAACTATTAAACATTGTTAAAGCAACAACTACTAAAAAAAAATGGATTCTTTATAAAAATACATATTTTCATACAAATTTATTATCAAACAGAAAATAACTTACAAAAAAAAAAGAAAAATCAATTTTTTAATATTATTTTGCTGCATGAAACATAATTTAAATGCGGTAAAACACAGCCAGATTAATATGGGAAATGGTAACAGTAGTAAAATAATTTTTTAAAAATTGAACAAACCATTAATAAACAATATTTATTATTTACTTTCCGAAGAAAAAAGTTTCATTTTCACTTTTTTTGCCTAGTAAAAATTAATCATTTCATAGAAATGCAATGCGATACCGTGTTAATTAATCAAATGGATAGGAAAAAAAAACAAGCTGCCGTTAACAAGCTGCGACTTGACGGGCCGTTGCACCTGGCAAAAGAAGTCATAAATCACCTAGGCTTTAGACTTTTTTTAAAACAAAACGTACTCGTTTTATCTATTACACGTACAAAACGTACAATCCAGTGCGATCTATTGAGCAATGTCTGAGTTAAGTTTCAGAGACCTTGCAAGCTACACAAATGCTATCGTACGGGAAAAAACGAAGGTAAGAAAATTTAAATACAGTACAGTAGACATGTGGACAATTAATATATATATTTTTTTAATTCATTAATATTTTTAGGTGTTTTCCATTCAAATATAATAATAGTTTTCATTTTCTACTTTTAAAATTTATCTTCTTATTTTGCAAAATGTTATACATTTTTTCATAGTCTTTCATATTTTGTATGTCAGTATAATGCCGTACGAAGAAAATAAAAGCTTGCTTGCACGAGGCAGACAGACGCTGTCATTTTACAATTACTTATTACTGCCGTTATATTACAGATGTACTGCGCCTGTCATAATGACAGACGAGGACATTATATTACTTTTTAATCGTAACATAAGCTCATTCAGTATTCTGCAATAGAGTAAGCTCAATTATTTTCATAAATAGCAAAACTTCTTTCCACAATTGTTATTTTGTTTAAAATTTCAGACAATAATTTTTTTATAAATATTTAACATAAGTATTTTTTACTATATGCAGTACAAAAACGTTCAAGTTCTGGTAAAATCAGTTATTTTTACCCATATTTGAATACTAGATGGCGGATACCGGTATTCTTTGGTGGTTCGGTTTCAGTTAACCATAAACCACAGGAATGGTCGAACTGAGACTGTACGAGACTACAATTCATTTACATACATACATATCATCCTCATTCATCCTCTGAAGTATTATCTGGAAGGTAATTACCGGAGGCTAAACAGAAAAAAAAGTACAAAAACGTATAGTTTATACTTGTATTAATAGATTATTATTATACTCCCTACATCAGTGAGTCAAAATTAATGACTACTTTTCCGTTTAAAGGCTACCGTTCGTTATCAAACTATTTCATTGAAGTTATATTTATATGGAGCTGTTATAATAGGTATTAATATTGTACAAAAACTCTGAAAATAAAGGGGTAATCTTCTAAATCGCAGTCGCGCTCATTGAGCACACCAATAAAGTATAAAAACGTGCAAAACCAGTTAGTGGATTAGGCAGTCTTGTTTAAGCGTTGTAACAGTTAACAATTTTAATGCAAAACATAATGAGCTACCTACATTAAATAGATTACGTTAAGAACTTCAAAAGAGTATTCAATTTAAAGATTCTTGAACTATACTAGCTGCTGGCTGAAAGTTAGGGTTTAACTGGTGCAAAACTGATAACAGTACGCAACTTTTGATTGAGAAAGACATTCCGTGGAAGAGGATAGAATATTTAAGAAAAATGACCGGTTTCAGAAAATAAATTCTATTGTTTATTTGGACGAATCGTGTATTTTAACGTCCCATTCGACGACAAAATCGTGATCAGATGGTGCAAGAGGAAAGTATCGATTAATAAAGGTGATCGGTTAATCATAACCCTAGCTGGAGGAGAAACAGAGTTCATTCCGAACGCAATGTTAACTTAAAAAACGGTGACTATCTCGACAGCGTCAACAACAATTTCATGAAATGTGCTTCCGAAAAATTAATTCCTGGTCTTCCCCGTCAATGAGGTTGTTATTGATAATGCATCACACACAATTCACTTCTAGAGAAGCCTCAAAATTCAAATGATAGAAAAGTGACATAATTAATTGTTTAAAAAAAAAAATATTCCGTTTAATAAAGCAATGTTAAAACCACAATTATATAATTAAATACATAATTAAATCACAAAGAAATTCAAAAGTAAATTGATGAACTATTAAAAAAATACGGGCATCAGGTTCTGCGACTTCCACCTTACACAATCCGATTTAAATCCGATGGAAATGGTATAATCACCTCTGAAAAGATATGTTGCAAGTAATAACGCAACATTTTTAATGTCAAATATTATAAAATTAGCAGAGGAAAAAATGAATGAAATGGATAAGGATGATGGGAGACATATTGCGAACATGTAAAAAAAAGTTGAACTGATTATAAGAAGATGGAACCGCTGATCGACGAAATGACGGATAAATTTATAATCTAGACAGTGGTAGAGAAAGTGGCTGTTTAGATGAAGACAAAGATGATGGTAAACTTGCACAGGAATTGGACATACGTGGTCCGTAAATAAAGTAATGAAACTAGGTTTTTTTGGCAGCCAAAATGGCAACACTGTAAAGTTACTTGTAAGCAAAAGGTTATATGAACAGCTGATTTATATTAGTTATTTTTAGTCTACTGTTGCCGCGTGAGACGTAAACAAACTTTTCGTGAAATGAATTTTTGTTGTGTGTTACAAAAACGAGTGCTAATTATGAGTAACCTTGTGCAATCAAGTTTTGTGTTAAACTCTGTGATAATGCTACTGAAACTTTTCCAAAATTGAAAAAAGCGTATGGAGATGACGCTCAGTCACGAGCCCAAGCTTTTAGGTGGTTAAAAGCATTTTCAGATGGCCGGGAATCAGTTGCGGATGATCCACGCTCTGGAAGACCGTTAACGTCAAAGTGACGACAATGTTGAGCGAATCAGAGACTTGATAAGGTAGGACCGGCGATAAACTGTCAGAATGATTGCAGAACAATTGAATTTGAACCGGACCCATAGTCCATCAAATTTTGACAAACGAATTGGACATTAAAAAATTTTGTGCAAAATTGGTCCCAAAAAACCTCACTGTTGAACAGAAAAACAAGAGGGTGGAAATGTGCTGCGATCTTCTAGGACGAATTGAAATTGATCTTGATTTTCTAAACAAATGTTATTACTGGTGATGTATCTTGGATATTTGAGTACGACCCAGAAACAAAACGCCAGAGCAAGGAGTGGCACACTTCAAACTCACCACGACCCAAAAAAGCAAAAATGAGCAAATCAAAAATAAAAACAATGCTAATTTGTTTCTTTGATAGTAATGCCATTGTTCATAACGCGTTTTTGCCTATAGGACAGACTGTAAATCAATATGTTTATCGAGAAATCCTTGAAAGACTGAGGAATAGAGTTGCCCGCATGAGACCAGCCATCAAAGACAACTTGGATGCTGCATCATGACAATGCATCTTGCAACACTGCACGTTTTCCTCCTCCCGACTTGAAAAAAGACACCTCAGGACACATTTTGGAATAGTAAAAAACAGAAAAAAAAAATGTAACCACCCATCCAAAGGATATTCTGGTTTCCGAGTTCCAACACTGCTATGGAGAGTGGGAAAAAAATTTGAAGCGTTGCATGGCTTCCCAAGGGCACTATTTCAAAGGTGAAAGAGTCAACGTATAACTGGATTGTAAACAAAAAGGTTTTCTGAACCAGCCTCATTACTTTATTTACAGACTTCCTATAATACAAATTTCTAGTAAGTGTTAATAAAAATGCCCCGAGGTAGATAATCCCCACGTCCAGAACATTGTATGTTCCGGACATGGGGATATGTTGATGCTATGTTTGACTCGGCATCAACATGTATTCCCATTACATCTCAAACTCAAGAAGCTAATCGTTCTGTGGTGGAATGATAAAATAAAAAAAGATATAAAGAGAAAGAAAAAAGCATATAATGCTTTCAAGAAACGTCCAACACTAGATAATCTAATTGCCTTTAAAGAAATACACAGGGCATATGCAAAAAAATATGTAACAAATTCTAAAACATGATTCTGATGTTTGGAAGAAAGTGATGGCTATTATCACTATTATTATTACTATGGGTATACAAACTTTACACCCATTACTTGCTTTCAGTATGAAGATGAACTTATAAATACTCCAAATGAAATTTCCAAGTTACTAGCCATTCACTTTGAAGAAATTAGCAAAATGGCTAACTATAATGAGTTTTTTAGAAGACAAAAACAGAACATAATCGTCTGCTAAATTTCAGAACTAAAATGAATTTTTCATATAATGTACCATTCAAAATAGAAGAACTTGTGAAAACATTGGAGAAAACCGGAAATACAGCTTCTGGTCGAGACGAAATTCATTACATCACGATCAGATAGATAAGCACAACTACAAAACTTAATAGTGTTAGAAGTATATAATTTGATATGGCAGGATGGAATGTATCAGCAGCACTGGAAGAAAGCACATATTATTCCAACTCCAAAAAACAAAGATATAAATCTGACATTCCCAGTAGTTATCATCCAATTTCCTTGACTTGTACTATGGGAAAATTTTTGAAAAAATGATAAATAATTGACCCGTTTGGATTTCAGAAATAGAAAGTCTTTTATCATCATATCAAGCAGGTTTTTGACAGTTCCATTCAACTACTGAACAAATGATCAATTTTGAGAATGTTATATATAATAGCTACATGAAGTGTAGTGTCGTAGTCATCTTTGATCTGCAGAAGGCTTTCAATATGACCTGGCATCATGGAATAATCCTTCAACACTACATGAATGGGGCATTCACAGCAATCTACCAATATTACTTGGCAACTATATGAATGACCATACTTTTCAAGTACGTGTTTACAATGAGTACTCATCAGAAAAAATATTGGAAAATGTCATACCACAAGGCTCACCGTTGAGCAGTTCATGATCACCATCAATAAACTGATATTACCAATTCCATCAGAAATCAGCCAAAGTGTTTACATCAGTGATCTAGCAACTGTGTATGCCAGCAACACTACAGTTATGGTGAAGTATAAATTGTAATTAACGCTCTTAACGAAGTTGTACGGAATAATAGTTTCAAATTTTAATCAGAGTAGACGTGCTGTGTCATTTATTAGGTATGATTTTTAGGTTTATTATTAGATAAATCACTTACATGAGGAATACATATACAGGACTTAAGTGTTAGATCCAAGAAAACCCTAAACATTATTAAATGTTTATCAAACATCCTTTGGTGTTCAGATAAAGAAATATTACTGTGGCTATATAAAACATTGATTTAATCGAAGCTCAATTACGGGTGTATTGTATATTCATCTGCTAGAAAGTCGCATCTATGAAAGTTAGACGTAATACATAACAGTGGAATCAGATATGCCACAGGTGATTTCCGTACAAGCCTGGTGACTAGTTTAATGTCAAAAGCTGGCATAATGCCAGTACATTATAGAAGGAGATCCTACTGTTAAGATATGCAGAAAATATATGGACCTTTTCCACCCATACAAACAATAAAACATTTAACAATCATGCTTTGGCTGCATTGTATAAATGTTGTGCTACCTCTCCAGACCAGCTGGAATACGATATCATGAATTAACAAGGAAATATAGTTCTGCTTTACCAAACATATTAACAATTTCTACAAGAAAAATACTGCCATGGCTTTTACCAGCGGTAAGCAAAATACTGGATCTCTTTTATGGAAAAATAAAAGAGAAACAGTAGTGATCATCAACATGAATTTTCATCAACCATCAGCAGCTATGAAGGATATATTTTTTAGGAAAAAATATAATATATTTTATAATATAATATAATATATTTATTTATTTTATTTTATAATATAATATATTTTTTAGGAAAAAATATCATGGTTCTAAAACCAAACTTGATAATTAGATGCTCCATATATATATATATATATATATATATATATATATATATATATATATATATATATACAAAAATGGAGGAGCCTAGTCATGGAAACTGCCATATATGGCAAGTGTTTATATTGCAGAGCTGATTGCTACACAGCAAGCTACTTGCTACTTGGAACAATTCTGCAATGAGAGAGTGCTCATATTTTCTGACTCATGTAATATGGATATAATTCCTGTTCTAGTAGCAGATGTTAAAAATTGTCTAACCAACAATATAAAAAATATATGGAGTAATGAATAGAGCAGGTTAAATACAAAATTAAATGCAATTAAAACTTCACCATATAAATGGAAGAGTGATGTAAAACTGACTCACTGAGAACAAGTGGCAATGACCAAACTCTGAATTGGTCACACACAAATAATAAATTCATGTTTGTTAACTGGCAAAGAAAGACCAGTGTGCAATGTATGTGATAAATAGCTTACAGTCATGTATCTACTAGAAGAATGTACTATATATGAGGACCTCAGAAAGAGGTATGATCTAATAGATAATATTGCTACTGATCTGGAAAATGGTAAAGAAGAAAAGATAATTGCTAATCTACACACCAGTGGACTATTAAAACGTCTGTAAATGTACAACTTATGGTTGTAACAAATCATTGTACAAACAGTACAACTTATGTTTACTTAAGAATTCTTTATATGAAATAGTTTTTATGCAGATATGGGTTTTATTTTGTCATCATGGTATTAAGACTTCCCATTTTTATGTATTATTAACGTGTTTATTATTATTATTATTTTTTTTATTTATATGTCAGGCTCCTTTACACTCTGTAAGAGTTATTAGTATCTTTTGTAAGTGTGTTTAAATGTTGTGTTTTTTTATTTTTGTGTTTTTAAATAAAATATAAGGTATTCTTTACACCCTTACATCTGATGAACCTGGTGGTTATTTAGTCTATTTTACAGAATGTGACGAGAACAATGACCTTTTAGAAGTTGATGTCCACATAATTAAAAAAAATAAAAATAATAATAATAGTAAAATCAACAATTGTACAAAAAAGAACTTGAAAATTCTAAATAATAAAATATTTTATATAAAAAAATTCTAAATAATGTGCAAAATAGAACTGTACTATAATAATTGAAAATCTAATTTAGTGTAATTACAGATTCAATATACATTCAAGCACTTGTTAAGATTTTTTTAGTTTAAAAATACATCTACATTAAAATTCTAGCCTTTTAAATGTTTATTCACTGAATTATTAACACTAATAAGATAATGTTGAATTAGCCTACCCTGTTAAATGACATTTGTCTGTGTGTGCGTCCCCCTTAACTTAACACCGGAATATACCGATCTCTAGCAGAAAATCCCTATTGATTAGTACACGTCTCGTGGTGGTCAGATGTACATATAATTGTTATATTAATATATCAATATACCGTACATATATCGAAGTTGGAAAATTTAGTACTTTTTCACCGGTTCCGAATTTTCGGACAAAAATTTCAAATATCAAAAATAGTCGGTCCTAGGGCTCTGAAAAATCTTTTCAACCCACTCTACGATACCCCAGCCGCTCCCAGTGGTACTCAAACTACCACCATCAAATTACTTTGGTAATCAAATCGTTCAAACCTTTGTTTTGATTGCATTCGCCCACCGTAAAATGTACCGAACCGATCTTTTGCTAAATACGCTCAAATGTGTGCGCTAGCGCAGCTGTAAAATATAAACTTACGCAGACTAAAAAGTAGAAAATAAAAAATATATTAAAAAAATTTTTTTAAACCATTCTTAAATGCACCAAAAAGTAGAAAATGAAAAATGAAAAAAAAATTTTTTTAAACACCACCCGTAAATTAAACACACTAAAATGTAGAAAATAATTTTAGGACGGTATGTCAGAATGGATTTGACAACAAATTTTGATGGTGATATGTAAGATTATCTACCTCTATGAATCATGAGACCTTGCCGTTGGTAAGGGGGCTTGAGTGCTCAGTGATACAGAGTAGCTGGACCGAAGGTGCAACCATATCGAAGAGGTATCTGTTGAGAGCCAGACTAAGGAATGATTCCTGAAAGAGGGCAGCAGCTCTTTCGGTAGTTGTTAAGGGCATAAGTCAGGACGACTTAAACAGCCATATCAACATCACTCGGTCCTCTGAGTACTGTGTAATTGAAAGCAATGGAAAACTACAGCTGCCTATTTTCCAAGAAAATGTAGCTCTGTATTTTCATATAGCAATGATGGAGGCACCTTCCTTGGTAAAATATTCCAAAGGTAAACTAGTCCCCCGTTTGGATATCTGGGTGGGGACTACTAAGGAAGGGGTCACCAGAAAATTAAAAAATAACATTTTACGGGTCGGAGTGTAGAATGTTAGAAATTTAAAAAAGGTTGGTAGGTAGAAAATTTAAAAAGTGAAATGGGTAGGATAAATGTAGATGTAGTAGGAATTAGTGTGGTTCGGTGGGAAGAGGAAAACGACTTTTGGTTAGGTGATCTTAGAATAATTATCTCAGCTTCATATAATGGGCAGACAGGAGTAGGTTTCGTAATGAACAAGACGATAAGGAAGAGAGTAGAGTATTTCAAAATGCATAGCAATAGAAGCATTGTAATAAGGATAAAATCAAAACCTTAACCGACAACGATTGTTAACGTTTATATGCCTACAAGTGTCCATCATGAATATGATGAGGTAGAGCGTGTATATGAAGAAATTGATGAAGCAATTAAACACATAAAAGGAGATGAAAATTTAATAATACTTGGAGATTGGAATGCAAGCATTGGAAAAGGCAAGGAAGAAAGTATAGTGGGTGAATATGCTGGGCAAAAGGAATGAAAGAGAGGACCGACTTATAGAGTATTGCACGAAGTATAATTCAGTAATTGCCAACGCCCAGTTTAAAAATCATAATAGAAGAATATACACTTGGAAAAGGCCAGGCAATACTGCAAGGTATCAGATAGATTATATCATAGTTAATAAAAAATTTAGAAATCAACTCGTTGACTGCAAAAGTTACCTTGGAGCAGACATTGATAGCAACCATAATTTAATGATAATGAAATGTAGATTGGGGTTTAAAAACCTGAAGAAAAGGTGTCAGATGAATCGGTGGAATTTAGAGAAGCTTGAGGAAGAGGAGGTAAAGAAGATTTTTGAGGAGGACATTGCAAGAGGTCCGAGTAAAAAAGATAAGGTAGAAAATGTAGAAAAAGAATGGGAGAATGTTAAAAAGGAAATTCTTAAATCAGCAGAAGCGAACTTAGGCGGAAAAAATACAATTGGTAGAAAACCTTGGGTTTCAGATGATATATTTCAGCTGATGAATGAACGTAGGAAATACAAGAATGCTAGTGATGAAGAAAGTAGAAGGAACTATCGACAATTAAGAAATATTATAAAGAGAAAGTGCATTTTAGTTCATTAATCCACTCTTGTTTCGCAAGAGTGGATTAATGAAAAGTGTTCAGAATTGGAAAGAGAAATGAACATTGGTAAAATAGATGGAGCATACAGGAAAGTTAAGGAAATTTTGGGGTATGCAATTTAAAATCCAATAATGTGTTAAACAAAGATGGTACACCAATTTATAATACCAAAGGTAAAGTCGATAGGTGGGTGGAATATATTGAGGAGTTATACGGAGTAAATGAATTAGAAAATGGTGTTATAGAGGAAGAAGAGGATGAAATGGGAGAATCAATACTGAGATCTGAATTTAAGAGAGCATTAAAAGATTTGAATGGCAGAAAGGCTCCTGTAATAGACGGAATACCTGTAGAATTATGCGCAGTGCAGGTGATTTTTGTTTACATCAAAAATTAATTTAAATGTCAGGAAAAGATTTTTGAAAGTATATGTTTGGAGTGTCGCTTTATATGGAAGTGAAACTTGGACGATCGGAGTATCTGAGAAGAAAAGACTAGAAGCTTTTGAAATGTGGTGCTATAGAGAATGTTAAAAATCAGATGGGTGGATAAAGTGACAAATGAAGAAGTGTTGCGGCAAATAGATGAAAAAAGAAGCATTTGGAAAAATACAGCAAAAAGAAGAAACAGACTTATAGGCCACATATTAAGGCATCCTGGAATAGTCGCTTTAATATTGGAGGGACAGGAAGAAGGAAAAAATTGTGTAGGCAGGCAACGTTTGGAATATGTAAAACAAATTGTTAGGGATGTAGGATGTAGGAGTATACTGAAATGAAATGACTAGCACTAGATAGGGAATCTTGGAGAGCTGCGTCAAACCAGTCAAATAACTGAAGACAAAAAAAAAATGTAAGATTACTTGAAAGTCATAGCTTCAAATTAAAAATTTGATATTTGTGCTCATCTTTTCTTATGCGTGATGAATGGTCTAAGGAGTTTTTGCCAATTTTTTCTTTTGCAAACATGCAAAAGAAAAAATTGGTAAAAACATCAAATTTTTAAATTGAAGCTATGACTTTCACATAATCGTACACAACACCATAAAAACTTGTTATCAAATCCAAGCTAGATACCATGTTAAAATAATTTTTTACCTTTTAGGGCGTTTAATTTAAAAGTGTTGTTACGTATAAAAGCTATTTTTTATTTATTTATGCAATTGTTTTTCTTCATAAAATAATTAATTATAACCATAAAGTAGGCACTGGTATGTACCGATCACTAACGGAAAATCCCGATTCGTTAGTATCAATTTCTCGAGTTAAATTTGTATAACTTTCTTTATATCAATTTTCATCATTATAATTTTTTAAAAAATATTTTAGACAAGAGGTAATAAATTTTCTACGTGCGTCCGCTATTGAATAAAAAACTACAGGACCGATTTACGCGCAGGTTTTTGCAAAATAGGCCGCGTTGTCCGGAGAAGTTTTAAAACTATTGATATCCTTGATCAGTAGAAAGAAAGTTAAAAGATATTTTGAACAAACTATGTTTGGAGAGAGAGTAGTTAAAATGAAATCCGATAGGTAGTGCTGTTGTTTTGCCAATTCGATTTATTTACATTCTAAATTTTATAAAGTGAAAGGTTAAATTTTGCGAAGTTCCGTAATGCTCAGTTTTTAATGTTTTATCAAACTTTCAATTGTGTTCATTTAATCTACAAACATATATATATATATATATATTACTCAGCTAATATATTTACTCGTAGCGAAACATTGCCGGGTCTGCTAGTAATGAATAATAATTGATATCATAAATAATAATAAATGAATTCTTATATTGCTGCAACATACATAAGAAAAAAACAATAATGCTAGTAATTCTTGTTAATCAAATTCCATTAAACAGTAGACAATTTACAAATTTTTTTCTACCCTGAAATTAATACATTTGCTTTAAAAATAAACTTAGGCCTTAAATGTTGGCATTAACTGCTAAATGTAACTTTTACCCAAACAAAACAATATATTCAACAAATTATTCTGAATGAACGACTTGATATTTAGTCTATTCATTATCATAATTATTATTATATAAATAAACAGAAGTAAAACAAAAATTATATTCTAATGTATAATTAAATATTGTTAACACTAATTTTTTAAAATAACTATTTGTTACAATCAATATCCAGTTTCACCCAAGTTTTGGTTATGTACTCTTTGAAAAACGGTAAATATTGTTCTCACAAAAATATTTATTAGATAAAATAAACATGAAATATACTTTTTATTAACCTATATTATTATTATTATAGATAGGAGTGTTTATTTAGTCAAAGTCAATAAACATGTTTTCTACAAGTTGTTTAAAGTGACATATCCTTTAATTTTGTTAATATAAAAATTTATAACATCAATTCTGAGAAAATAAATCATGATAAAATTGTTTAATCAAACAGAGGAGCAGTGGTGTAATTTTATATTAATATTTGAAACACTATATTTGAAATAAAATTTCCAAGCACGTTTCATTCATATTAGTACCAGTGCTCTTGCAGGGTAAGGAAAGATTAACAGACATGAAATGATACAGATGGGCTGTTAATACTGATGTGAAAAGATCATATAGTGAAGAATGTGTTCACAGAAGTTTAATTTTAAATGAATATGAGTGTACAAAATAAAAAGGTATTGGTGTTTTAATTTGTTGTAATATCTCTTAGATGAGGTGTACACTGTTGAGTTAAGGCTTTCAAGGTGTTACAGGCTTTGAAGTCTACTTACTATGCTATGCAGCATGCACTGTGTAATTGCAAATGTTGTACCGTCTAGATGATAATTTCTTGATCGTATTAAACAACAAGTGATAAGTTAACATTCAATCTTAGTGGAAAAGTTAACACAAATAATGTCCTTATCTGGGGGTCTCCATGAACTATTACAATGCAAATGGAATTCTGCTAAATTATATATTGTGTGCAATATCCCGACAGCCAAGTTTAAGGGCCATGCTTTTTGACTGAAGCAAATGTAACTGAAGTTGCTTATTTGGATATGTTAAGTACACAGCCCTTTCCTCAACTGGAAAGTGAACCAGAACATTTTATTTAGCATTAAGATTGTGTACCACCTCATTGACAGAATTTTGATTGAATTATGTTTTCCCAACTGTAGGATTGGTTGGCATGGATCCGATGACAGATTTCATATGGTGTGGCTCCCAATATCACCCAATCTGATCACATGTAATTTATTTCCTTGGGGTTTTATAAAGGATCTGATACTTTATAAAACCCCAAGGAAAAAAATTAGTATAGGTGCTTCTGCTACCTACTGATCTACCTGATTTGAAGTACAGGAGTGAAGCAACTGTTGCTTCCATTAGTCCAGATGTGCTGGTTAAAGTATGGTACTAACTCTCCTGTGGTTGGATGGGTGCCACTTGACGAAAGTTGCTCACATCGAACACTTGGGAAAAACTGTAAGAGTTACTCTTTCATTTTATTTGTGATTCATTCACAGTCAAATTTATGAGAAAGTAATAGCTGTAAAACCTTCATATTCTTTTCTGAACATTCTGTATTTCATTAAATATTACATTTACACTAATGGCAAGCCCCATTAGATTTCCATTATCGAAAGAAGCCAGAGGGGCAGTTAAGGAGGGTCTATGGAGTTTTTTAAAAGTCTTTGAAAACTGTTCATTAAAAATTTAATACAAATGTGTTTTGAAAATAAATTTTTATAATTCAGAAAGTCAATTTGTTTTAATAGAGGGGTCAAGATTAAGAAAAATAAGAATCTGGGTGAGACACAGACTTGAACTTTCAATATTATTAAGTTTTTACTGGCCCCTAAAGAGAATATTTTAGATAATTGGGATAAAATCAAAAAAGTGTAAGTCGTAGTATAAAAACTCTTAAACATAATTTTGATTCTTACTCGCTCATCAACATAGTATATACATTGAAAAACAAACTGTTTAAAAGTTGGTGCATTTTACTTTTTTGTTATTTATAGGGAGCTAGGAAATGAAAATGCCAAGGAAGTATGAGAACATAGACTAAGATGTAACTACCGAGTTTATTATCTGCCGACAAAGAAAATGTTTCTAAAAGAATGGTTAAAATTTCACAATATTTCAATTTTTGTAAACTGAACTCCATATCTTTTCCCTGTGAAAAGATATGGAGTTCATCATATAGTATATCATAACTATATTCTATTAAGGAATATAAGGGGGCACAAATGACATTATCTTATTACTCTTATCACATCATGACATTCATTCCACTGTTAGGTAGAAAAGTATTTTTTTTAAGTCTACAAATTTTTCAATTCTTTTGTTAATTGTGGGAAGCTAGAGGGCAATAAGGCTTGGAAAACATAGAACCTTAAACTTTTTGATATCATTAAGATTTTAACTTCTCTCTCTCTGTAAAACATTTTGAAAAAGTATGGTTTAAATATCACATTATTTTAATGGGCATGGTAGCCCCTTCACTATAGGAGTCTGAAAATTCTTTATCTCTTAGCCTTTTCTGCTAAACCTTGAAGGCAGAATAGTTTTTGAAAATAAAAGATTTAAAACCCATAATATTTAATTTTCATATTTAAGGATACCAGAGGAGCTAGAGAAAATCCAGACAAGTAGACATAAACCACTTCCAAATTACTAAGTTTCAAACTTCTTCCTGAAGGAAGGATGTTTTAAGAATTGAGTAATTTGATTATTACTGTATTTTATTTATTAATTATATTTTCTATAAAATATATTAATATTTAGTTTAATTCGAGGGTGGAAGGGCTGGAGCGACTGAATAGCAAGGAGACAAATTTTTTAAACAAAATTAACTTTCTTGTTCTTCCAAAGGGTTGAATGCAATTTTCAAAATAACAGTTTGAATGTGGTATTTTTAGATTCTGATATTACAGTTTAATAATGATATAATATCAGCAATATACTATTAATGGGAGCTAAAGATAATGAATGTAAGATAGTTTAATAAACTTGGATATCACTAAGTTTTTTTATCCCTGAAGGTAGAATTGATTTTGATAAAAGGAAAGTTTGAATGTTGAACTCATATACTTGGGTTTTCTGTTAATTGAGGAAACCTAAGAAAATTAGAGAGTCTGGATGTACAGAGACCTAAATCTACTTAACATATAAAATTTCTTGTTCGTCTCCAATAGTGGAATGTGTTTTTAAACAAGAGCTTGAATATCACAGTATATAATTTTTATATATCAAGGGGTTGTAGAAAAGATAGTTGCAAAGGGCAAGAGGAACAGAATCTCTAACACATTAAAAAATTTCATAATTGTCTATAAAGGAAGGATGACTTTTTGAAAAAACTTATGGTTTAAATATCATAAATTATATTTCTGTTACTTTATAGGGATCTAAAACATTTGGAAGTAACGAAAGGTTCAAATTCTACATTTCACTTTTTCAGCTCCTTGAACCAGGACAGTTTTTTTTTTCAATGATCTGAATTTTACATGACTTTTGTAAATTTTATAAGAGGGAAAGAGTCGCCACTTGGGAAGTAGCGAGATCTGAACCCCTTGAAAAATACTAGGGTTTTTTCCTTGCAGCTAAAACTCATTCCAAAAAAAAACTCCACCCAAGTATTATGATTATTCAGTTTTCTATATAACCTGCTTGCTGTTGATCTGTTCCTGAACTACAAAACTCTGATCTTAAAGTTTCATGGATGTGTGATGAAGTTTTCTCATAATCATATTTTATTGGATCGAGTGAAGTGAGGTAATATTTTTAATTGACCTTATCTGTCTGTTCATATATTTGTGACGGAGTCACATTCAAACATGTTTGTAGACTGATTACATGAGTAATTTCTAGTAATAAGTGATATTTCTAGTCTCCCTCTTAACAATTACATCTAAGAAACTTCATTTTTTCACGTTTTACTAGATTTTTAAACCTAACCTTTGTCTCTAAAACAATTAGTTAAATAAGAATATTATATGTGAAGTACATTATTCGCAGATCTAAGAATTATTTATTTATGTCCTATTAATCACTAAACGAAGGGTTAAAAGGGAGGTTAAATAGGAAAAAAACAATTTACATCACTTTCAACAGCCTTAGATACTTAGGAAGAAGTAGTTAAATATTCAAAGAACGTTTTAGATCGGCTCAGTACTTATTGAGATTAATCCGGATAAAAAACCAGAAGAATAATCAAACAAAGAAATTTTGTGTCTGTATAGTAGTATTTCCAAAACTTATATTCATTTTAAAAAAAGTGCATGTATCTATATAAAATGTAACATCAAATTCTGTCAGTAATTTGATGTTACTAATCAACGTAATTAGTAATCAAGGAAGATTAAAAACATTTTCATCAGTTCCTTATTCATACGAAACGATATTAATTTGTAAACCTATTATTGTTTATAAAAGGATGAAAAAAAGGCAATACAAAAATTATTCAACAGTATAAAAATAATGAACATAATGCTCTGCTTACTTACGTGAAGATAGTGTTATACGTAGAACACATTACAGAACAGTGAAATTAAAAGACAAAATATAATAAAGAAAATTATAAAAAAACGTTTTAACTAAAATATGTTAGTCATTTTTAAAGCTCTTAAAACATTACAAAAACACGACAATCGCAATACAAGATAATGACACTCGCAAACAAAGGTAACTTAATCAACAAGAAAACCTGCACGTTTTTCTTAACACCGTGAAATTGCGCATCAGGGTGCGTACGCATTCAGCTACTAGTCATCAGCTCGGATGTATACAAGCCAAATGTCTCAAACATAGCTTACGCGTATTATTTGTGCATAAAATATAATATATATAAATAATAAAAATATATATTAATAATAATAAATAAATAATATATATATATATATATATATATATATATATATATATATATATATATATATAAATATAATATATTGTACATAAATATAAAATACTAGCATCTCTGTCGCGTTTTTTCCCGCGCTCGGTTATTGCGTTTCCCGTCTCGGTCAGGGGATATTTAGCAGGTCAGAGCGAGCGAAGGGCCCCGTCTAGCCAGGGGGCTCTGTTCCCTGGACCCCTCCTGGGTACATCAAATTCATGTCAGTGAGAGTAATAATGATAAATAAAAATTAAAACCTATTCAATTTATAAAAACTCTCAGTGTGTTGTAATTTCTTCAAAGTAACAGTTTGGTCAATACAGGACCCGAAACTTTGAGTGATCAGAAGAAAGCCGATTTCAAAATAGTCAGCTTCCATCTTAAAAATACTAGTTAGTTATAGCTGGTTACCCATCCTTTGTACGTGTAAAAATGTATTTTACCAGGTTCTTAGCGTTTTATTCAAATTACACCATTAGGAGGTGACCATATTTCGTTTCTCTCTCTTTTATTATTCCTCTGTTATTGAATCTAAGTAACAAATTCCTTTTAGTCGAAACGTGTAGATACAATTTAAATAATTTTTTATTATAAATTTTTTTGTGTATCAATTAGTAGCTTTGGTAATTTATTCTTTTGATAGAATGGCCCATGATCTATAACTCTTGGGATGGTACCCATCTTTTTAGTATAATACAAAGAAAGTTATGTTACTGCATTAAATGCTTATGTGATTTTTACTTCCTTATACAAAGTAAAGTAAGTATTGTGATAGCGAAAAATTTTGGTTTTCAAATTTCAACGAAATATCCATTTTGACCAGTTTCGGAGTGGCGTTTGTTCATACGGATGTATGTATGTATAACTCAAAAGTAACTACGTATAACTCGCATATTTCAAAAGCTATTTACCGTAGGACGTTGAAATTTTGTATTTAGAACTGTTGTAAATTTAGTTGAGCCCCTCCCTTTTTGATTGCAATCGACTGAACCAAAAGTATCCAAAAAAGCCCAAAATCAAAAAAAAAAGTTTGATTTTGGACTTTTTCTTAACTGTAGTGATAAGCTCTCATTGAGAGCTTTTCAACGATATATATCATAAATGGTTCTTATTTTCATTGTTTCTTGAATTACAGCCAAATGAAATTTTAATTAATGAAATATTTGGATCTTAGAAGGGGAAAGCACATCGGTTCGAATCAGACTTCATCTCCTTTTTTTTAATATAAATATATTGATTTATTAATAATTATTAACCTCTGATTTAAAAAAAAAAGTATGATAAATAATAATTCAATAATAATAAAAATATATATATGAAAAAATATCAGAAGTTATTAATGAAATAAAATTTTATGTACTTTTCATTTTAAAAAAATGTGTGTGTAATTTAATAGACATACAAGGAAGTCATGTGTTGCCCACATCTGACTTTGTACTTTTAAAAATGTGTATATGGAATTTAATAGGTATTATTACATATTTGTATATGTAATAGATTTTGTGAAATATTTGATTATTTTAATATTAATTGAAAATTATAATTTAGAATCGTATTATTTTTGGATATTTTAAGAAATATTTTCATTTTTACAGTAGTTTAATAGTGATTTTAAACTAACGAATTCATTTTATGCGAAATAACCTTTTGTTCATCTATAGAGGTCTTTCGGTAAAAAAGATAGTCATAACAAATAAGATAAACAATAACTGTCATAGACCAACCCGGTGGGTTGATCTAGTGGTGATTAACCAAGCATCTCAGAAATACCTGACGGTGATTCCCGGAGGCTAAACAGGAAAAAGGAAGTTATCCCAATACCTAGTGTTGTGCGAATTAATATGCCCAAATAAATGAAACGATGTCTCACTTGAAATACAGTACTAGACTCATCTGTCTATCAACAATGTTTTTCAGAAGTCAGTCGCAAAAAATAAAACGTTTCTCATGTCTGTTCTCTAATAGTGAAGAATCATACGACAAGATGTGTATTTACACAGTTTTTTTTTATTAATGGTAGTTATCGATTTTTTGTACTGAAAGAAATTCTTCTTTGAATATCGGCTATGGCCTCTGGAGCTCTAGTGGAAGTCTGCCTACTTCGTCAAATTGCCTACCTCAAAAAAATAATAAAGGAATATTTATAGTAGGGAATTTTTAAGCTTTAATAAATCTAAATATTAATAAAAACACAGAAAATTACTTTTGGAAGAAGAAGTCTTCTATGATCAATTCTAAAAATTATTTCCACTAATTTATTAAATTATGAGTTTCTTCGATTCCTTTACAGTAACATAAATTTCAGCTCTATGAAAGGAAAAACAGATAAATAAATATACATAGATTATAATAGTTAATCTCTATATAGTTTTTAAAATAAAATTTGTATGAATCTGTAAGTGTAACCTTTTAAATCATCGTATATATTAACATTTTTTTCTTTGCTTCTAAAGGAGAAAGGAACTGGTCAATTCTCCACCGCAAATATTTTATCTAATGTTACTTGTTCTTAATATAACAATCGTTGGTAGTAATAGGTACAGGCACGGGAATTTACATCATTTAGACACAGTATTTACAGAAGATGGCAATTTAAAAAAAGAAAAGCTGATAAAATGAAGAATAATTCTAGTTTTTACCAAAGTAACAGAAGTTTAGTATCGTACAAAAAAGTACCTGAAAAGCGCAAAGAAGTGCTTTTAAAACTTATTTGGTTTTGTATAGAAATGATGTATGGAATTTTCAAGGATACGTTTTATTCATGTAGCATTGTAGAAATTAACAGTGAAGACTTACTGTTGCCATCAAAGTGAATTTATTTGATACTGACGCACTATTGATAATTGTATCTTACCATCTTTTTTCCTGTTTAGCCTCTGGGAATTACCTTCAGATGATTATATGTATGAGTGTGAGTAGTCTTGTACAGTTACAGGTCGACCATTTCTGAGATGTTTGGTTAATTGAAACCCAACCACCAAAGAACACCGGTATATGCGATCTAGTGTTCAAATCTGTATAAAAGTAACTGTCTTTACTAGGACTTGAACACTGGAATTCTCGACTTCGAAATCAGCTGATTTACGAAGACGCGTTTACTACTAGACCAGTCCGGTGGGTTGTATCCTACTATCTGTTTAATTTTTAGCCAATATAAACAGTCCATTATTAATTCCTAACAAGTCTTGATTAACTTGCCCATCATCAATAGAATATTTTCATTGCCATCAACATTTATTATGGTAATACCAATAAAGCTGTCTTCAGCTTTATTGTTCTTACCTCTGTTAGTAACAAATATTCTACCATCATTTTTACTAATTCACATATTAATTTCTAATTTTAAAGGAGTCGTCCTTTCAAACAACTCTCACAGAAGTTTTTTTACAGCATCTAATGTGTGTTGTGTTGCATTAACAACATGACATGACATGAATTAGTGACCAGATCTTCAATCAGATTCAGTTGAAGATGGTAGGTGGCAGTTTTAAACCTGAATAACTCTTCATGTGCATTACATTATGTGCGAGAGTCGTTAAAAAAATAGAGGCAAATGCAATGGCGGCTCATAGCTAAAATTAGTGGGGTTGCTCCAGAAAGTTTTTTGTAAAATAAAAGAACCGAAAAAAAATGAATCGGATAGAATATCTGGAAGCATTTTATAATAATTTAATAATAATTATTTATAATAATCTAATTCTACACTTTATCACATTCAAGAATGTGGTACACAGCTTTTAAGCAATAAAATAAACATCAATAAGCAATAAAATGTTAATACATAATATTTTTTAGTATTATTAGATAACTTAATAAAATGTCCGCTCCAGGTTGTACAGGAAGGGTTGATAGATTTTCTGTATTCCTGATGTGCTACACGAAAGGACACTTTCTGTTCAGTAATAATGTTTAATATAGCCTGTTTCTGCTAATAAAGGGGACATTCTCAAGACCTGGCTGAAGTGAACCCTTACAGTTTATACACTTTTCAGACTCAGTGCATGCGCTATCACGTCCCACGTTCCAGCAACAAGCACAAACTTGTTCCTTTGTGTAATCAAAACCCTGACACTGGAAGCAGCATCTCAGGTTTGGTACGCATGGATGCACACGGACAGAGAGGTAGCCAATTTTTATTTGCTAAGGGATTGTCAGAGTAGAAAATGTTTTAAGTGAGAATGCTCGTATATCAACACACCATCCTCCTTCCTCATTATCCTCTAAACAGACGTGACAGTTCTTCTAATCGTTCAATACCAGCCAAGTCGGAGCAAAAGATCACTCCCTTGCTGGAATTTAAAGTACTATGTGGCTCCACTAACACTTCATCCTTTCCTATAAAGGACAAGAAACTTCCAACTCAGTTCATCAACACTCACCTCAATCAATAGGGCATCACTACTACATTTTTTAATTGACTTTGGAAAGCCACAAGCTATAACAATGCAGTTATGTATTAAGAAGGGTGAAACCTTTGCAAAAGATTTACCTTCTTCCTTATACTTGACTGCAATAAACAAATCATTGACAATTTTGCAATCTTTGTTTTACCTCTCATTTCATTATTTCCTGATTAATCTTTGGCTGACAAGGTCAGTCGAAGACTTTTTAAGCTCCTGGGTTTGTTGGATTTTCAGGTGGACCAACAACCATCAAAGGATTTTTGATTGGGACTGACATAGAGTTCCCATGAGTACTGGCAATATAACAGACCACTCCAACATGTGCTCGGGCTTCATACAACTGAATTCACCCTGGTGTTCAGAGGACATCATTTGAGACTCACTATGTACAGCCATCTATCCATTAGCAAAATTGTTTACACCTTGGGTTATGGTTGCGCTTCATAAAGTGTTGCAACATCACTGAGTGTAAGTGTAAGAAGAGACAGCGTATGATGATATTGCTATGTAAGGGTATACATTATAATGTGTGGTGTTTTTTGTGTAAAGTGTGTGTGTATACAGGTAAATGGTTATGGTGTTGTGTGTATACAGGTAAATGGTTATGGTGTAAAACATTCTGAAGTCCAATGAGTAGTGGGAAAAAAGCTGCAGAGGCTAGGTCTGTGGAGATGCCAGTCTCGAGTCTTAAAGAATGACTCCCTGTTGGGTTCGAGTGCAAGATGTTGTTAAGCAAGGGAACATGTTGTAAACTGCAGTATGTATGTGTACAGTGTAAGGAGTTTAGTAGCTCGGTGTGTCATAGGAAGAAAAGCTGCATAGGTTAGAGTGTGGGAACACCAACCTCCAAAATCTTAAAAGAGTAACACTGTCTGCTGTCAGGAATGACTGAATGAGTCAGTTTAATACAAAAGTAAAAAATATATTACAAATATGAACACTCATGATTATGAGTGAACATTCATTCATTACCTTCTTAGCATTCATAATAAAATAGTCAATTTGGAATTACAAAAAACTTTGTTTTATGACTTACTCGATTTCTTTATTTTCCCTTTTATTTACTACTTGGTTTATTTGATGACTATTATGAGAGATTAAAAGACCCAACTTTACTAGACAGGTAATGAACAAATTAACAGGCAATTCTTTTTTTTTTTTGGACCATATTTTTTTTTGATACTACCATTTCACCATAAAGACTGGCACTTCATTGACTCTATAGGTCCTGGCATCCTTAGCATGGGCCTAGCAGAAGCAAATCTCTTTATATTCACAGAATTTAACATGAGAAGGTGAGACCTACATATGAAGGTACCATTTACAAGCTAGCTCAATGACTCACAAACAAGAGATGCCCACCCTATCCAGAACTTCTTATGAGGTCATGGATTTCTTAATCAGGATCAACTGCAATAGCAATCTTTATTACTGGTAATGATTCTGCAATGACCAGCTTAAATATAAATTACAACAAGAATATTTTCCTCCCAAAAATTGTAACAAAAAGAGACAATTTAAACTTTGTTCGGGTTTTCTAATGGAACAACCATGAGCATCAGCAAGATTGTGAAGGTGTATAAATGAATTCAATATTTAACAGGGGAATATTGAACTGTTCAATCATATTATTACTACAACTGTCTTTAATCTTACTATACCTAAGCTTCCATTAACACTGTTAATTCTACCTATTTTCACTTGAAATCACTCTACATATTATGGTAATCATGGACAGAACTCATACTTATCACATTTTTGGCATATGAAGGGATGTACGTCTTCAGATGAGGATCCTTAAAAGTTGCAATAGTGTATCTGTTATCTATCTTCATTTTCTCTATCTAATAATTTTAAAAGGCTACCAAAAAAGGATTCTCAATTTAACTCACTTATATCTCTAAATTATGTTCAAGCCATATTTTTCTCCAAATGCACTAATCTCAATGATTCTTTTTTACTTTCGTAAGAGAAGTTCCTTCTGATCTCAATGTAACTTTCTTTAGACAAATTAGATAGATTTTTCAAATGAATGATTTACACAGCCAATCTGAAGAAAATTTTTATTTGCTTCCTATCATTATTGTTTAATATTAGAATATTATAACATAACACATTAATATTTTTCTGATACTCTCTATTTTCATATACAAATTCAAGATTGATTAGAAAATTTATGTTAACATTCCTAATTAAAAAGAAATATATAATGAATATTATATTAATTAAAATAATAAATTTTCATACATTCAACATGGCCTTATTTGATAGTCTTTGAATTCCATTTCATTTCCTTCTTTGCATTCCATTTCATAATCTTTATCAATATATCAATTTTTTCATTTTTTATGATTCTTGTCAACAACTCTTTATCATAATGCAGTATTTTTTGAAGCCTTACAGATATTTTACATAAAAATAAAACAAAAAATAATCTTTAAAAATACACTAAAAAAGAAAGAAAAAAATCCAATCCTGTAATTTTTAATTTTTCAAGTATGAATCAAATTATAAATTTGTAATTTCTTTGCTTTCAATTTCAAAAATCAAAATTATTAAGACTGAACAAGTCATTACTTTTTTACTTTTTGGTGCAGTTTTATTGATGTTTAAGTTTATCTCATTATGCTAGAAGTAAAAGGGCAGATCTTTATGTTTCCTTTATCAGGAAATGCATCGGTGAAGTGAATTATTCAACTGAACAGGATTTCTAGTAGTTGCTTCATCAGTGCACTTACTCAAAGACTTCATGTAGGTGATGTTAATATAGTACCTCATACAGTTATCAGTTTTATTCTACTTAAGCTCTTATATTCAACACTACCTGTTGTTTACAGAAACATTCAATAAGTTTTAGATGGTTAATTAATTCTTCAATTTTGTCTATTAAATGATCAAAGTATTGACAGTTTTCAAAAATTTAGAAATATTAACGATTCTTCAAGGATTACACGGTTACAGACAACTGAATTGTAAAAAAATACAAACACAATATGACATTTTTTCAAGCTAATTCTTTTTTTCACTTGTTCAGTTTGAAAAAAACTTTTTGATTTGGACAAATATCTGCAATAGTTTTCCTGTTTTGTTGTTCTCAAATAAAAACATCCTCAGTATATTTGAAGGGTTGACATCAATGTAGTGGTATGTGGGTAAGAATGGGCATCTAATATAAAATGTATCTCCTATAAATCCTAATGCATTTAAAATAAACTAGGCATGTTAATATTCAGTAACCATGCACTGTTATATTTTTAAAAATTATACATATATTCTCCCTCTATGAATCATGACACCTTGCCGATGGTGAGGGGGCTTGAGTGCTCAGTGATAAGAGTAGCTGGACCGAAGGTGCAACCACATTGGAGAGGTATCTGTTAAGAGCCAGACTAAGGAATGATTCCTGAAAGAGGGCAGCAGCTCTTTCAGTAGTTGTTAAGGGAGTACTTCAGGAAGACTTAAACGGCAACATCAACATCACTCAATCTTCTGAGTACTGCCCAGCTGAAGACAATAGAAAACTACAGCTGCTTTTTTTCCCAGAAAATGGAGTTCTCTGCATTTTCATGTATCAAAGATGGAAGTGCCTTCCTTTGTAAAATATTCCACAGGTAAACTAGTCCCCCGTTCAGATTTTTGGGTGGGGACTACTATGGAAGGAGGAAAGGGTCACCAGAAAAATAAAAAATAACATTCCAAGAGCTGGAGCGTGGAATGTTAGAAGACTAGAAAAGGTATAGATTAAAAGGTTATAGATTAAAAGGTAGTAGGAATTTTAGAGAGGTTTGGTGGGAAGAGAAAAACGACTTTTGGTCAGGTGATTTTAGAATAATTAACTTAGTTTCAAATAAATGGCAGGCAGGAGTAGTAGTTTGTAATGAACAAGAAGGTAGAGATGAGAGTATCAAAATGCATAGAGATAGAACCATTGTAATAAGGATAAGACCACAACCTAACCTGACAACGATTGTTAATATCTATATGCCAAAAATTGCCCATGATAATGATGAGGTAGAATTTATACATGAAGAAATTGATGAAGCAACTAAACAAATAAAAGGGAATGAAAATTTAATAATAGTTGGAGATTGGAATGCAACCATTGGAAAAGGTAAGGAAAGAAATACTGTGAGTTAATATGGGCTGGGCAAAAGGAATGAAAGAGGGGACCGACTTATAAGAGTTTTGCATGAAGTATAATTTAGTAATTGCCAATACCCAGTTTAAAAATCATAATAGAAGAATATACACATGGAAAAAGCCAGCTGATACTACAAGGTATCAAATAGATTATATCATGGTTAAGCAAAGATTTAGAAATCAACTTGTTGACTTCAAAGCCTGCACTGGAGCAGACATTGATAGCAACCGTAATTTAGTGATGATGAAATGTAGATTGGGGTTTAAAAACCTGAAGAATCGTGTCAGAAGAAATCGGTGGAATTTAGAGAAGCTTGAGGAAGAGGAGGTAAAAAAGATTTTTGAGGAGGACATCGCAAGAGGTCTGAGTAAAAAATTTAAGGTAGAAACTGTGGAAGACGAATGGGAGAATGTTAAAAAGGAAATTCTTATATCAGCAGAAGCGAACTTAGGCGGAACAAAGAGAACTGGTAGTAAACCTTAGATATCAGAGGATATATTGCAACTGATGAATGAACATAGAAAATATAAGAATGCTAGTGATGAACAAAGTAAAAGGATCTATCGACAATTAAGAAATACTATAAACAGGAAGAGCAAACTAGCGAAAGAAGAGAGGGTTAAAGAAAATTGTTCAAAAATTTAAAGAGAAATGATCATTGGTAATATAGATAGAGCATACAGGAAAGTTAATAAAAATTTATCATATATTAAAATCTAATAATGTGTTAAATAATGATAGTACAATGATTTATAATATGAAAGAAAAGGTCGATAGGTGGGTAGAATACAGAGGAAATACAGATAAAGAGTTATACAGAGGAAATTAATTAGAAAATGGTGTTATAGAGGAAGAAGAAGTAGTCAAAGAGGATGAAAGGAGAGAAACAATATTGAGATCTGAATTTAAGAGAGCATTGAAAGATTTGAATGGCAGAAAGGCTCTTGGAATAGACAGAATACCTCCAGAATTACTGTGAAGTGCATGTGTGAAGCGATAGATAGATAATACAAATTGGTATGTAATATTTACGTAAAAGGAGAAGTTTCATCAGACTTCAAAAAGAGTGTTATAGTCGTGATATCAAAGAAAGCAGGAGCAGATAAATGTGAAGAATACAGAACAATTAGCTTAACTAGTCATGTATCAAAAATCTTAACTAGAATAATTCTGTACAGAAGAACTGAGAAGAGAATGGAAGAAGTGTTAGGAGAAGACAAATTTGGTTTCAGGAAATGTATAGACAAGAGAAGCAATTTTAGAGCTCAGATTACAGTAGAAGGAAGATTAAAAAAAAACAAACCAACATATTTTGCATTTATAGATCTAGAAAAGGCATTTGATAATGTAGACTGGAATAAAATGTTCAGCATTTTAAAAGAACTAGGGTTCAAGTACAGAGGTAGAAGAACAATTGCTAACATTTACAGGAACCAAACAACAGTAATAATTGAAGAACATAAGAAAGAAGGCGTAATAAAAAAGGGAGTCCGACAAGGATGTTCCCTACCACCGTTACTTTTTAATCTTTACATAACACTAGCAGTTAATGATGTTAAAGAACAATTTAAATCCAAAGTAACAGTACAAGGTGAAAAGTTAAAGATGCTACGATTTGCTGATGACATTCTAGCCGAGTAAAAACAATTTAGAAAAAAATAATGAACGGCATGGATGAAGTTCTACGCAAGAAGTACCTCATGAAAATAAACAAGAACAAAATGAAAGCAATGAAATGTAGTAGAAATAATGTACATGGATCACCGAGTATAAAATTAGGAAGAGAAAAGTTTATGGAGGTAGAAGAATTTTGTTTTTTGGGAAGTGGAATTACTAAACATGGACAAAGCAGGAGCGATATAAAATGGTGAATAGTAGAGGTGAAACGAGCCTTCAGTCAGAAATATAATTTGTTTACATCAAAAATTAATTTAAACGTCAGGAAAACATTTTTGAAAGTATATGTTTGGAGCGTAGCTTTATATGGAAGTGAAACGTGAACAATCAAAGTACCGAGAAGAAAAGATTAGAAGCTTTTGAAATGTGCTGCTACAGGAGAATGTTAAAAATCATATAGGTAGATAAAGTGACAAATGAAGAGGTATTGTGGCAAACTGATGAAGAAAGTAGCATTTGGAAAAATATAGTTAAAAGAAGAGACGACTTATAGGTAACATATTAAGACATCCTGGAATAGTCACTCTGATATTGGAGGGACAGGTATAAGGGAAAAATTGTGCAGGCAGACTACGTTTGGAGTACGTAAAACAAATTGTTAAGGATGTAGGATATAGGGGGTTTACCAAAATGAAACAACTTGCACTAGATATAGAATCTTGGAGAGCTGCATCAAACCAGTGAAATGACTGAACCAAAAAAAAAAAAAAAAACAAGATATATTTTAAATTTAAAGACATGTTAAATGATCAATAAATATTCCCTACCTTGTTCGACACATCTGATAACCCATGAATATTTTATTCATTAAAATTATTTATTATTTTTTAAGAGTTATGAAACTGTCCATTAACAGTAAAAGTTCACTAATATTTTAGATTAAATTTCTATGATAATAAACAAATATTAAGTTCAATTCAATTATTCTCATTTGATTGTGACAAATCCATAGTGCTGTCAGTATTAAAAGATACAATGAGAGCCACAGTTTTGTTTTCTATTACATTATCCAATTCCCAATAATTTGGTTCAACAAATTATTTTGTACATACAAAATAATACATGTTTTATACAGCTCTTTCATTCCTGCTGGCCTGTTTTATCGATGGCTTTTAAACATAAGTGTTTACATAAAATATTTTAAAAGAAGTATTTTCTGATGCTATGTAACTTTTGATGTCCCCAAATTAACTGAACTGGGTCGAGTTCACAACATGAGGTATTCGAAGCACAGTTTTACCACTGGATCTTGCTTAGATTAAAAAATCCAGAGACCACCATTGACAAAGCTGCTATCATTGCCGATATGCATAATTATGAGGGCCTACCTTTACCTGTACCCCTTTACTTTTACACCTACCCTTATTATCGGCTGATAAGCCACACAGAAAATCTTCTTTTGATAAATTCACAGCTTTATTTTTCCAAACAAAACTTTTTGTGTGACCTTCGTTGACCCATGTTTTATCCATATAATAAATTCTACTGCTTCCTGCCTCATTTTCTTTATTTCAATGAGGTAATGTCTTTATCATATAATGATATCCCTGATCTGGTTTTTTGTATTTAAAATTCATACTTTTTTACAATTTATAAAAAGTTGTTCTTCAGAATTCTGGAAGATCGTTATCACTATTTACATATCATAACACTGTCTATTGTAGGCGTCCGATTAGAAAATAAAATTTGTGTACTTGGGTACACAAATTTTATTGGGTTTTAATTGAGTTTTTATTGAAATTGTAAACGTTTTTGATCTGAGGGGATTTTGATTTCTTAGGAGACCATAATTCATTAGTACATTTATACTTGCGAATCACTTTGTACACTAAAGCAGCACAACTTCCACTTACATTAAGTTTTATTAATGACATCTGAAATCAACACCATTGGATTACTTTGTAATTCGCTTCTGTAAGCATTTAAAATGATGTGTTTTTCTGTCCGACTTAAGGGCTTTTTTGTAGCCCTGTTTTTCAGAGGGATTTTCAATAATTGTGCACTATTATCAACTGAATTGGTATCAGACATGGTGTCAAAATAATGATATAATTCAAGTTGTACAGACACAAATCTAGGAATACATTACGCTCATTTTCCAGTAAACTTAAAAAAATTGCATTATATTAACTTCAAATAACATTAGAGTAAATAAATAAGAGAAACACAAAAATTGATCACGAGAACAAAAGAATGATCATATGAAAAGATCCAAGGACAGAACTAAGAAGAACATTAATAGAACTAAGAAGTAACATTATATATACATTTGATTGCACAACTAATATATGAATAAATATATAGTGGTGAAAGTTTTGTATATATATATATATATATATATGGCCATGTAGTGAATATCATATGTTGCATTATATCATATCCTGTGATACACAGAACATGACTTAGCACAATCATGATGAACTCAGTTGCACAAATACAACGTTTGTTTATTCTTCACTCTATAAGCTAACTGAATATAGTATAATGTTATGGGATGTCATATACTTACATTAAAATTTCTTAGCAGTTGCTCTCCTTTAGTAGGTAGCCTCAAGTAATTCTTGAATTCAAGTCCAACATTAACACTCCATTTAGCTTTGTAAAGGTTTTCATCACTTACTGCCCCAAGGTTTGGCAGGAAGAAATCCAGATGTGAATACAAGCAATGGACTTTTATTGACATACAGAGTGATTCAAAGAAACGGGAAATTAAAAAAAATTAAATAACGTTAATGAAAAATTTTTTTTAGAAAATTAATTTTATTTCATGTAATTGTACAAATGTTGCCATTTTAGGATACATACATTTTAGTTTATTTTTTAAAGATGACATCTTGCAGGTGACCTCCTCTTCTACGTAAACACTCTCGAAGTCTCTTCGTTAAATTGTTCATGGTTTGACGTAACATCTCAACTGGAATTTCCGCAATTGCTTCTTGGATCTTTGCCTTCAGCTCTTCCGTTGTAGCAGGTCTATTATGGAACACTTTACTTTTAAGGTGACCCCACAAAAAGTAATCGCAAGCTGAGAGATCAGGCGATCTGGGAGGCCATCTAATGTCACCATTTCGTAAAATGACACGTTCTCCAAACAATCGGCGTACAGCTGCCATCGATAATCGTGCAGTATGTGACGTTGCTCCGTCTTGTTGAAACCAGGCTGTGCTAAGGATCGGTGGAAATCTCTTTTGTTGTTCCACAACAAAGGTTTCAAGCATGGCTACATAACGAGCCGACGTCACTGTAATCGCAAGACCATTGTCATCCTCAAAAAGTAAGGGTCTATAACATTGTAAGATGACATAGCACACCACACGGCCACTTTCTGACTGTGCAATGGATGCTGGTGTAGCTGCGTATGATTTTCTTGTGCCCAGTATCTGAAATTTTGCTTGTTAACAAATCCACTGAGGTGGAAATGCGCTTTGTCTGACGTCCACAGTTCGTGAACAAACTCTTCGTTATCATTTATCTTCTGAAGCATTACATTACAGAATTGTGCTCGCACAACTGCATCGTTCGGTTTCAGTTCCTGGACAATCTGCAACTTGTATGGATGGAATTGCAAGTCCTTCACTAACATTCTTCAAACACTTGAACTATGCAATTGTAAAGATGCTGATAGACGACGGATTGACCGGTGTGGACTTCTTGTGACAGCATCTTGTAAAGCTTGAACATTCTGTGGTGTACGGACGGTTTGCTCACGGCCTGGAGGTTTCTTTTTCATTGCCGAACCAGTTTCCTCAAAATTAGATATCCATGTTTTAATTGCATGTGCTGATGGAACACAGTCATGCCGTCCCAGATTAAACTGACAGCGAAATTCTCTACGTGCTACCTCCACACTGTCATTGTTTTTGTAAAACGCTTTGATAGCAAATACACGTTGCACACCAATCCAAGGATCCATGACAACTAAATGGCAGGTTAGATTAGAGAGGCTGGCGCCACTTATCAAGTGGTACCAATCGCCACGGCTACCAACACAACTTTCAAAATTTCCCGTTTCTTTGAATCACCCTGTATTATATCCCACAGCTCCATATGAATTTATTAGTTTATAACATTACAGTAATTTGATTTATGGACACCCAGAAAAGTTTTACAAGTATCTCACCAACCAGCGAGTTCTACATCGATCAACAGAGAAACATTTCATCTCTGACCATTTTCCTTAATTTGGGCCAACTGAAATATCTCTTCTTTAATTTTTGCTTCTTTTGAGAATTTCTGCCTTATGTAAGAATCCTTGACAGTCCTTCATAGCTTTTACAAATCTTTTTAGTAATCCCAGTTTGATATGAAAGGGCAGCAGCAAAAATATTTTTTCTGGTTTAACTAGAGGCTCGTGAATGTATTTTTCATCAAGAGTTAAGTTCTCATGTTTCTTCCACTGTTTTACTACATAATGCTGATAACTAACTTGGCTGCCCCATTCACAAATAAAACAACAGAAGTTTTTGCATACCCTAATTATTGTATACCTAACAAAAGAGCTGCATTTACATTTTTAACAATTTTCATAAGATCATATATTTCTTTTAGATTAATTCCATTTATTACTACTGTGATGAAAAACTGCTATTAAGCTATACTTGGAGGAATCAATGAGAAGGCACCAGTCCCTAGGTTCATGCCCTAAGTGTAACACAAGTTTGTCAATATTTGTACACTAAACAAAGTATTTTCTTCAGCAGTATTAAAAAAAAGTATTCTGTTTTGGCTTCAACAACCAGAGATTTTGTATTTTTTTATTTTTTAGTAAATTCCAAACTTGCAATCTTAAGCCTAAGTTCGAACTGATTAGAATTAGAAATATATACTGAGCACAAAAAAAAGAGTAATCATATAAATAAAAAACATATGTGTATGATCATACATTGTATAATATGAACAATAATCAAAATTTTAATTATGGAATTTTTTAATGGAGGGTGAAGGAAGAATTCTGACTTCAGATTCGTTATCAGCATTAAAACAGATTGGTTTTTATCAGTGTTATTGGTGAAAACAGTCACTACAATTATTCACCTCCTGTAGACTCAATGATATTACTTTTATCAGTAAAATATATATTACTTTTAGAATTGTTATCTCATCATTTTAAAAAGTTAATTTCTTTTTCCAAGCTGTTACTTTCTGTACAATTCTTATCAATTACAATTAGTTCCTAGATTAAAGAAATAGAGGAGCTAACTGATAAAACTGTAACTGTAAAAAAACATAATATAAATATAATTAGACCTGTAAACTTATAGAAACACAAGATTATTTTTTGAAAAGTCTTTGATTTTTGAGTCAACCTTGGTGCTCTCTTAAATAATGTAATGTTACGCCAACACTGTAGAGACAGTATGTCATGTGGCATGCCCTCTTCATGTTGCTCTACGTAAGCAAGAGCGGCTTTGATCGCTTTCAGCCCATAGTAGTATAATGTTTTTGAGGTTTCTCTTCCGCAGGGTCATCCTCTGCACTATCTTTACCATTGTTGACCACATAGATGATTGCCTAATCAGTAATCTCCATCTGCACTAATCATGAATACTTTTTCTATTGATTTTATCTTAAATAGATAGCTCACTGGCTAGTTTCACTAATTCACTTACATTGTTCTGATCTGACACTTTTTTTGGGGGTCCTTCTAAGCCAAATAAATTCTTTTCAGATTTCTGAATGGCAGTGGTTTTCACCTTACCTCAGTTTGCTACATCTTTTAATGTCATCCCTTCCTCTAATCTTGCGATCAATGTCTGGAGAAGCTTTCGCCAGTAATTTCTCTTCATTGTTACTACAACCTGTTGTTCTAAAGGTTGTATAGGTGATGTCACATTAGGGGGTTGAAGTATGGCTTTAATATCACTACAACATAGTTCTTTGGTGTCTGGGTTTGTCCAATAATAAAATAGCTTTCCTGGGGATCTTAATTTTCTTTAAAAATGCTTCAGTAACAGGAACAAATTCATTAAAAAACCAGCCACTAAAAATATGGCTTTCCATCCATGCACTTCTTTGCTTGCAGTACATTGTTGGTGGACAGTTGACTTTAATATTTTTAAAGGCTCTTGGGTTTTAGATTTTCCAATAAGCAGAGACCTTAGTTTCAAAGAACAAGCATTGAAGATGGCCAAAATTGTGACTCGCTCTTTACTTTTTTTAAATCCCAGAGCCGTTTTTCAGATTTTGCTTCTAAGATTTTTGAAAGTAGCATTCGAAGGGTATAAGACCAGTCTTGTCAGAATTAAAAATTTGATCTGATGTTAATGTTTCCTTGAAAACAATTTCTTCCATTTTAGACTGAAATTCTGCAACTGCAAATGAGTCAGCTGACAGTCTCTCCCCACTAATACTCAACTGCCTTATGCCATATATCTTCTTCCACCTGTCAAGCCACCCATAACTTGCAGTGAATGTTTCCTTGCCATCTTTTAACACCTTGTAGAGCTAAAGCACCTTAGCTTGAAGCACTGACCCACTCACAGGACTGCCCATCCACCACAGCTAAGAAAACTATAGGCAAATTGCTTTAGACATCTGCCTGTAGTTGTCCTTCTTCAGTCTTTCAATTCAAACCACTGCCTCCACTCGCACTTTGTTTACAAATTTTTTAATTTCTTTTACATTTCCAATCCCCAATAGTCACTTCCCCAACTCCCAAATTAGCAGACCTTTTTAACTGACTTGCTATTGTTCAACCGTGTTTTATCGCATTAAATTTCATTTCAAGAGTAACTACAGCTCTCTTCCATTTCCCAGTCATAGTGCAACACAGAATTCAGCAAAAGTACAAACTTCAACACACTAACACAACCATGTTTAGCGCAAGTACAGAGATAACTGAAACTGACAGGTGACTGTGACAATGCAAAGATTGGTGGGTGAATCTGATGATTTCTGAACTTGGTAGGAGAGATCTTGAATGTCAAGCATACAATGTCACTTCTTGCCGTGATTGTCCTGCTTTATTTTTATCTTCCTGTGACTAGCTCAGTTGACCAGGACTTGGTTAATTGCGAGTCTACTGTATCTCCAATGTGAACCACTCATTGGTGGTCTGAGTTTTTGGAAAATTAAAAAAAAAAGAATTTTATTTTTAACCATTTAAATTAAATCATTGGAAAAAATTAATTCAGCATGTTCAGCTGATTTGTTCTTTTTTTCAGCAGAGAAAATGTTTTTACATTATGTAATAATAAAAAAGATAAATTAACAAATAAATTTCTACATACGTTTAAATACACATGTATAAATGCCAAAATAAACAATAAATATTAGCACTATAACTAAAATTTAATTAAAATGAGTACCTTCAAAGAAATAACACATCCAGTACAAGAAAATGTTTGGATATCTTATTTTTAAATGCTGTAGTTTTTGTTAAGCTAAACAGTAGCAAATACATTCTTACAAGTCAAATGGTAATATGCAATTCATAAAAAAAGACACAGTTCCACTACAGTTGTAATGCCATAAATATTCACACATGGAAAAGATTGCTGAATGCAACAATAATCCTTACTTCCCATTAAAAAGTGTAACAAAAATTAACTGTGAAATCATTTTTATCGCTACTGTTCACTCAGACTACATATAAAAGAAATTTTTAATATCTAGATTTATAATGCATAGAATGTACTGCATTAATCATAAATGTATGCAGAATTATCTGAAGTTTGATTAAAAAAATGAATAAAAAATATTCACTAAGTTTGATATATATGACTATAGTTCAGCAATTAAAGTAACTACGAGAATACATGTTTCGTAAAGAAACTCATCTTAAGGATTTTTGTAATACAAACCGCAAAAGAGATAAAAAACATTAACAACTCATCAAAATCTAACTGTAAAATACATAATTACAATATCTTTAATAAAAAATCATTACATAATAATATTAATAAAAATTAAATAACATTACTGATAATTGTGAATATTACTTTCTTTAAGAGAGTTCATTTAATGTCCATTGCAAATGAGTAATCTTTTTCTGAACATCTCTATATTGGTTGGTGATAGTTTGAAATTCAGTACTTTTGAGTTTATCATAACTACTGAGTTTAGATTCAGCAGTTCTTAATCTCATCAATAAATTTTTCTCTCTTTTCTTCAAACTATTGTAAAGAAATGATAAAGCTTGAAAGGTTTTATTATCTACGGACAGAACTATGATTTCCATTTTTAGTTCAAATATTCTGAAACAAAGAAAATTATGATAATTTAAAAAAATGTACTACAACAATTTTTATATAAGGTTACATACTTTAGAAATATGGTATTTGGTACGTGTGATGAATGTAGCATAGTATTAAAACATTATTGTTTGAAAATCCATCTACTATTTTCAACAATTTTTTTATCATACACAAGTAACATATAATAAAATATACAAAATGGTACAATATATAAATTATTAATTTTTAATGACAAGCCAAGCCAATTTAAACATAATGTATTTTTTTACTTTTTAAAACTATTATAACTATTCTTAACTTATCAGTGACACTAACACCACTAGTGCTGCAACAGAGTTCCAGCTGATGTTGCTCCTGGTATTTTTTTTTTTTTTTTTTTAATTTGGAAATTACGTGTTTAGAGATACCTTAATAAGAGATGAAAAGGAAAAACCAACATTTATTTTTTTAACAGAAAGCAGGATATTATTATTTTATACATCTAAATTTAAAAATAAAAAATTGTTGCACAATACTACTTGGGTACATGTAAACTAAAGGGCAGTAATGGTAAGTTTATTAATTATTTACTGGCATTTTTCTTGTTACCTTCCTTGAGTTGCCTAATTGCAAATATAAACTCTTAATATTAAAATGGATTTAGAGGTTTATAATACAACACTAATACTGAAGAAGATTAATTATAAAATAAAAAAAAATTATGTTAAAATGAGTACAGCCTGTCATGCCTAATAAAATTGTACACCCACCAAATTCATGTCCTAAAATAACATATTTAATTTGAGAGCACTTTAAGTTAATAAGTATAAAATAACTCAGGAACAGATTTTCCAGTCAATCACAATTCAAGTAACATGGTCACTTACCTACACAGTATCTGTATACCTTTATGTTGTCGAATTCTGATCATGTTTGGATCTACATTTGTAATTAGCAGAGGCACTTTCGATCCCTAAGGATGATATTAAACATCGCAATCACACACACAGATTCCCTTACAGTTTACCAATCACATAAAAACAATTCAATACTAATAAGAAGGCACTTTTTCCCTCAAAGTTACATGTGATGTGCTTTTTAGTTCCCCTCCATAGAGAAGGGCAGTCAAACGTATGACAACTTAAAACGATCATCCCTCTGCAGGCATAATCTATCAGCTACTAAGTTAACACTTTCAAATTCAAGTCAAAATCTTTAGGGTCAAATAAGTTGGAAACTACTAACCGATGTAAAAATATTATTTGTAGAATTTTTGCCTCTAATTTTACAAAGAGGCACATCATCCCAAAATCTAACATAACTTAATATATGTTCCTTCCCGTAAGAGAGGTATCTCACTCATTGTGAAAAGCTTCTCTTCTTCACAGTGGATTGAAAAAACTAGCCTTTATTTGAAAAATGACCATATCAATGTGTTACTAGAGGCTTTCCTCAATCAGTTACTTAGATAATTTGACTATACCAGCTGCTGACTTCATTCAAATCTCTTCCATTATTAAGAAGACTCTTCTTAACAGTCTTTCAACAAACTGGAAAATAGCCTCTCAAGATGACTCCTGGAGAAATCTGCAAGCAGCTTTTTATAACCATTCGCATTGTAAGTACTATGTCTGGGTTAAATGGTCAATCCCAGCTGCCATTGTCAATATAATTTTGTAAATCACAAAGTCCACCGTCCAATCACTGGAATTTGTTTGCCTCTTCACCGCAAAGTTGTTTCTATTACTTAGCTTTGGATTTAATTCTTGATATGGGTCTGTAATTTTTCATCTATCATATCAAAAATTTCCTTAAAATACAAAATAATGCATGCTTGAGGTTGTAATATAAAACTTATACATAAAGCTTCCAATAGATTAATCTGGCTTCATCAAACACTTGGTGTGCCGTGATTGTCTTTGTTATATTTACAACCTGCATATACCCCAATTTTTTTCTGGCCATGGTGCTTTTAGGGACAGACTGCAGAAATTCAACCTGGTAGATTCTGGAATGTGTCCTCAGTGTGGACAATTGGAAGACACCTACCATGTTTTTTACGAGTGCTCGAACTATGAGTTAATGTGCACGGAGACCATCTGTCAGCTTGATCTTATAGGGTCAGTGTTGGATCTCCGTGTAAACTGGAGGAGTCAGGTCGAATGGGCGATAGTGTACATAGCAAACAAAAGGATTGCTGAAGGGATTTACAGCCCTGCTTGGATTTCTCTTGTATTCTGTTTTTGTTGATGATTTGTTTGATTATTTATGTTTTTGTCCTTTGTTTTGTTTTAATGTTGTTATTGTTACGTGCAATATTTTTATGTTTCATGTTGTGTGTTGAACTCACTTTTACCTTCTATGGGTAGTAGTTCAATTCCTTTGTTTAATTAAGGTCTTTTAGTCTTACTTAAGACTTTATAAGATGTATTTTGTTTTGAGTCCATTAGATAGTAGAACACTGATGGGAATGTCACTCATGGCATTCTGGCCATGGCGGACTGCAATATGTCAAAATTCAAGGTTTCGAAAATGACCTCTGGTAAAGCCCATAAGGACTATGAATGGAGGGGTGGTGGAGGGTAACTTCCCCTATGGGGGTTAGGATACTGGAAATGACTAATTTTAACTCTGACTATTATAACAAAATGGGCAACACAACCTGGCTTCATCTTACACTGTAACTTTCTCAGCCTGTCTCTCTGAATATTCAATGGAAGTTTTGTAGTTGTACTACATGACTTCTACGTATCTTTCATACCTCAGATGTCATAGATGCAACATCTTTGGTACCACATCCTTGTGGTGGTAATATAGCACATGAAGGACAGAGGACCACAATGGCAGCTTCAACTTTCACTGTTTATTGATTTGGAATATAATTTTTTTGTTGGAACAGATTTTTGATGTGATAGGTGAAAAATTACACCCCCATATCAAGAATTAAATCCAAAGCCAAGTATGTTTCAAACTTTGACTCAATTGTCAACTAACTGCTTAATTATATTCCTTTTTTATACTCATATTTTTTTGTTGATTCATTCTTAAAAAGAAGATTAGTTAGAAAAACATAAAACCACAAGTGAAATTCTGTTATTTGGGTGAAGAAGTCAGAAAGTAAGGAGACAGTTAGGAAACGAAAGCTGTCATCCAGGAAAAGTTAATATCAAATATTGTTCTAGGAAATTAAAAAGACATTATTAAAAATAACTGAATGGGATTCAGACACAAACTGTATAATGTATAGTGCAAAACACGTTAAATTGGAGAACTAGAAAAAAGGTGCTTTTGAAATGTGGCATTTTGACGATGGCAATGTTAAAATTAGATGGACTGAATGAAATAAAAATAAAAAGGTATTGTGAAATAAAGAAGTATTTAGATGAAATACAAAAAAAAAGTTTGTGGCAAGAATTTTGTAAAAAGAATATTAAACACTTCCACATTTACTAATTTGATACAGAAGATTTGAAAAAATAAAAGTTTTTTTTTTGTCTTCAGTCATTTGACTGGTTTGATGCAGCTCTCCAAGATTCCCTATCTAGTGCTAGTCGTTTCATTTCAGTATACCCTCTACATCCTACATCCCTAACAATTTGTTTTACATATTCCAAACGTGGCCTGCCTACACAATTTTTCCCTTCTACCTGTCCTTCCAAAATTAAAGCGACTATTCCAGGATGCCTTAGTATGTGGCCTATAAGTCTGTCTCTTCTTTTAACTATATTTTTCCAAATGCTTCTTTCTTCATCTATTTGCCGCAATACCTCCTCATTTGTCACTTTATCCACCCATCTGATTTTTAACATTCTCCTATAGCACCACATTTCAAAAGCTTCTAACCTTTTCTTCTCAGATACTCCGATTGTCCAAGTTTCACTTCCATATAAAGCGACACTCCAAACATACACTTTCAAAAATCTTTTCCTGACATTTAAATTAATTTTTGATGTAAACAACTTATATTTCTTACTGAAGGCTCGTTTAGCTTGTGCTGTTCGGCATTTTATATCGCTCCTGCTTCGTCCATCTTTAGTAATTCTACTTCCCAAATAACAAAATTCTTCTACCTCCATAATCTTTTCTCCTCCTATTTTCACATTCAGTGGTCCATCTTTGTTATTTCTACTACATTTCATTACTTTTGTTTTGTTCTTGTTTATTTTCATGCGATAGTTCTTGCGTAGGACTTCATCTATGCCGTTCATTGTTTCTTCTAAATCCTTTTTATTCTCGGCTAGAATTACTATATCATCAGCAAATCGTAGCATCTTTATCTTTTCACCTTGTACTGTTACTCCGAATCTAAATTGTTCTTTAACATCATTAACTGCTAGTTCCATGTAAAGATTAAAAAGTAACGGAGATAGAGAACATCCTTGTCGGACTCCCTTTCTTATTATGGCTTCTTTCTTATGTTCTTCAATTGCTACTGTTGCTGTTTGGTTCCTGTACATGTTAGCAATTGTTCTTCTATCTCTGTATTTGAACCCTAATTTTTTTAAAATGCTGAACATTTTATTCCAGTCTACGTTATCGAATGCCTTTTCTAGGTCTATAAACGCCAAGTATGTTGGTTTGTTTTTCTTTAATCTTCCTTCTACTATTAATCTGAGGCCTAAAATTGCTTCCCTTGTCCCTATACTTTTCCTGAAACCAAATTGGTCTTCTCCTAACACTTCCTCCACTCTCCTCTCAATTCTTCTGTATAGAATTCTAGTTAAGATTTTTGATGCATGACTAGTTAAACTAATTGTTCTGTATTCTTCACACTTATCTGCCCCTGATTTCTTTGGTATCATTACTATAACACTTTTTTTGAAGTCTGACGGAAATTCCCCTTTTTCATAAATATTACACACCAGTTTGTATAATCTATCAATCGCCTCCTCCCCTGCACTGCGCAGTAATTCTACAGGTATTCCGTCTATTCCAGGAGCCTTTCTGCCATTTAAATCTTTTAATGCTCTCTTAAATTCAGATCTCAGTATTGTTTCTCCCATTTCATCCTCTTCTTCCTCTATAAAACCATTTTCTAATTCATTTCCTCCGTATAACTCTTCAATATATTCCACCCATCTATCGACTTTACCTTTCGTATTATATATAGGTGTACCATCTTTGTTTAACACATTATTAGATTTTAATTTATGTACCCCAAAATTTTCCTTAACTTTCCTGTATGCTCCGTCTATTTTACCAATGTTCATTTCTCTTTCCACTTCTGAACACTTTTCTTTAATCCACTCTTCTTTCGCCAGTTTGCACTTCCTGTTTATAGCATTTCTTAATTGCCGATAGTTCCTTTTACTTTCTTCATCACTAGCATTCTTATATTTTCTACGTTCATCCATCAGCTGCAATATATCGTCTGAAACCCAAGGTTTTCTACCAGTTCTCTTTATTCCGCCTAAGTTCGCTTCTGCTGATTTAAGAATTTCCTTTTTAACATTCTCCCATTCTTCTTCTACATTTTCTATCTTATCTTTTTTACTCAGACCTCTAGCGATGTCCTCCTCAAAAATCTTCTTTACCTCCTCTTCCTCAAGCTTCTCTAAATTCCACCGATTCATCTGACACCTTTTCTTCAGGTTTTTAAACCCCAATCTACATTTCATTATCACCAAATTATGGTCGCTATCAATGTCTGCTCCAGGGTAAGTTTTGCAGTCCACGAGTTGATTTCTAAATCTTTGCTTAACCATGATATAATCTATCTGATACCTTGCAGTATCGCCTGGCTTTTTCCAAGTGTATATTCTTCTATTATGATTTTTAAATTGGGTGTTGGCAATTACTAAATTATACTTCGTGCAAAACTCTATAAGTCGGTCCCCTCTTTCATTCCTTTTGCCCAGCCCGTATTCACCCACTATATTTCCTTCCTTGCCTTTTCCAATGCTTGCATTCCAATCTCCAACTATTATTAAATTTTCATCTCCTTTTACGTGTTTAATTGCTTCATCAATCTCTTCGTATACACATTCTACCTCATCATCACCATGGGCGCTTGTAGGCATATAGACGTTAACAATCGTTGTCGGTTTAGGTTTTGAATTTATCCTTATTACAATGACTCTATCGCTATGCGTCTTGAAATACTCCACTCTCCTCCCTATTTTCTTGTTCATCACGAAACCTACTCCTGCCTGCCCATTATTTGACGCTGAGTTAATTACTCTAAAGTCACCCGACCAAAAGTCGCCTTCCTCTTCCCACCGAACCTCACTAATTCCTACTATATCCACGTTTACCCTATCCATTTCCCTTTTTAAATTCTCTAGCCTACCAACCTTTTTTAAGCTTCTAACATTCCACGCTCCGACTCGTAGAATGTTATTTTTTACTTTTCTGGTGACCCCTTCCTTAGTAGTTTCCACCCGGAGATCCGAACGGGGAACTATTTTACCTCCGGAATATTTTACCAAGGAAGGCGCCTCCATTATTGCTTTTGAAAATGCAGAGCCACATTTTCTTGGAAAAAAAAAAACAGCTGTAGTTTTCCATTGCTTTCAGCTGCGCAGTACTCAGAGGACTGTGTGATGTTGATACGGCCGTTTAAGTCGTCCTGACTCACGCCCCTAACAACTACTGAAAGAGCTGCTGCCCTCTTTCAGGAATCATTCCTTAGTCTGGCTCTCAACAGATACCTCTCCGATATGGTTGCACCTTCGGTCCAGCTACTCTGTATCCCTGAGCACTCAAGCCCCCTCACCAACGGCAAGGTCTCATGATCCATAGAGGAGGAAAAAATAAAAGTAGTATGCAGATAAATCAATAAAAATTAGAATATAGAAAGTGGATAATCAGAAAGTGGAAAAGCTGGAAAAATGAATTGCATAACCTTCTTGGCTACGCTAGTCAAGTTATGCAATTCATTTATGATTTCAATTATTTTAAGCTCTATTTGTACCATTATGATAAAATTCATTTTTATTGAAAAACAATAAACATTTTTTCCCACATATATGTGTAAAATATATCTATTTGTCATTTTATGATAATTAAATAAATAAATTAAAAAAAAATAACTGATATTTCTACACTTTTGGAGGACTTCATAAAAATTTAACAGTAGGACAAGTAAACAAATAGATGGAAAAAACTTGTTTTTCATTTTGGGGTTCCCATACTCAAGAAGCAGCATTTGGGTAGAATTAATTTTTAAGAAAATAATCCGTAAGTGATGATAATAAATTAAAAAAAAAAAAATAAATACAATACAGCCATAATTCTAAACAAACAAAGTTGTCATTTTCTAGAAAGCTGTGAAAAGTTTTTGCTAATTTTTTTTCCAAGGAATATAAAAAAATTAATATTTTTTGTTACATTTTAAATGCAATGATTAACTTGTGAGATGGCATTAAATTTAAACAATTTTTTAATGATTAAACAAAAAAATATTTTTTGTTATCACAGACCAATGGAGTGGGATGGGCAAATAAATTTTATAATGGTTTGATGGCCTATTAATGCAGAAACTATGATGCAAAACCTCCCATTAACTCCTTTTCTAAAGCAAGATATAGCTAAAAAAATAATATAGAAAGATATATACCAGGTGGTCAATTTAAATTGACACATTTATATTTAAAAAACTACAGATTTTAGGAAAAAATGTTTCCTATTAAAGTTGTTCCATTTCAAGGGTGAAATATGTTCACAAACTATATTGTCCTTGATATGGTCAAAAACAGGCCATTTCAAGATCAACTTAATTTTTTTAAATTGGAACCTATTTTTTATTGCAGAATTGAATTCTTTGTAAAAAAATTAAAATTTTGTTTCACATTTTTTTTCTAAAATTGATAGTTTTTTAGTTATTCATCTTCAAAAATGTTGTAGGTCTATAAATTAGTGTTTTTAGTTTAATTAGATCTGGCCCAGCATTTTAAATTTTAAATAAAAACAACCAATTAAAGGATACACCTAAAATAAAATCCATTTACATTTTAATGAAATTTTTTAATCAAACAGTACATCCTGGTATGGTACACAGCCTACATTAAACGCTTTGATCAGTTAAATTATGTCGACTCAGTGAAAATATTTGGTTTAATGAATTACTGATACTTCAAAATCTTTTTATTTAAAATAATTACAAAAACTTATTATATATAAATTACAGCAACAAATTTTCAACAAAGTGGTGTCCTACTTCTATGCATTTTTCCGTATGATTTAAGAAAAACCCATGAACATTTAATAGAGTTTCTCTTTTGATACCTCTACAGACATTTGTTACACACTCTTTCATGTTTTCAGGGATAGTTAGTACATCTAAGTAAATCTTTTCTGTAAGGTAAACCCATAAATAAAGATCTACTGGAGTACTGCTGGGGTAATGAGCAGGCCAATGAAGTGGACCAGCTCGACCAATTCAATGATCATTGTATTTGCGGTCCAAAATTACTCTGGTGATAATTGTATAATGTGTAGGGCAGCCATCATGATAAAACCACATCGTTCTTCTCTTCTCCAAGAATAGTTCATCAAGCAGTAAAGGCAGCTGATTTTCTAGAAAATCTCCGTATTTCTCTCCATTCAAATTTCCATCGAAAAAATGCAGTCTCATTAATTTACAGCCTACGATTCTGAACCAAACATTGACAGTCCACAGATGTTGATCTACTTTCCTCACCCACTGTGGATTTTACACTGCCCAATAATGCATATTATGTCTGTTTACTACTCCATGATTAGTAAAACCTGATTCGTCGGAAAATAGAACATTAAGGAAAAAAATTTTTATCTACTTGTACATTTTCCAGCGCCCACTGACAAAATGCTACTCTTAATTCAAAGTCGTTTCCATGCAGATTACCTGATGCAGAAATATATGGTATGGATGGAATTTCAGAGGTTTTAATATTCTCAGAACACTGATTTCTGATATCCCAGAGTCATGCGAAATTCTTCTTGAACTAACATGAGAATCTACAATGACCGCCGCAGCCACCATTATCTCATTGTTTTCTGCTGTCACAGTATTTTGACGATTCCTATTTTTGGCCCCCACACTTCCAGCATCACTAAACTGTTTTACAATTCTGACCACAGAAGCACAACTTGGAGTATTTCTACCGGGGAATTGTAGAGCATACAAAGCTACTGTCTGATCAACATTTCAGTGACATTTCCTGTAAAGCAAAATTATCTCACTCTTTTCTCTAATTGTGAATGGTTTCATAATTTCCAATAAATAAAAACTAAATAATTTAATATTTAAAAGTTGGTGAGTAACAGAAATAAAAACATTAATTGAAGATACTGATAATATGTTCACTTAAGACAAATGTCATTTGAAACTTGGACTTCACTTTTAGGCTATTTTAAAAAGTTCACTGGTGTTTTTACATGCTAAAATTCTTTTTCTTCTTCTATTGTTAGTTTCATTATTGTTAGCATTGATTGTTTTTTATTTAAAATTTAACATCTAGCTGATGTTAAAATAACTCGTCAGCTAGGCCAGACCTAATGAAACTACAAATTTACCAATTTATAGGCCTACAACATTTCTGAAGATGAATAACTATCTGTTTTAGAAAAAAAAAATCTGAAATGAAATTTTAATTTTTTTGCAAAGAATTTCATTCTGCAATAAAAAAAGTAGGTTCTTATTTTAAAAAAATTAAGTTGCTCTTGAAATGACATTTATTTTACCTTATCAAGAACAACATAGGTTGTGAATGTATTTCCCGCTTGAAATGGAAAAACTTTAATAGGAAACATTTTTTCCTAAAATGTGTCGTTTTTGAGATATAGATGTGTCTCAATTTAAGTAGACCACCTAGTATATATACAGCTTGTAAAAATAATAAATGATTAGATTATAAAATATTTTTTTGGGGAGGGGATGAATGTTAAATAATAATTTTCAGAAATTTGTGATCTTGATCAAAAAATTTCAACTTTTGCTAAAATATTTTTTAGTTTAAGTGTGCCAGTAAAGTTTTGAAATTTTATTTTGGTCAAACACCCCCACCCCTTTTTACAATTTTTTTCAAAAATTTAATACATTCTTTCCCCTTGAAGGGAGAACATAGAAGTTTGAAGAAAATCAGTCAATGCGGTCTGAAAAAATACATATTTTGGACTTGGGAGCATTGAAAAAAATTCTTTTTTTCAAATAATTTACAATTTAGCTTTTTGTTAAATATTTTTTTAAATGTCTATTTATTGGATAAAACTTTAAAAGATAAATTTTTTGACCAATCTTTTGGTCAAAAAAAGCCCACTTTCCCCATTACTGCTATAGCAGCACGTATCACTACAGCTGGGAAGGTAAAAATATAATGAGCTTAAACAATTAGTACTGAATAGAATGGAATGGAGCAATTCATTAAACCTGTTTCACATTTCAACAAAATTAATGAGTGATATATTTAAATTAACTAAGACAGTAACATTGGAAAGTTTGCTTAAAAGAAAATGTATACATTTCATCATTAATATAGACAAAAATTTTAGATTTCATGTTCTTAAACTTCTTAGCAACCTTTAACTAATTAAGTCACAATGAATGTTGGCAATTAAAGTGTAAACATTTGAAGTTTTTTTTCAACCAAACGTCCCCAATCTTTTTTCCAATTTTTTCAATAATTTTTTTAATACATTAATTTACAAAAGAAGCACTTTTATAAATAGCTGCTTCAAAGAATTGTTGCGCTTAATTTAATAATTTTATATAGATACACACCTTGCTTTAATCTTCATATCCTTTGCACTATCATATAAAGAATCAGTAGAACTTAAAAAAACTTTATTAAATAAATCATGTTTGTAGTTAGTAATATCTTCCAATAATTTACAAGCATTTTTAATTAAAAGATTATACTTATTAATTAAATATAAATTCTTGAACTGCAATGTTATTATATCAATTTTTCCTTTCCTCAAAATCATATTAGATTCCATGTTATTTTCAGTACAGTTGGCAATATCATCTGAAAAAAACACATAAAAGTAATAACCTACAAATAGAAACCTATGACCAACATCAAAGATTTCCCAAATCAATAAGTATGCAAAATGTAAAAATCAACAGTCAATAGATTTAGATATCTGGGAGAAATAATAAATGGATACATAAAGCTGTTCTAACAAGAATGAGAAACATGAATTGGCCAACCAACTTACAAAAGATATTTACAACAAAAAGGAAGATCACAATAAAATCCAAATTCAGACATTGCAATATGGTAATCTAAACCAGAAGGCCTGTACACATCTAAATCCATCCTCAGTTCTGAAATCAGGTGAAATAAATACAATACAAAAAAGTAGGAAAATTTTGAGCAAAATGATAGGACCAACAAAAATATGTGGAAATGAATACAAATTTGAAAGTAATAAAGATAATAAAATTTGGTAGTTACCAAACGTGACATACTTACGGAATATTACATCAAATTAAAATTATAAAATAAACATAGTGGTGGTGAAAATTGGCAATGTTTAAAAAAAAACCAGCAGATTTTTAATAACTAACTTTCAAATTTAATTAACATGTTTTACTAACTATATTTAGCCTATGTAATTGATGCATGTGTGCTGCTTTTCATCAATAAGAAAAGGTAAAATTTAAATCAGCTTTTACTTTGTTGATTTTTAGCTACTTATGTCACAATCATTAATTTGGCTGAAAATTACTTTTCACAAAAACAGGGGCAGAATGTACACTGTTTAAGTGTAAAATGTAATTTAGTTTAGAAAATCAGTTTTTTCTTGATAATCTTTGTCATACAGTCTGAAGAAAACTGCAACTTCCTATAAAAAGACTAAACAAAGAATTCTGAAAATACTCTCTGTAATTGATTTTGTAAACATTTGACAGAAAGTATCTTCTTTTAGTGATGAAATTACTAAGCGAATGTAAAATTAATTAGAAAATGATTATCCTAATACAATAAAGTAACAGGAGGAGGCTTCTTTCATGATCAATTTTAAGTTGTGTGATTTCCATGGGTCTAGTCTTTTGAGGTAAACAGCATCACAAGGACTACAAATAACTTCCCTTCTCACACATATGTGTGGTATATAAAATGAAAGGTAATTTTTCAGTGTTGTTTACTGTTTATGAAACGTTCTATCACACACAAATGGTTAAAATAAGAAAGCATTAAACATAATTATGCACAAAGGCTGCAGAACAGTGAATGGCTAGTCATCACAAGGCTAGAAAATCTTATGAACATACAGCAAGGTTAATAGCAGCATTGTACTAAGACCCATCTGAACCCCAGATGTTTCCAAAGGAAACAAAAACCAAGCCAAATAATTTTTTTTCAACACTTGACAGTATTAAAAAGCAATTAAATACATAAAATAAAATAAGGAAACTTTTTTACTTCTTTTTACACCTAATAAATTACATACACACATTTTCAAAAGTACATAAAATTTTATTTCACAAATAATTCGATTTAAAATTTTTTTTTTATTGTTATTGTTGAATTATTATTTATTGTAAACATTTCTTACATACAACTGTAAAAGTTTTATGCAAAAAATTTTATTGTAAAAGTTTTTCGTGATTTGATTGCGTAAAATTTTGGTTTTTAGATTTCAACAGAAATATCCATTTTGACCATCCCTGAATTCATTTTGACTAGTTTTGACATGACGTTTCTACATATGTACGAATGTATCTTGCATAACAAGAATGATTAGCTGTAGAATATTGAGATTTTGGTTTTGGGCTGATGTAATATCTAGTTGTGCACCTCCCCTTTTGATTGCAATCGACTGAACCAAAAGTGTCCAAAATCCAAAAAATCTGGATTTTGAACTTTTTCTTAACTACAGTAATAAGCCCTGATTGAGAGATTTTCAACAATATATAGTACATGGTATAAGTGGTACTTATTTTCATTCGTTCCAGAGTTATAGCCAAATAAAACTTTAATTAATGAAATATTTCGATCTTATAAGGGAAAGGCACATCAATTTGAATCCGACTTCATTTTCTTTTTTTTTTAACTTTTTTTTTTCTTTAATTTAAATATATTTATTTTTTAATAATTATTAACCTCTCATTGTAAAAACGTTTTACAAATAATAATAATTCAATAACAATAAAAAAAATATGAAAAAATCAAAAGTTATTAGTGAAATACACGTTAATGTACTTTTAAAAATGTATATATGTAATTTAATAGGCATACAAGGAAATCATGTGATGTCCACATCTGATTTTTTATGAAAAGTATAGTTACCTGTTTCAAACTCTTTTTGTTTATTTTGAAAATCAGAACAAAATCTAGTCAGCCTCTTCTTGACAATAGACTTCAACATTATTTTTTCACTGCCGCTTAGATTATCTGCACCAGTCGAAACATCAGGATCGATACCAAGGATATTAAAAGATTCACCATTTTTATTTATCAGTTTGAAAGTATTATTTTGTAATTCTGATAAAATTAGAACATTATTCACTTTTTCACATAACACACTACTGTTTGCTTCTTCCTTTGTAATATTTAAAAGGAGTTGACTTCTCAAATAATTTGCATGTTCAAAATTAAATTTTTCAATTGCACATTTTAAATTATTCATTAAATCTTCATTAAAAATCAACTTATTTAACAGTTTATTTAGATAATTTTCACTCGTTTTGAACTCATCGTAAATTATGCAGTCACCTAAAAATGAACAAAAAAGAATATCTATATTAACTCCATTCACCAAATTACAATGGATAACCAAAAGATAAACAATTCAAACTGTTGAATTTTTTAATACTCAATAATTTAAAAATCATTTTCACCCAAATCTGCTAAAATAACAAAAAATAAAATTAGAAATGATAAAAAAAATGTTTTGTTCCAATATAAACAATGTTCTGATTCCATGTATAAAAGATTATGGTCATTTAATTTTCATATCATATCCCACGAATCAGTTTTCAGCCTATCTGAAGCAAAAAAAAAATATTATTAAGCATGCTAAACCAGAGATGTCTAAACCAGATCAATAATATTTAACTATATTTTCCAATAGCCATTACTTTGGTATTTTTGTTACAATGCAATAAAATATTTAAAAAAAAATAAATTAAGTCCTTGAATTTCCTTACTAGAATAAAAAATCTCCTGACCACAGCATGTCATTAATATTAAGTGAAAATTTCCTAACAGATTTTTAATAATTAATCAAATGAAAAAGAAAGTAAGAAGACCCAGCCTCCAGCACCTGTAATTGACCTTCATTTTCTTCCACCCTTTTCTTTTTATTATTTACATTTTACTTTATAAAGTTATCTGGCAAAGGTAACTTAAAGGTTATAAAATATAATAATTTATCTCTGTATCAAATTTTTACTCAGAATCATTGTTTTCTTTTAATCTTTTAAATTACATCATAAAATCCCAAGGGGGCTTTCACTGATTACACAAAAACATTTTTCAGCTATTTCTTTCATATAGTTAGATTAATAAATGTAAGTTTTATAACATAAAAATATTACTGCGAACACAAATTCAAGCCTCATAAGAGTAAAATAGGATAGAAGAATATAGCTTAGAATAATAATAATTATTAATAAAGGAATACACCTTGGATGTAATAATTGTCATTTGATGCGAAAACTGGCAGCATAATAATTACATGACTGCCCAAAAAGGACTGTAATGTATTTAGGGTGTATGTATATTTGTTCCAGTACAACAGTTCAACAGCTGAACTGATTTAGATGTATGACCCTGTACTGTAATCCTTACATTACCAAAAGTGTCATAGGCTATATAAATATATATATGTAGTAGTGGAAATTTGCCGGTTGAAGCACAAACCTTAGTGAATTGAATTAATGAACCATGAGGCTTTATCACTGTGTAAGCTGGGTTTGAACTGAATGATTTGAATCAATCAAATGAATAATTTTACAAAAAATAATAGAATTAAATTTACATTAAATAAAATAATATTAAATTAAAAAAAAAATTCTATTTAATATTAATGAGCTTCCCATGTGAACTGTATGTGAGGCTAGAGTGATAAGGTGATGTGAGCACCTCGTGCAAGGCAACTTTTACTTATGAAAAGGTGTTATTTATTAATGTGATTTGTATATGTTCATTTACGTTAATGACAATAATAAAACTGCATGTGTTCTTGAAAACTTTTTTGTCCAAAAAGGAGTGTAATGTATTTAGGATATTTGTATGTATGTATGTTTATTCAACTGTAACAGCTCAACGGCTGAACCAATTTAGATGGATGACCCCGCGTTGGAATCCTTATGTTACCAGGATTGTTGTAGACTATATAAATTTGTGTGTGTGTGTGTGTATATATAAATACAGATATGTTTAAATAATTTTAAAAAAAATTATACTATATACAAAATTGTCACCTGTACGATCATTAATTATCCTATATTAAAAAGCAATCTTTTTTTTTTGGTTGTCGTGTTTTTTAATTTTTAATATTTATCTCTTGTTTTGACAACTTAAATGTTTGTTTTATAGCAAAAACTTTTAAACTTTACTAGAGTGAAGTTCACAAGAGTTCGTGAAGTGTACCACAAAATTCTACCAGGACTTTCATAACCTACTATACTTGAGAAAACAATAGAAAAAGTTCATATAAACACATATCCTAAATGGTACATTTGCAAGTAACAGCTAGTGAAAGATTTTGCTCAAATTTCAGCTACCCTGGTGAAAAAGGTCATACTGAAAATCAAAAAAATTTTGTTTCATTCTAAAAATTTTAGTAAATTAATTTCAGTTAATTAAATGAAATTACAATTTCGATTATTACAGAGAAGTCATTTTTTTACAGAGAATATTTCTTTTCAATTTCGATGAGTTCAAAGACTCATCAAACCAAAAAATGTCTTTGGCTGTGGAGATGAAGTCAATAAACTCCTTCCACTCATTAGGCTGAGCTTACGTGTTTAACAAACCTTTTTCATACTCTCAGCTATATGTCACATAACCTATTGTTAAATTTTATTCTTTTATCAAATTTCTCCTAAATTACCATTATCAGTAATGAATTTCCTGATGCCTTGAACAATTATTATAAAACTGAAAAGTAATAAAAGACAATTATAAAAAAAATAAAGTTTGTAAAATTTATAATAATTTTTGTATGAAACAAACTTAAAAAATGTATATATATATATATACTAGCCAGCCTGTCATAATAAAAAAAACCTATACATATATATTAGCTGACCCGCCTAGCCAGAATCTGAACCCCAAACTCAGGTCAGCCCAGGCGAATCTTGGAGCCAACTCAGGGGCTTCTTGGGGCCTACCTCATGGCCACAGAGCTCACTTTGCTCACCATTCCCAATTTTCCACGGAGATTGGCGTCCTATTCACCCGCAGAGCTTGCTTCGGTTGCCATTTCCAGTTTATCCAGAGGACTCCCCCCCTTGATTCCTGCACAGTACATTATCCTCATTGTTGATTCTCATAACCTCTTGTTACATCAGTTCAAAATTATGTCACTGATTCATGGACTTTAATTAATAACACAATTTAATCATATTAATTTATCCTTTATTACAGTATAATATTGAATTCATAGTTTATCTGTTAGTTATGGTTAATGTGTCCTGTTCATGTCTGTGTGTTGATGAATGAATAAAGAATAACTTAAACAATTACAATAATACAGTTAAACATAATACGAGGGTTATTTTTTTTTCAAGGTCCCATCGATCACAAAATTAAAACCACAGTGAAAATAAACAGTTTTTTATTTGTAACAAGTATTTACATAGTTACGCTATTTCTGTACATAGTCGCCACTCCGATTTAGACATTTGTCGTAGGGTGGTATCAACTTTCCAATACTCTCGTCATAGAATGGAGCCGCCTGTGTTTTCAGCCATGTTTCTACGCTGGTCTGCAGCTCGATGTCTGTGCCAAAATGTTATCCTCCTAGCCAGCGTTTCATGTGAGCAAAGAGGTGAAAATCGGATGGAGCCAAGTCCAGGCTGTATGGTGGGTGATCAAACACTTCCCAATGAAAACAGGAGCTTCTTTGTTACAGCTGCAGTGTGCGGCTGAGCATTGTCATGGAGAAAGACAATGCCTGATGACAACATTCCTCTCCGCTTATTCTGAATTGCCCTTCGTAGACATTGAAGAGTCACGCAGTATGAGGCTGCAGTGATGGTCGTGCCACGTTCCATGAATTCCACCAAGAGAATTCCATTCCGGTCCCAGAACACAGTAGCCATACACTTTCAGTTGGAGAAGGTTCGCTTGAACCTTCCTTCCCGTGAACCTTGAAGTTCCTGCACCATTGTCGCACTTTGCTGTCATTCATAGAAGTTTCACCGTACGCATTACTTATTCGTCTATGAATTTCAGCTGCATTACACCCTTCAGCCTGAAGAAATCGAATTACCACACGCACTTCACACTTGGCGAGAGATGCTATTGTTATAGACATGTTTACGTGCTAGCTGCGTGTTCAGACCTAAATAAAGTGATACGTCGTGATTGAGGCCATGCTAGAGACGCTGCGCAATACATATGCGCAAAGGTTCATCTGATTTTTGCATGGGTTTTTATTTCACGATCGATCGGACCTTGATAAAAAATAACCCTCGTACATAAATTTCAGCTGGTAACTAAGCAGCAATATAATATAAACAAACCTAATATATAACAAGGTAACAAACAATTACAATGTGCACACTGCACAATATCATAATAGAAATAAATGCCTAAATTCATGTTTAGACCAAATTGGGATCACTCTCAATTCACAAATAGTATGTAACAATAGCCTAATTATATATTGAATAATAAAGCTCATAATATATAAATTGTAATTACATTCAATTATACAATAAATTATAAAGCTTATAATATATAAATTGCTACGCAACCCGTATTTACTTGTAACAGTTATAAAGTAAAATGAATGATCTGATTATCTTAATCAATATGTACCTAGCATCGCGTAGATCTACGATTTCTTTTATAATGTTGTTCATGAAGCCTTATGTGTCAAGATGCGTCCATTGTTGAGAGCAATTATGATGTCAATGGGAGATTACGTGTATGTTATCTAAGGTGGACTAAACCTCTAGATTAATTGTAACTAGCATTATATAACCTAAGATTTCTTTGATAATGTCCATGAAGCCTTTATGCGTTTAAGATGTATCCATTGACCAGAGCAATCGTGATGCCAATGGGAAATTTTACTTAGCATTGCATACATCTAGGATTTCTTTGATAATGATGTTCGTGAAGCCTGTATATGTATAACCTTTATCATATTAACTAATATATATAAAGCTTGGGAATCTAATCCTCAAGCAAATGATGAATAAACCACTTTGGCGCCTCAGTGCAACCAAAATAGCCTAAAGCCTATGTAGCCAATAATGTATGTACATGTTATATGTTTGCATGTATGTTTTGTCGTATGTATTTGTATCTATCTGTATGTCGTGTAACAGTCTCTATATTACATAGGAGTATGGGAGCAATATGAGAGTGAAAATACAATTACATTAATATAAGTATGCATCTTAAAATATACATTATTACAAACAATATTTAGGAAAATATTAACAAATATACAATGAGAGTACAAAACAAATTGAAATAATACAGAACCATAAATAATAAATCAAATAAAATATTGTTACAGATATTATAGTGACTTGAAAAATATGTTATTACTTATTAAAATACATTCATTATTTTAATTCAATCTTTTATGATCAGTAGTAGATATACTTTATGTATAGGTCTTCTTAGTAAAGCTTTAGCAGCATTTACATCAGCTACCTTAACTAAATTGTTTGTACCAGGATAAACTTTGGTGACAATGCCGTGCTTCCATTGCATGGGAGTGGAATCTTCATTGGTGACCAAAACTAAATCCCCAACAGCAAGATTACATGAGGGAAAATGCCATTTATTTTGTTGCTGTAAATAATGCAGATAGTCTTTAGACCAAAGCTTCCAAATAAACTGAATAAGTCTTTGAAGTAATTTTCAACGTCCTAAACGATTGACTTCAATTTTCCGATAACAGGGCTCACACAAGGATGTAAGTCGACCCAATGAGAAAATGTCCTATAGACAGAGGAGGTTCTGGATCTCTATGGTCTGTAGAAACAGAAAATATGGAACAGGAGTTAAGACAAGCCTCAAGATTATATATAATTCCTCAAAGTTTGACCGATAACACGATGCATGTAATATATAACACTTTTAATTGCGCTTTCCAACAAGCCACCTAAATGGAGATGCAGGAGGAATGAACGACCTGTTAATACCTTGTTTTTTTTGAAAATTATTGAATGTCTGTTTTAAAATTGTCTGATTTAAAAAGTTGATAAAAGTTATAAAGAAAGTTTTTAGCAGAGCAAAAGTTAGTACCATTGTCAGAAAAGATTTGATTAGGAATACCTCTACGAGATACAAATCTTTTTATAGCTGCAATGAATGACAGTAAAGTCAAGTCGGAGACTAGTTCTAAATGTACTGCCTTGGTCGCAAGACAATACAATACAATATAATCCAAATATAAGCTTTAGTCAAATACTTGGATCTCTGCCCACCACGGCGTATCATTCCACCAAAATTCACTGCACAAGCAGAGAATGGTCGTGAAGGAACTACTCCAAACATGGTAATTGACCAAGTTGTTGAGTTTGAGTTCTTGCATTAAAATTAAAGCAAATCAAAGATTTATTAATGATTAACAAAATAGTTCTTTTGGCATTTAGTACCAAATACTTCTGATGCAGCAAGTGATGTGTTAACTGAGTACCAGCATGTAGAAGCAGTAAATGTTCGCTCATAATGATTAGTCTTAAGATGTTAGCATCTGAATGTAATAAAACAGGATGTTTTAAGTGGTAGTATAATAAACAGTGTTGCAGTCTGCCTCCCACATGTAGTAAAGCTGAGTTATCCAAGAATGGCTCCAGATAAATAAGTTTACTATGTTTAACAATAGTTTGATCATTTTTAATACTATGTATCTCATTACCAAAATGAATAGACTGTGATTGTTGTAAAAGAAGGTAAGAGTGTGGTTTTGTTCCTTCCTAGTTAAAGGACCCAACTTCCATTCTAACTGATTAGACTTAGCATTATATATAAATCTAAAACAGAAACTAAATGTGTAGAATAGCGTGTGTAAAGATGAATATTTTTGTATGTAATCAGGTATTACAGTAGATACACATCACAATAACATATTTTCCGTTTTTCTGCTAAAACATTCTGGATTCGTCACAATTATTAAAGATAGAATTATTATTATTATTTGGCCAATATGATGAAGATTGTGAAAGCCACTTCCGACTGTGCCACAAAATTGACATGTCAATTAATTTGCTTGTAAGGCAACCCCTAGAAAGTAAGTCAGCAGGATTATTTGAAGCCTTGACGTAACGCCAAATACCATTTGCAATATTATGTTGGACTTCCAAAACTCTTTTTCTAATGAATATCTTCCAAATGGATGGTTGCCCATGAATCCAGTAAAGTGCAACCGTAGAATCAGTATACAAGAGTATCTTGTAAAAATGTATCTTTAACGAATCGATTCCTTTATTAATAAGCAAGTAAGTAATATACAGCAACATAGTTCAAGTATTGGTAAAGTTATTTATTTTAGAGGGGCCAGTTTTGATTTCAAACACAGTAAATTAAATGAAATTGTATTGTCGACAAATAATGTTCGTATATAAATACAATGGTCATAGCCCTTTTTGGAGGTATGAAAAACCATGTAATTGAATTGACTTAACCTTAATATTATTATTAGGAATTATAATATATAAAATTTTATTGATTCAATTAAACAGAACTGACTGTATAGAGCCAAACATTGAGACAGAATTGTTTTGGGTAATGTTTCATCCCAGTCAATTTTAATTTGCCACAGTAACTGTATAAAATGCTCATGAGAAAATAGGATAGACCAATGAGTCCTAATGGGTCGAATATACCAACTATGATGGAGAGGATATTTCTTTTTGTATAAATATTAGAATTACTGGAATGAGTGACTTGGTAAAGTAATGTCTGATGTATTATTCCAAAGAATTCCTAAAGTTCGTATGTATTGTTCTAGATTAGACGGAAGAGGAATTAAAATGAAGGGAATTACTGATGAAGTTGTTCAAAAACCAAGTATGTAACAAAAAACCATACTGTTGTAACAATTTAGTAATGCCAGTTTTCAGTCGATTAACTTCATCTAAGTTATTTGAACCTGTAATAATGTCATCAACATAAAAGTTGTTTTGAACAGCGTTACAAGCTCATGGATAATTAATTTAATTTTCCTTTGCTACTTGTATTAGACATCGTGTGGCTAGATATGGTGTACAAGCAGTTCCATAAATTACCATACGTAGTGCAGTGTTGTATTTTGTGGTCTGGTGAATCACGCCATAGTATATGTTGTAAGTTTGAATCACTAAGCTTGACTAAAACTTGATACGTTTTTGTTATGTCTGACGTAATGACATATTTATGTGTCCTAAATCTAATCATTATAGAAAATATATCTTGTTGGACTACTGAACCGACTAATAAAGTATCATTAAGTGATAGGTCATTAGAAGTTTTAACCGAACCATCGAAAAACATTCAAAATTTAATTGTTAGGCTACATGATTTAAATACTGGATAGTGGTGTTAATAACACACATTAGATCGTTTAATTAGTAAGTCATCGGAGTTAACTGATGACATGTGACCCAAATCTTGTATTCTTGGATGAAGGTGGAATAATCTCTTTTAAGTTTAGAATTGTTGCTTAGCCTTTCTTCTAAATACAAAAATCTGTTCTAAGATTAAAAAAGGAATTGCCTAATTGAATGTTATTTATGTGGTAATGAGACCACAAATCTACTTTGATCATTTCATGTCAAATTAAATTGGAAATGTTTTTTACATAAGGAATTGTCATCAAGTGAAGTATCAGTTTTAATTTCTTCAATTGTATTAGAGAGGTCTGTAGAATCTTTACGAGAAAGAAATGATATAGTGGAATTATTGCGCTTAACATTAGTTGGAATACAACCGCTAACTATATATCATAATTCAGTCTCTTGGACAATATGATCTTTAGAAGTTTGAATAAATTTCCCAGGGAGAATGAGACTCAAGTAAAATTGAGCTCCGATTAATACACCAATGCCATTTGCAGTTTTCTTGTAAAAATGCGATCAACATAAAATAAATTATAAGGTAAATTAAGATGTGGAATGTCCAAATGTATGATGGAAGGCAATTTATTACATTTGAAAGAACAGCACATTGTACTTCAAATGAAAAATCCATATGTAGAGAATGCAATGTGAGTACAACATTATATTAAGATTGAGAAACTTGAGTTATTTATTCCAAAAATTGGAAGATTACAATTCACAAGCAGAAGCCCTAGAATTCGGGCAAAATCATGTGTAAAAACGTTCGCTTGACTGCCTGAATCCAATAAGGTTCAACATGCATGAGAATTACCATGAACATCATTGGCATTACATATTGTAGAAGACAAAATTAAGTTTTTATTTAATTGTAGTTTAACCGAAGAATAATTATTGCTTTCAAACTCTATGTCCTTTGATTTAATCAATACTCTTATCCATATCTTATATTATATTTTCTAAAGCAAATGTTACATGCAGTGGAAGAATGACATTCATTAACAAAATAGCCATTACACAAAAAAATTAAAATAATAATTATGTTTTAAAAAGTTTCTTTTATCAAGAGATAAATTAAAAAAAAATCTTTACATTGTTGTAAATTATGATTTGAATAACACAACAGAGATTGTTGTCAATTAAATTTTGAGAAACCATTTAAATTATTTTCTTTAAATGGCTTATTATCTGAAGTAGGTTGTTTAGTGAAAGATTTGGATGCATTTTTGTAATGCTGTCTCCTAGCATTATTTTCCATGTTTAGAAGGTCTGACCCATTTGGGTTGCTGGTGTTCTCAAGAATCCGTCATCTTGATTCAAAGAACTCTAGTAAATCTTGAAATTTGGGAAATTCTTTTTTTAATAGTTTCTCCTTCCACCTTTTAAAGGTGTAGTAATCACATTTTGAAAGTAAAAATTGAATCACAATAAATTTAAAAATATTAATTGGTATTTGCTGTACTTCAAGAATATTTACATACGATTATACTTCATTACTAAAACTGGACAAAGTGTCCAAAGATTCTCCCTTTAATTTTAAAATGCGGTCAGAATTATGAAAAGCAATTATATATTTATTATCAAATCTCTTTTTCAGTAGTTCTAATGCGATTACATAATTTTCGATTATAATTGGCAAATTCTTAGTAATAGCTAGCGTTTCATCCCTCGAGGAACAATAAAGATAATGCAATTTTTGTAAATTTGACAAGTCATTTCTACTTAGTATTATACCATTAAATATGTGAAAGTAATGCTGCCAATCCAAGACATTGCCTTTAAATACTGGTAAGTTAATTGGCTGTAGCTGGATTTGGTTAATCATTGAATTTAAATTGACTTCTTGATTCACTGTCTTTTTACTGTTATTTATCAGCTACTGCAACTTACATTCAATGGTAGATGAATCACCTTCAACTTGAATATGATCTGATGAGAGAACATTATCATCATCAAAGTCAGTTTCAAGGTGTGACTGTATAACATCATATTTTCCATGTAAATCTAGGTTTCTCAACTTGATTTGTACGACATAACTATCATCCTTTGAAACATCAAACTTATCACTAAATTTACTGATTCTTGCAGTAGCAGACTTAATAGTTCTTCTTTGCTTTAACAATTTTTCCTTATCCATAATAAATTAAGAACTAATAAGTCATGTACATTCTTAATATTATAAATAAAGATAGATAAATAATATTACAACATTGCTGAATGAATACAGTATCATGCAACCCAAATTATCATAAAGTTGGCAACTCTATCAATTCCTCTAACTATATTAATGCTGTAAATTATTGAAATTTTAAATAATATGGCTTTAAAGTTGTATAATTAGAAATTGAAGATTATCACAATAAACTTTTAGGTATTCGGCCCGGAGTACCAAATAAAAAATGTTGATTCACTTAACCTCTTGTTACATCAGTTCAACATTATGTCGCCGATTCATGGACTTTAATTAATAACACAATTTAATCATATTAATTTATCCTTTACACTAATGTTGAATACATAGTTTATCTGTTAGTGAAGGTTGTTTTGTCCTATTTATGTCTGTGTGTTGATGAATGAAAAAAGAATAACTTAAATAAGTTGACGAATGTGCAGTGATGTAACAGGAACAATGGTGAGCTAGACTATAAAAACCTCTAGGGCTTAAAGTCATTATTGTAACAACAGATCTGGGTAACCAGATTCCACTATACCCACAATTTTAATAGGTACATGATTTTAAAAAAACAATGAATGATTACTCCAGGTGGTAACCAGAAACAGGAATCCACCACTACAAGAAATAGCAGCATGGAGCAAGGTTATGGAGTGCCCCAGGTTATGCTTGAAGCTATCAGGGCATTCTCAATACAAACAAACAAACAAACCAAACAAAAAACATGCATAGCTATGTTAAATATAAATTCACTTCTGAAAATTGATAAATTCAAACACCTCATCAACAAATTAAACTCCCAGAAAATCTCTAGCTGATAATGAGTTTGAATCAGAAAATTTTTCTGCCATTTCTGGTACAATTTTCATAATAAACTCAGTGACAGACTTAAGATCCCTGTCAAACAGACTGTCGCTCCTAACTATTCAACAGTGAAGAACCCAAAAAACAACTACCTGAAGTAAATAAAAACACAAATCTAACTCTGATACATTAAGTCTAGAAGAGATCAAAAATGCAATCAGAATACTCAAAAAAAATCTACATAAAATAAATGCATACTCAAATAGATGTAAACAATAAAAGAAACCCACAAAAAGTAAAATTGTGAGACCTCCTTAAAACTGAAATCAACCAAATCCATAAAAGCTGTTAAATATTCTAGTAGAAGATTTCAATGCACAAAATAACAGACAAAATTAAACAAGTCAAAAAATAAACAACCCACAAACAAATCAACAGGAACAGAGGAATACATCTCTTACTGTAAAACAGAAAATCTCAAAATAATGACAAAATACTTAAAAAGACACCCAAGAATATTGGTTTCTTATTAAGAAACACTTTGTGAATTCCAAATTGATCACACTGCCATTTTCAAACCAAAAATCAGAGAAATGATTAAAGTTAAAAGTCAAGAAAGTCTCAACATTGACTTGGACCATTATCTAAAAAATTTCATGTTGACCTCGGTCAAAAAGGTATTCTTTCCACAAAGAAAAACAAAGTACCCAACTCAAAATACTGAAAATATGCACCCAAAGCCTTCTTGATAATAAACAGAAGTTTCGCAATACTCAAAGATCTCATAAGTCAAAACTGGCAAAAGTTAAAGAAAACTCGGATACAATATTTAGTGTTGTATTGATACAACACTAAAAAACATTAGCATAGATTGAGGAGTGAACAACTGACGAAGCAATCCACCAAAGATCACAGCTTGCAACAACTTTTAAAAAATCTTCTGACCAGATAAATTCAGAATTTCAGACACCAGAATATCCTATCAAACAACTATTTAAACAGAGTTTAACCAAATCCATCCAACCAAGCTTAAATTCAAACAAGAAAATGGAGATTTAGCGCCCAAAGAGAATTTTGGAATCTTGGCTGTCTTTGCAAAACTATTCATCAGTGAAGAACTCAAAGAACGATTCCCTAATGTATATAACTAATACAAACCTAACTCTGATACATCAAGTCTAGAAAAGATCAAAAGTGCTATCAGAACACTCAAAAACAACAAAGCATGCAGGGAATACTCAAAGTTACAGAAATTTGGATGATATCGCAATACGAGAACTACAAAGTGAAATCACAAGTATTCAAGAAAAATGGAAACTAGCCCAAATTCACTCAGTACGTAAAAAAGTGACAATAACTGCAGAGGCATTTCTCTTTTACATCTAAAAAAATCCTTCAACTGAACAAACAATCAATAAAAATAATTTGTAACCTTTGTAGACATCCAGAAAGCATATGATTGAATACACAGACAAACCCTTCTCAACACCCTTGCAGAATTTGGAGTAGACCATAATAAATCTCATTATGGAAACACTAACAGAGACGAAATCGAAAATAGAGCTCAAAGGGGAAATGTCATAAGCATTGAAGATCCAAACACCAGTAAGACAAGGAGACAGATTTTTTCCCACTTTGTTTAATGCAGTACCAGATTATGTATCTGAGGAATGGCAAAAACATGCAAAGAAAAAATCTAAAAAGTAAGATTAGGATCAAAGAAAAAGGCTTCTCAACAAATTCTTGGCAATTGCAGATGATCTCACAATCTAAGAGTAAATTTAAAACCATTGAAGAACAGATCAGCACAATAAAGGAAATTACAGGAAAAAATGGGCTTAAGAATATCATTCATAAAAACTGAGTTCATAAAAATAAAAAATGCACCTAAATATGTTAACAAAAATGCAGTAAAATCAAGAGTGCTGACATTTCTTCAAGTACCTTGGAGAAGTAATATGTCCCAATGGGCAAAATAGAGAAGCAAATTAAACCAAGCTCACAAAACTCGCAAAAGTTTATGGAACGACTAAGAATGTATTCAAGAAACAAATCTCAAGAATAGACAACAGCGGAATACACAACAGTGGTAGAACCTGAGGTACTATATGGTCAAATGGAACAACTTAGATGAGGAAGAAATTAACAAATTTGAAAACACAGAAAAGAATATTAAAATTTTCCTAATCAATTAGTGGGCCATTATACAATTATCCATGTCACAGTAAGTAGTCTTGGAAACATTCTGTATTTTACTAAGCATCAAGTGATATTTACAGTGACACTAGCAGTTTTCTAGTATCACTTTCACTTACAATTTTATTATAATAATTTTGGGAAACTACAAGATTAGAATGTCATTACAAGCATCAATGCACTATTAATTTGCGTGACTATAACTATGTAGGAGCAGATGAAGTTACATTAATACAGGAACAATTAAAATAAGATTTTACATCAAATACAAGATGTTATAAAGTGTCAAAATAAAAGCTTCTCAGTCTAAGATAAATGTGTGTAGAGGAACATGACTACAAACATTAAACCTGTTTTATCTCACTATAGATACTTCTTATATTGATGGACATCACAGACGTTCTATATTGAATGACTTTTGGTAGATGTGAATGAAAGTTTAGGATAGTTAAGTAATGTGAAATGAACACAACTTCATTCCTGAAGCACAAGATGATTATGAGAAAGAATTTTATACATTGGATTTTACAAGTTTACATTGATATTCATTATCTTAAGCAACCAGTTTCACAACTGTCCAACAGAAATAAGTATCACATGTACAAATTTAAAGAAAAGCTCTATTCCTAAGTTTATTAAAACATATTACTCAGCTTCCTTCCTACATGTAGGAATGTCAAATAAAAATTATAAGTTACAAACAACTACTTATGATTTCCTCTCAATTAAAAAATATGAATCATTTACTTTTATTAAATAATATCATGATCACATAAAACCATTGTATTTCACTTAATTATACAACAATGCATTTTTTATATTAATGGTAGAATGATACTTTTGAATAGGTTAACAGTTTTCCCTGTTATTATGAATAACAGTTATAATTTTTATGACGGGATGTAAGTTTGAATCCTGGTAAGGATTACAATTTTTCACAAACTATAAAATTCAGTTAAATCATAAAAGGGTGAATACATAAATACCAGAAAGTTAAAAAAAAATAGTAAGATTAGCCAAATACAACACTTCTCAAGGGCAGGCAAACGAAGATTTCGAGTAAGTTAAATATTTTAGCTGTACAGTAAGCACATTAATACATAGATTATAAGACCATTTAAAATACGCAGTAACGTACAGTGTTAGGTTATGAAACAATTTCTTATTTGAACCATCACATAAGACACAATAATAAACAAGGGTATAAATGTAGATATTAATATAAAATTAACATAACGTATAAATTTACAACATTTTGTATACAAAATAAATCAAAGACTACAATAAAAAAATTACAAAACATAGTACATACCCATCTTGAAATCTTCCGGCACGATGTACACACGCAAAGTTTTAAACATACAGGTTAAAACTAACGTTCACGAGACGATCGCGTCAAAACATTACAATTTAAATCGGGTAAGTTCGTAAACTCTCGTTCGCCGCTTGAGTTCTGAAGCGCGAAAATTTGATGTTTTGATTTACATTAATGTAATCAATTGTAATAGTTGGTTTTCTGAGCATTCTTTTGGTTTTAAGCACAAGCAGAAGTTAACAGTGAATAAAAATTAAATTAAATTATTTATTTACACCATTATATTTTCGTTTAACAGATTTAAAACCTTTTGAGAGTATTATATCAATATTTGACACATTCTGTGCCACTTATAATATAACTAATCTAAAAGTATGATTTGAATATATATGGAATTATAGTATAAAAAAACAGTAGATAAAAAAATGCCTCAAATCTAATAAGATATTGTATCACCCAAATATCAACTGCCATACCATAGATAATACCATAACAAATGTGTATTTTTAGAGAGACCAGGCAAAGAAATAACACTTAAAAGGAGGCTGCAACCCTTCAGTAATTGCTAACAGTGCAACTAATTGATGATTTATAAGGTCCTGGATAACTGGACAACAAACTTTAATTTTATCACACTATTATAAATGTTTTGGTTGAATCTCCTTTATAGCTTGGCCTTTTTTTAATCTATTCTTACTGAATTAACACCTTCACTGTCTTCCTTACTATAATACATTCTTTGTATTATACTCTTGTTCCTGAAAGATTCATGCAGGATATTTCTGCTTGGAGATCCAAGCAGGGTACTTATTTTATTGTTGGAATTGGAATATTTTAACAAAAGGGAAAAGTCATCGTCTTTTTAATAAAAGGATGATAAAAAAAATTCTTCAGAAGTCAAACCTGCAGTAATGGTAAAGATTGATACACCATCATATTAAGCAGAAGATGAAGAGGTAGAAAAAGTATATAAAAAAATTGATTTTATTTCATACGTAAAACCAACAGTGTCAAAATGTATAAAAAATGCCACAGCTACGTAAAAACCATGGGCAATAAGAAATATGTTAGAAATGGTGAATCAACACAGAAAGTTTAAAAACAGAAAACAATAAGGCAAAAAATTGTATAAAAATATAACATATTAAAAATGAAATTAATAGAAAAAGCAAAATAATTAATAAAGATTAAATGAAATTGAAAGAGCAAATGTAGAATATAATAACAAGAAAGAACTTTGAGAAAGTGGAACCAAAATATATTAGTAACTCATAAGCAGACAAAAAACCTTTGTTAAAGAGAGAAGGAAGAAGCTTACAGATGACAGAATATGACAAGAAAAATTATATGATGAAGTGTTAAGCAGGGAAAATGAGATGATTGATGACTCCACAGAAGGTCTTCATTAAGATTTAAATTTGGTAAAATTCAAATAATAAACAAAGAACTTACTAATTCTACAAAGAACTCTTACTACATAAACAAGAGGAAAATAGTATTGATGACTGTATTGGAATTTCAATTTTTTATGCTGTTTTGAAGTAGTAGAACTAATTACACTTTATTTATATATGGTGTACAAAGTTTATAAGACTGGAGAATTCAAATATAAAAAAAGGCACAGCAGTTACTACACCAAGAAAGCAGAAAAACATAAGCTATCCCACTATCAGTTTAACAAATCATTAATAAAAAAAATTCATTAAAATAGTTTATGTATAAAAAGGATGGATAAAAGTTATGCATAAAATTAGACTACATTTAATACATCTTCTATCTCCAGCCTTTTTAAACAAGAATGCTCTAGGAATCAGACTAAATTTAGTTGACATGTAAGTCATTTTTATTCTTTTGAATGAACAGATCCCCATTTTTAGACCTAGAAAAAACATTTCATAATGTAAAATAGAATAAAATGTTCATTGTTTTAAAAAAATGTTCTTATATAAATACAGAAAGGAAAGAATTATTATAGATCTGTATAAGAATCAGGTTGGTGTTGGAGGAGTAAAAAATAAAGAAAGCTCTGACACAGAAAGTGAGACAAGGATGTTGTATTTTTCATTACTTTTCAACATGTATATACGAGGGCTATTCAGAAAGTAAGGAACGTTTTGGAATTTTAAAAAACCAAGTACAAGAAAAACTTTTTATTATATACATGTGAAAGGGACTAAAATACTACTTTTCAACATAATCACCATATAAATTCAGGCACTTGTCATAGCGGTGGACAAGCTTTGAAATTCCTGTGTCATAGAATTCTGCCTGCCGCCTGTGATCTCAACCACTCAGTGACGTGTACTTGAAAATTTGTGGTAGCCTAGCTTCTGTGAAACAATTTCAAACAATAAAGTCTGTGAAACTTGTGGGAAACATAGAGAAAGTTCATTTATTGTGAAACGGCGGTTTTCACGAATCTTTTCGTCAACTTTGGAGACGAGTCAGATCGTCAGTCACAAGATATAAGATAAGATCGTCAGTCACAATGCTCGGACGTCCACTCTTCTCTTTATCATGAACGTTTGTTCGGCCATTTTTAAACTGAATGCACCACTTCCTGACAGAACTTTCACTCATTACGTTGTTCCCGTACACTTCACACAGTTCCCGATGAATTTTAAGTTTTTTGCCAACAAAAAACGAACCAAGACCACAACTCACAACTGACGGGATTTTCGATTGCAACACACATTTCAAATTTGTATATAAAAAAAACGGGCAGTGCGGAGATGTTCCCTTTGTCACGGCTGGACGCTGACTGAGGTGCCGTGCACGAGCACACCAATATATACGCGATTGGCGTGCGCCTGGCGGCGTCGGGTGGAAACGTTCCTTGCTTTCTGAATAGCCCTAGTATAAGAGGCAATACATAAATTGAAGAAAATATTTGAAAGTGAAGTGATTATCCAAACAGAGAAAAGAAATGTTTGACAATAGATTGCTAACAATATTTTTTAATATTGTTTGATAACAAGAGAACTATTAAGGTGGTATTGGACATAATCTACATACTTTTGAAAAAAAACAACACACACACATAATGTTTCAAATTTTCTTAAACTTTAAATAGCGTGGAAAAAATAAATAAAAAACTGCCAAAGAATGCAAGAAAATTCTAGTCTATTTTTAACTTCCTTATATGAAGTAAAGAAAGTATTGTAATCGCAAAAAATTTCGGTTTTTATATTTCAATGGAAATATCCATTTTGAGTTGGTTAGTAGAAATGTTTCAGTGTGACGTTTGTACATATGTACATAACTCAAAAACGATTAGCCATAGAATGTTGAAATTTTGTATTTTTCATTGTTGTAACATGTAGTTGTGCACCTTCCCTTTTGATTGCAATCAATTGGGTCAAAAATGTGTATACAGTCAGACCTCTAAATAAAGCAAGGTTTCAATTTTAAAACTTTTGGTGTTTAGACTTTTTTTTAACTACAATAATAAGTTCTTGTTAAGAGCTTTTCAATGATATATCATAAGTACTTCTTATTTTCATTGGTTCCAGAGTTGTAGCCAAATAAAATTTTTATTACTGAAATATTTTGATCTTACAAGGGGAAGGCACATCGGTTTGAATCCGACTTCATTTCCTTTTTTTTATACTTTTTTTTAATTTAAATATATTGATTTATTAATAATTATTAGCCTCTGATTGTAAAAAAAAAATTGTTTAATAATTCAATAATAACAATACAAAAAATGTATGAAAAACAATCAGAAGTTATTAGTGAAATAAAATTTTATGTACTTTTCATTTTAACTCAAAAATGTTTACAATCAGAGGTTAATAATTATTAATAAATCAGTATATTTCAATTAAAAAAAAAAATTGTTTATGAAGTTGGATTTGAACCAATGTGTGCATGGTTATGGATCCGACACTTTTTACTTACACCACATGTATTTGAACAATGTGAAACAAAATAAAATTATAAATTAATATAAAATGCTATTGACATTTTTAGGGTCATTTTTCTGTGTAACTGTCCACTTTATTAAAGAACTGGAAGATCGTATCTCACTTTCAAATGAAATAAGTTTAAGTGAAGTGCAGCAAAAAATGTGTAATGTAATTTAATAAGTGTACAAGGAAGTCATGTGGTTTCATATCAGATTTATTTATAAAAAGTAAGTACTTACTTTTTTGAGAGTTCCTGATGAGCTTAAAATTTTACCATTTTGAATTTTAGGGGGGGGTTGGTTAAGACTAAAGATAGGGATTTTTTAGATGTAAAAAAATCTTGTTGCAAATTGATGAAGAAAGAAGCATTTGGAAAAATATAGAGAAGATACAGACTTATAGGCCACATATTAAGGTATCCTGGAATAGTTGCTTTAATATTGGAGGTACAGGTAGAATGGAAAAATTGTACAGGCAGGCACCGTTTGGAATATGTAAAACAAATTATTAGGGATGTAGGGGGTATACCGAAATGAAACGACTGGCACTAGATAGGGAATCTTGGAGAGTTGCATCAAACCAGTCAAATGACTGAAGGCAAAATAAAATGATCTAAAAAATATTGATTTTATAAAAAATTTAAAAAACCGTTTTATTTCTTGTAAAATTATTTTTAATTTGCTTTCTTGTCATCTCTTTACTATACAAATCAGCTGGGGTAAATTTTTTTTAAATTTAGTAATTTTTACCCTTTTTAAATAAGAATTTATGAGAAAAGATAGATTTTTTTTGAAGATTAAGGGTTCTACATAAGAAAAAAGTTGTATAAAATCCTTCAACATCACATTGCATTCTATCTATGCCTTTTATTTTATTTTTTTATCGTACTATATATCTATCCATATATGCATACAGATTATACTCGTATAAAGAGTAAACCATATATGAAGCATTTTTTTTTAACCATGCTTTATACATGATTTACTTAGTAGTGCTGTATATTTCACAAATTGGTTACATGCTTTGATTTTACTTATTTATTACTTTTTATATAATTGTCATGCCAAGTCCCTTCTAATTTAAGATTATCATATTATTATTATTGTATTCAAATTAGAATCTTGGTATCAGGTATGACTTTTTTTATACATTACATATGTTTGTTGAATTCACAAGTATATTCAAGCTGAAGTAAATTATTCAATTTTTTTTTTAGATTTTTAAAATCTTTGATGAAATATACTTTAAATTACAAGTTTAGATAGTTATATTTAAAAATAATTTATTGAATTTACAACTTGCTGTACTGGAAATCTTTAATCATTTATTTATTTACTCCTGAAATAACACATTGATGTGTTCATTTAGTTTATATTAGGTGAATCTTGTAGAGCATAAAAAATATAAAACCTGACTGAGATTTGAACTCAAAACCTTCTGATTGAAAAGCAAAGACACTACTACCACAAAAATCTGCAATAATAACAATTTTATTATTTCTCTCCTTCATACCAGGTGTGTGAGAAAAGTAATGAGACTGACTTTTTACTTACCAAAGTTTTTATTTTTTTCAAACATCAATATTATTCCCTTCAAAGTAGTTCCCTCGGGTAGCTATACACCGGGGGGTCATTTTCCCACTCCTGATAGCAGCGCTGGAAGGTTTCACCTGGTAGGGCTTTTAACTGGTCGATCACAGTCTTTTGAATGTTCTCCAGATTTCCAAAATGACGTACTTTTAAGAAATGTTTCAATTTCGGGAAAAGGAAAAAGTCACAAGGACTAAAATCAGGTGAATAGGGGGGATTGAGAAACCGTAGGAATTCGTTTTGAGGTCAAAATTTCCTGATGGATTTGTCCGAGTGACACGGGGCATTGTCATGATGAATCATTCACTTGTCTGCAATGTCTGGTCTCACGCGAATCACTCTTTTCCTAACCCTGTCAAGGACACCTTTGTAAAACACTTGGTAGACAGTTTGTCCTGGAGGAACAAATTCTTTATGCACGATATCCCTACTGCCAAAAAAGCAAATCAGCATGATTTTGATCTTTGATTTGCTCATTCGACATTTTTTCGGTCGAGGAGAACACGAGGTGTGCCACTCTTCGCTTTGCCGCTTTGTTTCAGGATCGTACTCAAATATCCAGGATTCATCAGCTGTGATCACACGATTGAATTATTCTTGGTCATTGTCAATCCTCTCAAGAAGATCAACGCACACGTTTCTTCGATTGTCCTTCTGTTCCGTTGTAAGGTTTTTCGGCACCAATTTTGTACAAATCTCTCGCATGTCCAAATCGTCTGTCAAAATTTGATGTACGGTGAAAGTGTTTAAACTTAACTATTCACTCATCATCCTTATTGTTAAACGACGCTCTGATCTCACAAGAACTCTCACACGCTCAACGTTTTCGTCAGATTTTGAAGTTGAAGGTCTCCCTGAGCGAGGTTGATCTTCAACGTGTTCTCGACCTTCCAAAAATGATTGTGCCAGCGGAAAACTTGTGCTCTTGATAAGCAATGTTCCCCATAGGCCTGTTTCAACTTTTCAAAGGTCATACTCGCGGATTCCCCAAGTTTAACAAAAAACTTGATTGCACAACGTTGCTCTAAATTCCGATGCTCCATTTTTGTAACACATAACAAAAACACAACTTCACTGACGGCGCTGTCAAAAATAATGTGTTGGCTGAACACAGCTGAAACTCTTACTGAGCATGTGGAAGGAATAAACAAACCGGTCTAGTACAGACCGGTAGACACAGCGTTGCCAGATCACTCGCAGTGTTACCAATATCATTTCTTTTCTCACACACCTCGTGTAAATTGTTTATTATACAGCTGATATTTTACATTTAACTTTCTTTTAATTATTATTTTGTCTACATTATTATCAGATCGCATTTAATTCAAATATAAATAAAAATACAGATACATCAGACAAACAGAGGTAGTGTGACGCTAAACATTTTCTGTAGGCTGTCAGTTTATAATAAATCCCCTTTGCTTCAGTAAATTTTCATTTTGTATTGTTAATTTTAATAATTATACTTATTTCCAATTCTGAATATAATCAAAAAATGTTATTAAAAAAAAAATTAAAAGATATACAATAAATAGAATTGTTTTAATTAAAACAATTCTATTAATACCATTTTTTAAAGGCAGAAAATAAGAATAATAAAATTTGTATTCAATAAGTGAGGTTCTGTGGTTAATCCAGCAACTTTTATTTTCGTATACTATTAAGTTTTACCTATAGTATTTATAATTATAATGAAAATTATTCTCTGAATTCATGTAACTTCCATAATATAAACAATCTGATTCAGCTAATTTGCTCGGCTGCAGTTTTATTTGAATAATTTTTAATAAATAATAATCTTGCTCAAGAATTATTATTTACATTTTTTTTGTTGTAATTATCTTGTAAGAGTCATCAGAAACAGGTCATGTTTTCTGTTTGTTTCTTTATTGTAAACAAAATGTTCTTTGTTCTTATTACAAATTACCATATTTTTCACATTATTGTTTTACTGCTATGATCCTTGAAAACGCTCCATTTACTTATTAATTCGTTTCTTATCGTAGTTCCGAATTCCAGTTCACTGAAATCTTAAACTTACAATTAGTTATCAAAACTGTAATTATCATTCACCAAATCCATACTGAGATTGTTCCTATATTAAATAACTAAATTCAACAAATTGAAAAGAGCGACATTAAATAAATTAAATTTTTACTTCTTAAGGTAGATTTACAATACTTACGTTAGATAACATAATGTATGTAATATTATGTAAATGGAGACGTAAACGAAAATAATGGGCGCAGCCTTCACTTCCAAGACCGCAAAGGTTACCGTGATTTGACGATTGACCTGGCAAAATATAATACTGACTCTTTAACAATAGAAATTCGCTGTGTTAGTTATAAAAACTTTTAAAAGATTGCTAGTTCAGATTTTGAGTTGTTAATGAAAATGACTAGACCGAAAATAACGAAATAATATTTTTAAAAAAACATAGTAATTACTGCAGTGGGAATTAAAATTTTCATATTTTTCATCTGATTAATATCTTGCTAATTTTCATCCGTTGCACCAGTTTTCCGAGAATGGCGTTGAGGATTTTTATCATTGATAAATAATAGTATGTTATACCCAAACCACTTTATTTTAAATCTTCTGTACCAGGTCTATTCATTAGTTTTTTAGCTTCTCTTTGAAATTTACCTATCAGACATCACATCTTCTTTTCAACTTTAGTGTTATTTGTTCCCATCTCCTACTGATTTCATTCATGCGTTTTGCTTTTTATTCCAGACTTTATATTCCGAACAGATACGGGTTTTCTATAAACAATTCTATTAATTTTACTATGTAACCTTCGTTCCATTTCGTTTTATTAGATTTGGTGTTTTTAACATTCACAGATTCTATTACAATTTAATTAAAAAATATATCTGCATAAACAATACGGGTAAATAACTTTCACGAAAATGACGGCATTTAAGGACAGCTAGAGGATGAATGAACGTGACGAGCGCTAAGGTTAATAGAAATGTTTTGAGATAAACTCTAACATTATTATTAGCAAATGTTTGTAACATCTTTGATCTTTCGCGATTACTTGTAGATAACAAGACTTTTTCTATAAACAAGACAAATATGCTAAAAACATTTTTTAATAACATGACTTGATTAACTACTGTAGTTAATACGCACTATTAATCGTAGCGTAACACTTAATAAAATGATATGCTACAAGAGCATCGTTCTCTAATTAAAAGGCAAATGACAACAGCGGAAAAACTATTTAATAGAATAAATTATCGGATTGATGTTCAAGCTGGCACTCCTGAAAGTAACAGCTATTCGAAAAGAATTTTCATTATTATAACCTCTGTTTTTTGGAAATGTCGGCTCCGCTTGAAGTATCTTTTTTCCTGTTTAGCCTCCGGGAATCACCGTCATGTATTACTTCAGAGGATGAATGAGGATGATATATATGAGTGTAAGTGAAGTGTAGTCTTGTATAACCTCAGGTCGACCACTTCTGAAATGTGTGGTTAATTGAGCTCCAACCACCAAAGAACACCGGTATCCACGATTTAGTATTCAAATCCATATAAAAGCCTTACTAGGATTTGAACGTTGGAACTCTCGACTTCGAAATCAGCTTATTTGCGAAGACGCGTTCACCACTAGACCAAGCCCGTGGGTTCTCTTGAGGCATCTACCGCGGAAGAACAGTAGCATGCTGTAATAAGATTTCTATTTTCTGAAGGTTAAAACCGGCCAGACTTCACTCGCGTATGTTAAAATAGTATAGTAAAAAGTATTACCATAAAAGTGTATACCAAAATTGGAAGTTTCGACTGAAGCTCTGCAAATGGCTGAAATTTGTAGTGAGAGTATCGGAACTGACCATTTAATTATCCATAAACTGAATTACTGTAAATCTTGTTCGAGGAACTTAAACAACCGTATTTAGCGGAAGGTAATTTTTTTTTGTTTGCATAGCTAATAATCATTTTGAGCTGGAATCCAAACGTCAGAGTTCGAAATGGAAACATTCAGTTTGCTCGTTAGAAAAATTTTAAAATCTACGCGTCAACTGGTAAAGCGATGCTAACGGTGTTTTGGGACTGTAAAGACCCAATTTGTTGCGATTATTTGGAAGAATAACGTAAAATCAACAGTGAGAACTATTTGACCGGTAAAAAAAAGGTGAAACCTGAAATAAGAACTGTATTGATTCTCTTTCAAAAGAACTCTTTTGTACGATAATGGTCACCCCTTAAAAGCTATTCAAAAGTTTGGTCGGGAGGTGATGCTTTATCCAATTTACAGTCCCGATCTCGCAATATCATTTTTTTGTTTGTTTTTACGTGACATCAATGAGCGAGTCAAGGATGACTCAAACACATAGGTGAACAATTCTTTACTACTGGAATAATAACGCTCACAGAAAGGAATAATAAAGCTCACAAGAACAAAAAATGAAGTCTCCTGGGATTAAGTTGAAAAGTAGCGTTAATTATATTGTTTTTGAATGAATAATATTTTTTCTAATCATTTGCCCAGTGACGGCTCGTTTATAGGCACTGTGGAACTGCAGCACTCCCTATTTCCACTTATATTATCGATAACATTTAATACGAGTTCTTTTTTCTTTAATTCTTTATTTATACTTGTACAGTATATAATCCTTAAGCTTAATGACGGTAGACATCCCTCAGTTTATGCTAATTTGCAGTCTCCTTTACTAATCGCATTGTTTCGGAAAATCTTCTCCGTTTTCTGAAGAGGATGATTCGTGATGAGTGGCAAAGTGAATGACATGCTACCATTAATAATAAACTTAATTTAGTTAAGGGCAATGTGTAACCGTAGAGCTCTCATCCAACAGTAACCGACAAGAGGAAATTATTATTTGCTATTTGCGAATAGGACACACTAGACGCGCTCATGGACTCGCACCGATACCTCTATGTTCGTTGCGACTGCCAACTGACGTACATTAAATACTTGTAGACTGTGTCTGTTGACGGGATTCCGTCGGAAAATTAGGTTTGGGTCTAACATCAAAAATATTTTAGGAAACGATATGACTATGTTATCCATTGTCTTACTATTTCTTAAGGCCGTTCATCTTATTCAAATATTTGATTATTATTATAATGTGTTTCGTTCATTTTTGCTGTGTGTCAGATGTTTTGTTTTAAGTTATATTTTTAATATTGTTTTTATTGTGGTATTATTTTGCTTTTAGCATATGGAAGACATGCTTAACATCAGTTTAATTTTTAATTGCATATGATTGTATGTTGTGTCCGGGCGCTGTTAACGACAGTTCGTTGCGCGTCCAGGAAGAAAGAAAAAAGCATTAAATCATGATTAAATGCCAACAGTATAAAATATTAAAAGAAATCTACAACTGCTTGAAAATTTTTCTTTCAGAGAATCTTTCTGAGCTAATTATAGAGGTTCTAAGTTAGAGGGCTCCATAGTAGTACTTGCGGTACTGTTAATAGCATCTGCCTTTAAAGGTTAATGAACCCTTCCTTTAGTATTCAATCATATATTTTTTTTTATTTCTGTTAATTTAATGCATCTCATTTTTCATGTACACATTTATAAAGGTAATAAACATAATCAACTTTTGCAAATTTCTGATGGAAACAGGAGACTAAAATAACTGAAACTCACTACCACACAAACACCAAGATCTCAACGCAATAATATGAAATTTACAGGAACTAAATCATTACATGAATAAATAGCAAATAGATATGTCTACATATTGAAGGGTTTCATAATCTCTTTAAGACAGATATGTATTACTGATAACTCTTGAACAAGAAACACCTAAAGATCATTTAGAAAAACTTCCATGAATTTTGAAAATGGATGTTTACAATTTTTATATGTTTAAAGTATTATTATATTTCGTCATTGTTAAATGAAGTTTTGTATTGATTATTGAACACAAAGAATGATGTAAAATTGATAAATTTTCCTTTTATCTGAAAAAATTACTGTATAATTGCTTGTATAGAGGTTGTGAATCTTCATTAACCAAAATTCCAGTCAATTGAGACTTATGCCATCAGATATTATGTGATTTATGTGTTTTTCTTCATCTGCAATAAACTGTTCATATAAATGTTTTGACAGGTGTTGTTGCAGCTAAGTAAATTTAACTTACATAATTTTTATATTAACAGTCTTTATTGTTTTTTGTGTATTTTTTGTATTGCTATACCAAAACTTTTTTGTATTGCTATACCAAAACTTTTTTGTATTCCTATACCAAAACCTTTTTGTATATCATTTTTAATATTTGTGTTTTAGCTTCATCGATGTCGTTTTCTGGCAGTGCCAAGTTGTCAGTGAAACCACAGAAGTTTTTTTTAATTTTTTGGCCTATTTTTTTTTGGGTGGCAGTTTTTTAGCCGCTCCTTCATTAACATTTCCAGAAAGTAGTTGAATAGTAGCGGTGAGAGTCCATTGCCTTGGTGCAGTCCTGTTTTGATCTCCATTGGTTCCGGAGAGTTTGCCTCTGAATTTTACTTCTTAGTTTAAAGTGTGTTACTGTGTTTACAAGATGTAGTTGTAATTTTGGATGTAATCTTAAGTGTCTTATAATTTTTAGTAAGCAATCTTTGTGGAGTCAAATGCTTTCTTGAAGTCTACAAACATTTCACCATGTCTCTGCTTCTTTATCTGTTGTAATTGATTATTAACATCAGATTATGTTTCATTCACATCAAATTATTCACTGAAATATTATCTTTAATTATTTAAAAACTAAATCACAAGAAATTGTTTACACATTATAAAAGCAAAGGTATAAAATTTTAAATAAATAAATTCATTAAGAAATTTTTTTTTGTTTGACCTGTTTCAGCTAAAATAATTGGCTGGTGCATTAAAAATTTTTAGATGAAAACTGTTAAGAGGCTTGTAATTAATCAAAACAGTTTAAATGTTTTAAACTGGTTATAATAATATTTCATGTTTTGCTTCATTGTATTGTGCTTTGTTTTTTACAAGTAAATTATTGTGGAAGGGCTAAAATAATGTAATATATCTACAGCGGAGATTTACCTTGTTTTATAATTGGCATGAATTTTGGTTTTTGCATTGTATAGTTTATGAAATATTTAGCCCTAATCTAGATGGAAAAATGCCAAGAATTATTCCATTACAATTTTATATTTACAAACTTTATAATAAAAGGAATACAAAGTAAGCAAACACAATTAAAAAAAAAGTTTATATTTATTCACACTGTTAAAACTGTATATTACACATCAAAATCAAAAACTGTATTTTAAAAAGATATTGAAAATTTTACTTTTAATGATTTGTCATAAAACTTACTTGTAACTAGATGTAATGAAATTCCTTAACTGTAGATAAATGCATATTATGTATTAACAGTTAAAATATTTAGTTAAAACTTATGAATAAAAAAAATACACTAAAATCATTTTTCCCATTTAAAATTATTTATTAGTACTTCATTTATTTATACTAATTAACTTACATTAATTTTATAATTATCTTTTATTTTCTGATGAAAACAAGTATAAACTTACTAAAACCTAATGTTCATATTATATCATTTTAATTTTAAAATAAAATCATATTAATCCCTCTAAATTTTTGGTTAAGATTTTATTAAAATTCAAAAAAATAATACTATATAAAAACAGATTAGAAAAGTTGATGCATGGAAAACATAGCTTATGGATCTTTTAATTTAATATGTTGTAACAAGTATTCAAATCTAAATAAAAGTAACTGAACAAAACCTGTAGTTAGGCATTAACCTATATTTTTTATTCTAGAACAACTGATTAGCAATGAAGGTATTCATTCATTATCCTGTAGTTGAGGTTTTAGGCCTATTTACAACTAGTGTGCAAGATCCTTAAAATGTGGAAAAAGGATCTGCCTCCAATGAATGCCATGTTATGTTAGCAGGAATAGTGTAAAGCAAAAATAATTAAGATCTACATTAAGAGGTTACTGTATCTAAATGGAAATGATACAAATAACTTATCACTGTGTATGTAAAAACAGTGTTACCACTTACTACTGTTTTCTCTACGGTTTAAATTTCTGTTAATTTGTTTAATTAGAAATTTTTTTGTATATGCCATTGCTTTCATCACTTATATAAAATAATTTATAGTATACTTGTTGAATGTATATCAAATTAGCATTTGAACAACTTAAGAGTAAAGGAGGATGTTAGGTACTTCTAAGCAAATAAATAAAATAAGATACTATTTATTTGTTACTGCTGCAGATAGATTTATAGTTTTAATAATTTTTAAAAATTAATATATAATTACATATAGCAAGACTGGATCAATAGGATTGTATATTATTTACATAGTTCAATGTACCATTGAAATTCTGCAGTATATTAGTTATGTAAAGTTCAGTTGCCAAAGGAATTTCAAGTCTTTATTTTTGCTTATCTACATCATTTCTTTAAGTACCTTTACTTTATCTTACATTTGCCAATGTTAGGAAATATATATCCATATGATATTATTATATTCTATATTATTTGTATGATATATTCAGGGAATATAATGTACAATAATTATATTTTATGGTAAGTTCTAAATCATCATAAATACTGTGACACTTCATAACAACCAAAAAAGAGAATAAGGTATATAAGTAAGGTTGCCTTCTCTTAAGTTTCTTCATCATTTTTTGTAATCTATTTAACTGACACAGTTTAGTAGATTTTACATCCCATACTTCAAACTAAACAGTCCTGCAACAAATAACTGAATCATCGTTTAAAGATTACTAAGTACTTCATTTATTCATGCTTATTTACTTACATTAATTTTATAATTATCTTTTATTTTCTGAAAAGTTATCTACTTTTATCTTTGAAAAGCTGAAAGATATTTTCCACTAAAAACAGAATTTTAAAATAAAAACTGGAATTTTCATAATACTGTATAAAGGACCATTAAATTTGTATTCATTTACCATGTTTATATCTAATAAAAGTTACAAAAAATTATAATGTATTCAGTTTGAATGAAATAACAATGTTGTCATTACCTAACACAATACCAACAGGTAAGTAAATATATAGTATTTATGCTGAATGGTTTTTTTAAAAAATGATAAATTTTGAAAGAAATAAATGAAAGGAACAATGAATTTTTGCCTCATTAATATTTTCTAGAAAAAAAAATGTATGGTTTACTAAAACAAATTAGTGACTTACTAATGAAACAATGATATTCAAAATACCAAAGATAACCATGAAATATAATAAAAAAAACAAAAATATTAATAAATCTCTCAGTGATAACTTTTTGATAATACCATTTTCATCTGGTTAATAATGTGAATTTCTATGAACGCTGTTTACAGTTTGAAAGGTTAATATTACAATTAAATAAAACGCAACAATCATCCAGTCGTACATCAGTTCAATTGTCAAAAAAATTCTGACTTTAATGAATCAATTTAAATGATTGCAGCACAATCATTTAAACTGCAACAATCACTTATCAAAATTAAACAATCACTTAGTGAACAGGGTCACCACTTTCAATGAGAAAGGCTTTGGTGATAGAGTTAGGTCGTAATCAACATTAATAATTGTAACCTTATTTCAAAAGGTGCACTGTCAAAAGCCATCAAACAATTTGAAGAAATATGGAGCATTAATAATAGGGGAAAACCAGGGAACCTAAATCTGCAATAAATAATAACACATTGTTAAGAGATTATACAAGAATTTATTGAGAATCTTCTTTCCTTGACTTGATCAGCAGCATGAGAACAAAATATTAACCAAAGTTCAGAGATTGAAAAATGAAAAATTTCAAACTTTTCAAAATTTGTTTGCTGGAAGAACTTAATGAAGATGACTACAATTGAAGACTTTAGTTCTGTGAAATTATGATGAACAATATTTGTGATGATCCTAATTTATTAAACATGATTTTTAGTGTAAAACAGTTGTCAGTAGTGGACTGACATTAAACATTTGTATTGTGAGGCATATACAGTATCCAGTCACAGTAAATGTATGGGACTGCATTGTTGGTGAATGATTATTTATAGGACTTATAGTTATTGATGAAAATTTAAATACCGTTACATATAAGGCTTTGGTTCTCGATCATATTATTGCAAAATGTTGTTGGCCCTATCTTCCAAAACATTTGGTTTCAACGAGATGGTGCCCCACCTCATTTCAGTCTTCAGATACCATGATTTGTCACTAGTTTTTGCTTTCTATGGGCCACTTGTTATCATAATAAGCCCCAAGATATCATTGTTTTACAAAATAGAATTCAAGAATCAACACAAAATATCATTAGAGAAACTGTATATATGCAGTATCATTTTTTTACAACCTACAGAAGGTTGTAAAAGCACACTGTCAGAAGGAGGACATTTTGAACATTTATTAAAATGAAATGTAAGTAAATAAGCAAATGTTATGCTTAATAAATAATTCTTTTAAAAATAAATTTATTCAATTTTTATACATATATTTTCTTGCTGCCTTAAAAAGATCTTTAAAATGATGTATCACACAATGGGTGTTACCATTTAAAATACCCGAGTTACAACCTCTGGGTCACTCCTAAAGACGGATTGAAACTATTTCTTGTCAAAAGGTAAAGTAGTTGACCTTATCCTGAAAGTTATAGTAATCTATCTGAAACAGTTTTACAATTGGGGGTTTCCATACTCTTGACTCATTTGTATACAGTTCATTCAATGGAGTTTTTTTTTTTTTTTTTTTAATTAACTGGTTTCGCGTCAATAGATATTGAGTAAAGGCATTATAAAAATACAAGCTACTTTTTGAGTGAAAATAAAACATTTACCATCATGTAATTATAACAATAAAATTGTATCTTAAATTAATTTTGTTTATTTACGTTTTGCTCTAATACATATATGTTCACTCTTCACACATCATAAAAAACATTAATATTTAATACTAGCATACAACATGAACATTAAGTATAACAATATATTTTTCAATAAACTAGTTCATTTTATAGCAAATCACAAATTTTATGCTAATTTGTACCATTAAATAAATAAGTATTAAAAATGTTATTTTACGATACTTATTTTAAAATACTTATAATCTGTAAGAAAACTGTACACTAGCACATCAATTTTATTTTCATTCAAAATGAATGAATTCACTATGTCTACTATCCAGCAATCAGCAAGTTTTACTTGGTAAAACTGCATCACACATCAGAACGTTCAGCTTTATTTAATAAGGATCACAACACAAACGTATAGCATTCCATATGAATAAAAATAATATCCATAATATAGGAATTTTAATTTATTTATTCACCTTTTTTTTTAAAAAGGTTTCACAGAACCGTTTAAAACAATTCTGTCAAGTGAGTTTCTTTTGAAGATATTTATCAATTTCATAAAATGACAAACATAACAATAAGTTTATTTTTCTTTTACATTTCTGAACTAATACATCCTCTCAAGTGACTGAAACATGTTAATATGTTATATTAAAAAAATTAATTAATGGTCAAAAAAAAAAAATTAATGGTCTGTACATGCATTTATGTTTGGAGGATTTTCATATCAGTTAGCTGTCTAACATTTTACTTTAAACAGCACTAAACTGATGATTTCAATTACATTATCACCATTAGTTCTGTTTTGTTTCACATGTTGTAAGTAGTGGACATTATTTACTATAACAAGATCTGTACTGGGTAATAAAATATATATATATATGGCAAAGTAAATAATTATTGGTGGATTGTCTAATACTTATCATTTATGATTGTCTAAGACTTATTTGACAAGCTTTTTCTAAATTCTACATTTACAAACAAATACATCTTATTTATTTTGATTTCACCAATAAACCCTGTGTATTATCGGAAGTTTAGTTTTTTTACTAGCAATACATGACATGATGATTTATGAATAAAAGAAATAAAACTTATTATAGTCAGATCATAGCTTTTGTTACAAAGTTATTTCTTTCAGTAATAAACCATCATATAACTGTGCATGCTAACAATAACAAACAAGTGAATAGTCCCAGTTCTGTTAAATTATCTATCTTATCCAGAAAAAAAACAAACTAAAAACCATTAACCAAGCTAATATACCTTCCCATAGAATACTAATAAATTAAAAACAAAATTATTATAAATTAAACTATACACATTCATAAATACAAATATATTTTGATTTTTAAAATAACTTTAAATAACTTTTAATAACAGATAGGTTAAATTTAATATTTTTGTACTTAACCAAAACTATTATATGACTGGATTAGTTATATTTCTTTAACATGATATTTATGAAGTTTTTAAAATGTTTACTCCAGCTTCAATTTTTAAAATGAATTTTATTACTTTTTTTAAATTAAGTATTACCGATGTATATGGTATTAACGACTAACAAATAAGTACATCATGAAAATGAAACTGTATATAGTATTTATAACTTTTTGTTGTCTCCAGGAAATAGTCTATTATTAAAGCTGATATGTGCCTTTTGTTCTTACTTTAATAATTCCAAGGATGTTACTCCACCAGATATACCAGGTGTTGCTGGACCTCCATATCAGTTATAAAAGATGTAGTTTACTGTCGTACCAGGACCAATATAAGTACTTATTTCTACTAAATTCAATTTGTGCGTTATCTAAGTATTCATTTTCTAATCAATGATTAAAAATAACAAGTTGGTTTTCAAAACCGAAAATTAATTATTACATTACCTACTAGATTTTCTAGTTGTATTATTATTAATATTTTCAGTCTTTTTATGCTTAATGTCTGTTAAACCCATGGCATTTTACTGATGATATATTTGATAGGAGCTTTTTCATCCACATTTTACTACAACGAAACCAGATTAAATATAAAATAAAATAACAGTAAACATACAAAGATTAAAAGACAAGAGAAATGTAAAATGGAAAAAGCAGGGTATGATTACTCACAAACTGGCAGTTGTAATCTAGTCATTATTGAAATAATTTCTCAACTAAATTAAACTGTTTATACAACTAGAAAATGTTTGTAAAAGTTTATTGAGGAAAAATCTATTTCAAATATAAAATTAAAAAAAAAAACAAACAGTTACTACTTTTCTTTACATCAGTAAGAAAAATAGATTGTTATAGCATACCAACCTGAACAGTATAAAAAGAATACTTAAATATAATAAAATTCTATAAAAATATTTTATAAAGAATAATGTACCTCCAATGCATTTTTATGATTGGTGAATTTTAATGTACCTTACACATAATTTAATTAAAATGGTATTGCGGAAAAAAGTTAATGAATTAAAGTAATATAATCACTTTTTCACTTTATGAATTTATAAATAGAGTTTATAATGTACACATAATGAGTGCTTATTATTTTTAAATAAAATTAAAAATAATAAGAATTTCATTATTTTTAAATAAACGACTGAAATCAAATCAGCTGCTAATAAGTATGAACAACATGCAGCAATGTTTAGATTTGCTGACCTTTATGAACCAGTCTATTAAACATAGCTTTGGAAATTAGTATTTTTTAACATCACACCATGAAATTACAAAGGTTGAAGACAATCAGGTTGTAAGGATGCAGTGTGCAGTCTTGCCTATCCAGGATCCAATTATTGTTACTGATGATCCTAAAATTTTACTGACTTTGTGGTTGGTTAATACAACTAAATTAGCTTAAAAAAATATCAAGAAATAAAACTGTAATATATATTTATACAGTGACAATCACTGAGATCATTGTACTGATAGAACGCTTCAATTAATAAAGCAAAAATTAAGTCATATAAATGACTTAAGTTTTATTATCTATTTAAATTATTTAAAATTTTTACTTTTTTTATATTAGGTTTCTAAGGCACTAATGAAAAATTCATCTTATCCCATAAGAAAAGTAGAACCATTCAAGATAAATAAATAATGCCATGTTATATTGTATATATATATATATATATTTTTTTTTTAATATTCATCTAATTTAATACTTTGACTACTGATTTAATATTATATGAAATATAAACAACTTATTTAATTGCTGTGTTCTAATGGTTTATAGATCATATAATATATATATTATATAAGACTCTCCAGTTTTAAACCAAATTGCAATGGTTTTTATGTAAGAACATCTTGCAATAAGTCTTAAAATTAGGTATATATTAAAAGTTTAAATCGATTTAATAAAAGAGTATACTATTACATATTTATATTAATGATCTACAGTATGAACTATATTCAGAATAATCGAAAACAATTGAGAAACCACAACTACAAGCTTATATTTTTACTAAATAATATAAATTACAATCTGGTTATAATTACTCAAGTCATAAGTGCTGAGGTTTAATAATCCAATTTGACAAATGGAAAAAAATTAATAGGTAAACGTTTTGAAGCAACAGACTCTTAAATCTAAACCACAATCAATGTGTTCAATCAATACATAAGTTCATGTGTAAATTGAGAATCTTAAAATAATTGAATACAACTAAAAAACAAATTATAGAAATTATATTATTTACACAAAAAATACTAAATCTAAAATTTGATTAAACCAATCTTGACTCCATAATTATCATTATTTTTTTATAATATTTATTTTGTTTTTATATTTATAATATTTACATTAATGAACAATACTGCTGGTCCACCTTATAAACAAAACAGAAATTCCAAAAATAAAGGGTAAACTATACTGAGTAGTAACACACATAAATGCATACTGTTAATACAGCCTATATAGTTTAGAACATGCAAGAAAAGCCAGTAAACCAAATTATCATTTTACAAGATACAAAACAGGCTCTAATGTAAGCAATGCATCCACATTTATTCAGTTTTCCTACGACTAGATATCTCTCTTTCTATATATAAACAATTTAATAACATCTATGTAAGTGTATTTTAAAAACTGAAAGTTTCTAACAACTCATTAGATTCTAAGCTTATCTAGTATTAATGTGTGGTGGTGTTTTAGTACAAAGTGATTGTTCATTAACAATCACTTTAACAACAGGAACCATACCAGATTCTTTTTTTCAAATATGAAACATGCTAATAACCAATCTATCTTTATGTAACAATACATTTTTCATAAGTAAGAACTCCACGCAGTTATTATTGACAGATGATGGACTAAGAGAATGAATTCTTTATAGGAATCCTGGTGCTCACTGTGCTATGTATGTGTTTAGTCATCTGCCATATGCCAAAGTAAATTTTCAGTACTGCTAAATGGCCACCTTCCACCATACTCGGAACTAAATTAAGAAAATATTCTGGGTATTTTTTTCTTTTAAATATAAGATTATACTTATTACACTCAGATAATTATAAAAAGGAGAATAACAATGCAAACAAAATTCAGTATAGCTTAACATAATATTATATTGACATTTAATACAACATATCTGTAATCTTACACATTATTACGTGAAGAGGTTTTTGATTTACTTCTTTTGTTAATGAATCACTTCTTTTAGAGGCCACTTTTTCAAAAAAATACCTTGGATGACTTTTGATTCAATACTTCCAACAAGTATGTGAGCTTCTAAATCAGTATAGTATAAATTCTTTTTATAATTATAGATTATTTGTTGACAACATGCGAAAGAGACTTTTTTTAGGTTACTTAACCCTTCCTGAGTGGTATTTGCATACATATGTATAAATGCAAAACAAATCTTGTATAAATACCATTAAGGTGTTGCTTGGAAGGTGGTGTGTGATAAAAATATGCATTTGTGCATATATGCCGAATCATATTATATTGCATTATTTCTAATTTAGACACCACCCCAAATCAGTAGGCCCAAATAAATAAGCCAATGGAAACATTCTGAAGGAGACTTAACAACTGAAAGAGTTAAGTTTTGCACATGCTTTTCTCAAATTTTATAAAACAGTTCTGGTTTATAAAAAAAAGATCCAATTTTATAGAATGTTGTTTTCATTTATAAAAATTAGGAACAAAAAATTATTATTCGTTTAACAACCACTACCACATAAAAATGCATGTAAATAAAAGGTACCTTAACAAAACTTCATAGAACACCATACTCATAATATATACAAACAGAAACATAAAAAGTTATATATTATTTTATAAATTTAAGCCTTTATAAATAAATTTAATAAAGCCATTTATTTTCATTAGCATTCAGAAAATGCCAATGGAAATACTATAACTGGATTTCAACAACATCCAGCTACAACATATTCCAATACAATCTCAAGTACTAACCTAACTATAATATAATTATTTTTTCAATGATAATCTTTAAGTGAATATTATTTTATAAAATATGACATGTCAAATATACAAACAGATTAAAATTGACAAATTACATTACATAATTGCACTATATAAATTACAATGTATGTTGACAATGTACAATGATTAAGAAGCATATATTAGCTTCACATATATTTTATTTTTTTGTAAATATATTATAAACTTAACAGAGGTAGTAGACAAAATGAGTACTACTGGTAAAATAAATAATTTAAAAAAAAATTTATAAAATTATATATAATTTCAAAAAAAAAATTCAATTGCTAACATCCACTAGCAGTAGATATTACTAATACTTATTAACTGCATTAACTGATAAAAATTCACACAGTGTTGTTTAACTTTGGCAATTTATAGGGAACCTGTTTATTACAAGAGGCTTCAACTGACTTAAATCAAACTTGGCTATTACATAAGTAATCTATTATTTATTCTGTTCAGTAGTGACCAGAAATTAAAAATATTTGGTCAGTATAAAAAACCATAATGTGAATTAACAGAAGAGTAAAAACATGAAAAATTTGAGAGTGCTGTGTATTACCAGTAATTACTTAAAATTCCTTTTAATGTATTTACTAAATAACAGCTTATGCCTTTAACAGTATTGTTACATTGACATCATTCAACAGAAATTATTCTTTTATAGAACCTTTATTAACAAAGAAGTTCAAAAATAACTATTAGAAATGTTTCTACTAGCAGAAAATTTTAATACATTGTTCTATTTACAGATTTTAAGCTAGAATAATCTCATTTAAAATTAATAAACTGCCAAAAAAAAAAAAAAAAATAGCATAATAAATAGCATAAAATCAATATTAGTAAACTATGGAAAATAATTAGGCCTATGCCTAATATTTTTAAAAAAATTTATCTGAAAGTACAATATTTTACTTTTCCAAAAAGCAGTACTAGAATGATGTCCGGCACCAGTCGACGCCTGCCTATAAAAATAGATAAAAAAGACTTCAAGAAATGGTCTCTTTTATTAATGTAGTGCTACTAGGTAATGTTTATTTTAAGATTACACTGAACTATGAAAGAAATTCAAAATTGAAAAAATTAAAGGTTATAAAAATACTTATTAAAAATTATCAGTTTTTTTAAGAAGTATTTACTATTATCCTTTTTTTAATAATATTGATCTTATGTGATTTATTATTCTGATTTTTTTTTTTTTTTAGTTAACATAAAAATATAATCTGAATTATAAAATCAGCCTGCATGAAAATGGTCCTTGCTTTTGTATATCTGTAGACAAACCACTTAAGATATAATTCATGAAAAAAAGTTAAAAATTTAACATGTAAAGATAAGTAAGTTTTGCTTCTCCATCAATGTAAACATTGAAATGAATGTGCATCTTTCATAACTTTGTCATGTAGCCAGCCGCTTGTGGTTGTGAAGTATATTCTTGCGATCTGCTAAAATACAAAATCAAATGTTCTGGTACTGCAAAATTTATGAGTGAATCCTTGATTGTAGGTCTATATCGATCGAAAATACGATTACTGAATGATTGATAGTAGCATTTTACAACGGATCATTCTCTCTTGCAAATTAAAATTAATAATTACTATACATTGGGCGTTTCCTTTTTCTTAATAGAACATGGTAGGTAATCTAAAATGTTATAAACCAAAACTGCTGCAAAAACATTTTAAAACGAACTGAATTAGTAATAAATATATAAATTTCAAATGTACCAAGAAAATAAAATGAGTTTATTAATATTTTATAATTATTGTAATTTGCCTGATGGAACAAACTGCAATAATTAATTTATACATCTTTTGAGAATTTAATTTGTTTATGTGCATCTTGTCACATTATTTCAATAATTTGAATAAAAAATGATTAAATTTTAACAGCAAGCTAAAAACTGCATGTAACATGAGAAGATAATAATTTAAATACACCTATAGAATTTAAATTTATATTATTTATTTATTTTTTGGACATTTAGAACGTAACATTGCAAATTATTTGCTATACGCAGAAGAATGGCCACTACACAATTGCTACATTATTAAACTTTTACAACAAATATGCACACTGTTCTAAACTTAATAAATATGTCAACTGGCTTTGATAAACATAAATTTAATTCATCTGACAAAAAATAAATTACACAACAGTTTACAAGTAATAACAATTATTCTTGAAATTAAATAAATTACAAAACACAGTAAGGGATTCCCTTTTTAAAATTTACAAATACAGAGTGCTTGTAATAGTAAAATACAATATAAAGGAGTCATCCAATAAATTAAGTCTAAGGGCTGTCCTATTGTAAAAAAACAGACAGGGTAAAATTTAATTTGGCACAAATTTTTCTATCACTATCTGATAATAGTGGGTAATGTATATTTTTGCAACTAAATGCTTTATTACAATATATAAGTTTTTCACAATAAGTCTGTTAAAGTGGGTCGCGTCATTTTGTTCTACATGAAAATATAATGATGTATCTAGTTTAATTCACTGCTACAAGTATGTGTATTATACGCTCTAACGTTGAACAGCACAATAGGTTTTTTACAATCACTTTTCTAAATTGAGTGTTCATGTCATACATACACTTGGACGTATAAAATGGAATTCAGAAAGTTATAAATATATAAAAAAATATTTACAAAAGATAATGTAACATACAAGAATTATCTCCTTAAAATGTAAAAACATCAAACTGCAAATAGTAATATCCAAACTAAAAAAATTAAGATCAACAAATCTTCTGCACTGTCACTGAATCAAAATCATTTAGTAAAACTTCACTGATGAAATGCAAACAATAATTTTGAAGTTTAAGAGAAATTTTGAATAATTAATCTAAACCATCACTGTCACTGCTTTGTTCAGATTGTGAAATTATTTTTGGTACACATGATTTATCATTTATCATACCATGTTCAATGAGGTAATTTTCAACATCACCAGCAAAAAATTCATCCCCCAATTCATCAGTAACTCTGATAAAATTACCAACCATTTGCCCCCCTTTGTAAATCAACAGAGCTGGGACACCATCTGACTTGAAATGACTACTCATTCCTGCAGTTGAACTGACAAGTTTACAAAATTTAACATTAGGATATTCAGTACTTAATTCTGCCAAACACTTATTCATCATTTTACAACCTGATATGTTGTCTTCATAAACGTGTACAACAACTGCAACAGATTTGTTTTCATTATCCAGAGCTTCTAAAAATTCATCACCATTTCTGAGATGAATCAATTTCCCAAAAACTGGCAGCTTATTAGACAGCATCTCATTCATTCTCTGCTTGCGATACTGTTCTAAAAATTTATCCGTAAACATCTCATCAAATTCTTTTTCCAGTTCACCTATTTCTTCTTCCTCTTCTTCTTTAGCCGTTCTACAAGTTAATGAACATTTCTTTATTAAACTAAGACGTCCTTTTTCTTGTTCGGATCTTTTTTTACTTTCTAACTGTTTAAATCTTTGCCAATCTTTTATAACACCTTTTGGACCAGTGTTTGAAGAAACCCCATTCCACTCAGATCCATTAACAAATGACGTTGAACTACCATCAGATTTACAACATGATGAAGCTCCTTCACTTGCATTTTCCAATTCATCATCAGATTCTTCACCACCACTACTACTACTACTGCTGCTACAATAATAATGTTTTTTCTCTCCTAAAATTTTATCCTCTAACGTCGCCATTGCTTTTATACAGAACACTCTTCAATTACGTACGACGATCTCCTTAACATGAAAGGCACTCCGACTTTTAAATAAATTAAAAACAACCACAACGCACAATTACATAAATTGTTTATACACACAAATATTGTCAATAATTTAAATTAATAAAACTCACAACAATGACAATCAGCTGACCATTGCACTAAGTCACACAAGTATACCAACATGGTAGCGCATACGACGTATCATTACTTTATATAAAGAGTGGTCTCAAATGCATAAACAACAATAAAGCTCTAATAATATTTCCATTATTTAAGAATTGTTATTAAAAATCTTTTAATAACTTTCTATCACTATTTTTTTTCAAATTTGTTTGTAACTAATATTTAGTTAATTGTGGCTAACCTGATCGGTTTCGGATCCATTGTGGAAGAAGAACGAAGTCTGTGTCGTTGTCATCTAATATGCCGACGAACGAAGATAAAGAGGAGAGAAAACCCCTCCTTCAGCAGGAAAATACAAATTATGCCGGAGTTGGAGGTAATAACATATAAATATATGTTACATTTATTGTAAATTTTTTTTTATTATTACTTTACTATAGTATTGCATTCAATATAGCCTGAGTTTCGAAACCTGCAAGTTCTCTTGTTCGGTAGTACTTAGTTTGATTATACGATTTTGTCAATGTCCAGTTATATAAATGTTTGCGTAGTTTTATTTCAAAAACACTTATTACTCTCATGTTATAGTAACAAGTTTTACTATCTTCTACGACTATTAATTCTGTTATTACGTAACATTTTATTACACGACCGATCTCTGTAGACATTCCCATACTAATTTTAGACTTATCAAATATAAAAATCATTCTTGATAGCGTTTTCGCATATTATTTATCCCTTTTATTATTTATTAAATTTGACTTTTTTTGTATTGATTTGTATGATTTTATTGTGGCTTGTATGTAAGTTAATAATGCGAAGGCAAATAGGATGTTAAAGCTTAGAACTGATATGTTTTATTTATTTGATTTTTGTGGTCAATTTAATAGAATAAAGACGTAATAGCGTAGCAGAAGTTTTTGTAAATGTTTAAGTAGTTTGAAAGTAATAAATGGTGGATGTGCAATCTTGTGTTTATACATTTAATGGTGTACTGAAATGTTTATTTGTTCACAGCTAAGTTTTTAATAGTAGGCTAAAATTTAATATTACAAAATACAAATTTAAAAAATAATCTCATTACTATTTATTATTTGATTTCTACTTCTCAATGTAGTATTTTTTCATTAAATTATTACAACAAAGTTATTACTTTATTGTTATCAATTGATTGGTTGTGAAAGATAAACTAAATATAAAGTGGTTTTATTAAGAGTTTGCTATGTTTAGTAAGCAGTTTGTTTTTTAAATCTCTGCAAAAGTTGTTTAAGAATTTTTTAAATAGTGACTGGTTAGCGATTGTGTTATTTTTGTTATAAATAATGAAATTCGTGCTTATGAATTGTTTAGTCTAACAATAAAAGCATTAGATTGCCACATGTATTTATATGCAATTATATTTTTTTGCTTATATTATTATATTTTAATGTATGTTTTTGTTTTTGATGTTACTCTTACATACTTAATGTTGGCTAATTTATATTTTTATAAACTGTACTCTGATGCTGTTGGAATATTAAGTGTGATCATTCATAATAATTTGTGAATTTTAAATTATTTTATGTAAAATAATTTAAATATACTAAATATAGGTATTATATTTTTTAAAGAAAAGACTCTTCTTGGAGTTACACCTTTGTGATTCTAAAATAGTTTACTCTTGTGATTAAATTAAATTTAACTTTGTAGTATATGTGTTATAAAATGAATGAATTCCCGAGTTTTCTCAGATAAATAAAAGTTATATCTCATATGTTAAATTTTAACAAGGTGTTAAAATTAACACCTTATGTTATTTTTAACAAGGTGCTTTGATACCAGGATTGTATTAAATATTTTTAGTTAAAAAATGAGTTTTGTGACATAAAATTCATTAATAACTTTTGTTGAGCATACATAACAAAGCAGTCAACTACATTATTAAACTAACTGCTATCAGATAGATACATTGAAAAAATGTTTCCCCAACAATTTTTTGGAAATAAGTTTCAAAAGTTCTTTGTATTTAATAAAATATGTATGTTAATATAATAAATTATGTTGTATTCATTAATTAATACACTTTTTGTAAAACAATGTTAATGTTTCAGTTTTTAGTGTATTGCAATCTTGCTCTTATGATGTTTAAAATTGGCAAGTTGTAGTTAGTATCTGTACAGGTTTCTGAAGTGGATGATTTGCAAAAGTAGCAATATGTTATTTTTGGTACTAGAGTATCTGTGGGTGAAAATCCCAGATTTTAACCCACAAAGTGCTCTGTGACAATTTTATTTGATGCCTTCTATTATCAAATAGCTTCCAGAAGGTTGATGGCTGTAATGTGAGGAAGGTAAACTATCAATAGCTAAAGCCACATTCAAATGACTTTTGAATTTAAAAAAAATACAGTATGTAGTTCACTACATGCTGCTGTCATTAATTATTGCTTGTGACTCGTCGATGATACGTATGATTGATACTTATCAGTCTTAAATATTCTGTTTCTAAGGGTGTTTGGATTTTGGTTCTATGCTTTTATGTATAAGCAAAGGTGAGAAACACTTAGTTTTGCTAGGTATTTGATATGTTTTTATTTTTAGCTATTCAGGGCAGTCTCACTAGTAAACAGCATGCTTAATGAAATCAGAAACTTTTCTAGTGATAGAAAATCATATATTATGTCCATCACCCAACAATCTTAAAAAAAAAAGTTGAAACTTGCTACACTTGACAAAAAGAAGGAATTAATTTATTAGACAAACATCGTAAATTAAGTGTTATTTGTTTCTATATTTGAAGGATCTTCCTTCCACTTTAACATGGGTTACATTAGCACCAGTGCTACTTGTAAAAATTGCTTTAGGTAGTGTCTCAGAAGACGGTTCCTATTTAATTTGAAAGTGAGGAGTCTTTTATTAATCACAATCTTCTAATTTGTAATCAGTGTTTCATCCAAAAAATATTATAAATGAAATTATTGAGAATTTTTTTTTTTGAAATGAGTTATTAGTTATAAATAACTTACATCCATATTTCTTGGAATTTCTCATGTCTAATGAAAACAACCGTAACATGTTACAATGATAATTCTCAGTTTCAGCAAAATGCCTGTTAACACTATCTGTATTAACATATTATTTGTCTATTATGGCTCATGGTCTATAAAATTTTCTTCCTTTTTTAATTTTTTTAAATGAGCAGTGTTTATTATATTGTTCTAATAGTTCTAATAATAGTTATTATGATTGTATACCCTTTCAGTTCCTTAGTGGGTGTCACTGTGTTAATTTCTGCTAACATATTGATGTCTAGAATTGTTTTTGTACCATAAAATATCATTACTTTAATTTTTTCTTCTAATAGATGATGTTTTAGAAAAAATATGTAACTTTCGGTTAAGCTGATCCTTTCATTTGCAAATATATGAATAAGTTTTGTATCAGGGCAAATCATTTAATAAATGTAAATGCCAAAATCTGGCATTATAGAGGTTATGTAGTTTTGATTTTGTGTTTTTTCTTATATAGTTTATTTTTTTTTACTGTTTTGTATTGCATTAAATTTTATATAAAACATCTTCATTGTCTTTTAAATGTTGAATATAAACAATACTCACAAAATCTGTCACGATTTTTCATATTATTTTCTTTTTATTCTGAAAATTTAAGTTTTAAAAATAGATGGATGTAATTTTTCTTTGCTGTTTACTAATGTAAAAAAATTTTATTGTACAAAATTTATAAATAGATCCCTAAATGGAAAAGCTTACTAGTTCTAGGAAAAGGGTTAAACTTTCATTGTTTACCAAAAATGTGGTGGTTTGTTACAATATGGATTAAAATTATTTAATTAACTGTTTATTTTTGAAGCTGTTGCTTTTTCATTTGAATTTGTGCTTCATTGTAAAAATCTGCAAAAGTTAAGGTTACTTTTCCTACAAGCTTTTTTTCAATAAGCATGTTCATTAATTGTTAGTACTGGAAAGGAGTATGAATAGAAAAAAATATGCATGATTGCATTTGGTACCTTTTTTCTTCATAATCGCATACAACTGGATAATGGTTGAGATATTAGAAATTTAAAAGTTAATAGTATATAGTATACAGTAATAAATAATTATATCCGAAATTGATTATTCTGTGTGTGCTATAAACTTTTTCATATAATTATAAACTTTTTCATAAAATTATAAATTTTTGTATTTTATTTCATGTAATAAAATAAAATAATTTGTTAAATAAAAGTTGACGTAAACATGTAAAATAGTTTAATCTTTTTTTTTGTGAAAACAAAGCTTCTCTTTTATTAATTCTATATGTATTTTAGGCCAACTGGAAAGATATCCAGTTGTTTATTTTCATTTATTTTAGATAACAAAACAGCTGTTGTGTTAGTGTTGTGGTAGTGCTCTAAAATCCAGGTTTATTATCCGTTTAAAGGTATAATTCTTTTAATTCAATTTAATTGTGTGATTTTATTTTGGTAACATTGTTTAGTGATTGGATTAATTCCATTTTCTCCTGAATGGACAACCAATGCAAAAAACATTTAGCAATTGTAAATTGGACTTTTTGTGTGTTTTCAGATTATGTAGTCTTGAAATAGATGAAAATAGCTTTGAAAAGAATAATCTGGATAATCTGCACATAATAAATATTGATGATCTACATATCTATTATGTGTCTACTGATAATTATTAATTGTTTACTCATGTCCAATAATTGTCACTAATTGCAGAATACAAACGTGTATTAACAGTAAAATAACAATCTTACCTGTAATATTTAATCATTTATTTACCAAAACCAATATTCTCTTAGTTTTTATTTATATGTTGGCTTCAGCATGGAAATCTCATTGCCTGCCAGAAGTGAAAAATCTAGCAAAAACATTATCTTTAACTTATTTCATTTAGCCATTGGTCTGGATTATAAAACTTAAAGAATTTTTCACTTAGTATTCATCTAAATACAATGGAATGCTGTTTATCCAGAATTGATTTCTGCAAGGCCAAATCAGGATAATCCGAAAACAAGAAATTGGAAAATTAAAAAATGTTTATCATAACTACTGGACACAACATTATACTTTTTAATGGGTATTGCATTTAATAAAAAAATGAAAATATAAAAAAAGTATATTTCAGTAAAATTAAAAATTTACTCTGAACATATTGTAATAAAAAACAGACAGTGATATGTTTTAAATAATCCAATGCGTAGAAATTTGCTAATTAAAGAATCAGAATTTATAAAAATTATCTGAAAGAAATTAAAATATACTATCTTATTGTTTTATAAAAAAATTTATTTAAAAAAATATATTAAAAGAAAAACTTACAAAAATGTATTGAGAAATTGAGTTACAGATTTAGATTGGCAGTCAGTAAACATACTGTCTATACCTTAAAAAAAAATAAAAATAATTTTAATCCGTACTTGCTTTAATGTTGATCCTCATTTAAAAGCTGCAGTGTCGCATAATTATGTTAAACAATGAATTTGTGTAGAGTTGCATTATTTTTGTCGCTCCAACAAGTCCATAATGATTTACAAACATTCATGAGCTTTTTTGTTTGATGGCTGGGATACAAATGCCTTCTTCAACCGTTAGTTGATCATCTTCTCATATAATATCTATGATCTTGTTGGTAAAAATTTGGTACTCTAGATCGTTTTCATTGCTAATGATCTGTGCACTGATTCATCCGTTGCTTCTGATGTGAAATTCTTGAAGTTGTAGTCTGTACGCTGTATCACTTTGCAAATTTCATTGTATTCTCATCATGTTCAAGATTCATTTCATCAGTCTTGCTGGGCAATGTTTTATTTAAAATTTTATTCCACTTTTAATATCTTTAATCATGCAGCTTACATATTCATTATTGGCTAAAATAATTTTTTTTTCCATTTATTCTTTGCAGTAAAAGCATTTCAGGGAAGCTATAACCCCTTGATCCATTTGTTTTAAAATGGATGTAACTTTTGAAGGTAGAAACAGAATTTCGATTTTATGGGTTAGCCTCTAGGAATCGTCAACAGGTATTACTTCAGAAGATGAATGAGAATGATGTGTATAGTGTAAGTGAACTGTAGTCTTGTACAGTCTTAGGTCTACCATTTCTGAGATGTGTGGTTAATTGAAACACAACCACTAAAGTTCACCAGTATCAGTGATCTTGTATTCAAACCAGTGTAAAAGTAGCCTTTTTAGGATTTGAACGTTGGAACTCTCGACTTTGAAATCAGCTGATTTGCGAAGACACGTTCACCACTAGACCGACCTGGTGGGTTAGATGTATTACCTGTTTTCAAAAAAAAAAACTTCTACCATATTTCTATGAATCTGCTGGTATTTTTTTTTTAACTTCTGATGTGAAATAATTACCTTACCAATATAAATAATGTTGTAAGTCATCCATGCCTCTTCTTGGTTTTAGTAAATATCTGGAGGATTTAAAAGCATGTAGTCTTTAGATTTGTCTTTCAACATAAAATTTAATTGATGATGCTCAATTGCATTACCATTAACCGACAATGTCACATGTTCTTTAGACGTTTTGTAGCTTGGAGGTGATTCTTTTTTAGAAAACTAAAGTTTTCTTAGGAATGCCTTTCCATTTCATCTATGTTGTAAACAAAGTTTTAATGATAGTCTTTAAAAAAAAAATCAAACCTCTAGGTTCGATGCATTTTCCATTGTATTCCTGGAAAAATCACTTTTTTACTTAAGTATTGTGATAACAATAAAATCTCTGTTTTTAGATTTCAATGGAAATATCTGTTTTTACAATCTCTGAATCCATTTTGAATAGTTTTGGCATGACGTCTGTATGTACATATCTCGCATAAGTCAAAAATGATTAGCTGTAGGATGTTGAAATTTTGAATTTTTGACTTGCAACATCTAGTTGTGTACCTCCCCTTTTGATTGCAATTGACTGGACCAAAAGTGTACAAAATAGCCCAAAATCCAGAAATTTGGATTTTGGACTTATTCATAACTGCAGTAATAAGCCCTCCATTGAGATCTTTTCAACGATATTTCATAATTGGTATTTTCATTGGTTCCAGTGTTACAGCCAAATAAAATTTTAAGTAATGAAATATTTGGATCTTATAAGGGGAAGGAACATCGATTCGAATCTGACTTCATTTTCTTTTTTTTTTAAACTTTTTTTAATTTAAATATATTTATTTATTAATAATTATTAACCTCTCATTGTAAAAAAGTTTTACAAATAATAATAATTCAGTAACAATAAAAAAAAAAAAAATATGAAAATATCAGAAGTTATTAATGAAATAAATGTTTTATGTACTTCTCATTTTAAAAAAAAAATGTATATATGCAGTTTAATGGGCACGAGGAAGTCATATGGTATCCACATGAGATTTTGTTTTAAGAGTTATGACGCATAATTCACCTTGGTGTCTCCATTTTTTTTTTGTGTGAAATAGTTGATAGTTGATGTTCTTACTTCATATTCACCTTCCAATGGTTTATCTGATATGCATTTTTCAAAAATTTCTTTGATAAACCTTTTCTTTCATTGATAAATAAACTTGCTTTCATTTTGTTGCAGATGTAATGTTAACAATATAGACAAGTTTGTTAAAAGCATTAGGGTTAAATTATATATATATATATGGGACTCTTAAGATCAGTGAATCTTAAGAAATTCACTGAATCTGTTTTTATAGAGGTTTAATGGTACAGGCTAAAAATATCCTGGCTAGTAAAACTGTTTGATTTCATTATTAGTCATGAAAATTGTGGGCTACCATCAAAAGTTATAAAACTTAGGCAAAATAAAGAATTCAATAATGCCAATTGTTTTGACTTACTGGTATATCCACATCATAGCAAAAATAAATATTACATCATGCTTGACCAATTAATGTATTTTCAGAAGTTAATTTTATAATTAGTTTAATGCAGGGCCTAATTTACATAGGTTTTGTGCTATATGAATTGCAAAATGATCAGTTAATAAACCCAATAAACACAAAGATTGTTAAAAATACATTCTACATAATACATTCTATATAAGCTTATGGAAATCTTTATTTGAGTAGTATTTTAGATTTTTTAAATATGGTATTCAGTTTTTTTAAATTAGCTAGTGCCAATATAAGCATTCTGAATAGTTGGACATGCGGAAAGTTGGCATTTAGGTAATTGGTATCCTACTGGTTATGGATAAAGAGTTTTAGGCAGCCTTATATTATTATGCTTTCTAACTGGATTCCTAATAATAGATTGTTTAGTTTTATTTGCCTTTGTAAATGGAGTAGGAGTCTGCAGAAGAGCCGAAAATTAAAAAAAAATTACCTGTAATATTTGTGCCATATTATTCATGAGTGCACTAATTTCTGTTTGTATCATATTCCAAAATTCAGCCATTATACACCTGCAGCTGAGCTGAATCCCATAATCATTGAAGCGATTCCCTCTAAGGACACTTGAATACTAGGCCTAGAATACTTGGCAGCCCATTGAACATAATTCATGGCAGGAATAACAAATTGCTTAAGCTCAACCTATACCTTTGAAAAATTTATTGTATAGAACAGTGTTTCTCAACCTTTTTTTTATGGCGAACTGGTAAAATTATAGAAAAATATACAAGAACCGGCAGATCCTTAGCTTAGATTTTTTGATGAGCAGAAAAAAAATACTAATGTTTTTATATTATTACTAATTAAATTTACATATACATAATAATTAATTAATATCATTTTTATCTATAAACAACAAAACAATATGTAAATTAAAATATATAGAGAAGAATAGACCATATATAACAGAGCAAAATAATTTTAGGAATATCACATCATTCGTCGATCTAGATGGCAAACAGTGGTGACTCTTTAATACTTTTTATTAACTGGTATTCAGTATTTTCAGATAAGTGTTTCAATTCAAAAACTAATCGTTTCATTTGAAAGAGGAATTGATTTGATCTGATCTGCAGCTGAGGGTCCAAACATTTTATTGTAAACATTAATTAACACTGGTTTAATAAACTTTTCTCTGGTGTGAAAATTTTTTTTGGCATTATGTAGTGCAACTAAATATGAACATTTCAATTGTGATTTATTTTGAATAAAAGTTTCTTTAAATTTTTTCTTTTGGAGATTAAATTCTTGTTTTTGTTGTCCATTATATTCTAATTGTTTCTGTTGTAATTCGGGATGTCTTGATTTTAATGTCGCACCATTTTGGATGGTTTCATGGTATCATTATTCTAAATATCCTTACATATTATGTACATTGTTTTCCATAGAATCTGGCCAAAGTATAAAACCATATATCAAGTACTTATTGATTGCAGTGTCTTGTGAAAGCAGATTTGTTTTTCTTGTTTGTTGAACATTCTTTTTTTTGTTTCACTTGATTTTTCTATATTTCCATTTCCCGGAGTAGAACTTTCAGTGCGGTAAAAATTATGTAAAGTTCCTTGTCTTTTTTTACTCATTTTTAGATGAAAAACCTTTGTGTTTTTGTAATAATTAAAAGTAAACCACTTCACTATAACACTAATAGTCGACTGCGTAAAGTAAAGAATGTAGTTGTAAATGTAGTATTTCAATAAATTTAACATATGAGCAGCTAAATCATAAAACAAAGGTACCACTAAAGCTGCACTCTTTAGTGCGGCATTGTTTTGATATTTTCTGCTACTACATTTCTTGTGTCATAGGATAGTTTATTGTTGCTGATTAAATTCATAGAATACAATGTATTCAATAAATTAAATATGCACTAGTATTCGCCATTGTATGTGTACAGAACATAATTAAATGATTATAATATATAAATTTTATATTACTGTTATATGTATTTTTTAAATGTTCATTTATTTTCATATTTTTAAAGTTTAATTTTTTTTTGTGGGCCAATTTGTTCAGGGACTTGTAGCATTATTTCGTGGATACGTGGTTGAGAAACACTGGTATAGAAGATCAAATTTATTTTTGTATTGTATGTAGTTGCCTTTGTTTTTCTAAATAAGCTGTTGGATTTACACAATCTCATTTTCAAAAGTTAATTGAAAATTCATAAAATCTAATTTGCTGTAACAATTAATATTAAACAAATATACCACTACTTATGATTTATAGTTTTTACTTCCTTAACAACACTAATAAAAGAAAATAAGAAATATATAATAACTTGTTAACATAATGGATCACATTTATAAAAACGTTAAACAATACTAAGGACTTAGCCTGAAGTCCAGTACTAATTGTAATATTAAAGCTTATATAATTATGCTATAAAGGTAATTATTTATATAAAATTATCATTTTAATAAGAAATAACACATTTAAAAAAAACTATTTGTATAAATTTAAAAATAAATTAATGAACCACCAGATAGAATATAAGAGTTGGATCTACTTTAATTTGCAACGGGATAATAATGAAAAGGGATATTTAAAAACAACCTTCATTTATTGTGATAAATATAGCCTGTAACAGATATTAATAGTGTGTCATTATGTATATTACATTTTATTTGTTGTATTGTATATAATTTATTTTAACTTTATTAAATATATTTATACAACAGATTGATGAGGGTACCCTCAAAAGTAATGTTTCAGATTAGGTAGATTTACCAAAACTTATTTTATTATTCTGTTTTGGTGTGCAGGATTATTAGTTTAATTACAAACAAAATTTCCATAGAAGTTTAACAAGTTTTAAATGTAACTTGCAAAAATTAGTCATAGCATACTTCAAAGATATAATGGTCACATGTATTGTATGATTATGATTCATGTGATTATAAATTCCATTTTTTCTTTATGTTTATAATAATAGTATTAGTATTTAATTAATTTCTTTAAAAAAAGTAATTAATTTCTGTTACTTATTTAGAATAGCTTATACAATTAAAATGATTATAAAATCAGGAAGTTATTGATAGTCTGGTTAAATATTAATAAATAATTAAATCATATGAATTGTATTATATATTACAATATTTTAATATAGAATACAACTATTTAATGGTTTTATAATGTAATAATATAGTTAGTATATTTGTTGTTTTGTAAAGCTATGACAGCACTTTTGCACATTCAGAATTAGGTTAGTAGTGATGCACCATTGTGCTTTCGATGCGACTGCTGCTTGACTGTGTACGACATCATGGACTGCATATGTTATGCGGCGGCCTTACGTCATCGAAAAAAAAAATTGCCAAGGGACATACAGCATGTCCTAGGAAATGACAAGAATGTACTAGTTTCCAGATATTGTTACTTCTAAGAAGAATTAATATTCTTAATAAGATTTAACCCTTCATAAAATTTAATATTATTTTTTTATTTGTGTTAAGTATACTATCCTAATTGTTGTACTTATTTTATTATTTCAGTTTTATTTGTATTATTATCTTAGTTTTCATATTTGTTTTAACCCTATTTTACTAATATTTAAATATCCGAGAAGGAGTCATTATTTTGACAGGGCGATGATAACGTGAAAGCATTTTTAGGTATATGTATACTACAAGCATGAAAAATATATGTAAGCATTTTAAATTAGATAGTCAGTAGTGGGTTTATGAATAATAAATAATTTATAATATAATTTTAACAATTTATAATAATATAATGAAATTAATTTTTTTTTAAATTGATTTCTTTGTCTCATACATTTGTTACAGAAATATATATAGGAATCGACATATCAGTTTTATTGTATAAAATTATCTGAGTAAATTGAGAATAAAATGTATCTTGACACTGTTTTTATTTTTTTGTCAATAGAAGTTGATAAGATCACAAAAGTTCTTTGTTAATATTGATTAAGCTAGACGCAGTTTATTCCCATTATGCTACACTGTTTCTTTCATTTCATGAGATAAATAAATCTTTTTCTTGAGTTTGTGACTCATTGATTTAATGTATATTCTTAGAGATTTATTTATTAAGAATAAATAAGTAAAATACTTAGATTACTTTACATTTTTCTGAAAATGGCCAAACTTATTGTAGTATTTTTTGGCTAGACAAACAAAGGACAGTATTTTTGTGGCTAGCCATGTGTGTCTTTGTGTTGATTTCTAAAATATCTTATATTTATTAGCAGATCAATTTTTTTATTTATTAAACATTTCAGTCTGTTCAGACCTATTTCACTAGAAGACCATTTTATATTTATAAACTACTTTGATCATTGAAACCATTAATCAAACTTAATCTTCAAACCTTAAATCTGCATAAAAGCATCACTTCTGAATTAAAGAATAATGATCTTTGTTCTTGTAATTTATGTATAAATAGAGAAATTAATAAAACAGTTGTCATTACTTCCAATTGTTAGATCATAATCAGCTTGATACAGATACATTATTGACTGCACTTAAGAATATTGCATTATATTTTAATGATTACGGATAATTACTTTGACTCTTTCAGGTTCAAATTTACATCATTATATAATCATTAAACTTACTGTCAAAACAGGAAAACAATAATGAACTCTTGCTTCTTAACTTTCTTAGGTTCTATTAGCTCTTTAAAAGAATTTTCCAATAGTAAAATGTGATTTAAGTATTATTATACAACATTTTTTTTAGGAAAGGAGAAATGCAGTGCAGTTGTTTTGATCAAGTTTGAATTATTAATGAAGTTGATTTATTTACATATTTCAAAACACTGTGGTGCAAGAATATATCGATATTATTATCGTAATTATCGATTTTTCCTTGTAATCATTTGTTTGTGTTATGTAATTCTTTTTTAAATCTTTCAGTATTATTACAAACTTGTTTGATGGTCTTACAATGCTCATTTATTTGTTTACATACTTTAATCCTTGTTTTCACTTGACTTTAATATATATATTAGGTAGAGAGTAGAACAGGCAGTTATAAACATAATTAGAATTTTAAAATAGTGATATACCGTGAGCAGTAATGAAGAATTGTCAACTATAAAAAGATAACTCGTTTATTTACATGGGTTTCTTGTTAATATTTTGTTATATATGAAATTACAATTTTTCTGTAGAATGAAAAAAAAGGTATTCATAAAGAAAATAATAAAATACCTCAAACATATATTCATATTTTTGTAGTTTTCAGTTTTTTAGAACATTTTAACATAACTTATTGCCATATTGTTTTTAATTTCGTTTTTTTTTTTGGATTTTTTAAATTATAAAAATAAACCATATGTTGTATACTTACAGCTAAGGATATAATTTTGCTTTTTAACTAGCCAAGCAACTATATTAGTACCTCTACAAACTCGGTGCTAGTTATGAAGAATTTTTATTCAATCTATCCATTTCAATGAAAATGTAATGAAAAATATGTAATGATGCCATGTTTTCATTTAGTGTGTTATTATTTATCAGATCAGATGGTTTTTTTTTTAAACAATATTATAATGTATATTGGTTTACTAAGAGTAACATAATACAGCTTAACTATCCTTTGCAGTAAAAATATTGTGTAGAAAATTGATTCTGACAAAACACAACACACAGAATTTCACAAATTCAGTGAATTGAAATTCATTAATAAGTTCAAACAAAAAACAGTTGCTCATAACCTAGCCTATATAAAAACTAATGAAGGAAATTCAATAATTACAGAACATTATTACAGATTACATAATAAAATCAGAGAGTAGATTTGTAAAAAGTACTAAAAGCTGCTCTTAGGCAAAAATTTCAAACTTCTAACAAATATACCTTCTGTCATCTACATTAAAAACACAACTCAGATGAATAAACCAGACACAGCAATTACTTTAAAATTGTTCATATATGAAGACCACAGAGCAAAATATACAATTTTGCACTTATCTCCTTTCATATTGGTTGATTCAGGAAGAACATAATAAACTTTCAATACATGTTCTACTGGTGAAAATAAAGAAGAAAGCTCATATAAGTATGCGACTCTTTGATTGGCAAAAAATTTTGCCTTGATTTGTGTATCTTTGGTAAAGTTAACCCAGACTGTGTATAAGTCTTAGGATCTCCCTTTATCTAAAGGGGTAAATTTAGTAGTTTTATATAAAATCTGACCTAAAAAATTGAAAAATAGGTCCCAAAACTGTATTTTTGGTAGTTTTCAAGATATCTGGAATAAAAGACAAAAGATTGGGGTTAAAATATGCACTCTTTTTATATTTAACATAAATAACTTTGTTAAATGGGTAATAAACATGTAAAAGTTGTAGAACAATACTTGTAATAAACAGAACTTGTATAGAATTTGATTACGAGTGAAATGATATGAATAGAATCTACTAAAACTATACTTGTTAACTATGTTAACTACTTTTTTTTTTTTGCTAAGATCAAGAGATATTTGCTTAATTTCTTTTGTTATGAGTTATGGTAGATGAAAGTATACTCATATTTGTACTGAAATTCAGTTTCTGATGAAAATCAACTACTGGCACCTTGAGGGCATAATTCATGTTGATTGTCATTAATCTGAACTAAGATGAAAATATTTAACCTGTTAGCATACTTGCTCTCATTTAATCTAGGCTCCCAACATTGTATACAACTTACTGTTTTTGTTTATTGAAAATATCTGTAAACCTGTTGTGACCACTAATTGTTTTGCCATTGGAAAACACATTTTTATCTAATCTTGTCTTCAAACATGCAAGTGCATTCACAAATGTTTTTTTTGGCTATGTCCTATGCATTCTAATTTTGTTATTTCCGTATCATTTTCATAAATTTGTTGTTCAAGCATCTGATTTGAATCTGTGTCAATGAGGTAAGGAACATATCTAACAGTGTAATGCTCAAGAGATTGGAAAACATTGTCCTTGCTCTTTGCACTTTCATTCACTGTTTACTTTGGTATAATTTACCTTACAATCATTTCTATGGAATTTTGATTTTTCTATTAGGACCAAGACAGAGTTTACTTCTGCATCAATTACACAACCCGTACCTACATTTGCAACAGTTACAATTCCGTTCAAAGAAATGTGCCCACATTTTTGTTACATGATGTTTATGCACCAGTATTAATATTCCTGTTGCCATTCAGTTCAGCGGCCCCTTCCTCTATGCTATCTAAACATACTTCTTTATAACTGGTATACGAATTATCTGTCAAATTCCTTACTTGAACAAAATTTAATTCATGCCTTTTGCAAGAGGATAACGAAAAAAAATCACAAAAATTTCTAGTCCTCCAAGATTTATTTATAATACATCAAATTAAAGGTAAAATAAGGGGGAGGGGAAGAGATATGAAACTGAAATAGTTTTTTTTTTGTCCAAACTTGACCTAACTTCCTTTAATCTAGTTTCAATAACCATGGTACTGGATAAGGTTATAACCTTGTGGATATTGTTGTAATGCTTATGATAAAAATAACACTAATTAACAAATATATTAATTGTATTATAAATTAGGTTTAAATACTTGTTTAATGCAAATATAATTAATGTTTGTTTAATAATTAATTGCTGATGTTATTACATTCTTTCATTTAAAAAATTAAATGATTTAGTATTTACTGATGTAAATTTTCTTTCATTTATTTTTTCATGAATAAATTTTGGTAGACAAAAAATTGAATTATTAACAATATATTTACTAACAATTAATGCATTATTAGAAGTAGCACAGAGACTTTGTTTATTGAACTAATTAGCTGATAGGTTGATACGATTATTGATTATTTTATTGTCTGGCATTACTTGTCAACTATTTTTAAAATTCAATCTTCAACAGATATTTTATCATATTAAAAAAAGAAAAGAAACCAGACTATTGACCTTGATAAATTAAAAGAAAAAAAAATACATGTGAATTATTGATGAAGAGAATTGGTGTATGACCATGAAGGCTATTTACCATGCCTACTTGACTCTGCTTTTTTTATCACTAGATAGAAATATAATGACTTTTAATAGTTGTATGTTCAGCATTTCAGCTTTGTTTATTGCATTTTTAAATAAACTATATTGCATATTATACAAATGTGAAATTTCTTTCAGATTACATTTATTAAGCCTATTTTTAGCAGATTTGTTAATTCTATTGTAAGACTTTTTTGTAACTTAAATATGCAAATTCTCAATATAAAAAAATAATTGTAAAACAAGTGCAAGAAACCAGAATAATTTTAGCAATACATTGTTCCATTTAGGGTTATTGGAGATGGTGCTGCTAAGATTTAAGGCTAAATTGTGTAAGTAAAAGACACATTGTTCAATCAACTATGAAACGTTTCTCCACTAAATAAGCCATTAAGTAACTTACAAATTAGATTTCCAGATTTTATGTTCCTGTGCTTAAATAACAGTCAACATTTTTTTTTTTTTAATTGGCCTCTACCATTCAGCTAAAATGGATATAGCTTTAGGTTCAATAGAATAGCACCCATTCTCATTTAATTTTTGCCATTTTTTATCATGTCTTCAGTCTCACAATAATTTCTTGATTTAGTTCAGCTTTTCTTTTCACAGTTGTAATTTTTATAAAGGAAAACTGCATCAGTAATTTATAAATTATTTTTATTAATTGGAAAAATATATTGAAAACTTATTTACATTGTGATAAAAGAATGGTGAGTACATAAAATTAAAAAAAATATATCTTTCTTAAAATATGCTTCCTATCAGCAGAGAAACTTCAGAATATACTAACTTTCGTAGTACTTTTAAAAGTAATGAAGGATCCTTGAAATCCTGAATTTTAAGATTTTATCATTGGTATTTTCACACAAAAATTTATATTTAAAAAAAATCAAAATCTGTGAATGTTGTTCATTCTGAAAAATTACAATGGAAACAAAAGAAAACATATACTGTATTTGAGAAATAATTGCAGAGTATACCATTTTTATGTGATTGTGTAATAGAATTTGTTATTAAACTAGTTCTATTAAACAAATATAACAGTAGGTGTAGTGTTTTCACAAACATTCCTTTTCTGTTATGTTTTAACTTGTAAACATGGCTGAGAGAGAGCTGCTTGCTTCTGTTTCTGTTATTTAATAAAATAACCCCTAAACACATGTTAGGAGGAGTAATTCCAATAAAATAATACTTGTTTAATTTATTCAATTTTTAATTTTTAAAGCCGCTGATAAATTTTAAATAACTTAGAATTAAATTTTTGCTCCAACTCAAAAAAATAAAAATTGACTGATTGAAAAGTTATTTAGTATTAATCTTACTGTTGTAGTTTTTTTTAAATTATTTTATTTTACATTTTTTAGTTTATATTTATAATATATGGATATGCCTACAAAAAATGCAGCCTGTATTGAAAAACATTAAAAAAGATGTGAAGGCAAAAATCATATTTCTTATTAACACTAAAAAAAGGAATGTAAGGAAATGATATACTGAAACCCATGCATTTGATCATCATACATAAAAATAAAAAATAATTACATAAAAAAAATTGCATACGGTTTAAATTTTGAGCCCTTTTTATAATCAATCATAATTTTACTTATCGAGCAGAATTTTTTTTTTACCATTATATCTATTTCAGTTTGATGTATTTTAGAAATTCAAAATTAATTTGCGTTACACTGATATTATAAGATGTGATTGGGAATTTTTAAGACACCTTTTAATTGTAACAAAATGGTAGTACTTACAGTCTGTTGTGATGCATTTCCTTCAAAGTAGACCCTTTTTGACTTTTCTTTCTTTAGGCCCTCCTCTCTTTTAAGGTTGTTAAGAACCTTCTCCATATTTTCCTGGATGTCTTCAATTGACCTAAATTGGTCCCCTTTCAGCGAAAATTTCATTTTAGGAAAGTGGTGGAAGTTGGCAGGGGCTAAATCAATGGATAGGGGGTTGCAGAAGCACAGGAATTTGGATAAAAAAATTATGCAATTGAGAACACATGATGAGTCGGTGCATTGTTGAATTGGGGGACCCAATTTTTGTCTTGCCAGTGCAGACTTTTTCTTACATACATTTTTCTCGCAAACGTGGAAGGATACTTGTGTAATATTCTGGGTTGACCATCTGACCTCCTAGGGACAAATTTGTTATGCAAGATGCCTGTGGAATCGAAGAAATCCACCTACATTTTTTTTCTCATTCGGTTTGTCGCACCATTTTCGGTCATGGTGAGTTTTTGACCCCTACTCTACTATGATTATGCCTTTGTTTCTGCGTCATACCAATAAACCCATGATTCACCACCTATAATTACTCTGTTTAACAAATCTAGGTAAGTTTATGTCCGATTAATGAATTCTTTGGAACTTCAAGTCTGTGTTGGTTGTTTCTGTCGGAAACAACCGAAGAATGAATTGCATGGACACTCGACGCAGGTTCAAATTTTCAGTTAAAATTGACTGAATCACATATAAACTTAAATTTAGTTCATCAGCTACCTTCCTAATAGTAAGTCTATGGTCAGAGTATATTATATTGCGAAGTTTCACAATGTTTTCATTGATTTTTGAAATGGAAGGCTGGCTGAACTATGAGTCATATTCAACTGCTTTGCAGCTAGAAAAAATATTGGCTCTGATATTTCAAAATATTAATATTTCGGCATTAGAGCTCCATGTTAATTGGCAAAACCAGGTCAAATGGGTTGTAGTGAGGAGAACTTCATAAATTACTTGGCAAAAGAAAGGATTGCTGAGGGGTCTAGGATGCCACTTGGGTTTTCCCGGTTTTTGTTGTTTTGTATTCATGTTTTTTTTTTTATGTTCTTGCATTCTTTTATTGCATGTTGAAGTCAACTCTCTCCCTTTCGGGTTGGTAGTGAATTTCAGTTCCTTATTTTGTTATTCAGTCTTGTTTGAGACTTAGTCTAGATGTGTTTTGTTTTGTTTTCTTTTCTTGAGAGTTCTTAATGATAGTAGTACACCGATGGGAATTTAACACGTGATATTCACAGTGGTGGCATCCTGACTGAGGCAAGAGCAAGGCTGAGAGTTGCCTTTTGCCGAGGTTTTGAAGATGGCCTCTAGTAAAGCCCATAAGGGCTAGGTACAGATAGCATCTAGTAAAGCCCATAAGGTCTAGCTACAGATGGGATGGTGTGGTGGTCGAAACTGGTACACAGAGGGTGTCTTCCCCTATGGGGTCAGGATGTTTTCTAAGAGTTCATAAATCTGTGAAGCTAATTCCCCAGTTTTCAAACAAAATTTGACACAAAACTTGTTCCTGTTTTTTATCCATTTTGTGAAATTAATCTGCTGAGAACAAAAAACACGTCTTTACTGACCAGGATGCAACTCTTTACTAAACAAAGATATCGCATCTTTTCAGGACATTTCAAGGATGAACAGCTTCCCCTTCCACACCTGCAGGCAAACCTCCCCTCTCCTAAAATGATACAGATTATAATACACATTCCTATCAATGAAAAATATTCTAGGTAGAGAAAATCACACTCATTCCTTGTTTTCTTTGTTTTAGCTTTTGCTTATAAGCAACATTTTTTCTTGAAATTTATTTGTGTGCAAGGTCAAAATTTATGGAAGCATTTTGAAAAAAAACTGTTACATTTTCTATTCTTATTTTGAGCATTTTGACACCACTTATATACCCTGATTTAGAAAGCAGTTTAAAAAGAGTTAAAGAAAAATCTCACATTTTTTGAGGATGAATAGCAGCTCTAAGTTTCTTTTGTTCATTTTAATTGGAGGATTTATAAAATATAAAAATTGTTCATGTAGATAATTCAAAGGTACATCTTATTTATTTATTTGCATAATGTTTTTATTACTTAGTTTGAATTGTTGCAGTATTATTATTTATAGACTGAAGTCACATTGATTTTCAAATATTTTCATGAACTGCTTTCTAAATCAGGGTATATAAGTGGTGTCAAAATGCTCAAAATAAGAATAGAAAATGTAACAGTTTTTTTTCAAAATGCTTCCATAAATTTTGACCTTGCACACAAATAAAATCTTCAAAATAATAACAAAACTTAAAAAAAAAAAATGTTTAAATTAAAATAAATCTTAAAAAACTATTGTAAATAAATACTGCTTGTGGAAAGGATTATGTGTGTGATAGTATTATTATAATTGTTGCAGTATTATTATTTATAGACTGAAGTCACATTGATTTTCAAATATTTTCATGAAAATCTTCAAAATAATAACAAAACTTAAAAAAAAAATGTTTAAATTAAAATAAATCTTAAAAAACTATTGTAAATAAATACTGCTTGTGGAAAGGATTATGTGTGTGATAGCTATTAGTTCTCTATCTCAGTCTTTCACTCTTCAGGGCATCCCTAAAGATTATGAAGTGAGGATTTCTTTTTTAATTATCCCCTGGAGAATAATATTCTTTATTATAAAAAAAAAGATTTGATGTCAGTATGTCAGAAAAAAAGTAAAAACATAAATCACAATATCCTGTGATTAATATTGACCTTCTTGAAATAAGTCCACTCTTAAAAATAATTTATTGTCTTGAAACACTTTGAAATAAAAATTCCCTTAGACTTGGCAAGTAATTCAGAGAATACTGGAATAATGTAATCATAAATTTAAACATTGTTACTGATGGCATAAACAAATATTCTAATGATTTGGTTATGTTTTGTCACAAATTTAACTCATTAAATATTAAATTAGACTAAAATTGCCAAAAGTAATCAAGCTCCAGCAGGATTCTTTAAAGCACAGAATATTCAAATTTCTCCTAGTTAAAACATATTTTTGTTTCTTTAATGCAGACAAAACATTTGCCAGTGGGAATAAAAACAGTATGAAAGAAAATCTCCATTTATCAAAATAAATTTTTAAAGATTATTTTCCAAATAAAAAAAATTAGTTGCTTTGTTGAGACAAAAAAAAATTATTGATTTTTGTACAAATTCTATTTAAATAAATAAAAGGGTCTATGGTGAGAATAGTGTTTGCATAAGGCAGTTGAGTTGAGGATTGTTTTAGATTTTGGCAGGGTAACCATTCCAGGCGAGACTGCTAACCAGAACCTTAAGTAATTACTTTTGAAATTAATTGATTGTGTGGGGTGTTCTAGTTAGATAAATAAGAAAACTGTTTGTAAGAGTTATAATATCAATGGTAATTTAAAATATGTGGACATTATCATTGTTGATAGTGACAAAATATTTTTTTCATAAAAGTGTTGGTAGTCAGTCATATGTAAGATTTAAATACCCTGATATGTAAGATCAGTTTAATATGTAATATCATGTTTAATACCCTGATCATATGTAAGATTTAAATGTATCTGTAAAATAATAGTGGGTTTTTAAATTGTTATAGCTTTGGAACAAAGCATTGTAGAGAGATAAATTGCTCATTAAATGAAAGAGAAACACTCCCGAGTTTATATGCATGAAAGGTAGCACATGCGCATTGTATTTTCAGTACACACAAGCAACATGTGCATATTGGTCTTCTTGTTTGTGCTGCAGAAGAAGGTTCAGTGTGTTTTGGCTTACTATGTTTGAGTCGGTTACACGTGTTAGGCGTGAATACTGTTGTGTGTAAAATGAAGACACCTCCCCTGCATGAAATTAACATTTGGCGATGGGACAAACAACTTAAAGAAACAGGCAGTCTATTGAAGCAAACATGACCAGGACGTCCATCAGTGTTTTGCTGTGGATATTCTGGATAGGTAGTGCAGGATGATGATTTTTTGAAACAAGTTCATTTTCAGTGATGAAGCAGTGTTCCATGTTTCTGGACCAGTACATTGGCATAATGTTCATATATGGGATACTGAACCTCCATATGCTGTTATTGAACTTCGATGTGACAGTGAAAAAGTGAATGTGTGGTGCACTATTATTGGATAAGGCAGAGTTATTGGCCCCTTCTTTTTGTTGAAAAAACAATAACTGGAACAACATCTTCCTGGATATATTAGAAGGGTGTGCAGTGTCACAAATACCAGAGAATTCCATTTTACAGTTACACAGAGCTCTCCACATTTTGGCACAATCATGCAGGATTTTCTTTATGTAATGTTTCCTCAGAGATGGGTTGGATGAGAAGGATGGAGTGTCAAACCTTACCCCGATGGATTTCTGTTTTTGGAGTTATGTAAACATACTAGTGCAATGATTCCCAAACTGTGCGCCACAGCCTCTTCACAGGGGCGCCGCAAATTATTGTAAAAGCTGAATAATTAATTGAACCAAGATATTTATAATTATTAATGTAAAAATGTAATGTAGTTGAAAGAGTTTTATTTATTTTAATCTCTTGCTTACAAGTAGTCACACTTTTACTTAGGATAGGGCGCCATGGAAAAATTTTAATTGAAAAAGGGCATTGTGACTCGGAAAAGTTTGGGAACCATTGGACTATTGTATTTTTTCAAGTTTGAATCTGGACCATTTAAAAGAAAGGATCACAAAATTATTTCTTCTATCACATCGGATATTTTCTGCCGTGTATGGCAAGAGACTGAATATTATCTTGACATCTGCAGAGCAACTAATGGAGCAAACATTGAAATCTACTGACAGGTAAGAAACTTGGAGTGTTTCTCTTTCATTTAATATATAGTTCATTTCTCTACAATGTTTTTTTTTTACGGCTGTTACTATTTAAAACCCTACTATTATTATTTTATGGACGTACTGAATAGTAAGTCATTAAAAGATAAAAAAATTGATATGAAATGGAATTCCTAAAGGTTTGATAAAGAAATCTGCTCATATCAACTATATTAACTTTAATCATTAGTCATTTGATTGGGAAATTTCCTAGCTAGGTTTTTCTTTACCAAAATTAAATTGTATCATAGAAAGGAGAAGAAATGAATTAAATAAATAGATTATAATTCCAACATTTTCAAAACTTTTTGTCTTGAGTCGTTTGATGCAGCTCTCAAAGATTCCCTATCTAGTGCTATTTGTTTCATTTCAGCATGTCCCCTACATGCTATCCTTAACAGTTTGTTTTTTTACATACTACAAATGTTGCCTGCCTGCCTGCACAATTTTATCAAAGCGACTTCCAGAATGCCTTAATATGTGACCTATAAGTCTGTCTCTTCTTTTAATTATATTTTTCCAAATGCTTCTTTCTTCATCAGTTTGCTGCAATACCTCTTCATTTGTTGCTTTATCCACCCATCTAATTTTTAACATTCTCCTGTAGCAGCACATTTCAAAAGCTTCTAATCTTTTCTTCTCAGGTACTTCGATCATCCAAGTTTCACTTCCATATAAAGCTACACTCCAAACATATACTTTCAAAAATGTTTTTCCGATGTTTAAATTAATTTTTGATGTAATCAAATTATATTTCTGACTGAAGGCTCGTTTCACCTGTGCTATTCAGCATTTTATATTGCTCTTGCTTTGACCATCTTTAGTAATTCTACTTCCCAAATAACAAAATTCGTCCACCTCCATAATCTTTTCTCTTCCTATTTTTACATTCAGTGGTCCATCTTCGTTATTTCTACCATTTCACATTACTTTCGTTTTGTTCTTGTTTATTTTCATGCTGCAGTTCTTGTGTTCAGCTAGAATTATGATATCATCAGCAAATCGTAGAATCTTTATCTTTTCACCTTGTACTGTTACTCTGGATCTAAATTGTTGTTTAACATCGTTAACTGCTAGTTCTATGTAAAGATTAAAAAGTAACAGGGATAGGGAACATCCTTGTCAGACCCCCTTTTTTATTACAGCTTTTCTCTTATGTTCTTCAATTATTACTATTGCTGTTTGGTTTCTGTAAATGCTAGCAATTGTTCTTCTGTTTCTGTATTTGAACCCTAATATTTTAAAAATGCTGAGCATTTTATTCCATTCTACGTTATCGAAGCCTTTTTTAGGTCTGTAAATGACAAGTATGTTGGTTTGTTTTTTTTAATCTTTCTTTTACTATTAATCTGAGTGCTAAAATTGCTTCCTTTGTTCCTATACTTTTCCTGAAACCAAATTATTCTTCTCCTAACACTTCTTCCACTCTCCTTTCAATTCTTCTGTACAGAATTTTAGTTAAGCTAATTGTTATGTATTTTTCGCATTTATCTGCTACTGCTTTCTTTGGTATCATGACTATAACACTCTTTTTGAAGTGTGATGGAACTTCCCCTTTTTCATAAATATTACACACCAGTTTGTATATTCTGTCTATTCCAGGAGCCTTTCTGCCATTCAAATCTTTTAATGCTCTCTTAAATTCAGATCTCAATATTGTTTCTCCCCTTTCTTCTTTTTCGACTTCCTCTATAATACCATTTTCTAATTCATTTCCTCCGTATAACTCTTCAGTATATTCCACCCACCTATCGACTTTTCCTTTCGTACTATAAATCTGTACCATCTTTTTTTAACATATTATTAGATTTTAATTTATGTACCCCAAAATTTTCCTGTATGCTCCATCTATTTTACCAACATTCATTTCTCTTTCCACTTCTGAACTTTAGTCCATTCTTGTTTCACTAGTTTGCACTTCCTCTTTATAATATTTCTTAATTGTCAATAGTTCCTTTTACTTTCGTCATTACTAGCATTCTTTTATTTTCTATGTTCACCCATCAGCTGCAATATATCCTCTGAAATCCCAAGTTTTTTTACCCGTTCTCTTTGTTCTGCCTAAGTTCACTTATGCTGATTTAAGAATTTCCTTTTTTAACATGCCCCCATTCTTCTACATTTTCTACCTTATCGTTTACTCAGACCTCTTGCGATGTCCTCCTCAAAAATCTTCTTTATCTCCTGTTCCTCAAGCTTCTCTTACGTTTCATTATCAGTAAATTATGGTCGCTATCAATGTCTGCTTCAGGGTAAGCTTTGCAGTTGATGAATTGATTTCTAAATCTTTGCTTAACCGTGATATAATCTATCTGATACGTTGCAGTATCACCTGGATTTTTCCATGTGTATATTCTTCTATTATGATTTTTAAGCTAGGTGTTGGTAATTATTAAATTATACTTTGTGCAAAACTCTATAAGTCAGCCCCCTGTTTCATTCCTTTTGCCAGCCCGTATTCACCCACTATATTTCCTTCTTTGTGTTTTCCAGTGCTTGCATTCCAATCTCCAATTATTATTAAGTTTTCATCCCCTCATACATACTACCTCATCATCATCATGGGCGCTTGTAGACGTTAACAATCATCGGTTTAGGTTTTGATTTTATCCTTATTACAATGATTCTATGCATTTTGAAATACTCTACTCTCTTCCCTATCTTCTTGTTCATCATGAAACCTACTCCTGCCTGCTCATTATCTGAAACTGAGTTAATTATTCTAAAATCACCTGACCAAAAGTAATTTTCCTTTTCCCACCGACCTCGCTAATTCCTGCTACATCTACATTTATCCTATCCATTTCCATCTTCAGTTTTTCTAACCTACCAACCACGCTGCAATTCATAGAATGTTATTGTTGACCCCTTCCTTAGTAGTCCCCATCTGGAGATCCGAACGGGGGAACTAGTTTACCTCCAGTATATTTTACCAAGGAAGGCGCCTCCATCTTTGTTATATGAAAATGCAGAGAGCTACATTTTCTTGGAAAAAAAGCAGCTGTCGTTTTCCATAGCTTTCAGTTGCACAGTACTCAGAAGATTGAGTGATGTTGATATGATCGTTTAAGTCGTACTGACCTATACTTTTAACAATTATTGAAAGAGCTGCTGCCCTCTTTCAGGAATCATTCCTTAATCTGGCTTTCAACAGATACCTCTCCGATATGGTTGCACCTTCAGTCCAGCTACTCTGTATCACTGAACATTTAGCCCCCTCACCATCAGCAAGGTCTCATGATTCATAGAGGGAGAGCTTTTTTATAATCAGCTTTAAAGTTATTTAGAAAATTAACAGATACTCGTAAATGAATACTTTTAGAAAAATTATGAATGCTGAAATGGTTGTCTGCTTTAGTTTGGTAAAATAATTTAGTGAGTTCAAAAGCTATTGGTCTGTAGAAAATAATGAATGGTATTTACAACAAATATTTTTCTTCAAGGAAAATATACTTCTGGTAGTACCCCCTCTGCTTCATTTTAGGCCAGATTTTTTTTTTGTGTACACTAATGAGTTACTTTGAAAAATTCTGTACTCATTTATACACTGTACTAATAATATCACAGCTGTAAATTTAAATTATTTATTAGTAAATATGATTATATAACTTTATTGTTTGTAATTTTAATTTGGCTGTAACTTCAGTAATAATTGAACAATAGTAATATTTTTATAAATTTAGTTTTAGTTTTGAAATTGGATTTTTTTAAAAGGATTTATTTATTATTTATGATTATGACATAGTTAAATTTATAAGATCACATCTTTGCTGAGTATAATTTTTTGTATGAAGTCTGCTGTAATATAAACAATATTTTATTTTTAGTTTCTGCCCATAATTATGAAATGAAATAAATATGTATGTTTAAATTTCTTATTTGTGGATATTTGCTTTAATTTATGTGTTTTTTTCTCTTTAGTATGATTGTCTTGCACTTGTATTCACTTCATGAACACAACCACATTTACATACTTTATAAAATTGTAAATTAATGCATTAAAAAGATATACATTTATTTTTTTCTTGGTATTTTATAAAATATATTGCTATCAAAGGCTAAAATTCAATGGTGTCAAGTGCTAGTTGTGGCTAGTTTAGTAACTATTATTATTATTATTAGCTGATATAAATCAATTTCATTGTTTGTTTTTTTTTTTGATAATTGTGAATCATTGTATAAGTTATGGAACTACATATATGTATTTTATTACTCTACTTTTATAAAATATTACCTTGAACTTTCTCTTGTTTAATCTAATAATCCCTGAACAGAATTTAGAGAATTGTTCATAAACATTAAAGTTACTTATTAATTAACTTAATATTGAAGTTAATTAATTTTATTACTTTTAGTTTATTAATGCAATTAACTTTTGTGGTGGTTATACCCTTAATTAAAGAATGTTTAAACACTTTGTGTGATTTTAGGATGCAATGGTTGATATTGTTAAAACTGTGTATTGATATTTAAGAGGTAATATAGACTACTTTTGAAACAAGTATGTAAAGTATTAAATGGGGTCATCATTTTGTAATTTTGGGTTGTAGATCAAAAATTTTGTTTTTCTAGTGCCTTTTAAAATGTTGTATGCCACAAATCATAAAACATTTTTGAATTTAAAACTGTAGGGGCTTGGGGGTGTGGTGTGGTCTTGTATTGCAAATTAGATCATTTTGAGGTAGGGGCATATGTTAAATTTCCGTTTGTATTTATGAGGTGGCAGAATGATTTATAAAAATATTATTTCGTAATAATAAATATAATTACATACATTATTTACATTAACACACCAAAGCTCATTAAATAGAAATTTATTGAGAAAGATTACTTTAAACATTTAAAAAAAGGTATCTGTATAAAAATAATATTAAGCTATGATCATGTCCACGTATGTTAGAAAAAAATTTACCTTATCTATTTTTATTGACATTAGGACAGAGAGTGTTAATGCTACCTAAAATTTTTAATCATTCTGCCTTCACTCTTAGAAGGAGATATTTCTGATTTTTTTTTTTTTTTTTTTAAATAAAGAAATTTATGCTCTTCCTGAGGTGCTTAAAATAGTTATTCATGCAATGACATCCTTATATTGTTATTAAAGTTAAAAATCAAAAATGAGATCTTGATGAACAAATCTTGTAATTGAGGGTTAGAATTAAAAAAAATTAAGAATAAATAACATTTTTTTGGCACATGATATGTTTGAATACTCAAAATTACTCATAAAATTATAGAAAACCTTCACATGCATTTAATTTTCTTTTTTTTGTGAAATTTTCTTTCATGAATAATGAAAATTTCTTTATTCTATTTAAGGATGAATGAATTAAACTCTTTTACTTTACTAAATGACTTGAGAATAGAGTTAACAATTTTTTTTATAAAATACAGTTTTCAAATAACCTTTTTTGATCCTCATATCACTGACCATGACCAGTTTTCAGTTAATGTATAGTTTTTCATTACAATTTGCAATCAGCATTTTTCTAGTATACTAGAAGTCAGAAGCAGTGGCTTTATATTAATATTGAGCAATTTTTTCAATGTGTCATGCAAATGATTAAAATTTAAACTTGTAATTGTAATTTTATGTATGGAAGCTGGCATTATACATAAATATGTTGAACTTCTTTCTAAAGAAAGAGCTATTTTTATCGTAAAAAAGTGATTTCCAAGAAATTACAATTAAACAAATTGAATACTAATTTATTGGTTGATACTTATTTGGTGTATTCCTGCAGGTAAATCTTTGGACACAGAAAATCTGCTGCTTCCTTTGCTGTCTGCTTTTTTTTGAAGTTTATACACTTTTTTTTAGATTATAGTAAATGGACTGTAGTCAACATTTTTATAGTAGGACATCATTTTTCCCAGTAATTAACTTACAAAGGACCTAGTAATATTTTCTCAGTGAAAACGCAATTTCATCATGACCCTGTCATTTTAATTGCTAAAAAATGGCATCATTTTTTTTTCTTCTGTAACAATAATGAAATGATATTGCTTAAAAATTTGCAATTTTTGTCCTTTCCATGAAGAAATAACAAATCAAATCTATAAAAATTGACTTCGTAGTATTTGTTACTGGGCAAGGCATATGAAAATAATTATTTAAAATATTGCCCTTCAAGCTTGTAGTTTTTCTTATGGCTTGTTTTTTAAACTTATATCAATTATGTGTAAGGAAATATTCTTACCAGGCATAATTTGATTGACTTGTGTCACATTTGAATTACGTATGGCAAATAATAATTACGTATGATAAATTTCTTCAACATTTATTTTATATTCTAGAATTTTTGTAAAGTTTCTGAATAGCTGTACAATTTAAATTATTCTAGTGATTTTATTGATAAATACAACAATCTACAGCTGACAAATACCTGTGCTTACTTCAGGAGATGGTGATAGCAGCAGCAACCTCAACTCTGCAGACACAAAACACCTGCAACATTTTTGAGATTATACAATGTTGGCATCTATTTTCTAAAGCAATAGTAGCTACTACATTACTGTACCAATATTAAATTTTTATTTTATTTGTTCTTTTAATATCATACTTTGTTTTTTAGTTCAGATATCAGATATTGTTAACAATGACTATTGTTTGGAATGTGAATCTTTTTATGTTAAAAATTTTAACTTTTACAAAATTATAATGAAAATTGTTATAAACTATTAGCTAAAAACTGTATCAGTGGAAAACTTATTTGTGATTGGCACAATAGATATTGTTCAAAAATTTACCTTTTATGATATGTCACATGATTAGATTAAGCATTTTCACCTGAATTGGTGAACCATTTAGTGAAAATAAACATGAAATAAACCTGAACACTATCTGTTAAAAATAAACTTTTTTTATTCTTGACAGTTTAGTAGCCAGTACGCTATGCTATATTAGAGTAGTTTTATCTTTCATTAATGCAGTTTAGTTAGTGAGACATTTCTAGTTAATTTTTGTTAACTAAAAATGGTTGGCATTTCATTTGCCATTCCAATTTTTCTAACTTAGCAGTTAAATATTTTATTATATAATATTGTGCTGATTTTAACCTCATTTATGGATGCAGTGTTTTTACATTTACTAAATGTACAATAAGACTATCAATCTAGTATACAAGTATACAGTGGTATTCTGTATTAATTCTACAAGTTAACTAAATTAGTTAAGTTTTAGTTCAAGTTAGAATCCAGAAGTTAATATAATCCAGGTATACACATTGTGCAATCTTTCTGCATGCATCTAATGAACGAGGTGTAATTCTTAACGCCAGATAATTAAAAAACTTTGTGAAAAATTAAGTTAAAATAATTATTTAAGAATATAATGCAATACAATAATTATATAAAAATATATTGATAATTATTAGTTTTCTCATTTATTTGTTATAAAATTTTACCACCAATCAATGAAAATTAAAACATTTTCATTTAAACAATAACCTATAAAGTTGATCCTTGATTTTTAAAATTATATTTAAAATTGTAATAAAAAAAGAAAAAGTCCTTAGAGCTTATATAGAAGGTAAAATTGAATAATGAATTTGCTAGCAATAAAAAAATTTAGATGTATGCCAATAAAACTTAATTAAAAATTTTGTAGCATATGAAAAATGCCATGTCTGACCGGGATTTGAACCTGGAACCTCTGGATGAAAGACCAAGATGCTACCACTCCACCAATTCAACGATATAAAAAGTTTTTTAAACTTATTTTAAATTATGCCTAGTTTTTTTTTTTTTTTTTAGCATTAATAGACTGATATTCTCTCTAATATTGAATGTACTTTCAAAAAAATTTAAGGAAATTTTCTAGAAATATTAGGTAGTTCATTTTTAAGTTTAAAGAATATAAATACATTTTTTTCTTGTACGTAGTTTTATTTTTCTTAATAAAATAAAAAAATTACCAGTACAATGTAATACTTACATCACATTCTGGGTGTTTTTGCATGCAAATGACGTGCGTGCCCACATTCACGCACACACACACTGCACTGAAAAGAAAAATGATTTTCTTTTTATCTAAAGGAGTCTGTACCAAATAACTGAAAATTGACAACTACTTAGAACCGACTTAAATTTAACAGTCAAAATTTATTGTGCAATTTTTTTAAAATTTTTTAACTGTCACATGAGTTATAGTGAACATGAGTATTCTGCGTAATTTAATACTAAAATCAGAATTCAAACATTTGAGTGTTATTCAAAATTACACAGCAGTCAAAATCAGTTGCTGTTCCAACATGTAGTATTACCTGGTTAAATATTATGTGCAATCAAGTTAAGTATCAATATTACACTACTACTATTACTACTATCTAAGACCGATAAAGTTCAGGTAAATCTGAAAAATGTCTTGCTTTTAGAGCTCTTGATCTCAAATCCAAAGGCCTTGCTGTAAATGATTGTAATATGTGAATGTAACATTTGAAATATATAACCAGATTGTGTCAAAGAGATTTAAGTGAATACGCAGAATCTCAGATTAACACTTGTTCCTTTTTATTTATTCTTTTAAAGAAGATTTTTTTACTCCACAACTATAGTACAAATCTAGAATACATAGTATCAACTTTGTAAATAATTTAGTGTTATGATGAACTATTAAAGTGATGTTATTATGAGCAAAATGTTTTATAAAAATTAAATAATAAGAAAAGGGTTTTAATTTATTATTCCATTTGTGAACATGGCAAGGGTGGAACTCAAACTAGTTTGCCAGATTTTTTGTGGGTAATGGTATATAAATTCGTTAGGTGTAGTACTTTATTGCCTGAAAGAACATAAAGTAATAGAAATAATAATAATATTACTATCATAAGCAAGTAAAAATTAACTTAAAAATTTAACTGATTTAAAACGCCTGTTTCGTATGCTAAAAGCAAAATAAAACCAATATTAAAAACCTATATTAATATTTAAACTGCTATCTTGTACATGCCAAATGTATAAAATTGACGAAACACATTATAATAATCAAATATTTGAGTACAGATGTACAGCCTTAAGAACTAGTAAGACATATTGGATAACATAATCCTATTGTTTCCTAAAATATTTCTGATATTAGCCCGAAATTTAAATTACTGATGCAGTGCTATAACAGTCCATAAGTATGTTTTGTACCTCCAGGTGGCGGTCGCAGCGAGCACAAACAGGTGCATCAGTCAAGAGTCATGTGATGTCCATGAGTCTAGTGTGCCCTATTCACAAATGGCAAATAATAACCTTCCTCTTGGTTAGATATTCCTGAATGATGAACTCCGCGATAACATTGTCCTTAACTGAACGAAGTTTATTATTGATAGTAGCATGCCATTCACATTGCCACTCATCACGAACCACCTTCTTCAGAAAACGCACAAGATCTTCAGAAGTAATATGCAGTCAGAGAAAGAAGGCTAAAACAAGTCTCTTTTGATGCACAATCTGTGTGCGCTCATTGCCTGAAATTCCAATGTGGCTCTGGGGATCCAACAGATGCTCATACTTGTGTTAGGTTGAATTATTTCAGAAATAACAGACTGTGTCTCATGCACAACAGGGTGTTGGGAGTACATGTCGATTAGTATCATGTCCATGAGAGAGCAGGCAATCGCCTGCAAGGCATTCATGGAATCTGAGCAGACAAGTATGTGTTGGAATGTTGGGCTAAGTGTATTTAAGGCATTATTAATAGCATATAGCTCTGCGATGAAAAAACTGGCGATGCTGGGAAGGCCAAACATGTAGTTCTATTGCCAACTACAAAGCGCAACCAACAGAGTTATCTTGTTTAGAACCAACTGTTATGTATGTTTATAAACATTAGCATCTGGAGTCAAGCATATCAAATAAAGTGACTGAAAAAAATCTGCAAACATAAAAATTGAACAGGCTAAATTTTTATCTGTATTTTTGAAAACCGGAAATGTTAAATGAGAGAAATTAGCCACATATAATATTTATTTAATCAGGTATTAGTATTTTTACTTTGCAAATAATATATAAGCTGAACATGTTAGTATGGTAGAATTATAATAAATATTTTTGAAATAATTTTATATTTATTCAATGAATATGAAGTAACTAATAGGTAAAAATGGAATATTATTATTAGGTAATGGAAAATTTACATAAACTAATAGATTTGACATAATTTTTATATCCATTGTAGAAAATTTGGATTTTGTTAATGAAATATTTTATATACGTTACAAATTTTATATCTTTAACATACGTTGTATACAAAAAGTAACATTAAATATTATGAGCTATTAATGTTGCATAATAATTTTATTAATACGTTTACCATTAGTAACACAAATGTTGTTTTAATAGGGTTAGTCAGTTAACAGTTTAGTTTTATTACCTGATAAGATTATTGAAGATAATAAAGTAATAAAAGTTTTATGTAAATAATTTTTTTAGTGACTCATATGAAAGATCTGTTTGATTCTACACTTTTTCTTTTGTTAATTTTTTATTTAGTATTAATAATACAATTTTCATCAATTTTATCTCTATTTCTTCTGTTATTATTTTTTTTTTTAGAGAATATGATCGTGTGGTTTGACAAGATTGTTATAAAAATTTTTCATGATCTTGTTGTTTTTGAAGTTTTGACATTGTTATATATATATATATTTTTTTTTTTTAATAAGTGAATGTTTTGGAAAATTTACATGAAAAAAAATTTGAAACATGTTGTCCGACAGTAAGTAATTAAATAATGTTTATGCCTAATATTTTAGTATGTTTGTAAGTCATAATAACAAATTTCATTATTTTCTATATGTGTTACTATTTGAGAAGCAGAATTTGCTATTAAAGAATTTTTTTATTTTAACTTAAAGCTACCATTTAAAAAGTTGATTAATAAATACAGTAGTATCATTACATTAAACATAAAAAAAAACTAAATTGGTTACAGATAGGTTTTAGAAAAACATCATATTTTTGGATTTTTTTACTTTTATATGTAGATTTAAGAGATGATTTATTTTTTTTGTAATATGATAATTTAAAAAATAAAACCATAATTGTTGCCTCCAACTAGCAGAATTGAGTTCACTTTTCCTGAATTTTTCTGAGCATTATAAATGATAAAATTGAGATAACCACTACTTTAGGGTCTCAATCATTTGAAGTGATCCAAGGGTGGTTGCTTGACCAATTCAACAAAAATTGAAACTTATCCACTTGTTTCTTACATGTCTCAGGACCTTAAAACTGTTTCCCTTATTTTATTTAAGCATTTTACCTGTGGCAGCAATTTTTTTACTTTGTGCACACCTACTTTTGTGATTGTATGGATTTACAGAAAAAATCATAACTAAATACTTTGTCCTAAGATGAACAAAATGAAACAAAAAGCAATTTATTCATATTTTCTCAAGATAAAATATTAGTCCAGTGGTTTATTTGTCTCTTTCTTTTTTTGTGAGAAAATTACCAATAAAGTTGAACATGAAAAACGGTGAAATTTCACTTTTGTTAATTTTTTCAAGAAACAGGGATGGCATACACAGTTTGAATTATTTTTATATATGTAGGTATATGTTAGTAGTTTTACAATAAATAATATTAGTGGTGGTATATTTACCCCTAAAGTTTTATAAATTTTTGAAAACTAATTTTTTTTTTTTTAATTAAAATGTTGGCTTCAAATAACACTGTCTGATGGGGCCGGTGATAAAAATCTCAAATTTGCACAACTTGCAGTGTTTTTGTAGGTGTTTATGGCCAATAAAAAAGTTTCTTCTATATTTTACTAATAAAAAAGTTGTAACATTTTAAAAATAATGAAATGAAAATCCTGTGAAAACTGATACCATTTTAACTTGCTGAATAATTGCTCCAAAGGGGTTTCTTGTCTTCTTGGCGCTTTAATATTTTTATACTTACTACTATAGTTGAAATAGACTTGTTTGAACCATTCAACTGCAGTGTTCATGTTATAAAGGCACTTGAGGTCATTTCGAGTCGTCAGGAAAATTCATGTTGCTACATACTCATTTATGGTTGTTGCATATTTTAGCTTTGCAGTTACAGTAGTTAGTTACCTGTTTACATCTTTACAGAATGTCTCAAATGTCATCCTATGTTTGGAAGTGTTATTAAATAAATAAGTTTTACTTAATATTTATTTGCAAATTTTAAAATCAGTTAAACTTTTACATTATTTTCAAGTAATTTCACATAAAACAGTGGAAGAACAATGTTCCGTAGGAATTTATGTGAATGAAGAGAGTCAAAACAGTGTATGGTACAGTGTCAATAGAACTCATTAAAATTTGTGAATTAAGTGATGAAAACCAAAAACTTATTTTTTTATGTGTTAATTCAGATGTTACTAGTGTTTGTAAATATCATGAAAAAAAGTTTTTGTCAAACTTCAGTCACCTTTATGGACAGTCCTGTTGTGACCTTTTGAGAATTCGTAAAAAAACAGTTAAGAACACATTTTTCCAAATTTAAATTTAGTTCCTGGAAAGTCATTTTGTGTTAACTGTTTCAAAAGTATTTTTTTTGAAGCATCGAAAATGATGACGTGCAGGTTCATTTTTCCCACCCAGCTGGACCACGTACATAATTTCAAAAGTCTCAACAAGACAAAGTATGGGCACTTATCTGCAGAATCCGGAGAAAGTTGCTATTACTTAACTAAGTACAGTGACAGGTCGTTCTCACACAATTTCAAGAGAATTATCAGAAGAGATATTACAGCTATTGGTTAAACCACACTAAATAATAAACTTTCATTGCTATAAAAACAGGCTGTAGTCTTTACAGAAATAAACCAATATAAAAATAAATATGAATTTTTGAAAAAAGATGTAGGTTACTCATTGAAATCTCAGTTTTGGTAAGTTTTACAAGCATCTTTGAATCAGAATTGTGCTTGATTACTGGTATTGGTTAAGTTATCATTAATAATTTAAAAAAAAACTATTCTAAAAATATATTAAAAAATGTAAAAAGCAAAGAAGACAAGAAACCCCCTTTGAGCACTTCTTTAGTGAGTCAAAATGGTATCGGTTTTAACAGGTTTTTTATGATTTTTGAGACTATAACCTTTTTGTTAGTACAATATACAAGAAACTTTTTTCTTTCCTATAAGCATCTATAAAAACACTACAAAATGAGCAAATTTGAGAATTTTATGACTAGCCCCATCAGAGAGAGTTATTTGAAGCCAAAATTTGAATTTAAAAAAATAAGTTTTCAAAAATTTAGGGGTAAATATATCACCATTAATGTTATTTATGGTAAAACTACTAACATATACCTACATATAAAAAAATAATTCAAACTGTGTATACCATCCCTGCCTCTTGAAAAATTATCAAAAGTGAAATTTCACAGTTTTTCATGTTCAACTTCATTGGTAATTTTCTCATAGAAAGAAGAGAGATATGTAAATAAAACACAGTCCAATCTTTTACCTTGAGAAATATGAATAAATTGCTTTTTGTTTCATCCTTCCAGGACTAATAGTTTTCTAGTTATGATTTTTTCCGTAAATCCTTACAATCACAAAATAGGTGTGTGCACCATAATAAAAATGGCTGCCACAGATAAACTGCTTAAATAAAAAAATAATTTTAATTTTAATATTTAAAAAAAAAAAAATTTAGTGGGTAAGTTCCAATTTTTTTTGAGTTGGTCTAGCAACCAGCTTACGTTTTTTTTTGGAACACTCAAATGGATTGACCCTTTAGTATATATTTGAGATATAAAATGAAGTTATTAATTTGTCATTAATGCTTTAGTCAAAGAAGAAAATTTGGCTCATCTTATCACAAAAATAAATGGTGTGTATTTTTTTTACCAACTAGCATTTAAAAATTGTAAAGAATTATGTAAAATCTGTAATTAAGTAAAGGGATATAATCAGACAATAAAGAATATTAAAACCTCTTTTATAAAAATAAAAATGTTTGAAATCCAATTTTGTATATTTTGGCCATATTTGGTGAGCAGTATCTAAGAAAGGAATGAACATAAAAATTTGCAAAATGTCCTAGTAGATATTATCTTATAGTAGATTATTATTATCCTAGTAGATATTATTTATCTTGTACTGTTTCTAATTAGTATGGCATCTCCATCATGTTGAAAATCATAAAAAATGTCGTGTCTGGTTCTCAAATCACTGTTTTTATGTAACCATTCATTTGTAGATAATTCAATTAATTCAAGAATGTTTATGTAGAAAGACTTTGTGATGATAATGTTTCAGTTTTGATGTATTTTTGTATACTCATATAATAATTATAGTTTCCTTAGGTTGATATACTTAATTGTACTTTTAATGTACTATTTTGAAATTACTTTAAATTATTAAATGGTTTATTGCTATCGAACATACTGAAAATATCTAGTAAACATATTAAAATATCTAACGATTATATTGTTCAATAAATATTAACTTTGTAATGTTTATCACATTTACTTTAGCAACTGTAACCACTTTGTGGTGGTGTTCTTTCACATCAATGATAAAAATATAATGTTTTTTTCAAAAATGATCAGCAACCACTATCAAGGTGTTCTTATACTGTTGTATAGAATAAATATGTAGAATGACTTGGTTGTCAGTCTTTTGATATTTTTTTTTTTAAATTCCCAAATGTTGAATAATTGTATTAGGAAATGGAGAGCCAAAGTACTGTGCAAATATGTAAGTTACATCTGAAGGAGGTACCCAAGAGATATTTACTGGGGCTAGTGTCAATCTTTAGTGATAGAACTTCTATTTTTAATATTTTGTGTTCCCTGCCAACCTTTCTTCATCTGTTGTGCTTAAGTTGTCACCTACTTCATGAAAAATATTTCTATTCCTTTGTGATCCTAAAAAGTATAACGTTTTAGAAACATTGCCCTTTTTACAATGAGTTGTAGATCAATAAAAACAGCCTTAAAAATCAATTAATGAAAACTTAAAAAAAATTGATGGTGGTCTTATTTTTTCCAGTCACCTTTCTATTAAACCCATACAATTTCATTTTATTATTGAAATTTGTCATCAAAATACTGAAGAAAACTAAGTACCTTTTCTTTCACTGGTTTTCAGCCTAATTATTATTTTTTTTTTTTTGTTAGAAAATTATCATACAGCGTATGTTTGGTTCAGGTATATAATGGGGTATAATTAAAAAAAAAAATGTGGATTTTAAAGGTATAAATTAATCAAAAGTGATATTTATGTTTAGTTTTACTTAACTGTTGAATAATGATTAGGGAGTAAAGGAGCATAACCCTCAATTTTTATTCCATTATTACAGTGAAGGAATTACAATAAGAAAATATAATATTATACTTTGTATTAATTACAATTAATAATTATATAATTAAGTTTAATTTTCAAACTCATTTGCCAAGATTCAGCATTACTAGATTAGAGTCACTAGTTCTTGTTTAATTTTTGAACTCTTATAAAAAATATATGTAATATATATATTTTATAAGTTGTATTACACATAACTATATAAATATTTAGAAATATATATATAGTTCTGTAACAATTCATTATCACTTATTGTATTAATCCTCAGTGACCATGACTGATATACTAGTCAGAAGTTTGACTGAGTTTTAGTGCTTAGGACTGTAAACAACTTTTCTGTTATTGAGTTATACATTTTTTATTTCTTTTTTTTTAAGTATAAATTGTCAAGAAATGTCCAGATAGGTAATTATTATTTAGCTACTTTCTCTATCTCGTTTTTTTAAAATCATGATTGTAAACTTATATAGATAAATGATTGTAACACATTAAATATTTTTTATAAATTATAAATGAAATTATATAATCAATACAAATAGGCCATGTAACTTTAACAGGCAGTTAAGTGTAAACTTGAGTTAAAGTAAGTTTAAGTATAAAGTTGAGTTGAGTTAAGGATAAATTTGGTTTGTTTTCTCACTAAGAAAATTAGTAGTTACAGGAGGTCATGTGGTTGTGTATTTTTGTTGCATAGCTTTAATGCACCTTGCATATATGTATATATGTATGCATGCATGTTGAGATTCAAACTAAAAGTAATATCTAATTCATAACATTTAAGTCGTATCACAATAATCTTAAAGTACTTACCTGTTATAAAATGGTAATAATACAAGGTTTGATAACCAGCTACTGAGTAAAAAAATTGTTGAGATAATGGGTTAATCAGTTGTAATAACACTTTCACAGTCTTCACAGACAGAGGAAAAACTGAAAAATATTTTTTTAATATTAATTGAATTCGGTAACAAAAAATTTATTTTAACAACACCTCATTTATTCATTCTGTGTAATTTTTTCATATTATTAATCAAAAAGATTACTTTACCCATTTAATCTCATTATTACATTAGTATTTTAAATGACACTGTTCAATTTAGTTATAAAAGGTTTTAATTACATATTTATATTTTATTAAAATAATCTAAGTAAATGTTTTGATAGCAATGGATATTTCTGTGGAAGTGCAAACTGGTAAGCATTAACTCATTAATTAATATTTAGTTTCATTTAACTAAACTAATTTAACTTTAGTTTCATTTAAACTCATTTAGTTTTTTCTTCTGTTTGGTAAGAGAAATCTAGACTGGAAAATGATGTAACACAAAAATTAAATTGCTGTTATAATAATTACTTTCTTTGAGCAGTGTAAATTTTGTGGCTAAAACAATGAATTATTAAGGGATGACATTACTCATTCGTTAATCAATGATGTCATCATTCAAGTATGGTTACCTGTTTTATTTACTGTCACAAAGGTATGATGAGAGTTAGTTGGAAGTTTGTCATAGAGGCTAACTTATTTCAGTAATGATTTTTTTCTCAGTTCAAGTAATTATTTCTTGTCATTGTTTAATATGATAAACAACTTTGTTTTTTTACTACTATATGATGAGCACTTGCTATTTAAGTAAATTGGCTATTTTATGTTCGTACACTTATATGAAGAAATTTTCTTTCATATAAGTAATGCTAACATTATTGTGTATATTTTGAAACTTGTAATTATTATAGTGAGATTCAATTAAATCTTTGATTACTTGCACATTTAATTTACATCCATTACATATTAAATTATTGTAAACCCAAATTCCTGATTTATTATAGCAGAATTATTACTTATTTTGACTTTACTTGTGTTATCTCTAATACCATTTCGACTGTCCCCACCATCTCTTATATAAAAGAAAATGCCCTGACTGATTTTTTAGTCTATAACGGGGACACATATCGGAAACATTGCAATGGAATCGTAAAATATTTAGTATAGCATATGTTGCTTTTATGTCCAGCAGATAGGGCTGTTAACACAAAATTTAGTTAACAAAGGCACCCTGAAAATGTCAAGTCTCACCTATAATAGCTTTGGTTGTACGTTGATTATAAGTCAGTGAATCAGTCTTATAATCAACGTACAACCAAAGCTATTATAGGTGAGACTTGACATTTTCAGGGTGCCTTTGTTAACTAAATTTTGTGTTAACAGCCCTATCTGCTGGACATAAAAGCAACATATGCTATACTAAATATTTTACGATTCCATTGCAATGTTTCCGATATGTGTCCCCGTTATAGACTAAAAAACTACTGGACCAATTTACGCATGGGAAAGAACAGAGAAAGGGAAAAATCGGAAAAGGGAAATAGGGAAAAATCAAAAAAGGTTAAGGGAAGAAGGGGAAAATGGAACAAATAAAAAGGGGAAAAAAGGAAAATGGAAAGGGAAAAGAGAAAAGAAAATAGGAAGGGGGAAAGGGAAATGGGGGAAGAAAAGGATATTAAATATTAATTAAAATTAAATACAACAATTTTAAATTAAATTTGAAATAAATAATTTAATTAAAATGGAATTAAAAAATTAGAATATGTAAAGCAAATAATTGAAGATGTCAGATGCAAAAAATTGTTTGAGATTAAGCGTAGGTAAAGCATGGAAATGAAGTAATTCATTACATCAAATAAGTAATATTAATACATTGTGTGCGTGTGCGCAGAGAGACAGAATTAGTGTACGAGTGCTCCAGAAGATTGCCGTTAAATTTTACAACTGTATTTCTGTGTTTAAAATAATGAAAAAAGTTCATAATAAACATGTGTCCGGAAAAGACTTTGTTTTTAAATTAGGAATAACAAAGAATTTTTCCATGATTTCTGCTTAGTGGCAAAATGAGCCTATACCAAAATTTTTTTTCATCGAAAACCAACTGACAGGAAGCCAAGTAACCATAGAGCATGGGCGAAGCCGCGATGGATGGTAGATTTGGGATTGTAATAAATTTTTTGTTTGTCTTTATTGGACTTTTATATTGAACTATGAATTTTATGAATTCATTCATAAAACGGATTGGTCTAACAAATATTATTAAATTTTCTTATCTTCCTTCTTATTTTTCCTTTATTTAAGTTTTGGGCAACAATTCATTGTTTATCGTATATTCCTTCAGTATTTTTCATAATAAATTTTATTTACCGTTTTATCAGGATTTAATGAAAATCTAAATATAATATTGATGAGTAAATATTTTTTGTTTGTAAAAAAAATAAGTTTATATTATGGGTAAAGTCGCGATGAGGTACGCTAGTTTAATATAATCATAACTTTCATATAAACCATTTTAAAAATCATTAGCTTATGACAGAATAAAGAAGGATTTCAATTTATTTCTATACAAAATATATATAAATTTTAATTGTTAGGTTAAAATGATCTATCATCAGTTACAAAGATAAGCATTTACATTAGAAATAGGTGCAACATTAACTACCATGATGGGCAATGGATGCCTTAAAACAAAACTTTATGTAAGCAGCAGTTGTAGCCATGTATATCTATAGAAATTCAGATCTTAAAATATTTAAGTAACTGTATGAAATTTGTTGAGTAAGTTTTTTTTTCACTTTTAAATAAAAATATTTTAACATTACGTAAACATTTCAGAGATGTACCAAAACATTTTTTTTTTCATATATGTAGTTTTAATAACCAAATACTTTCATATATGCTTTAGTATCTTTTGTTAGCATTTGGAATAATTGTTTTTGCATCGCATTTCTAATAAAGCTATTACATGAATTTAAACAGCTATTTATCATTTAAATTATGATAAAAATATGATTCATTGTATTTTATCTGTAAAATAGCTTCAGGGAAATAAAAAAAAATGTCAGTTACTGTTGAAAGATACTTATCTGCAGCTAAATAATATGATACAAATAAAAACCACTATTAATTTAAAATTTATTCTGTAAATTTATTGAAGAAAAGTCATGTTTCTATATTTATTACTGACTAGCGTTAACAAAAAAATTGTTTAATTTATTTATTTATGACAAACAAGTGATAAAAGGTTTGAAATTTTTATTTTTTAATGACTGAACATTGTACAGTAAATTTTGATCATTATCCTATTCAATATGATGTGAATATTCCAAATTTTATTCCTGTCCTTTAATTTTTACTCAGATTCTACAGAAATATTTGCGTGTAATTAGTTCAGTGAATTTGAGTTACCAAGATCTTCTTTGCGTTAGTTTTAATTTTCTTGATTATAATTCATTTCCTTTTAATGAAGAAAAATTGATAAATATATTACATTTGTAATTTTTAAACAATTATGGTAATTAAATAATTTAAGAAGCTCTGTTGAAGTTATTTATTTTTATTTTTTAATAATAAAACATATAAACTGCTATATATGTTATATGTTAAACATGCATTATAAATTTTTTTTTCTTATTGTTATGTAGAATTAATTACAGAATAACTTAATTGAACAGCTGTTCATTTACGTATGCAGTTTACTTTTAAACACCTGATAATGTAAGTTTAAAAGACATGTAATGATAATATGAACAGTGTAGTTTTATTTTTAGTGCTACACTGTTCAGCACAAAATACTTGTGGAAATGTATCATATGTATTGCACTGTGAATTGCGTCAAGGCTTTTTCTTTTTTTTAATGGTATCAGTCATATCTTTTATGAAAAATCAAGTTGACATGTTTTTTTTTTGTATTTAAATTTTATTATAGTGTAGAATAATACATCATGTGGTGGAATGGCAAAAAGTTTTGCTGTTTATTTTTATTATGTTTTAATTCATTATTTCTTTTCATTTTTCGTAGTTGTTTCTTTAGTTTATATTCATATTTTTGATAAAGATGACAATAATATATGTAACAGCAATGATGAATCAGAACATGATGAAGGTAATTTATTTTTAGGTTATTTTTTTATTATGATATTCATGGTTATTTAAGTTACACAAAGGAAATATCCTTGGATATTTATGTATGTATTTTACAGCAAACATTGTTAGATTTTGCATTTGTTTTTTATTGGCTTAATTTTTAAGAATATGTTGACAGTCTATATTTCAAGTCCATGTTAAATATGTATTTTGTTTACTTTCAATGTTTATTTCTTTTGTAGATGAATACTGTACTAAAGATAAAACAAACCACATAATTTATTTTGATTTAAAATTTTTTTAACAATATTTACAGCCATAAATAATGCTGCAACATTAATACTATATATATAATAGAACTGTCACTAATCAAAATAAAAAAAAACGTTTTATTAAAACTAGGTGAATCAGTTTAGAACAGGGTTCTTCCAGTGATGTCTATCTAAAAACATTTTTATATCCATCCAGTTTATAAATTCAGTTTATAATATTCTGATAATGTCTTAATTATTTAGCAGAATTTTCTTGGTTCAGTGGCCACATGGGCAGTACATTTCCTTGTTCATGAAGTAACTGCAGTCTATTACAACTCATCTGGTGACGATATGTTGTTAATTAGAATCCAGTAAGAGAATTGTAGTTGGAACAGTATTAGGGAGGGTAATGTCACTACTAGTAATAGAATAAAATCTCTACTAATAATGTGAGAGCATCTGGGTTAAAGATCTTGGTCAGGTGTGGAATTTTTAACATGCTGTATAATTTTAATATCATTCTATACTTCAGTTTCAAGAATTTTGATCCAATTTCCATAGAGGAGAGTACTTATCTTCAGTATTTTATAAAAAAAATAAATAAATAAATTTGTAAGTGTATCTTTAAATTAAAAGTTCTAGAAACTTTTATTAGTTAAAATGAATAAGTGATTTATTTTTTTTTAGTAATTTTATTCTAGATAAAAAGAAAGCATAACAAAAGACAAGCTGTTGCATGCTTCATATATAAACATGAATATTCATTTCAATTTGCTGAAATTCAAAATTTTTGAATATTTAAAAAAATAATTTTATTTGTGCTTCCAGTCAAAGGATTGATCCATTAACACAGTCAGGATTAATCTGCAATAAATTTTGAATATAACATAAAACACCTTCATAAGTTTTCATGAATTAAGGTTTTTCAAGCAATAAAATTTCATACTATAGTATTAAAATGTAAAACAAATTTTTTATATACAGAATGATTTAGGAGGAAAGTGAAATAATTTGGGAACTGATTCTAGAGCTTGAAATAAAGAAAAAGTTATACTTTTGCAATTAAATATTTATATATTAAAAACAGCTGTTATTAATTCAAACACTTTTCTGTTGTTTTTAATAATAAAAGTTGATTTTTTTTCTTTTGTTTTTCATAATATTATTATATCAATTTTCTCAGAATTAAATCCTCTACAAGTTTTGATGATAATTGTTTATTTATTAGTCATTTAACAGAGTTATCATACTTCAAACTTAAAAAAAATGTTTTTCATTACACACTTTTTCTGTTTTACATTGGATATCATGAAAAGTACAGGAGATAGAGTTCTGGTACTGATTTTATTTGCTTTTTCAGGTCAACAAACTTAAACTATAATTTTATCTGTTATATACCATTTTACAAATTTCAGTATGACATCATTAAACTGGAAGAACTGAAATCTGGATGAAATTTTTCTCTAGCTGCAACTCAAAAACAAAGTTCATATATTTATATGAACTTTTTCCTTATTTCAAGCTCTAGAATCAGCTATAAAATTATTTCCCTTTCCTCCTGAATCACTTTGTACATATTTGACAAAAAAAAAATTAATAATAAAATATTATAAACAAGTGTAATATCTGTGTGGTTATATCATACTCAATCTAAATAGTTTTTATGGTTTGATATGTTTACAAATATGAAAATTGATCGTAGATTCTACCATAAAAACTTACTACTAACAACCATACTGTTGTGATTTTTTCCTAAAGTTGTTCTATTTTCTGTTATTTCTCCTTCATTTTTTCTTTTTTTTTCTATTCAGCCTCCTGAACCACTGTAAGGTAGTGCTTCAGTGGATGAAGGAGGATTATATGTATGAATGTAAAAGAAGGGTAGTCGTGTACAGTCTAAGGTTGACCATTCTTGAGATGTATGGTTAATTGAAACCCAATCCACCAAAAAGCACCAGTATCCACGATCTAGTATTCGAATCCGTATAAAAGTAACTGCCTTTACTAGGATTTGAATGTTAATACTCTCTAAACTTCAAAGTCAGCTTATTTCCAATGACAAGTTCAACACCAGACCAACCCGGTGGGAGTTTCTCCTTCACTAATAGAATTGTTTACATGCACTTGTGAATTCAGCAATAACTATTTTTTTCTGCTTGATGTACCTATATTCATCTACATCCAGTCATTCTTAAATATTCTTATTAGATCCATATTCCTTTATTATCTTTGTTTACAAGAATAGATGTCATTCAACTGATCCTGCATGGAAGTTAGTTATGCCAGTGTGAGGAGGTGCACCATCTTGTTGCCAAATAAAAATTCTCTTTTCCATCTTGCAGTTGAGGAAAGAGTCATGTGTGCGACATATCTTAATAAGAAATTCGTATTATGCTTGCCTCTGTGAAAAAGAATTGCACAAAAAATTTGTGTCGGGATATAGCACAGAAAACATTTAATTTTGGGAGTCTTTTTCACATTACAAGAATTCATTAGGATTTTCTGATCCCTAGTTATGACATACACATATTATATTTACTTTTCCACTAAGACCAAATGTTGACTTCACTAAACACAATACAATCAAAAATGTAATCGTGCTGCTACATTTTGATTAAAAAGTTGGCATGCACAGCATAATTGGTAGTCTTCAAACCTGTAACAGGTGTAAATAGTATCAACATATATGAAAGCATTATCTTAAAACATTTCACACTATCATTACTGGCATTGTTAGTTTTGACAGATCCGGCATTCCTATTCAGTAATTACCACCTGTGTTAGCTGTCAAGTGGAAAGACACGGAATCAATCTGTGGCCATGCGCGCAACTGTCCTTTGTGCTGTTTTATTCTAGCCTTTCTATTTCTATTATGTTCTGCTCAACTGTTATGTATTTGAGGGATGCATTTTAGCATTAACAGCAGAGCTTAACTTATAACTGTGATAGATTATTTTCTTCAATATAAAGTATTGTGGTAGATTATACAGTCAGTCATGAATTACTGTGAGTTTTATAAATTATCTAATTTAAAAATAAAATAGGCATTTTTACGATTAACACTTAATGTATCAGTTAGCTTAATCCACATGATAGTTTTTGAATCTAAAAATATCCATCCAGCATTCTTATTTGTCTTTGTACTGCTGAAATCAGTTAGCAAATTGTTCAGCAACAGGTTAAAGATCTACTTCACAAATTGAAACCTAAGTCATTGCTTCTACACTACATTCAAACTGCTTTTTCGACATTAGATGTTTTTGATAACAGTAAACTTTAGTTTAAAGTTGCCATTAATATAACCTTATCCACAAAAAAATGTTATTATTAATTTGATTTATTTTTATATCATAGAAGTTGATTTACTCATTACTTAAAATACTCTTTGAAGTTAACTGAAGTTCATATCAATTATTTTAGTTTGTACTCATTTTCATAGCTCTTTAGAATTCTTTAAATTTACCTCAGTTTAATCATTACAGGGTTTATATTGTATTGAATTTATTAATTATTTTACAATAAAGAGATTTTATTTTTGAACAGCTGTTATTAATCATATAAAATTTAAAAGATGTAGTAGTAATTGGAGTCTGTGTATACTATTTAAATGGACACTATACACATTAATTTTATAGACGTTGGTTTGGTTATTACAATTATAAAAATATATTTGTAAAAAAATGTATAATTAGTTTTGATGATTTAAAGAATGTGATACTACAAGTTGATGTTTTTATAACAATATAAATCATCACCACCACTCATAATATCCAGCTTATACTGTCTCCAGTAAGTTACATCTCCCAGTAATTTACTTCTCCAATGATTAATGTCTAATGCTGTTATGCTTGAAACCAAAATACATTGCTTTGGTTACATAATATTATTTATATTCTTATTTTTTGTAATCATTTATAATTTTGTTCTTCAATTTATGCTTAACAAATCTCACATTTTATAGAAAAATTTGAATCTCTACTCAGATAGGGTTTATAGGTATTCAATGTCTGTTATTTGATATATTCATGTTTTTTTATACATGTGTATAAATTTAGAAACATTTTAAAATAAAAGAAGTCACTTTTTTCATAAAATAAGCTTATTATTTGAATAATTAGTGTCATACCAGAATACTTTTTCTAAAAGTATTCTGGTATGCCAATGGTATTTATTAGCTTTAGATTATTTTTGTGTATAATATTTGTTCTAATATGTTTATCAGTTAAGAAGTATTATAAAATACTAAATACTTAGTATTAAGTTTTCTTTTGGTCTTTTTATAAAGGGAAATAGCATTTATATTATATTGCTGTACTTATTACTAACAAAAAGTTTTAAAATAATCAAAAAGAATAATTTTATTCCACATTAACAAATTTGTTAACACGGCTATAGTATTTTTTTAATGCATGGAAATTTTTGTGTATTAGACGAGTCTCCATTGACTGGTATTCAAATTTCCAGTGTTGTTACAGGACACATGCATTCGCATCAGCAGCATCTTGGCCGAGGCGACTGGAATATGTTAAAAGCCAAGGTTTTGAAGATAACCTCTGGTAAAGCTCTTAAGGGCTCAGAACGGAGGAGGTGGTGGATGGTGTCTTCCCTTACAAGGTCACATATGCGGCCCTAACTACGGATTACCGCAGCAGGAGGGCTAGGTACTTTCATAGCGTTAGGTCCTACAGGACCTCTTGGGATCTGGCCCTTCTAGGAGCCATCCTGGCTCCTAGCCAGGATGGCTAGGAGCGCAATTCCTGGTGTTCCTTTGTTCAGGAACAAGGGAATAGAGACACTTGGGGCATTGTATACAGAGCCAATGGGCATAAGCGCAGGGAAGTTGAAGATGTCCTCTTGTCAGCTTTGTCAACCCGCGAGGATGTGGTAATTGATAAAGATCGTGTCCATAATAATTTGCTGAATGATTTGCTCCTGGATGACACTATGTTGGGTGAGGTTTCATACAACTGGCATGCCAGACGGGAAGTCACAGTTTTCAAGACAGACTTACTGACAGTCTTCTGAGATCACTGAGGCAGAGGTGCGTCATGTGATCTGCAGTATGGCAAGGCACAAGGCCTCTGGATATGATTGTATCACAGTGGAGTTCTTCATCCAAGCACTTCCAGTAGTTCTTAATCCTCTAACTAGAATATATAATAGTTGTTCTTCACTGGCCACTTTCCAGCGTGTTGGAAGCGTGGAGACTTGGCATTTGTTGTTCAAAGGTGGCAACAAAGATCCTACTTTTAGTTCTTCTTACCAACCACTAATGCTCTTGCCTGTGATTGGTAAGGTTTTTGAGAAGGTCATATATTTGCATATTATTGTTAGATTGGTCACTGGTCGTGTCATTGTTTATGCTGATGACACACTGCTACTGACTGAAGGGGATTCACATAACAAAGTAGAGTTCAGAGCTGCTCATGCTTGTAAGACACTCCGGCTGTGGAGTCTCCAACATAAGATGATTTTCATCCCAGAGAAAACCACAATGATGTTGCTTAAGGGCCGATTGGCTGCTTCCCAATGAATCCAGGTTTGGGTGGCTGGTCTCCCCATTCAGTACGTTACGGCTGAACGTAACGTATGTTATCCATTCAGTACGTTATCCAGGTCAAAAGTACCTGGGTGTTATCCTTGATGAGTATGTAGCAAAAAAGGCCGCTGATGCTATTTATTAGAATCTGTAGAGTCATTCATCCTGTATTGAATTACCATACCATGTGTATCCTTTACAAAGGTGTCAGTGAGGCTATTATGCTACATGCTGCACCTGTCTGGGCTCATCGCATAGCTTTTAGGTATTACGCGGACATTTTGCTGTGGGCCCAGCAATTCGTCTTGCTGGCTGTTATAGGTGGTTATAGAACAGTCTTGCAGGAGGCAGTCTGTGTTACAGCTGGAGTCAAACCAATAGATACCTTGGCTAATGAGTGTAAGGAATGCTAATTTTTCAAGGTAAATAACCTATTGACGACAGAACAGAAGCAGGAGATTGAAGACTGAGGCCTTGTGTCTTGGCAAGTCAGGTGGGACAAATCCCCCTACAGGTCGTGCTACACACATGGTACATTTCCTATAATGTCTGATATAGGTGCGATTAGATGGGTTTCCCCCAATCGGTATATCACACAGTTTCTCTCTGGGCATGGTGCCTTTTGGTCGAGTTTGGTGGATTCGAGTCAATGCCTGTATTGTGGGACTGATGATACAGTGGACCACGCCCTCTATGTCTGTCTCCAATATGAGGTTGGAACATTCATGAGCTTTAGGTAACTTGAGAGAATACATTCCTTTCTGGATTTCCATATTAACTGGATGATCCGTGAGGAGTGGTCTATAGTGGCTGGTTTTCTTCACGCCCCTGCGGTTTAGTCAAGGTATTTGATTGTGGCAGGATCCTGGATGGCTAGGGTTCTGGCCTAGGCATTGGATTGGTTGGAGGTAGGCATACTGGCATCGTGCCACGGTTATATTGGTATTGTTTATGATTCGATTTGGGGCTCCTGCTGGCGGGGGGTGGCCATGCTGCTGGGGTATGGTAGCCCATGCAACCAGGGGCGTGGCATCATTCCGCCGGTGACGGTCCTGATTGTGACTTGGTAGTGCCATGTGAGACTCCATGATGTGACTGGGTGGTGGTGGGGGGGTTTTTCCCTGGCTTCTGCGCAGACCGGAATGAGGTTACATTCCCCTTGTTAGGTGACCAACTTATTTGGGTGTAGGTGTGAAAATTTCTGTGTTGCATGAAACATAATTTTGGTTGTTATGAGTGTAGAACTGATTTAACTCATTCGTTTTCTGAGGGATTCACTGTCATGAATGGTGCTTTCAAATTTGGACTAGGTGTGGGGTTCGTGCTTCTGCGGTTTCAGTTAGTTAGTTTGAGGGAATCATGTTAGGTTGGATGTGAAGATGTCCATTTGAGGTCTACATGAAGGCTAAATGTGATTTGTATTTTACTGATGCAAATGTCTGCCGAGGCATTTACCTGGTGGCATCCCAACTGAGGCCTGGCTGATGGCTGTAAGATGTGGTTAAAGGGTCTAAAGATGACCTCCAGTAAAGCCCCTCGGTAAAGATTGGAACGGAGGGGGTGGTGTGGCGACTAGTAACATCACAGGGTGGGTGTCTTCCCTTTACGGGATTGGAAGGACACACATATCTTATAAGTTTTCATTTCTTATAACCCTATCACTGTATGAATTTTATATTAAAATGATGCCATACCTGTTATCCAGCCTGGTACGAATGAATAAGACAAAAAAAGTAATTGAGTAGGATAGGTGACAAATACACTTGCTATACAGAAGGGAAATCATGGATTGAATAGAAAGTCTGACCATAAATAATTGTGCAGGATATAAATAAGTGGTACTGGAGTCAATATGTTAAGCAAATATTATGTTAAAATGGGTATTTCCAATCTAATCCAGCCCAAAACCTTTTCCTATTTGTATAACATATTCCTATTTGTATAACATTGGTGGTAATTTGGTAAATTAAGGAATATTAATTAAATATCCTTTTTACATAATTGGAAGAGAAACCTTTGGAATTTACAGTTAGCATCAAATTTACTGTGTACAAGTTAATTTAGGCAAATCTGCCAAGTAGGTGTATTACCAGCAGTTTAACGCAGTGTGATTTATACTGTACTGTTTAGTTCAGCAGATAATTTTTGTTTGTATTTTTAGATAATCTTACACCTTCAAAATATTGTAATAATATTTTGATAACTATTTTTGATTTTCTTGATCTCCATTTATCTAAAATTTTGGATTGGATTTTGAATGAATCTCTGTCCCATTCTTCCCTATCCTTTAATCAATATTTTGGCAGTTGTTTTATACACATTTTCACTGAATAAAGAGAATGGGTGCTGGGTTAAGAGTCATTATTTAGGAAACTTAAAGTTTCTGTTATGTAATTTTATTTTCATATTGTGTATTATTTGTTGTTTGTTTCAGGTCAAGAACCAGCATCTGTTTCACCTATTGGTCCTGATGAGTTGCCACCTCCATATCAAGCGGCTACACAGGGCAATCATGCTATGGTCACCTGTAGAGTGTGCCAAGCTATGATAGATGTATCTAGCAAACGTGAACAGCATGTTGTCAAATGTAGCATATGCAATGAAGCTACAGTAAGTTTATTATTTTTTAAAATACTCAATCACCGTTCTGTAACATAAAAATAGGTGATATCTATTTCTCTTTGTTTTGCTGAAATTGTTTCAGTTTCTAGAAAAATCTGTGCGAGTCCATTTACTGTAGTGGTAAAGATTCTTCTAACTAAGCTAATTGTAAAATTTATATTTAAGCAATTATAGTTTGGCTTATTTTCTTCCTCCTACTTTGATTACCATTTTATTTGCTGGTCTCTTTGCCCAGATTGTATCTATTACCTTACGTTGAACTCAAAAATTCAAACAATAATTCAATAAAAAGCTGTTTACCATTATTCCTAAAATTATATTTATCTAATTTAATGTTATTTTTCTACTGTAATATATCTTAATTTTTATATGACCAAAAAAGCAATGAGCTTAAAAAATACTTTGAAAAATAAATTTTAAAAATAATTAAAATAAGTATTAAGGAGTTACTTATTTGACTGTTTAGTTAGCATTAATTTTTTTACAACTGAAATTCTTCATTCTAATATATCCATTATGCTTAAATATAAATGCAGTTTTGAAGAGAGATAATAAAGAAGATGTGATGTTTATAATTTATTTAAAAACTATTACAAATTATATTGAGATTTCTTTCTGTTAAAATATTTTCCTATAATCCACCCTCAGCATTTGATTTATATTAAACTTGACTGAGGGAGAGCATTCCCTCCATAATACATTATATAAAATTAAAAAAAAAAAAATTCTTGCTTGAAATCTTAGACTTGTATCTGTGAGTAAATCATTACAAACTATATCATCCAGAGTGGGAATTGAAACCTGCTCAAAATTTGTATTTTTTGTAGTAGCTTTACTTTTGCTCATCTACTTTTATTTTATCCTAATTGCCAGTAATCATCGTCAGAAAAAAGAGACGAGCCCCTTACTAGTATTTAAAAGACAAAGCTAAGGATTCTATTAATATTTTGTCTGTATAAGTTTTATATAAATTGGTGCTTACTATTCTTTCACGATTATTTTCTTAAAATTAATTTTTTTTTTTCACTTACTACTTTTATTTCCTTTAATCCCTGTTCAGTCTTTTATATGTTGCAGAAATCTCAGCATCCACAGGATGTATTTTTTATTTAAAAAATTGTGGGGTAGGAGGAAATGAAATAATATTCCCATTTTTTATTTTATTGAGATATCAAACATTATTTAGACTAGATTTTATTATTTATTTGGTCTATAATTTTATAGTTTTATGTTTTTTTATTAAGGTTTGACAAACACAATCTTTTATTGGGAAAAAGTTTTTCAAATTATAGTTTCATTAACATCTTAAGATAATCTCACTGTATGTGAGCGTTTGTTAAAAAATAATGTTATTAATTTTACATTATTTTTAAAGTAGTAAAATAGATTAATTAAAATTGTTTTTATTATGATAAAATAATTGCTAAAGAAAGAAAACACAAAAAATGATGTAACTCCTGAATTTTCAAAACAAATTCTTAAATTATTTCTTTTCTTTGTAGAAAATTAACTTATTATTTTATTTAAAATACTTTAATCGTATTTGTAATGTGAGAATACCTCTTAAGTTGATTTTTATAATATAGGTTTTTAAATAATTTCAATTGGACAGTTTAAAAAACTGGAAATCTAATTATAATAAAAACTGTTTTTAAAGAAAACCCTAATTGCAGTGTAAAAAAATTAAGTAAATATAATTTTTTTTAAAGTACTGACCTTCAATAATGCAATTGAAAATGTCTTGAATTTCTTTCAGTAAGTGTATAATGTAATTAAAACATTAATTTAGAAATAAAGCCTGCTCTTAACTTCCTAGGGGGATACCTTTAGGTATCCCCTTCACACATGATTGTTTTGCAGTATTCACACATGAAACACTCCAAAAGTTCCCTTATCAAATAACATGACATAACTCCTCACTAGCTCTTACCATCAAAGTTTCAATTGTTATCAGCATTGTAGATTCAAGCTACACCTATATCCACAGAACTGATAATGGGAAAGAATTAGATGAAGGGTTGGCTGGTGAGAAAGGGCAACCTGTCGATCGAGGTTGAGTTATTTTTCCAAGGAACCCTTGTAATATTACTATTATATATATAGACATACAGATTGGCTGAATTGCTAAGAGCACAGTTTGAGTGTCTGCTTTTGCAACTAAATAACTGCCTGTACGGCCTTCCAGAACACAATCCTTATTATACATTGCATGTAATATTAAAAATATGCTAAAAAAAAAAACAATGGTTTGCTGCTAAACACAGTTACTTAGTGTAAAACTTATTACATTTATTGATATAATTTATCTCTTTATGATATTACATTATCTTTATATGAGTATTTAATGATGTAAATACTAAATACTTAATGAGTATTTAATCATAAATAATATGAGTATTTTTAATATACGAATTTATATTATCAACCTAGAAATTACTTTTAATGATTTATTTGTTTAGGAACATTGGTTTTTATTATACAATGCATTTTTTACATTACAGTATATAAACAAAACCACTATTCATTGATAACAATATTCAGGAATCTTTTCATAAATGATAAATTACATAATGATGAATCATACATATTAGCCACATATAAATTTTAAATAATGCAATCTAAAACTTATTTATAACCAATTCAGTAAAGTTTATATATTTATATCCATAGATGAACAGTGTGCTTATTTATATTCATTTAAGTATCATTATACTCATAAAAAACCATTATAAATATAAAACCTTTTGAAAATAGTTTTTATTTAAAAGTGGTATGGGCTGTAGTTGTATTGTTATAAGAATGTACCCCTTCAGTTTAATTGACCATCATCCTCCATTTGAAACAGATGTGCTACAACTACTACTAAATAAACTTGTAACAACAAACACTAAAGGAAACGTACGTAAATATTTGTAAGTTTAGCAATTATTGCATTGAAAAGGTTCCTTTACCTTATTTAATTAAAGGGGTACAGGTGAGATAAAAATATTACCCTTTATGGCTTATGAACCAGTTGTTTGATAATATGCAGGAACCGCTGGACCATTCCAAATTTTTCTTTTACTGCCATATTTATTAAACTTTAAGAATGGTTTTGGGCAGATTTATGTAGATAATATATTTATTTGATAAGCACAGTAAAGCATAAAATGAGAATGTTTTATTTTATAGCAAACTTTAATTTCAAACAGAGGATCTTTCCCTCATCTTGTGGATCAGTTATTGGGTTTCTCTTCACTGATTATGTATTTCATTAAAAATTGAAGTAAATATTTGAAAAAAATTACTAAGAGTTCTTTTCCAGGCCGTAGATTAGAACATGTACGTAGAATTGAGCTTGTATTTAATGCAAGTAATGCATAAAGGTTTAGATAAATTATGGTATAATAAACTCTTGGTTTACTTTGTATTGTGGAAAGGATAAGACTTTCAAGATTTAATAAATGTTGATACAGTTGAGTTGATATATTTCTTGGTATTTTCTATGTAAAAATATTTTGTAATTTAGCTTAAGAGTTGGTTTTGCTGGCAGTTTGCTGGTTTTTTTAACTTTGTGGAAGTTCTAAGGATTCGTTTTCTAGATTGGGGTTTTCATTGATTCCATAAGTATTAATAATCTGTCGAACCAGATAACCAGAGGATTTGTTTTTTCTTTACTGTTATTTGTGTCTTATTTATTTCCATTTGTAAATTAATTTCATTTTGAATTACCTGGGTGTGGGTGTGTGTACAGAGTGGACCATTTAAATTGAGACACATCTTTATCTCAAAAATATTTCACATTTTAGGAAAAAATCTTTCCTATTAAAGTTTTTCCATTTTAAGGGGGAAATGTTCATAAATTATGTTGTCCTTGATAAGGTCAAATAAAGGTCATTTCAAGTTCAACATAATTTTTTTAAAGTAGGAACCGATATTTTATTGTAGAATCGAATTCTTTGAAAAAAATTAAACATTTTTTAGACTTTTTCATCCAAAATTGATAGAGGGCTTTAAATTAGTGTATTTAGTTTCATTAGCGCTGACCCAGCTGACGAGTTACATCCACCTAATGTTAAATTTTAATTAAAGAAAATTAAATTAAACAATCAATTAAATAATTACCCTAAATAAAATCCATTTTTGTTTTAATGCATTTTTTAATCAAATACTACTTACCGGTATGGTACATAGCCTACATGTGTTGCACGCTTTGATCGGTTAAGTTATGTCAACTCTATGAAAATATTTGGTTAAATGAATTACTGACACTTTATATATTTTTTTTAATACTCATTATTTTAAATAATTCCAAAAAACGTACTTTACATAAATTACAGCAATAAATGTTCAAAGGACCTACTTCTATGCATTTTTCGATATGCTTTAAGAACGACCAATGAACATAAGTGTTCAAGAGTTTCTCTATTGATATCTCTACATATGTTATACACTCTTTCATGTTTTCAGCAGTATTTCATACTTCTAGGTAAATCATTTCTTTAAGATAATCCTATAAAAAGAGTCTAGTGGAGTAATGTCAGAGGAATCAGCAGGCCAGTGAACTAGACCAGCTTGACCAACCCAGTGATCATTGTATTAACGGTCCAAAATTACTCTGGTGATATTTGATAATGTGTAGTGCAGCCATCATGATGATGGAATTCTAGATCGTGGATACCGGTGTTCTTTTGTGGTTAGGTTTCAATTAACCACACATCTCAGGAATGGTCAAACTGAGACTGTACAAGATTACACTTCATTTACACTCGTACATATCATCCTCATTCATCCTCTGAAGTATTATCTGAAAGGTAATTACCAGAAGCTAAACAGGAAAAGGGAAGAAGCCATTATGATGAAACCTACATTATTCTTCTCTTCGCCAAGGGTAGTTCATCAAGCAGTAAAGGCAACTGATTTTCTAGAAATTGTATATTTCTCTCCGCTCAAATTTCCATAAAAAAAATGCAGTCCGAGTAATGTACAGTCTATGATTCCATATCAAACATTGACAGTCCATGGACAAAGATGTTTTATTTCCCTTAGCTACCATGAATTTTGCACTGCCCAGTAATGCATATTTTGTCTGTTTACTGCTCCATGATTAGTAAAACCTTATTCATCAGAAAACAGAACATTAAGAAAAAATGTTTAATCTATTTGTACTTTTTCCAGCGCCCATTGACAAAATGCTATTCTTAATTCAATATCATTGCCATGTAATTCCTGATGCAGTGAAATATGGTACAAATGGAATTTAATATTCTCAGAACACTGGTTTTTGATTTCCTGGAGTCATGTGAAATTCTTCTTGAAGTAGGATGAGATCTACAATGACTGCCGTAGCCACCACTATTTCATTGTTTTCTTCTGTCACAGTATTTTGATGGATCTTATTTTTGGCTTCCACACTTCCAGCATCACCAAACTGTTTTACAAGTCTGTACACAGAAGCACGACTTCGAGTATTTCTGCCTGGGAATCATAGAGCATACAAAGCTCTTGTCTGATCAACATTTCGGTGACATTCCCTGTAAAGCAAAATTACCTCAGCTTTTCGCTATTTGTAAATTGTTCCATAATTTCCACTGAGTAAGAATAATTAATAGTTGGTGAGCATCAAAGTAATAAAAGGATTAATTGAAGACACTGATAATACGTTCACTTAAGACAAATGTCATTTGCAACTTGAACTTTACTTTTAGGCTATTTTATAAAGTTTGCTGGAGTTTACTAACTCAACTTCTTTTTCTTCTTCTTCTTCATTATTGTTAGCATTTATTGTTATTTATTTAAAATTTAATTTTGTTTTATATAAAATTTAATATCAGCTAACGAAACTAAAAAAAATTATAGGCCTGCACCGTGTTTGTAGATGAATAATTAAAAAATGTCTGAAATTAAATTTTATTATTATGTTTTTGCAAAGAATTCGATTATGTGCAATAAACAGTATGTATAGGTTCCTATTTAAAAAAAATTAAGTTGACCTTGAAATGTACCATTATTTGACCTTATCAAGGACAACAGAGGTTATGAACGTATTTCCCCCTTGAAATGGAAAAACTTTAATTGTAACATTTTTTCCCAAAATGTGTAGTTTTTGAGATAAAAATGTCTCAATTTAAATGTACAGCAAAACCTGAGTTAATGGAATCTGGATTTAACGGAATCCTGTCTACAATGGAAAATTTCCCTGGTCCTGTGAATTTTACCAAAGCTATGATGTTAATTTTCCCTGAAATAATGGAAACCTGGTGACGCAGAAATGAAAAAAAAATCTCACGAGTTAACGGAAATGTTTTTTGAGAATATGTAGAGTACTGTGTAATTTTTGCAAAAAAGCACATATACCCATTTAATCCTATAGATAAAGTACAGTACTAAATTTTCCCACGATGTAAATTAGAATATGTACACTGTACGGCACTATAATACAGTATACTGTAATATGCTATGTTACAAATTACCCTGCATAAACAAAAATAAAAATTAGTTATATCAGAGTTGTAACTGATAAATTCATATTTAATATTACATAAATGTTTACATTTTGAGTAACTTGTTGCCAGTCATAATAGGCGACAACAGGCAGATAGACAGTCTGTGTTAAAACCTAGTACAGGTGACGGCACACAGTTATCATTGTTTTGGCTACTTTTAAACTAGTCTTTATGCCTGTACATAACTTAGCACACTCATAATTCCTTATCTCGAGTCACAATTTTTATTTAAATAAATTATGTAATTGTTTTCTTCTTTACTTTGTGGTAGGTTTTAGAGCGAGTATGAACTGTAGATGCATAGGTGATGAATTGAAACAACACCTTGTTGCTTATTGAATTGTTACTTAATTTCTTGTCGTCTTGACATTTCGACATCTAACATATAATTAACACATATAATTAAACTTAATGACATATAAGTATACAAATAAAATAAGCGTTCATCCGAACATCAGTATGCGTTTCCATCTGGACTGAATGTACAACATGACCGTTCTGGGTCAGATTCTGGCACCAAGTGAATACAGGTTGCTACATCATAATGACCACTCCTTGCGGTATTATGACGTAGGACATCGTATGACCATAGCTTGCCAGAGATCTGTAGCCCTCACGAAGTAGCAGCACCCGACGGCAAAAGTGGAACATAACAGTAGGCCTATTCTCAACAAGTATTATAATTGTATCAGCATACAAACACCAAATGATAAATTAACTAACATTATAATTGTCTGACATGTATTTTGCCAGGAATTATAACTAGAAATGACTTTCTTTGAATCATATCAAGAAACAGTATAGTTCTATTGTTTGCTAATTGTTTACAATTGAATTTGACATAAGTTATATATATATAATTAAATTAGATTAAATTTAAAATTGTAATAATTTTCAAAATATTACCTACACATTAAAGTGATAAAGATTTCAAAAATTGTATTATGCGATCCAATGCTAACATCACAATAGATCTTAGGAAGGCCCATTTGCTGTTAGATAATAAGCAAATTTTATGCTAAAAGATAGTAGAATGATTAGAATTGTAGCTGTTTCTGCTATGGCTCCAAACATCAAGATTGGTTGCATGCCTGTACTGCTTTATGGCTAAGACCAAGTTCATGTAGGATATAATTTTTTTTACTTGGATGTTAATAAATTTAGTTGCTAACACATTAAAAAAATAATTTTGTTTTATGTGTATATATAATAAAATTTTTATTTGTTTAATTATAGCCAATTAAGAGTGCACCACCTGGCAAGAAATATGTTCGCTGTCCTTGCAACTGTCTACTCATCTGCAAGAGTACATCACAAAGGATTGCATGCCCACGCCCAGATTGTAAACGCATTATTAATCTGGTTCCTAGCCCAGTCACTCCTCCTGTACCTACAATGCCTGGCATGTGCCGTGTTTCATGTGTACATTGTCATGACACATTTCTTGTAAGTTTATTACTATTATAAATGAAATAAGTAAATGCTTTTTTCTCTGAACTGTTTACAAGTTCTTTTCTTATGTTTATTAATTTTTTTTATAAATAATTCCATTACATGATGATTATATATCATATTCTGTGTTAGGTTGAAGCCGAAGTCCTAATGAATGCATAAAAAAGCTTCAGTATGTAGATTTTGCATATTTCTTAAAAATCTGCAGGAAGATGTTTTTAAGTTGTGTGCTAAATAAAGAAGTAAAAATAGTTGTATAATATCATGTTTTATTTCAGATTTAGTGTGGGCGTAATTTGCATTACAAAAAAGTGTGTTGTATATTTCATTATGGTCATTACTTTTCATTTCAAATTTTCTGTACTGATGTCTTTCATGATTATTCCTTCCAAGTATGCTATAAAGTTGAATATGACACCTAATGGACTTATATATATATATATATATATATATAAAATACTGTTAACACAAGACATACCTCTTTTTTTAATGATTGCTGCCCTTTAAACTAAACAAATTTATATGGTTAAGTATTACAGTATTGTGGAATGTAGAAAATCATTGATTTTAGTACAGTTAGATTTTAGTTGATAGTAGTCAGTCATTTTTTAAAAACTTGCTACTTTACAGACAAATTTTACTTATTTTTTATTCTAACTGTTGATATATTATAATAGATTATTCTTAAGAAAAAAAAATGTCCAATAGCAAGCAAAACATTTGGTTAAATTATTAATGAATGGTAAGTTACATTTTAAAAATATTTAGTTCACTTTTTATAATTCAGTCCATCCATTTAAATTTTTGGTTAAATGGATGGACTCAAATTAGTTAAAATATTTATTTTTAAGTGCTATATAATATTCTGTAATGACTACTTTATGTATAGAAAGATGTTGGGTAATGCCAATTTCACTATTTGTTTTATTGACCAGATAGTACTCTCAAAATTATTTCAATTTAGTTGGAATTGTGTTCCATGTTCATGAAATAATAATTAACAGTTTGTCATATTCTCATCTTGCGGGACAAAATTTTAATAAAACAAAAATATAGTTACACTAATGAATTACAAATTTACTGTGTAGATATTGAAGTTATAAAATTGAACATTTAAAGTAGTAATAGTTACTGAGTGATTTTTAATTTGCAGAATCTACTGTTTGGAGCATGCATCCACTAAAAAACTTGAAATGCAGTGGAAAATGAGTAATGTAAAATGGTGGTGGGACCAGTTTTTATGTAAGAGAGAGAGAGAGAATGAGAGAGAGAGTGGTGATAAGATGAATAAAATTAGTTAGAGGAAGTAGTATATGTAGCTGATAGTCCTGTAATAACATTTTACTACTTTGTAAAGTAATGTGATAAACAATGTGTATTTTGTGTATATTACATATGAGTTGCTTATTTATTCTAGACTTTAACTTTGTTGTTGAAGTAATTTTTCTCTAAAAACAGTTTCTTTAACCACGCTGTTTTTTTCCAACATTTCAATATATGATATTAATTTGTCATTTCATTATCTAAAATAATATCTAGAAAAAACATAACTTTACAACAGGAAACAAGTAGGTAATAATAGAACCAGTATATTTTCAGTCATCATTTTCACAACCAAATTTGTTTTTATAATTGCTGTTCATCAGTACATTCAGTTGGTATAATCTGCTGCAATCTCATCATGTGAGACAATTGGTTTTCTTCACACAGCTGACCTGTTCATACATGTGAGACTAGTACTATATATAGTTTTCTGTAATATGGTTCAGGTTTTTTTTATCTTCATCTTAACTTCTATTAATGCGTTTACTTTTATCACGTACACACTGTTTTTTCCTTACTGGGTAAATCTGCTGAATTTTTTAAATAACCACTTCAATTTTTCTTTTTATTGCGTCTTGAGCAATCAGTATTATTTTTATTAGAATATATTTAAAGATAAGATTGTATATTTATACAGTTTACTTATGTATGTTTAATTTAATGATGTATGTTTAAAAAAATGTAATTTTATTATATATAAATTAGTGTTACAAAATCATTTATTTTATATTTAAAAATATTATTTTCTTAATGCATTGGAATAAAATTCCAAATTTACCATTTTATTATAAAATTACAATATTATAACTCTTCCTGTAAAAGAGTATTACAGAATTCTTTCAACATTAAGCACATTTCTTATATAATCCACTCAAAAAACTATTGATAAACAACTGACACATCCAAGATGAAATTTTACCTTGAGCAATATTCATACTTTTTTTTTTAGCATTTATTAAAAAAATTTTTATGGATGCTAATCACTAAGGTAATTCTGAAAGTATAAATAAAAGATTAGAAAATCATCTGACAAAATTCTTACTATAATGATTAAATTTTAACGGTTGATGATTCCTTTTTCATGTTTTAACTTTAGTTTCTATTCAACAGTTCCTGCCATTGTGTTTAATACAGCTATTAAACAAAGGGGAAATAATTATCAGATATTCATGGAGACTTCGGGAATAACATGCCCATCAATGTTATGTAATTCCTGAAAATTATCTGTTACATTAAGTCATGTTAAATTTACATTAAATATTTAACATAATTAATACCTGTTGAATTTTTGTTTCAGTTTAACACATTAAATAATGCACTGGCCAGGTGCCCTCATTGTCAGAAAGTGTAAGTTTTTTGTGTACACACAGTAACATACAGAATTAGTCAAAAGTACCAGAACCCTTTGGTAACTTTAAAACCATTCCAGACAGAATACTGTAACTTTCAAGGTAAGGTATTGGTAACTACTTTACCTTTAGACAAGAAATAGAATTTCAACCCCTTCTTGGTGGTTGGCCCCAGGGATTGTAACTCATATTTTAAATGATAACACCCTTTGTGTGATCACCATTTTAAAGGTCTTTAAGACAAGAAAAACAGTATAAATAAAAGGATGGTACAACGTCTCTACCTGTAATAGCAGCAGAATAATTTTGGCTTTGAAAAAATTACATTAATAATTTAAGGAACTGTTATTGCAAATAAATTAATGTATAAAAATTTTATTTAATGAATATTATCAAATAAATGTATTTAAAAAAAGTATATTAAGCAATAATGCTTGCTTATTTACTTATATTTCATTTTAATAAATGTTCAAAATGTCCTCCTATTGTTTGACAGTATACCAGTCAAATGTAAGAGGATGATACTGCATTATTCAGTGATTGCGTAGTGATATTTTGTGCTAATTCTCAAATTCTATTTTGTAAATCATTGATATCTTGGGGCTTATTATAATAAACAATACTTTAAGTGGCCCCCATAGAAAATAATCCAATGGTGGTGATAAGTTGGGTGATTTCATTGGCCTTTATTGTCCTCCTTTGGCCAGTCCATCTTCCTGGAAAAAATACATTTAAAATTTCACATACCTGAAGACCAAAATGAGGCAGGGCACTTTGAAACCAAATATTTTGAAAGTTAAGATCAACATTTTGAAGGTTTGTAATGCATGATATGGTCGAGAAGCAAAGCCTCATCAATAAATATCAATCGTCCACCAACAATACCTGCCCTTACATTTACTTAGTCTTGATACTGTATATGTGCCTCACCGTATCAGTGTGGATTTATGTCAGTCCAGCATCGACAATTATGTCAATATACGTTGCTGTTTAAATAAAACACGGCTTCATCACTAAAAACTGTGTTGTTTAATAAATTAGGATCCATACAAATATTGTTCATAATTTCACAGAATATAAGTCTTTGATCATAGTCATCTTCATCAAGTTCTTGCACCAAACAACCTGCCTGTTATGTTCTCATGCTGCTGTTCTAGTCAAGTAATGAGGATTCTCAATAGATTCTTGTATAATCTTAATGATCTGTTATTATTTGTTGCAGATTTATGCTCTTTGGTTTTCCCTTATTATTAATGCTTCCTGTTTCTTTAAATTGTTTGATAGTTTTTATACTGTACCTTTTGAAATAGGATTACGATTATTAAATTATGCATTGAACAATTCACATTGCATATGACCTAACTCTTTCCTCCTTATCATTAAAAGTGTGACGATCTTCTCCTGTTCACTAAGTGACATGTTGATAGTGGTGTTAGCAGGTAGGACAGAAAAAAATAATTTGGTAAAAAAGATGTAAATAACAAAATTGGCTTACAAATGGAGTAAAGGTAGACAAATCAATTAGCCAACCGATTACAATAAATTCTCATAACAAAAAACAATGTAGTAATGAAACACTCTAAATTGAATTTTATATAACAGTGAAGTAAGGTTCATTTTTGCAACAATGTTAAGATACCATCAGTGATCAGCATGAGATTAAGTGACAATAATTTTATTTATTTGCTCATTAAATTGGAACAAAAACAGTTTTTTTGTTAAAATTTAATTTAAATTTAACTTTAAAGTAAATTTCAATTAAATTTTAATTTAATTCACTTTAATTTCTTTTTATTTAATTTTAGTATTTGAACTTCAAAATCCAGACTTATCCTGCCCCCATTTGGATAGACATCATCTAAATTTTTATTTATACAGCTTTTGTCTAGAGTCCTTAAAAATGATCCACAAAGGGTATTACCATTTAAAATACTTGAGTCACAACCCCTGTGTTACCTCCCCTCAAAGAAGGGGTTGAAATTTAGTATAGTAGTTGACTGATACCTCATCCTGAAAGTTATATAGTATTCTGTCTTTTTTTTAAACCTTCAGGACCACCATTGCTTCAGATAGTGAGACGAATGACAAATGTAGCATGTGAAAATGCCATGCCTGAATGGGATTTGAACCTGGGAGTTTGTTTAGCCTTCAGAAACACCATAAGATATTAATTCAGAGGATGTTATATATGTATGAGTGTAGTCTTATACAGTCTCAGGTCAACCATTTTTGAGATATGTGGTTAATTGAAACCCAGCCACCAAAGAACATTGGTATCCATGATCTAGTATTCAAATCAATATAAAAGTAACTAACTGCCTTTATTAAGATTTGAACATTAGAACTGTCGACGTTGAAATCAGCTGATTTTTGATGATGAGTTTACCACTAGACCAACGTGGTGGGTTACAGTATTCTTTCTGGAACGGTTTATAACTTGTTGAGGGGGTTTTGGTACGTTTTGACTCGCTCTGCATGTTGTTCAATTTTATTTATTTATTAATACATTTATACATATATTAATAAAATTGAAGTGTCTATAGATTGAAATCAAATTGAAGTTTATTTTTCAATATTGTACAGAAATGTTTATTTATTTATTATTTTTCTGTTCGTTACATTTTTGTAATTTTCGACATTCTTGTACAGAAATTGCTTCCATTTTTAATACACAATATGAACCACAGATCCGATTTGATAAAACCTCCACTACTTGAAAGATTTTCAGAAGATATTGGTTGGAAATGATTAAAGGAAAATTATTACTTTTTCAGCTTTGAAACAATTAAGTTTTTTTATTTTTTTGTTTTCTTCATTTGTTAATTGAGTAGCATTTTAAAATTTATGATTTTATGTTCTGACAAAACTTTAAATTAAAGCTCATACATTTTTAAACATCTTTTTGTTAGGCTTTTTTAATATTTATTTGTATGTACATATTTAGTTCTGTTAGTCCTGTAAGTAGTAATATTGAAGTTCTATGTTAGGACTATTTGTTGAATTCCATAGATTGTTTTGACTTATGTTTATTTTAAATTTTATCATAAATAAGTACTATTTATATCATTTTGAAGCTGATTTTGTATTAAAAAAAAATATTAACTGTAGTGTCATTGATATTGGAATTGAAATTTTAAATAAAAAAGTATTCTTATACAAAAACTTGTCTTCAGAATCAAATTATGATGAAGTAGTATAAAAGAAGGGTCATTTACATTTTATTAAGTAGGTTTTGATAATTACTTAATCCAAAATTTCAGAATATGTGTAGGAAAATAAAATACTTTTTGGGAGGGGAGTTTTGTTTTTTTTAGGAAGGGATGTTAGTGTGATTTACTTCTTGTTATAAAATCTTAAGTTTATTTTCAAGTACTATATTATTTTTTTTTTACCACCACCATCCATCATCTGTACATGAATTTTTTCTGTTTGATTTATCATAGGATCTACATTCAGTATCACTTTATTTTGATCATATATATTGAATAAAAAGAAAAAAATGCAAATCAGTATAATAACATGTTCAAAGACAACTTAATTCATAAAATTGAAGTTAATTGTACATGAACGATTCTCTAGCAGTATCATTTTCAAAGCAGTGAACACATAAAGTAGTACAGTATATTGAAATATTGTGCTCAATCAACATTAAAAATAACAAAGAATATCTCGCATAACAATTATTAGAACTCCATATACTTCAATTTAATACATAAAACAACAGTTGCCATGTCCAGGATTAAAATATTCTGACTAAACTATCTATTCCAGTTTACAACATACATTCTAATTCACAACAAAAAAAGTGTGACGTGGTCCATTCTACAGTTAGTACGAGAATCTATTCAGCAAGGAGATATGGTATCATTATTCATTAATAAACATATTTCTTTGTAAATAATCCTGATATAAAGTTATTGTTTTGTAATTGAAATTCTCACTTCTTAATTTTATATAAATCCTTATTGTTAATGTAAATTTCATAGTAGAATCAGAATTATTATTGTTACATAATTTACTAATTATTTTTCAGTAGCAAGATACAAAAGGGTAAATAAATTGGGTTTCTAAGAATTTTAATGTTACTAATCTCTCAATATCCTTTCTCAAACCAACAATACGTGACAGTCATTATTTGTGTTTGATCAAGAAGCTTTTCAATTTGTTGAAATAGATTAAAACTTACTCATATTTGCCAATCAGAACCACTTTTTAGTTTCATTATGCTTGATTCTTGAGATAAACTCTCCTCACTACGCTATACAAAAGTTAAACAATAAATACAGACAGGACACCAAGTTAGCTCTAAGAGTGTTAATGTTTCACAAAATATTTGTAGGACAGTGAGTGTGCTTTCCCCTCATGTGTGTAGAATGTCGTGTTGATAACACTAATAATAAATAGTTATAATAAAAGATATTAATCATCAGCTTTCCTCAAATATAACCATTCATAGAAGAGTTATGTTGGTTTTTATTGGAGTTTTTTATTTTTTCTATTACTTGTATTTGCATTTAAATTTTATCCATAGTTTATCACATTCATCATTGCATTTGTCGTTTCATTTTGTATTTTTTAAATGCCTCTTCTTTTGCTTCATCAAAATTAAATTAAGAAGAATTTTAAGATTCTTGCAGCCAACTGATGTCATCATCTTTATTAGATGCATAATCCATAAAATATTGTGTGAAATAAAGTTAAGTTTTTAAACTCTTTTTAAATTAACTTGTATATAAAAAAAATTGAATAAGAAGAAACTAATACTGGATTTGAATAATCTAAACCAAAGTTTTACTTGAATGATATACAGTTAGGGTAGCTAACTGATGTATAGAGCTGATCTCATAAAAAAAGTGATCAATTCTTACTAGTGATTTTATGAATTTATTTGTTTTCAGGTCATCAGTAGGTCCTGATTTTGCTAGAGGACGTGGAATCTGCTTTCTTCTCCTCGGTTGTATATTTTTGCTTATTGGAATTGCTGTTACATTAGGAACCTATGAGTATGCTTCATCTAGAAGTGGTGGATTTTATGTTTTTTATATAGGTAAGTTTAAAATTTCTTTACCTGTAACAATAATCAAGATTAATATTGAGAAAATATTAAAAGCTGGATATCAATGAGGTTTATATTTAAATTATTAGTCTAAGTTGTTTCCACTACTTATATTATCTTCCTACACGCAGGCAAGGCAAACAATGCAGTCATTTTTCTGAAGTGAAAATGTACCGCATTTGAAGTAGATTAGGTACTGATCGATCTCACTCTTCAGGTTTTGAGGGAACCCATGTATTTATCTTACTCAATTGAAGAATACACTTGTTTTATCTATATTTGTCCCTCTCCATGTGACTAAGAATGAGATCCGTTTCTTTTTGATTGTGCTGGTTACTGGTTCTATTTCTTTGTAGACTGCTTAATTTAAAGCAAGCCTCAAGTGTCTATTTTTTTATATTTTTTGTTTATGCACATTCTAACTAACCTTTCTCATTAGGATCTTGTCTATTGCTGCAGTATTGTTTTGGTGTTTCACTCGCATACACAATTTGTGGTTGTGTGACTGTGTTTATAGTATTTTAATTTTGTTGCTATTGAGACATTTTTTTTGTTGTAGGTGTGTTTGATAAGATACTGCGCCCTAGTCAATTTATTCTGTTGTGCCAAGCTGGTTTTTCATTGAGGTTGTATGTTATGATTTCTCAAAGATATTTGAATTTACAATTTTAATTTCTTGGCATTTTACTTTAGTTTTATTTGCAAGTGGGTGGTCTGTTGATTATTTCTATCTTTTCAAAAGATATTTTGAGGCCGATTCATTGTGCTATCTCTTGTAGTGATTTTATTTATTGTTTAGTTTCTTGTATGTTGATTGTCAGAAGGGCCAGATCATCCACAAATCCTAGGCACTTTAAATTTATGTTGTCTCTACGTTTTCTAATTTTTTTTTTCTTAGGGTTGACTTTGTATCATTGAATATTCCAAGACACAGTTGAACAGCAGTTGTGAAAGGCCATTTGCTTGTGTCAATTCAGTTTTTATGATAAATGGTTCAGAGAATTCCTCTCTAAACTTGACTTTGGATTTTGTGTTATGTGAGCTCTGTCATCTTGACCAGTTTTGGGTGAACTCCGAAGTTTCGTAGTGTATTTAATATTGACGGTCTATGGATACAGTTATATGCTTTTTTAAAGTTCACAAAGGTTATAGACAGAGGTTTGTTTTGTTTTTTATAGTATGCCATGATCAATTTTAAGGTGATAATTTGTTCTGAACAGCTTCTCCAAGGCCTGAAGCCTCCTTGATATTAATCCAATTCATGTTCCAGTTGTTCCTTGATTTTATTGTACAAGATTGTGGATAAAATGTTATATGTGCAGTCCAGTAAGGGATATCCTCTATAGTTATGTGGATTGCTCTTGTCCCCTTTCTTGTGTAGTAGGTAAATTATAGAATTATAGCTATTGTCCAGTCAGGAAGTTTTTCTGTCCAAATTTTTGATAGAGATGCGTGTAGGGAGGTCCGAGTTGAGTTGCCAGCATATTTCAACATTTCTGTGAAAACTTTGTCTTCCCTGTTTGCTTTATAATTTTTCAACTCCTTGAGTGCTGGCTCAGCTTCTTGGGCTGTTGGGAGATTTATGTTTTCTGATTTGGATTTTATGGGTGCGTTTATGTTGATTTTCAGAAGTTTCCTTGGTTCTCCACAGTTTAAAAGTTTATTGACTATGATTTCATCATTTTCCTTGTTATTATGTGTTATTTTTCCCTCCTTGTTTTTCAACATTATTGTAGGTGGGTTAATATATGTTTGTAGTCATTCTCTGAAGGTGTTGAAATAGTCTCTAGAGTTGGTTTTATGGTGGTTGTCCGTGATTGAATGAATTTATGTCTTTTCAGATATTCTTTTAATGTTTCTAATGGTTTTTTCCTGATGTTTTTAAGGTTAATAGCATTTTCTTCCATTTTATGGGTTTGAATTTTAACCATGCTTGGTGTCTTTCTTCATGTATTTTGTCACATTCTTAAGTCCACCAAGCATGGTTTTTACGTGGATTTAAAAGGACTAAGTTTTCGGCTTGTTTTAGAATTGTTATCAGTGCTTCTAAATTGTCAGTTAATTTTAAGGTTTGTGTAATTTCCTGATATTATTCATTCCTGACTAATTGATGTGGGTCATATTTGGTATTATTATTATTATTATTATAATGAAATTCTTCTCTTTTTTTACAGGTATCTCATTTTTATGTCATTATTATATCAACTAAATACTTATAAGGTGTGAACTGGTATATATTATACTCTAAATGATGGTATGATACTCTGAATAATGTAAATGCTCCTGCAGCACACTTCTTTATTTTTTTCTTATAATTTACTAAAATACAAACAATGGTGTGAGAGTAGGTTTTATTAATCAAGTAAAATATATAACATTTAATGTAATGTTTTTTAGCCAAATTCTGTCATATAAAACCTTCTATAGTTAAGATAACTTCATCAATACAGGCTGTTTCTTAAGGTATTTTTTGCAATTTAATTTAATAGCATTTCTAGTAAAATGCCTGGAAATGTACTAATTGGATGCAAACTTAGGCCTCGGAGCAAACCAGCAGACCTTGCAACTTTATATTCAATTTAAATGAACTTCTAGTAGCAATATTCTGAACACAATCCAACCTCTTTTCTCTAATATTTATGCATCAGCTGATATGCAGTCTTGTTTACCAGGTCATATCTGCTTATTTTCTTTAAAATTCTATAAATTTAATAACCACTCGCTTAATATGTCTTTGTATTTTATTTATTATGGAAGTAATCCCTGAGTATTAGTTAATTTTGTTAAAATACATTAAAACATGACAAATACCTTATCCTCTTTGCATACTACTGAAATATTTTTTGTAACTGATAGGCTTCTGTAACTTTTGGGGAAATAGACAACAAGGAAACTTTTAGGTTTATTTAGGTATTTAAGAAAATAAGTTCTTTTTAAACCGTTCTTATTATAGGATTTTGTAAAATTTTAATTGATCGCCACAGTTTAAATGAAAAACTGGGTGATATTTTGTTACATATTTATTTTTATGACATTTGATACTGAGGGTACACAAACATGTACCCTCCCATGTGAATTCCCCTTACTCATAAATAGGAATTTGGTGTCTTATAAATTGCTTTTTTTTTCTGTATGAATTTTTTTGATACCTGCTTTACCATTCAGGCTTTTTTTGTACATTGAAGAAAGTATTTTAAGAAGTAGCATAAGTTAGGGTCATGTGAGTAAAACGTGTCCTCTTTCAAATACAATTGAAAACTTTTACAGACATTGGTACTATGTTCTTTTACTACCCGTTAGGAAGGTGTCAAACATCTCAAGTTCTAATCACTTGTAAATACTACCACATTAGAAATGTTGTCATTCAAGTACTTAATTTCAATTTTTTTTGCATATTTCTCAGTTCCTTAAGAGCAGTTTGTATTTCTAATATATTTCTGGGCAGCTTTTTTTTGCAGTTTTCCTGCAAGCGTGTATGGATTATCAAAATGTTATACGAGTTACACTGTTGTACGAGTATGTTAATAAAAAGTAAATTTTTCAAGAATCGATTTTAGTAATTTTGCTGGCCAGTTACACTCAATTAGTCACTTTAATATTAATCACATATGTTTGTAGTTGCAACCTGTACTCAGATTATGATTACATAGACCTGTAGTCTTGTTATTTAGATCTGCCCCTAATTTGACTAAATCTGCTATGTAAACCTTATTTTCATACCTCCACTTGTTGCACCTGATTTGAAAGTTTCTTTTCTTAAGAATTTAAAATTATAGACCGTAGTTTCGTGTTTCAATTTAGTAAGTAAAGAACATTGGGATTTTCATATCTGAACCTCTTACTCTTATTACAAAATACTTTTTAACCCATTTAGACATAAGTTTTTATGATGAATCATAAAAACTTTAACTCAACAAGTTTAAACAGGAAAACAAACATGTATTCAGGAATTTGTCTTTTTCTGAAAATTCAGCAAATCACTTTAACACTTAGCGCATGTGTATCAATCTGATACATTTTTAGCAATGTCAAAACGGCCACGTGTATAATTTTGATGCACATGTAATGATCTTGTTTGATGCATAAAAAATGTCTGGGCTGGGATGTCTGGGCTGGGGTGAAGTTTTACTGATTTAGGCGTGGCGCTAAGAGTGTTAAATCTTTTTATTTATTAATATTTCTTATTTCAATTGATTTTTTTTTCTGTAGGCTGCTCTGGAGTGGTTGAAGAATTTGGTTTATTTGAAGATTATTTCTATAAACAAATTTTAAATTATCTAATTCTGTTTCTTTATTATTTTTATTATTATTATTAATCTTTTTACAGGTGCTTTTATAATCTCTTTTGTTGCATTCTTCAGAAGTCTTTATTATTGTACAATGAAAGCGAGTCGCATCGAAGGTCCAGTTTAACTAATTAATACATCATTGAAAATCTGAACATTCCACGGTGATGCAACAACAAAAACAACTACAATAATAATACAAATTATTTCTTCAGTTATTGTTGTTATTATTATCATATTAATATTCTGTGGCTTTATAAACATTATTATATTATATAGTAATTGTAATTTAATTGTATCCATACCATTTTATTAGGGATGGGATCTGCAATGATCACACATTATTTGTTATATAAGATTATTTTTATTGATGTTTTTCAAATAGTTACCTTCAATATCATATCATAATGTTAAATGATTCAAACATCACATTTTGATTATTTACATTTATCATCATAATGTACATGTTTAATTTGAATTTTTTTTAATTCTTGTGTATGTGTATATATATTTTTTAATCAATTAATTAATTTTGGTTTACGTCATAATTCAAGAACAGTAAATTTGACTAAAACGTTTATTAAATGTATGTTAAACATTTGCTGTTATGTATTTACATTCAGTCTGGATATTTTGTATTTTTGCAACACCTAATTGTATATTCAAGTAGATGATAGAGTAAATTTTTTTTTCAATTTTATATTAAAAAGATAAAAATTGTATGTTATTTCACTGTACCCTTCATACTGCTCAAAAGGTGATTCACATAAAACAAAGCTAAATATTTTGTTGATTCCTTTAAGTAAAAGATCACAAGGAACCAACAACATACTATGGCTGTGATATTGTTATGAAATCATATATATATATATATATATATATATATATATATATATGTGATCTTGTTTTTTTTATTACCTGGAGCAGCTGTCTCATTAATTAGTACATGATTGTTGTTTATTTTTTTGTTTGCGTGTTTGATTCTTAGTATGCTGATAACAGATTTGAGCTGATGTATTTTGCACCTGTGTTATTAGTTTTTTTACTTAAAATGTACTTTTTTTTTATCGTTTTCATTTAGTTTACTTGTGGCACTCTATAAAGTTTATACAAAGTAAAAAACCCTTTCAGGTTTTTGAATTTTATTTTTAGTAACTTTTGTATAAAAAGCTGCTCTCAAACTATGCTAATAAATATATTTTTCTGTATTACTAAAAAAAATATTTTTTAATTGTCCATGAATATATGGAAATTTTTTGTATATTTTTTACTACCAGTAGATATCATCCACATCCCTCAACTTCAAATTTAGTGATTCTTATGTACTACATGTTATTTGATCCAGTTCTTCTTTGAATTTGAAGAGTTTTCTTCAAATTAATTTGTCTATTTTATTTATTCTTAATTTTTCATGAAAAAAGTTATATTTGTAACATTACATTCAATAAATAATTTAATCAGGGTCATATCTACTGCCATATCTCCACTGTGCCTGACACACTTTTATTGTGGCTTGCTATCTTTGTCTGTGGACATGCTATTAATTATGAGATTAAAATGATCATTTATTGAATTAAAAGCTGAAGTTTTACAGTTACATATATATGTATGTGTTCAGATCTCTACTGAATTTTGTTCCCTTCTATGTAAATATATATATTGTGTGTTTGTGACAAGAAAAAAAGTAATTTCTGGATCAGTAAAGTACATTACTATTATAAAATATAGAAGAGAACAAAATTCAGTAGAGATATATTTTGCGTAATTATGTTTTAGTAAACTTGAATCAAGGTTTATAAATAGTAGTAAAACAAAATTCTGTTTTATAAGATCTTCTTTAGCAAAAGAAAACCTGGCATCTTCAGCATTCATTTTGTAAGTTTATGAAACAATAATAAATTTAGAAAAAATGAAGTTGACGTACACATTCATCTAAAACAAAAATTAAAAATAAGTAGTTCATCTTAACAATTTAAGTTGTTAAGAAATTACATATGTTTATTTTTACATTACATACATTATGTAATTTCTTAACAACTTTAATTGTTAAGATGAGCAACTTATTTTTGTTTTCCAAAAATTGCTTCTCTCGATCACTCCCTCTCTCTTGCAGGAAACTATAATTTCTGTGCACCTTTGTGATGCCACTGTTTTCATGATTCCAAATGAATTTTATTACAGAAGATTTTTAGAGCAGTGATTGATAAGTATTTAGAAGAATCTGCATTTTTATTTAGTAAGTAACCAGTAAGTAAACCCAAGAAAATGATATTGCCTCTTGAATTGAGTTGCCTTATGATTAATTTTCAATGAGGAAAATGTATTGAAAGTGGCTGATCATTTATGTTTTATATGCTTATAACATAAGCATATAGGTTGATTTATAGACCAAGTGATCCAAGTCCATTACAAGTATGCAGTATCCACATAATCTGCCAAAAATATTCTAACAGAGTTTATTTTAAATGATTTGTTTATTTGTAAGCCTAAAATCTGAATGTGACAGTTTATTCCTACAGTTAGTCCAAAGGTAAGTATGTACTTTTTAGACTTTTAATACCGTGACGTACATATATTTTACAGTCTTTTTCTATGATATTCAGCTTTATTCTAATACCATCATTATATTTAATTCATAGTTTGCTCATGTTTTTTAAATGCCTAGTTTTGCTTTTAATATTTTCTTTTGATGATTTTTATGGAGTATGTTTAACTTAAAAAAAGGAATTTGTACTCTGCATTACAGCAAAAGAAATTAATTTATGGCTTTTAGCAGAACATAAAAACAACACTTTGATTCTCTGTATTATTGTATTATGCAGACAATTGATTACACCTATTAATTTTCTATATTATGCAGACAATTAATAAAAAAAAACAAAGTACATTCATAATACGAGAAGCACCTGTTATGTTGGGTTCATATATTATGGGCATTATTTGAGAAGTAGTTTTATATTATATGTTCACATTATGTATAGTGAATGCACAGTCTTCATTAATGTAATTAAAAATACAAAAATGGAATAAAATTTATAAATCCCTCTCATCCCATCCCTAATCATAATCTGGTTACAACATAGAATAGTTTTTATCTCCCTACGTAATAATATAAACTATTACTTTAAAAGATCTTTTAGTTTTTATCTCCCTAAGTAATAATAGTAATAATATAAACTATTACTTTAAAGATTTTTACTTTATTACAATAAGCAAAAATAATTATCCCTTGCAAATTTTATTTGTCTTCTTCACTTTTCATACTTCTAAATTGTATAGTCGTGTATTGTCTAATTATAATTTTTTTTTTTTGTTAATAATTTGTTTATTAATTAGTGTGTAAATTAGCCATATTAATTATTTCTATTAGTGTTTTTTTTTATTGTTATGTGTTAGATAATATCATGTGTTATTTGGCAATATTATATTGTTAGGAAAAAAATATATAGAAGATTTATAATAAAACTATTTTTATTTTTTAGAATATTTTATATTTAAATATAAAATATTTAAAATTTAAAATATACGCTGCATCTATTATTATTTACCTTCTGCTGAGAGGATAAAAGTCATTGTGAAATCTTTAGTTTAATATAAATTATCTGATATTTATAATATTTTTAAAGTATATTAAGTAAATAATAATAATAGATAATAAATAATTCATACTTATATAATTATTACAGAAAGTGGTAAGATAATACTCTAATATGTTTTGTTTATGAAAATAGCATTATGTACTTTGATCAGAAGATAACTTTACCATGATAAATTTGTTTTAATTTGTTGATGCCATTATTATTATTACAACATACATAGTGTTAATTTGTTTTTTCTTTTGATAAAGTACATATGTTTTATTAAAGAAAAAATAAATTTACCTGCATAAGTAAGTACATAACCCTCAGCAATCTTTTTGTTGGATCATAGATATTCAGTACATATATTTATATATTCTGTAGTATTATTTTTTATCATTGTTATAATGTAATTTTTAATTTAATCATAAAAGATGGTGATACTAAGTTATAAATATCAATCATATATTTTATATAAAGATAATTTTCATGTATTTTATTTATTGTATTAAAAATAAAAAACAAAATTAAAAATTATTTTCTTTTTTAGTATAAGATGATTTTAGCTTAATTTTAATTCCTTTTGCCTTAATATAATTATTAATTGTGATGTTTCAATATCTAGTCCAGTATCTCTGATATTGTCGCACATTTCTGATTTGTCAGGATGTATTTTTATTTATATCTAATTCTATCTAGTTTGTGACGTACGAATATTACAGGTGGAATGTTAGTAAGTAAGCGAAGTTTGCATATCTTTTTAATTTTAATGACATCATATAGCAAATTATACAAGAGACTGGAAAGTAATTGTCTACAATTAAAGTCAGTACTGTTAATTTCCTTCAAAGAAAAGCTTCTGTGCAATTTTTTTTAGTTAATGTGAATAATTTTTAACTTTTATTTTTTAATTTTGAAACGTATCTGAGGTCAGAATTTGAATTTTTCCTTAACCCTGCATTCAAAAATTCCATCATTTTTAAAAATCGATGTTATATGATGAACGATATATACTTTTATTTGATGTGCTTTACTTATGCTCATATGCTCAGTATAATTAATCTTATAACTCTGTTAATCAATCAAACAAGTCATAATACAAATATCACATATGACATTTATTGAAGCATACATGAACAAGATTTATAATAAATGTACAATTCAAAATAAATCATGTTCAAACTTGAGCTGAGCTAAATTACTCTGTAAGAAATTTAAACTGAAGTATAGATTAAAAGCAGTTCTGCTTCACGGTAGTAATAAAAATCTTTATTTACTGATCTGTTATGGAATTATGTTATTGGAAAAAGTAATTAGTAATTTATAGCTTTATTTGAGAATGGGGCATCTGAGGTAGGGATATATTCATTATGTAATAAAACTGGAAACATGAGAACTTAATTCTTGGTGGGATAAAGAGATATCTTAACAGTAGGGGATTCTTGTAACATAAGACAGAACTCAAAAATTAAAAAAGGGAATTTTGTTGGCCTACAAATAAAGGAACTGGTCAGAAATGAAATGTTTGTGTTGACTAATGTAGAACAGTGCTTTGACAGTGTTTAAAGACACTTGCAAAAAGATTTTCTCAAAATTGTCAAAAAATTGTAGGTCAGCTGTTATGGGATGTATTAAGAGCTATGGGATGTAATGCATCGCTGAAAATCCATTAACTGCAGTTAATGGATTAACCCTGCAATTCAGTTTGGGTTCAATGTGACCAAAAAAAACTTGCCAACATTTGTAAAATTATCTTAGTTTTTTAAGGATTACTTTTAAAAAGTTTCTTAATAAAAAGTTAAAAATCTTTTCATGTCTTTTCCATTCATTACTTATGCACTATTCAACAATATGACCCAACATATGTTCTTTTGTAACATATAAAAAATAACGTATAAAAAATCTGTCTATGGCACGAGTGGTAGTGTCTCTACCTCTCATCCAGAGGTCATGGGTTCAAATCCTGGTCAGGCTTGGCATTTTAACACATGCTGCGAATCATTCATCTCATTCTCTGAAGCAATACCTAATAGTGGTCCTGGAGGTTAAACACATTTCACTTACAATCTTTTACACATTACTTCTGTTATTTCTGTAAAATATGATTGAGGGTGCTCACTAAAAATGCTATGTAACATTGTTTCTTTCTCAATTGTGTTGGAAATTGCATTACAATACTTTAATGCATATTGTACATATCTTTTCTTTGTAGTATTCAGACATGTTTTCTACAACCGAGGAAGTTGGAACAATGAATGTAACTCCACCAATAAAAATCAATAAGTAAATCATGTAACTCAGAAAAAAAAGCAATTTTAAATTTAAGTAAAAAAAAAAAGTTTCAATGGCTACTTCTAGAGCTTCTGTTTACAGAGTAGAAAAATAATGTAAAGCAAAACATGAAAACTTTCTTTCAAGCTACATCCAGAAGTTGAATAGTTTTCAGTTTAATGGTGCATAATTGTGTCGTATTAATTTGGTAAAAGTGTTCTGCGATCAGATTTGTTTTCTTCTGAAACTTATTTCACACCCAGCATTTTTTTCAATTATGTGAATACTTTCTCAACCCTCTTTTATATTTTAGTTCTATTATTTTGGTTGTGTTTGCTTTCATTATTCTATATACGAGTGGGTCAGACGATCTGATCCACACATCCAGTTTTGTATGCTAGCTACCTGAATCTAATACGAGGGTTATTTTTTTTCAAGGTCCGATCGGTCACGAAATAAAAACTCGCACAAAAATTGTGTTGTGCAGCGTCTCTAGTATGGCCTTCAATCACCCCGCGTCACTTTGTTTAGTTCTAGCACGGAAACATGTCTACAACAATAGCATCTCCCGCCAGAGTGTGAAGTGCGTGCGGTAATTAGATTTCTTCAGGCTGAGGGGTGTAATTGAGCTGAAATTCATCAACGAGTAAGTAATGTGTACAGTGAAACTTCAATGAGTGACAGCAAGTGCGACAATGGTGCAGGAACTTTAAAGCAGGATGCACAGATGTTCATGATGCAGTCGGTCAGGGAAGGAAGCGAGTTCCAACCGATGATCTTGTTGAGCGAGTGAATGAGGCAATTTCAGAAAATTGTCAGTTCACAATTTCTCTATTGAGCGATTGTTTCCTGAAATTTCAAGGTCAGCTCTCTACACCATTGTGAGTGAGAGACTTCAGTACCGCAAACTGTGTGTGAGATGCGTTCCTAAGATGCTGTTCGACCATCACAAACAATGAGAATGGATGCCTCCCAGCGTTTCTCAGAATGGACGTTTCTCTAGCGTTACCACAATGAAGGAAAAGATTTTTTGAACAAAATTGCTACGGGACAAGACATGGGTCCATTTCGAAACCGAAGATACAAAAGAACAATCCAAACAGTGGATGCATTCTCATTCTCCCAGTAAACCAGAGAAGTTCAAGCAAACCTTCTCCAACAGAAATTGTATGGGTACTGTGTTCTGGGACCGGAATGGAATTCATCGAATGTGGCATGACCATCACTGCAGCCTCATGAGTCACTGCGTGACTTTTCCAACGTCTACGAAGGGGAGTTCAGAATAAGTGGAGAGGAATGTTGTCATCAAGCATTGTCTTTCTCCATGACAATGCACATTGCAGCTGTAACAAAGAAGCTCCTGCATCGTTTTCGTTTTGAAGTGTTTGATCACCCACCATACAGCCCAGACTTGGCTCCATCCGATTTTCACCTCTTTGCTCACATGAAACGCTGGCTAGGAGGACAACATTTTGGCACAGACATCGAGCTACAGACCAGCGTCAAAACATGGCTGAAAACACAGGCAGCTCTGTTCTATGACGAGGGTATTGGAAAGTTGGTATCATGCTACGACAAATGTCTAAATCATAGTGGCGACTATGTAGAGAAATAGTGTAACTATGAAAGTACTTATTACAAATAAAAAATTTTTTATTTTCACTGTGGTTTTAATTTTGTGACCGATTGGACCTTGAAAAAAAAATAACCCTCGTAGTACTGATTCTTCTGTGTGGTTTTTTGTGTACTTGTTTGTATGAAGTTAAGTAATGGTTAGTGTACCTACCATTTTTGGTTTTCTGTATATAATAAAATTTATTCTTATTTCATTCTTTTTCTTGTGCTGAGAAAATAGTTTATGAAATCTACTACTACTGTTAGGGTTTAAATACAAAACTTAATGAATATTAGGAATTTTAAACACCCCTTGGTGAAGTACGTTAATGTGTACTAATGTACACTAACAGCCCTTGTTAGTGTCTTATGTCTTACAGAATGATTTGTGGCCAGAAAACAAAGTAATGTTTTTATAATACTGTTAAATATTCTGTTATTTTTAAGGTACGTTTATTTGTACATTTTTTATTTCAGTTTACTTTTTAACTCCATATTTTTTTAATTAATTTTTTTTTAAACATTTGTACCAACTCAATGTTTAAGTTATTTTTAAAACCCACAATGTTTACTTCAGTTATTAGTAGTTTTTTTTATTTCCACAAACATAAGCAATATTGTGTCACTGAAAAGATACTAACGCCTAGGCTGCTTAGAAAGTTGTTTATGAGATGTGTTAAATATCCATTAGAGTGGAATGGAAAAATTAGAGTTAAAAACCATGAGTATGGTAGTATCTTTTATAAAAAAAACTGCATATTTACAAGCAGACTGTTAATTATTATTGACTTTGATTTATTTTTCACAAAGGTTTTTATCAGACATCATGTAAATATTACATTTTTTAATTTCACAGGTATCTACATTTTTACCCTTTTTTATAATACATATTCATATTCTTGTACTTTTCATTCAATAAATGACAGTTTTTTATTTTTATTTTTTTGTAGTTACTCATTTATATAACTGAATTTTTTCATCAGCATCTTCTTCAATATCTTTTCAACTAAAACATTTATGATGACTTTTATTTACCTTTTTTTTCTTTAGTTTCATCAAGGTTATAGTAAACATGTTTTTGTATTTTATTAAGACATTTTGGAGCTGTAAGGCGATCAAATACTTCTTTCCTGTCTTTCTGAGGTATTTAAAAAAAAAAATTAAAAATAATTATTGTTTAAAATAAGACAATTGTTTTATTATAATTTTAGTAACACTATTGCTATTAATTAAAAATTTTGATGATTTGCTTGTCAAAAAAATCAGTATTAATAATAATAATAATAATAATAAACATTTTCTGTAAAGTCTTTACCAGCATCTTAATAAAAAAAATTTAATTTAAAATAAGTTTTTGCAGTTATTTTTTATAACTATTAAATAATAGCTATTAAAATATTAGTTTAATAAAAATAGTTAAAATATTAAACTATTATTTTAGTTTAATATTAGTTAAATTAATTAACTAATTTAATATATTTAATATTAGTTAATTTAATAATTAACTAATATTATTTTAGTTAATTATTAATTAACTAATAATTAATTATTAGTTATTTTATAATTAATAATTAATTATAATAATTATAATTAAATAATTATAATTTGTATTTTTTTTTAATGAAGGTTGAAAGAAATTATTGCATAAAGTTTATTTAAAAAATGAAATTAAGACTCAAATGTGGTAAAAGTACCACTAAGATAAGATCATTAAACAATACTGTTTGCATAGAATTCTAACTTTAATGTTTTACAGATAGCAATTTGTAATAATACCGTATTCACCGTATTCACCCTTTGTAACCGTTTTCCTCCTTGACAACATGAAAAAACCAAAATTGTTAACCAGTGAACAAGTAAATAGAGAACTGAAGTGTAAGTAACAGATTCTGGAAAATGTCTTGATGACACAAAAAACATTGACAACAGTGTGTTTTATTATATGGGAATTACTTTAAAGGGAAAATGTATAAATAGATGTATGCACATAATTTCAAATAAATTAAATTCTTTTTTAATTTATTATTTATACCTTTGATGATGTTGAATTTGTCAAAAACACATAAGGTACTATTTTTACTACTATTATTGTTATACAATAATTAATAATATAATTTATTTAAAAAAAGTGTAAAAATTACAGTAAATTTCAGATAGTCTTTTATTAAATACATCTAACACCTATGATATTGCAACAGTTATATGATGTGAATTACAAGTATTCTATTTTTAATAATTACAGCAGGCTAAAGGTAAATTTATTACATGACATTCTACCCTTTGTTAGTCTGTTGTTGGGTTATTAATTTTATTCATTACTTATTAGATTGGTATTAACTAATTCTTATTATTACTTATGTGTATTATATAATATTTATTACATTATTTGAAGCAGTAGTTGTGGACTGATTAATCATAAGTTATTAAATATCTAACCTTGATATATTAAATAACATTGATTTAATTATGTTATGTAATTTTACAAATAGAATTAAGAAAAATTCTATCAGTCATAATGTTAGTATTTGTTTTTTTCTTCAGATTTTGATACTGAAAACATAAGCTACATCATAAAATAATATCATTTAATATCAAGTATTTCATGTAAATAAAAATTTATTTATGTAGAAAATACATAATTAATCATTTTTAGTCAGTACATGATGGATTTTGATTAATTTTACAAAAAAAAAAAAAAAAATATATATATATATATATATATAAATTAAATTATATAATTAAATAATATAAAATTCGTAATGTAACCTGTTATGCTGAATTCAAAAATGTAAGTCTGTTGCCCAAATTTTTGTCTGATAACATTTTTTAGGGATAACAAGTAAATAAAAGAATATTTTAAATAAATCTGACATGATATTTTGACATATTTAAATATTTCTGACATAGGGTTGAATACAAACATAGCATTATGAAGACAATAGCTGTATATGCAAAATAATTTATTTACTGTAGATTCTGACATTTCAGTCGGTATAGAGCAGTCTGAGTTATACAATTAACACACCATACTGTTTAAACATTTATTGTATTTGTTCATACTGGAGTTTCATTCTGTTTTATGACTTACAATTACTGTGGCAATTGCACTGTATTAGTGAATGTGTATTCCAAGACAAGTATAAATAATCTGGGTAACTTATGCTATGATTGGGGAAAAGATTTTCAAGATTTATATTCTGAAAATAGTTTAGTATGCAATAACAACAATATTTGGGCTGTCATGGATGCACCTAATCTTGAACATAATTCTACAGATTGGACACTTTTCATTCATTGATCTTTCAGAAAATAATTTCAAGACCATCCTTTTTTTGCACAATGGCAAAAATTTCCTTCCATCTTAGCTTATGAATTTATTTATTTAGCGTATGGCACCAAAACATAACACCATTTACAATCAAAATTACAAACAAAGATTTAACAAATTAATATATGCTACTGATTCTGGAGTCGCCATAAGGAAATCTTCAGGACTCCCTTCATAGGCTGTCCTAGGGCAAACATCTGTGATGTGTCTGACAGTATGATTTTCACCACACTCACAGAGGGGCATCGGTGTTTTACCCCATTTATACAGGAAATAGGTGCACCTACCATGCTGAGTCCGTATTCTGTTTAGCATTGACAATGTCCTACGTGGCAAGTCAAAACCCAGCGGCCTTTGAGTAATACATGGGATTTGGTTATTCTGCTTTGTGGTCCATTCTCGATGCCAGGCGTCAGTTAGGTTAAATCCATCCTCTGTGGCAGCAATTGCTGTTTTGATAGGTAGCTTTCTAGATCGAAGGCGACCATGATTGGCATCCTCAATGCCCTCATGTATTGGCAGGTTTTGATTATCCATAATATTCTTGTACTCTCTTACAAGAGCGTTCATACAGCGCAGGTTTGGGGGTGGTATGTGGCTCAATACCGGGAGCCATTCCACGGGAGTAGACCTGATAACCCCGGCAATCATTCTCATAGTGTTATTAAGTTGAGCATATGAACATAAGGGCTGTTAAGCCACACTAGCGCACAATATTCAGCAGCTGAGAAGACCAGGTTCGAGTCTATGTGCACAAAGTGGAAGCTGATGCTCTCCTCGTCGTTCCACAGAGCTTATGTATGATATTATTTCTCGCTCTCAATTTCCCTACAGTTTTCATTAAGTGCTCCGTAAATGAAAGCGTTCTATCAAGTGTCACGCCTAGATATTTCGGTGTCTTATTGTGAAAGAGCCATGTATCCTCGAATAGAATTTTAAGCTCCCTATTAGCAAACTTGTTACTCAGATGGAAGCATGACACCTCTGTTTTACTAGCATTCGGTTGGAGGCACCATCTCTGGAAGTACCTTCCCAGTTTCTCCAGGTCAGCCATCAGGACCTCCTCCGACTCTTCAAATGATCTACATTTTATTGTTAGCACCCAGTCATCGGTGTAGCCATGATTTTTAGATCTTGTCTCTGGCATGTCTGCAACATAGAGGCTGAAAAGGAGAGGCACAAGTACCGACCCTTGTGGCAGGCCGTTCTTGAGTTTCCTCAGTGAGCTTATATCGGATCCCACGATAACTTGGAACATTCTGTCGTTCAACATGTTATTAAGGAGGCCAGCTGTTAGTGTGCATGGGATTACACGGAGGACCTTAACAAATCATGCCTTCTCTCCAGACAGTGTCATAAGCGGATCATCAACAAACACAGCAGAGGTTTTAAGATTTCTTTGGAACCCCACTTCAATGTACATTGTGAGCAAGAGAACCTGGTCTAAAGCCTGCTTGTTCAATTGGTATAACATCATATATCCTCTGACAGATTCTGTTGAAGATAAGCCTTTCTAGCAATTTGTATGTCACTGATAGCAATGCTATAGGCCTGTAGCTGTTAAGTAAGTTTGCTGGTTTCCCTGGTTTTAAAATGGTTTTTTAATTTCGATAAATAATTTTTTGTTTTTTCAATATATATATATATATATATATTGTTTATAATTTGTACCAACAATACTAATCCTGAATTCAAATTATTCTGCATTTATTAAAATAGTCTGAATTATGAAATATAGCAAGAATTGTACTTACCAGCCTACATATTGAACTAGGCACTTCACACTGTGATAATTTTATAATTATTTCATCAGGACTTATTCTTTTTCTGTGGGCTAAATCTTTAATAAATTTAATATAATCATGATATGTAATTTTTTTTAATCTGAAAATTGTACATTTAGTGTGTGAAATCACTAAGTACTATTTATATTTTATAAAATAACTGCATAGTGATTTTTGTATGTTTTTGTTATTGTCTAACGATGTTTAATCAAAATCCGAGACAAAAAGTAATTCCAATTCTTTAATAAAGTAAACAGTTACACAACTGCTAAAATATTAGTTTTTATTAACATCAAATATTTATACAATTATTAATTCAACAATCTTTCCTGAAATATTAGGATAGAGTAAAAGTCACTTTATTACTTTTTAAATAAATGTATGTCTTATATCCATCTTAAGTTTTTTAAATTATTATGATGCAACCATCAACAAAATGAAAACAAAAACAAATAATCAGATGTTTCACCAAATCTGATGTGGACACCACATGACTTACTTATACGATTAAATTACATACTTAATTCTATTTCATAACTTCTGATATTTTTTTTATTGTTACTGAATTACTTTTTTATTATAAAAATTTTTTTACAATCGGAGGTTAATAATTATTAATAAATCAGTATATTTAAATAAAAAAAAAAAAAGTTAAAAAAAGGAGATGAAGTCTTTCAAACCGATGTGCCTTCTCCCCTTTTAAGATCCAAATATTTCATTAATTAAAATTTCATTTGGCTGTAACTCTGGAACCAATGAAAATAAGTGCCACTTATGTTGTTGAAAAGCTCTCAATGAGGGCTTATAACTGCAGTTAAGAAAAAGTCCAAAATCCAAATTGTTTGGATTTTGGGCTTTTTTGGGCACTTTTGCTTCAGTCGATTGCAATGTAAAGAGGAGCTGCAGAACTAGATGTTACAACAGTCCTAAATCCAAAATTTCAACATCCTGTGGCTAATCGTTTTTGAGTTATGCGAGTTATATACATACATATGTATGCACAGACGTCACGAGTCAATCAAAATGGATTCAGGATGGTCAAAATGGATATTTCTGTTGAAATCTGAAAACTGAAATTTTTCACTATCACAATATTTCCTTTACTTCGTACAAGCAAGTAAAATGTAACTTAAGTTACCATCTGGCATACGCCAAATGTATAAATAAACAATAAAATATAAATAATCAAATTTTTGAATTAAGATGCACAACCTTTACTAGTAGTAAGACATTTAATAACATCATTACATTGATTCCTTTGTACAAAGAACTTTGCAAATTTTATCTTGATAACAATAATGTCCTTGACTAACTTAACCAGAAGACTGATAATTTTTCTTGGCTGCAAACAGGATGAGAAGTCAAAATTGAACCAGCAAAGGACAACACTAGTGCCAACTGCTCCTTCAGACAGTTCAGAAGAAGTCACAGATTCAACTGATTTGAAAAAATTTGTTAATGTTTCAAGTTTGCACATAAGTTCTTCATGAGCAGCATCATTGTTCTCAATGATTTTTCTTCTCTGAGCAACATAGAGTTTTTGGACATCATGGAAAGCCTTTTTATGCTGGTAAGTGTAAAGACTTAATCCAGATTAAATTCTAGTATGAAATTTTCCAGACTGTATAGACTATAGTTGTACTGTTGGCTATACCAAGAAATTACTCATTTGCAAACAGTCACTCAATATTAAGTTCCATAAAAGTATAAAAACAAAATAAAACAAATACTATTCACAGAAAACAAATAACGGATCACAAACACAAGGCCAGACTAGTAGGTGAACAAAACAAAACACTTAAGATTGAATGCAGTTGCTAATGAACTATGAACATTTATTAAAAGTATTTTTAGACAATTATTTTAAGGAGGGTGCTAAGGATAAGATGAATGTAGATTTAATTGTAGTCAGTGAAGCAAAAATTCTTATTAGTTATCATCATTATTAAAGGTCATATTCTCAATGTCTGGAATAACCATAGAAATTCATTATCAATAGATCTAAAAAGAAATAAATATAAAAACTTCTGATTGAAAAATAAGTTGAATTGTTGAAATTAGAATAAGAATCAAAATAATATTGGAAAATATGTTTATTATGACAATAATAAAATTCAGTAAAAGAAAGACATTGTATATAATTTCCTTACCTGTAGACAGATCAACACAATGGCCATAAGTAAACAACGTAATATGCACAGTATGTGTTTGTATAGGATAGATTTGTTTGACTGAAGAATATTAAAATTAAATCTCTATCATGTGAAGAATGAAAATTGTTTGTGTAAAAGCAATTTGTATTCGTAGAGTATTAGGATGAAACATAATTGAGGATAAACTGAAAGTGAAAAACGAGAAACACATTTTGTAAATATATAGTCAAAACGGTGAATAAGGGCTGCATTAAAGCCGTTGTATTTGATGCTAAAAAAAAATTATTCCTTGCTTTTTAAATTTTAACTCACTGATGTATGAGCTGTACAACTGTCTAAAATTAAATCTATTTTTATTTTCTGACTAACCCACATCTTCTACGCATTTTTGTTTGAATTGTAGTTTACAAGCTAGAAAACACCATGAAAACATCTAGGATTTGCTTTCTACCACCTGAGTTGTCAATTTTTTTAAAACTTAAAATGAAAATAAAAAAGTAGTGAGAAATACAATCCTAGTTCATCGTAGTTGTAGATATCATCAGATTTAAAGTTTTTTTTAAATCTTAGGAATGCAGTTCTACTCCAGTCATCTGTAGCAGGTTGATCAGCATCCAATCTTTCACCAAACAATTTCTTGTAAAAACAATATTGGTTTCTCTCTTTCCAATGAGAAAGCCAATCATCTGTTGGTTTGGAATCATGATTGCCAAATTTTTCTGCAAATTGTTTGACTTTTACCAGCAAGAATCCACGACTGATGGGCGCATTTTAATGTCCTTCAGTGAATCTCTTTAATAAAGCATGTTCATTATTTTCATTCTTATCACATTTCCTCTTTCTGTTCATATTCTTATTTAGGGCAGCCTCCTATTCTTTGTGGCTTTTAATGATACAAGATAGTGAAGTCTGAGAAAGTCCCAGTGTCATTGCAGCTTCTCAGCAAAAAGAAACTGACAAAATCATAATTGATCACAATGAAACAATTGTTAATGTAAAACAATTAATATTAACAACAGTTGAAGCACATGTAAAAAGAAAACTAAAGATTTAAACAAACATACAAATTGAACTATATATGTAGTATACACAGTGTAGAAAGATGAAATGTACTGAAAGATAAATGGCCTTAAGTGTACTGCACTTAAGGCCAGTATGTATATTTAGTCTGCCACCTTTTACCAACAAACTTTTGACGTTGTGGTGTTTATCTTTAGTTAGCTAGCACCAAGATTGAATACTGGATCATGGATACCAGTGTTCTTGGTGGTTGAATTTCAATTAACCACATATATGAATGGTCGACATGAGACTGTACAAGACTGTACATCATTTCATTTACATTCATACATATTCGCATTCATCTTCTGAAGTAATACCTTAATGGTGGTTCTGGAGACTAAATAGAAAAAGAGAGCTGGTGGTAAGACCATGATACGATATGACACATTTCCTTGGAGTAATCACTTGCACATTAAATATGGGTACTAAAGTGTAAACAACATAATGCAGTGCAATTAATATAAATAATCCATTTTGTATTATAATGAATAAATGCAAAATATTAAAATTTTGATTCAATAAATCGATTTTTGATTCTATTGCACAAAGAAATTTATATAAATTTCCTCTCTTTTGGTTTGGATTTTAGAAAAATGATTCAATAATCTGGCTGATTCAGTTACTCAGTGATACTATAGCATCTACTCTATTAGAAAAAATCCATGCCCTCTGTTCAATCTTAGTTTACAGATTGAAACCATTAAAATCATGTAACAGAAGAAATTTTTTTATAGACAAATTTTATTTTATTGTTTAACTGTTAAATCATAAGGCACCCATTCCGTTGTAATTCTCATTCCAAAGAAAACATTTGTATGCCATTAATACAAGTACATGCAGATTTTAAAGTTAAAACATAAATCCTAAACCTATAACTTCCTAAGCTTATTTATAACTGGGAGAGAAAGGACTTTTCCAATAGAGTGAAATCGTTCAATTAATTAAAAACTGCTTTAGCATTTGACATTTATTTTTACAAATATTTTTCTATTATGACAGGTATTAGTGTCACGTTATATGATAATTTCACCATTTAACCTCGCACATGATTGCATATATTCAACTAATGTTATTCTGTACACTTCTAACTTAGCCATTTCTTACATTATAATTATGACTGTAAATTTCTTTTAAAATTTATCTGCCTTCATATGTCTGCTTCATACACAAATAATTATGGAACTACAATTAATTGTAGCTTTTCAAAAGATTACCTAAATGTATCATCATATTTTCTTATACCTACCTTAAGATGTATGATAGAAAAAAGGTCATTTAGCAGTTTTCTTCCATAGTCTATGACTAGAAATCTCTAAATTTTATTTAGATGATGGTCTCTAAAACAGCATTGGTTATTGATATAAAATAATATCAGCCTGACAGTGAAACTGCTTAATCAATTTATCATCATAAACTTACTTAGAAATTTGTCCAAGAACAAAACTATATGAAATTTCCAGTTTCCAAATGTATACAATGATCTATATGATCACACCAAGAGAGATTATCAGTAATGACACTTAATAACTTTACTAGTGGTAACTATTTTGCGTACCTATCATAATATTTTTTTTTTGTTTGCTATATTTACTTTTAAAACTTTAAAGTATATTCACTTTTATTAGTTAATTCCATTGAATGAAATTTATGAATAGTAGAGTGTATACCAATATTTATAAAAATATCTATCTGTATATTAGCACTGCATTGTAATATTATTTACATTTGTTTTCATCATTGATGGTAACTCACTGATGTTTATAAAAAATAAAGCTATGCCTAATTTTGAACTCTCCAGTACCAAATTAATATTTTATCAAGTTTGAACTGATAATTTTTCACTACTACCTCTGTCCTTAAATCAATCTCTAGAAATTGTTTCTTATCTACAGTTATGATCTAACCCAGTTAATGGATATAGACCTATTTTTTCTGAAATTTTGGTGGGAATTAAAAATTCATATAGTCATACTTTATATAAATGTAAAAACATCACTATAGCCTTTTCTCTAGAATCCATCTCCTTTTCTGTAATTATTAATCCACTGTATTGTATTACCCTTTTTATAAATATGTGTTTATTCCAAATTGTTATTTATTTTTATTATTTAATCATTTCTGACCTGTCTACCTTTTTCATCCTCATTGTTTTTTCTACTGTATCATTGTAATGCAGCTGTTTAAGTTCTGTTTTATTGTCAATATCTCTACACTAAAATTTACTGAAAAATTTGCAACTCGATATTGTGAATCTGATAACTTATTATTTTCAATATGACCCACAGTCAGTTTAGTAAGTTAAAATATTATCTATCAGTAGCACTTGATATGTTTTAATCCTGATTAATTGACAATCATGAACCATAATTTGAAATTTGTTCATGATTACAATGAAATTCCTTACGTAAATTAGTATTTTTACAATATTATGATAAAATTCTCTGAAATTGGTATTCTCTCAGATTTTGCAAAAATCTAAAGTGAAAATTTTTCAATAAATTTTTCCCAGTTTCTGTTTAAAGAAAAATGCACCTCCTTTTTTTTTTTTTTAATTTCTTAACTTAATTCCAGAATGTACACTGTCTATTTCACTTTCTCATTTACTCAAACAACTAACATACTTTGCTTCTGTATCTTATTTAGCATAAATGGCTAATGACTCCTCCTTTCTGTAAATTCCTACAAAAATAATCTGATAAACTTTACTATTAATCTAATTATATTTAATCCTAAATAATCTGAAATATATTGACTATTCTGATATGTTGCTGTATATTTTTCAGAATATTTAAGTAAATGAAGTAACAGAAGAGTGTTGATTTTAATAAACACTAATTTAAGCGATCTTAAACTTTTAATTTCTTCATTCAATTTTTTTATCCTCAGTGATTTTAGAGTTTCTAATGCATTGATTGTCACTTAGCTTCATCAACTTACTTTTCCAGTACTTTTGGTTGCTATTCAATTCATTTCAGGATGATAGAACCAAAAAACTTTGCGAGGACTTTTTATAATTTCTTTTCACATCTTTATCATTCTAATTATTATATACTCGTAAAAACTGTCTCATTATGCAGGTCACTTTAGACATCTTCATTGTTTTTTCTAGGTATTTTCATCTTTTGAAATGACTGTTTGTCCAGTATACAAGTCATTTTCAACCTCTTCTCTCAATCGTCACAAAATCTTTACTATTATTTAAAAACAAATGAATGTGATAATAAACCAATTAACATAAAATTCTTTTGACTTGGGAAAATATTCCATCAGAAATTTCTTAAATTTAGTAGGAAATTTGAGGTTGATAAACTAGACTAATTTGACTATGAAGTGAGAAGTAGATTTATACAAACCATTACCATAGGTAACTTCCTAATCTAATATGAAACAAGTCATGTAAATTTTCATTAATATGGATTAAGAAAATAGCCACAGATTTCCATTAACATTCAATTACAGATACAAATGACTTTTTTCTGATTGCAAGTGCATCTGTAGGGAAGGGGGATGCTTCCACTATTAATTTTCCTAATCTGCAGGGAGCCAAACCTCAGTACAATACTGAAGGTCATCGAAGTGAAGTGAAGGTCATCGCAGTTAGCAACCCATGTTTCTCTTAGGTATGAAGACAGAGAATTTAAGTGCTTTTGATCAGTCTAAATTTTTGATTTTTAGCTATATTTTTATGGTTTATGCTAATTATTCAGCTTTTAGATAATGTAGCTACCAGTACACTAGCTTTTCTGTTTTGCTAGAAACAATTTTCTCTTCAAAAATACTGTCACACGTATCTCAGAGATACAAGGGTAGTATTTATGTAATTATTTTTTAATTATTGTTCTTCCATTTGTTTCATTCCTAATTAATTCTATAAATTTCTCTGAATGTTATTTCTTCTTATACACATTTTAGTAGAATATGCACTTATGATTTTTTTTTTCCATTATAGGAACAGGATTGCATCACAAAAACAAGTTTTTGATGTTATAATGCAGTTGATATAGCAATAATCCACCGCATCTTTTATTTCATGTCGTGAATGAGGATGATGAAGTTTGACTTGGATTTTCATCTTATAATTTAGAAGAAGAAAACTCACACTGATGCTTCAGAGGACTTTTAGGAGCAATGACTCAGAAAAAAAGCAGAGTAACATAAATGTCAGTTCTAAGGAAGAAGAGGAGAGGAATTTCTATGTTTGTTACTAGAAGGGGAAAAAGGTAATCTAGTCATTTATTTAGAAAAACCTCTTACAGTCAACAAGGAGAAAACTGCCAAGCACAGTCTAATCAAGTGGCTTCCAGGTATGATAGAAAAGGACCTAAACATTGATAAAATGTTGGTTAGAAGTGTCTCATTGATGGTGACATGATTGTTAGGTATACAAGTCTGCTTACTGACAACATAAATCCAAATTATTCACAGTCTAATCTTGCACACCATACTGATATAGGACAGAATATATGCCTTCATAGGTATTTTATATTTGGCAAGACACTACAAAGCAGGAAGAATCAATCTTTACGATTTGTAGGATAAAGATGGGTTTGAAATAGAAATCTTTCCTCGATGCTCCTCTTTAGGTTTATATTCTATTGCAAACTGTGAGATTTGATTTGATGATAAGGAAAGTAAACAACAAAGAAGAGAACTTGACTATTCAACAGCTATTCGTGACTTCTTTGAAAAGTTTGTACACAGTTACAAAGCTTGCTACTGTGTGGGGTCTGATGTCACAGATGAGAAGCTACAGGCATTAAGGGGCAGATGCTCATTTACTCATTATATTCCATTAAAACCGGTGAAATATGGAATTAGAATATTTGCAGTTTTAGATTCTAAAATGTTTTATACTACCAATTTAGAAATTTATCCTGTTAAGCAACCAGAAAGAGTAACTAAGGCACAAACATTAAAAAGATTGTATTCTCCTATCACTAATATTGGATGTGATGTGGCAGCTGGTAATTAGTTAAGTTAAATAATTATTTTTCTTATAATCTTATCAAAAAAGCACTGCTTGTCTTATGTGGGAATGCTAAAAAGAACAAATGGCTGATCCGCAAAAAGATGAACTTTTCCAGCATTTTTATATTCAGTTTCATATGCTCCCCCAAAATAAGAATCAAATAAAAAACATACTGCTTATTTCAAGTCTACAGTTGGATGATTCGATAATTGAAGATACTGGTGAAAGGAAAAAGCCTGAAATAATTTTTTATGATGAACATAACAGGAGTAAATACAGTTGACAAAATGTGCTCCACTTACAATGTCGCTAGGGGTACTAGAAGGCGATCAATGTTGTGTTATTTTCAGTCATAAATATTGCTGGAATTTATTCTCATGTTATTCTTATACGAAACAGAAATGAACCACTCTTACGTCAGTTGTTTCTTCTAAGAATTGGAAGAGAACTGATTGATGATCACTTATGACTTGTTTATCGAAGTCAATTTGTGGGAGACTTTTGCTGATTTCCAGATGAAATCTAGAAATCAGCAACCCATTATTCCTCAATTCAACCCTCCCAGCACTGAAAGTGCAAGTAGAAAGCATTGTTGACCCTGTTGGACCATGAAAACAATCCCCGACAGGAAGTCTTATTCTTTAAGACTTTTCAAATTGGCGTCGTCCCCACAGGCCTAGCCACTGCAGCTTTTCTTCCCACTACATTCAGAGCTGCAGAACACTTAACACTATACACATACACTATACCAAGAATACTACACAAATTACAACACATACCCTTACATAACCACACACAACATTCTACACTATTTCTTCTTTCACTTACACTCTTTGATGTTGCAACACTTTACAAAATGCAATCGTAACCCAAGGTAGAAACTATCGTGCTGATGGGTGGATAGCTCTCCATAGTGAGTCTTGAACGATATCCTCTGGGCACCTAAGCGAACCCAGTTGTATTTAGCTCTAGCCTCTGTATGGTGTCTTGCAGAGGTGGTCTTGTAGTTCCCCGGTACTTGTGGGACCAAAATATGAGTCTTCCAAAAAATCCTATTATGGTTGGTGGTCCATCTGAAAAACTACCACATGATGTCATGTAAAGAGATCTCACTCAGCTTTGTCTGATGAGGATAAGAAATCTGTGAAAGATGATGTAATAAGTAATGATGAATCCCATCTGCAGTTTAACAACATCAGGTTTATAGTTCTCAAACACAAACCATTTGTGATAAACAAAGTAGTAACTGGTTCATATGATTCACCAAAAACCGTCAAGAAATTAAGAGATGTAACGATACTAGTTGAGATGGAATGATACTAGTTGAGACGCAACAGTGATCAACATCAGTGTTGCGTCTCACCAATATATGTTTAAATATAAAAGTGATATGCCATAAATCCTTAAATACAAGCTGTGGTATAATCTTCTGCTGGGACCTTTGGGAGATCGATGTGATTGAAATTGCCAATGAGTTTTGTATGCAAGGTGCTGTCAAGCTGAAACATATTGTGAAACATCACAACGGAGTAAAAGGTCCTACTTCCTCTCTTATATTAACATTCAGTCTTCCCATACCACCAGAGAAATTAAAAATACGTTACCCCTGTTGGTTTGTGTGCGGCCATTCATCCCCAATCTAAGGTGTGTTTCCAATGTCAAGGGTATAGCCACACTACAATAGCTTACTTAATAACTACAGTATGTGCTCTTTGTGCTAAAGAGAGTCACAATGATACTAATTGCAAAGAAGATGAAAAGTGTTCTAACTATGGTGGATCACATTCAACATGCTCATAAGATTGCCCTACATTCAAAGAAGAGAAGCCAAAATTTGTACAGTACAAAAGCTATCTTTTCCAGCTGCACATAGAGAATATAAAAAACACAGAATTCCTGGAATCTTGTTAAGCCAGATATCTAATTTGCTGCCGTTACGTCAAAGCAGCTCCCTCCCAAATGCAGGTCAACAATGTGGATCGTGCAGTGATTTAAAACAGCTTGTTCAAATGCTATCTGAACAGTATGCTTTGTGCAGAGCCACTATTTCTGAGCTAAATAAGCGTTCAAACAAGAGGAAGGATAGTTGTGGGGGAAAGACCAACAGTTGTGTACCAAAAACCACATCAATCAGTAGACCAATAAGTAAAACTCCCACTAAACAAACTCTGTACAAAACTACCAAATTCCCAATGAGGGCTCTACAAAAAAAATTGTCACCTGATATGGTATCTGTGGCGTCCTATGTTTCAAAATCCCCACCAGCATCATGAGGCCTCTTTGAGGATATGAAGCCCGATGAAGTGCCTAAAGAAGTGAAGCACTTTTTTAAAAATCATTAATGCTAAAAAGAAAAACCAGATAATATTTGTCAAGTAATCCGCATGCAGTTTTTATTTATGAAAAGTAATTCCTATGGTGATGAATATTATTCAGTGAAATGTTTGAGGTCTCCGTTTTTGCAGTGAGGGTATTGAAATCCTTGTAAAAGAAGAAAATACTATTATATTGTCTGCAGGGGACTCATCTCCATTTCCAGGATGATGTGTCCTTTCGCGGATACGTTTGTGAAATATGTGATTATCAAACTGAGGGCAGAGGATGTGAGAGTAACGCTTTTTTCCTGAGGGAAATCTTAATAGCTTCACGTATTCTGCTACCGACAAACATCCCTGCAATCACAGTAAAGATAGTGGTGCTATTCCAAATGAATATATGCAACTTATATAATTCTGATATCAGTAAGGATGATCTATCCAGTCTGTTTTCTCAAATTCCCCTACCCTGCCTAATAATTGGCGATTTCAACACCCATCACCATTCTTGAAGTTCAACATCATGTTCATCCCGAAGCAATATAGTTGATCTACAACTACAATAGTTCTGTTGAGGCAGAACTTAGGTATCTGCTTATTGAATGATGGATCGTACACATTTGCATCATCTTCATCTGGTATATCTAAGTGCATCGATCTGTCTCTATGTTCAGCAACCTTATTCCCACGTCTTACCTGGTGTGTTTCCAAAAATTTCTTTGGAAGCCATCATAAACCGGTTGTAATCTCAGTTGATAATAATGATTTGCTTCAGAGTCAGTCTCGCAGATGGGTGGCTCAGAAAACGGACTGGATTGGGTACAAGAATTCCCGTATGACGAATTTGGCCCGTATGACAAAAGCGGTATCGCGATCCACCAACTTGCCAAGTTTACACACCAGATTCTCGATAGGACAAATGAATTCTTCCCTTTAACATCTGGGAAGCCAAGGCGGCCTGTTGTTCCTTGGTGGGATGAGGACTGCAGACGCGCACTAACGGATCGGCGTAGGGCTTCACGTAATTTCAGTTGAAGATATTCATCTGAATTGCTCTGCGCCAACGCGAGGGCTGTTTACCGTCGACTGTTAAGTGTACTAAATTTATGGTTGAACACGTGATTTCGACGAGAAAGGACGTGTTTTTAATTCTCTGGCTAGATAGGTTTTTCACTGCAATATTTTGTGTTATATAATCTTGTATTTTTAAAAATTTATTAAGGGTTTTTTGTTCATGTTCTATGTTAGTTTTAGTTTATTTTTAGATATTTTGTTATTTTTCGTTGTTTATACGGTTTTGATTGTTTGGAATGGGTCAGGTTATCAGAGTTTGTTGAATAGGTGGTTGACTGTTAGGTTAACCCTTTGGGGTGTATTATTTTCGGATTTTCCCCTAGTTTGTGTGTTTGATGATTAATAACTTGGTTTAGTATTTTAATTTAGTGTGTTTTGTTAGTTGTTTGGCTTTTCGGATCGTTATTTACCTTAGTAACGGCAGCCATATTGATCTTTGATTGGCTGTTGGCTGTTTACATTTGTTTGTTTTCATTGGTTCTTACGTTTTGTTTATACTAGTATATGTGGTGATTGGTTGATAGTTTATTTTTCGTTGAATATTTGTTATTTTTATTTTGACGTTATTTCTTTTAGTTGTTTTATTTTTATTTTGTGTGTTCCTTATTTGTATGTTACCATGAATGGTTCGGATGAAGAGATACAAAAGTTTCCTTGAATTAGAAAACTCCTCGAAGGTAAGGCGGCGGCTGAGAACGGGCCCATGACTGTACATTGCGAAGATGCTGAGGCAAATAGAGAGGCAAAACGGCTTGAGAGGGAATGTAAATGGAAGGAGAGGAAGGTCAGAGAGAAAGCTGCCCAGTAGACCCGTGAGGTCAAGGAGAAAGGCTCGGGCTGCTCATAACAAAGCATCAAAAGAGGCTCAGGAGGCTCGCTGCGACGGGCTGTGGAAGCGGTTGCTCGGGTGGTAGTAGGGATGAAGTATCAGATAAGAGTGTTAGGGGTTCGTCCAGCTGACAGCAATGGCAAAAGAAAGTTCCGCTGGGAGGGGCTGCAAAGTCGGCAACTAAGATGATTGTCCAGAAAAAAAAATAATTCTGACTCGAATACTCGGTTGGTTGAGGAAATATTTGGTCCTTCAATGGGCCATGAGAAGGCAAGTCTTGCCGCCCCTGCAGGAAAAAAAGGCTGATATTGCCGTCTTAAAAGTTTTGGAAAAGCGCTTGGCAACAACGGACATAGTATCTAATGATGTTAATGAATGAATTGGTATGTTTAATAACATGTGTAGAAATAGAGGAATTTGTAGGCAATACACGGAATATCAGAGAGAAGAGATTACATACAGTCTTGATTGCGTAAGCTGCGATTCTTGTACCTACTGATCGTTAAAAGTAACGATAGGATTCGGGGATACATTGAAGGCTTCAAGGCTGGAATGTGTGAGCGAGGGAAAGTATCTTCTGGTTTTCTGCTGATTCCGCTACTAATTAAGAAGAAATTGGCTTCAGAAGTGGTTCGGACTCCCCCAGTGCTGCCGCCAAACGTGTTACTGATTGATACGTCAACTGGTTTTGGTTAGTGAACGAGAAGCAAAAGCAATAGACCTTTCTACTCCGTTTATTGCATGTGAAAGTTCCCGATATCCCTGTCGGAGGAGCGTCCCAGTTCATTGTCAGTGGAAAGTCTGGATTGAGAATGGGGTTAGTACACGAACGCTTGCGATTTCGTCTTTCAGTTGTATAAATGCCGTTTCTCATTTTAAGGACCAGTGGAATTTGTGATTTTTCTGAAGAATTTCAATGGATAAGTAAGTGCCGAGTATTTGGTATAAACTTTGCATAATAGGTAGCCATTCCTAAGAATCTCCAGACATCTTTTTGAATTGCTTGTCTAGGTGCGTTTATAATGGCTGTGACCTTAGTCGGGTCTTATATTTTTCTTTGTTCATACATAGCCTAGGTATTGGACTTTAGTTTTGAAAAACTCACACTTTTCTTTGTTGAGGTATAAATCAAACTCTTGTAGTCTATCGAGGCAAGCCGTCAGGTTTAGCATTCGAGCGATAGGTTGTAGCATTCTTCTCGTGTTTTTGCATGAACTATTATATTGTCAAAGATGTTGTAATCACTCTGAGTCCCCCCTAGACTTTTTCCACGACGAGATGAAAGTCATTTGGTATAATTTTAGCTTCCTTTATGAGTAATAGTCGTTAGAATTTTAGCACTTTTCTCATCGACTGGTACGTGAAGATATGCTTTACCTAGATCTAGAGAGCATTAATATAACGAATCGTTGAGTGTTGTAAGAAATTCGTCGATTTTAGGTATAGAGTAGTGCGCATCATGTAGTTGGATGGGGGGTCACCCCTACTTTGTAATCAGCACACAGATGTACGGTACTATCATGCTTGGGATCACGGCTAGTGGAGATGCCCAGTCACTACTCTCTTGGACTTTTGAGGTAATGCCTTGGTTTTCGAGTTCTTGTTCTAACTTTATTCTGAGTGCATGAGGAACTTCCTTAGCTTTAAAAGCTATGAGTTTCACGTTTTTTCTTAGTTTAAGAGAAATTGTAACGTTTTTGCATTTACCAACTCGTTTTTCGAACAGATCGGCGTATTTATTGAAGATTTCATGTTCTATTTTGGTTGGTAATATAAAGCACACTTTTTCAATGAGACTGCCTAGCATTTTATAGTACTCATGTTTTAATCTAAATGAGTCAACCCTGCATTGGGACGAGTATGATTATTCCTGGCTTATTTTAAGCAGATTCCTTCGATTCCTAAATACCTTTAATTAAGTCGAGGTCTTGATGTGAATCTTGGTGGAGGACTCTAGTGTTCCTTATAATAATATCTTGAATTTGTTGTGTCTCTGAGGTCTTGAGGTAAAATTGTCGTGTCTTGAGGTAAAATTGCTTGTACTCCTACTTTTGTGGTCTAGAAACTCTGTGTACATCAGTTGAGTAATTTTCTACTGGGATATCGAATTGTTGCAAAGCTAGCAATGATACTTCTAAGGTTTGAGCTTTTGAAACTGCATCTTGTAAATTTTTGTTATCTAGCAACAATTGATGACGTATGTCTTGGTTGGAAAGTCCTCTGACAAATTGTGAATTCAGAAAAAAGATTTACTATAGAATTTTTACATTCGCAGTGGAATTCACATGTAAGTATGTGACAAAATCTTGAATTGGTTGATTAGACCCTTAATTTTTTTCTAGAGGAATTTGTCTCTCAACTAAAACGTTCTTTTCTCAGTTAACTGATAGTCCAAAGTTTGAACTATTTCGTCATAAGTTAGGGTATTTAGTTATTTTGGTGCCACTGATAACTTTAGAAGCTCAAAGTATTCAGGGTCTATACTGTTTAAAAGGGCTGTTTTTGATGTGTCCTTATCTGCTGCTAATCCTTTCATAATAGCCCACCGGGGTGGTCAAGTGGTTAACTCGCCATCACAAATCAGATTATTTCGAAGTTGAGAGTTCTGAGGTTCAAATCCTAGTAAAGGCAGTTACTTTTACATAGATTTGAATACTAGATCATGGATTCCGGTGTTCTTTGGTGGTTGAGTTCCAATTAACCGCACATCTCAGGAATGGTTGTCCTGAGACTGTACAAGACATCATTCACATTCATACGTATCATCCTCAATCATCCTCTGAAGTAATAGATTACGGTGATTCCGAAGGCTAAACAGAAAAAAAATCCTTTCATAATAAAAAAGTTATCGAATCTTTCTTTGTATTGTTGAAAATTATTTTTATTTTTCAAAATTACTTACATTATAATGAATTGTTGGTTGAGGATTTTGACTAGTTTTGAATTTTTGTAACATTGTTTGAAAGTTTTGTTGTTGTATTTGCAAAAACTGAGTAAATTGTTTGAGGCTATGAAGTTGATATTGATAAAATTATCTTTCAAAACATTTATACACGTAAAAAAACAGCACTGCAATTATAAATTGATTGATTATTTTGATTGGGCTGTTAAGAAAATATAAGTCATTTTGTTGAGAAGTTTGAACGTGTAAACAAACCAGCGGGATGCCAATACTTTTTTTTTTTTGGTTTTCCAAAAGTTTTTCTTTTCTCTTTGTCGCCACTTATTATGTCTCTATTTAAACAAATACAGGCGTTTTCAGATTTTAGAACAATATTTATTAATTAAGACATAATAAACAATTACAAAAGTGAACATTGATATGAATATTGAAAAACAGTCATCTTAATCTACAATCTTAGATCGATAGTCTACATATCGATATATCAAACGCTGGGATATAATAGGAAACCTAAATACATGATTGGTATGTACATTCATCCCATTCATGAAGTGATTGTACATCCTACTTCATGAACAATCCACTTCATACGGGTTCGAATTCCGGTCAGACATGACATTTTCACACGCTACAGAAATTGTCATTCACATATCCTCTGAAGAAAAAAGTAATCTCATCGCATTTATCAGGAGTTCCTTCAGAGTTCGATGCGTTGTTTGCCATAAAAAATATAACAAACTGCGTGCGAAAGCCGATTATGTGTTCTTTATTTGCAGATGATTTTTCAATTTACGTCACATGTAGAACGTAGCTACAGGTAAGAGGCTGCTACAGAACACAATAACCTGCTCAGAATCATGGTGTAAATCTACTGGATTCACGTTTTCTCCGGAAAAAAACGAAGTGCATTTGCTTTTCTTGGTTGAGGGAACATGTTGACTCTCAATTGTATTTACATGGTGAACCAATTGAAGCATGCACGCGGGTTAGATTTCTAGGTATGTTGTTTGCCCAACGACTAATATGACATGTTGAGACCTCTGTCTAATACTTGTTGGGGAACCGATCGTGTTGGTCTACCGAGCTCTGGTCCGTTCTCGCTTTGACTATGGCTGCATAGGTTATGCGTTGGCGCGGGCCACCACGCTAAAGATGCTCGATGCAGTCAATCATTCGTTCACCCGTCTTGCCAGGGTGCTTTTCGTTCAAATCCCGTGATAAGTCTGCTGTTGAACAGCGGTAAATGATGTGTTCCTATGTGGCTCACATTAAAGCGCAACCAGCTGGCTCAACCTTTGATGTGATATTCTCGAACCAGCAGGTTATCAATACCAGGAACAGTCGAGATCTAATGCTCCGCTAGACATCAGAGCTCAACCCCTTTTCTCAGTTTTAAGTATACAATTATCTCCAGTCTTTACTATTACTCCATACTATTACTTTCCTTGGCAGCCTTCTCACGTTAATTAATTCTTTGATCTTTGTTAATATAACAAGCAGAACACAAATACAATAATCTTACACAAAATGAATTTTATAATATTAAAAATAGCATGAATCCTGATGTTAGTTTATACGGACAGTTCTGGAAACGTTAATTCTGTTGGTTGTAGCTTTGTTGTTGGCAATAGAATATACATGATGTTGGCCTTCCCAACATCACCAGTGTTTTTGTTGCAGAATGCCGTTAATAAGGCCTTGCATATAATTAGTCCAGAATATCAGTATGTTCTTGTTTGCTCAGATTCCATGAGTGGCCTACAGGCAATTATTGACTTGTACTCTAGACACCCTATTGTCTGTGAGATTCATTGTGTCTTTTCGCAAATGAATAGACGTAATAAAACAGTGAGCTTCTGCTGGATCTCCAGCCATGTAGGGATTTCAGGCAATGAGCGCGCAGATAGTGCAGCAAAGGAGGCTTGTTTCCAGCCTCCTTTCATTGATCATGTCGTCTCTTAACGATCTTGTCTGTTTCCTGAAGAGTGGGTTCATGATGAGTGCCAAAGTGAGTGGGATGCTACCATGAACAACAAACTCTGCCAAATTAAAAAACTGTTTCACTGTGGAGCTCCTCATGCAGAAATAACCATAGAGAGAAGGTTATTATCTGCCGTTTGTGAATAGGACACACTAGGCTCATTCATGGATGTCTGATGACTCAAGCAGAGGCGCCAGTATGTGCTCACTGCAGCTGCTGACTGACAATGCACCACATCCTTGTGGATTGCATCTGTTATGCGACATTGCGTCAGAAGTTTAAGCTGTGGGCTAACATTTGAACTCTTCTAGGGGATGATGAAATGTTTTTATCCTGTGTTTTATGGTTTCTTAGGTCCAACCATTTATACTCAATAATTTAAATTACTCTAGTGTGTGTCAGTTATTAATACTAGTTTCCATGTGGCAGTTTTAAGTATAGTTTTATTGAGGTGTAATTTATGTTTGTTTATTACAACAAATATGTTGTGACCGAGCGATGAGACAAAATATGTTGAAACATTTTTTGCCAAGAATAAAAAAAAACATAAACAATGAGACTGACAAAGTTTACCGCAAGCTTTGTGGGCAGTATTTATGCCTAAAACATTCTACATTTATTTGTAGTGATGGATGTGATAAGGAGTTTCAGAAAAATTTACAAGTCCTATTGTATATTGCAGCTCCTTTTTTATATTTCTAAAAGTGCAAATTTTTAACTTTTTCTTTGACTTTCATAAGGTACCTACTTTCATTTTCTTTTACAATTTTTCTCTGCCTACCTTGTAACTGTGATCAGCCTAGTCTTAAATTATTGAAAATTTAGTGCCATAATTTGAAATAAATATATTGAAGTGTTAACTCTACACTAGTAATGTAGCAAAGCTCCAAACACATTTTAAACATTCATGATTTTGTTGATTTTTGATTACTAAAAAGGCAGAAGAATGTATTCTTTAGTTAATTACCACTTTTCCTCAAAATACTCATATAAAAACTGGATAAGTTATGGAAGCTATGTCATGCATCTCACAGATATGACAGCAATGAATAAGTTTTTTGAGAACAGTAATCGAGTGTTGATGAATGCAAGTCTGGTCTCCTTAATTAATTGCCAGATCACATAATGTATCATTTATTTTTGATTTGCATTCAAGATTTTAATGTATTCTTTGAATTGTAACTTTTTATTGTATAAAAGTGAAGGAAGCTGGACATTAACAAAATAGTCTTCAGTTGGACCAACTGATAAATTTAATTACTTTTCTACTCACTAGATTGTGTAGGGGTGTTAAATAAACAAAAATATTTTAAAATTACTTAGCTGATGTCATAATTCAGTGAATGTAAGAAATCAGTCCTCTTTTACTTAGTCCTAGATCGATTAAAATATTGTATACTATTTATTTAATCTAATAAAAAACCTGGATCATCATATCAAACTGTATAACCTTTACAAGTGATAGAATGATATGAACCAAAATAACCTAAGAAAAAATGTCAAAGATGGTGGTTAGACTATAATAGATCAACTCTTGTCCAATATAAAGGACTGAAATTAGGTTCAGATCTGATCTTACATTAATAAAGTAAAGTTGTTATTAGATGTAACCCATTTTTTAATTAATAAATATAGTGCTTTATGTATGGGAGAATAATTTTTGGTTTGATTGAATATAATGATGGTTTTGTTAATAAATATTGTATTTACTAACCAAATTATCTCTGTATGTGTATATAAAATTTATGTGTTTCAGTTAATGGTTCGTAAATAAGTTCATGGATTCTGTATTCATTTATTATTAAATTTTTTTTATCATTGGACTAATATAACACAAAGCCACAAACACCATTCCTTGAAAACCGATGGTAATTTAGAAATGTAGGATATTTAAGTTATTGTTTCTGAGGGAGACAGATTGCCATAATGTGTATACTACACATAACTAAATGTATAAGTATGCTATAATGATACTAAAACAGTTTATTAATAGAACTAATCTTAATTATGAAATACTTTTTAATAAAATAATTATACTTCTTTAGCCTGCTATTCCTTTTTTGTTTTTGTTTTTCTATATACAGGTCAGAAAGAATCGACATATTTTTCCAATGTAAATGCCCATTTTGACCACTGACAGCAGGGGTAATTGGTGCCGGAACACTATTCTTGTTTTAATTTTTGGAAAAATATAATTATGTACTTTCATTTAAAATATAATTTAACTCTTAAGTCTGGCTTAGGATTTATTTAAATATAAAAAATATAAACTAAATTATAAAAATCGGACTGCATGAAAATGGCCCTTGCTTTTGGATATGTGCAGACTAACTGTGACAAAATCCTAGTAAAGGCAGTTTACTTTCATATGGATTTGAATACTAGATCACGGATACTGGTGTTCTTTGGTGGTTAGGTTTCAATTAACCACACACCTTAGGAATGGTCAACCTGAGACTGTACAAGACTACACTTCATTTACATTCATACCTATCATCCTCATTCATCCTCTGAAGTAATACCATATGGTGGTACAGAGGCTAAACAGAAAAAGTAAAGACAAACTGTGATAAAATAAATTGTTAAATATCTAATTCGGGAAAAACATTTTGACATGAAAGTGAGAAGTTTTGTTTCGTATCAATGTAAACATCAAAATGATAAAACAATACCATTTCAGTGTTTACATTGAAATAATTTAATGTTGGCAGTCTCCTGTAGCTATGGAGGCTACAAGATGCTCATATGATGATTTTCTTATTAATCTTGTGGTTTGCAATAACACAAAATTAAATGTTCTGATACTATAACAGTTGAGAATGCAAATTTGGAAAATTTACACTTGACTAACAGATGATCACAGCCCAACATGTGTAATGAAAATAGTCACATCAATTTAAAAATTGACCCATTGATACTTAAATTTGATTTAAACTATGCACTAATATGACAAATATTAAATATTGAAATAATTAAGAACTAAATTTTCATATTAAACTTTAAATTATTTAATTAATAATAGGAATTTGAAATAATTTAGCAGAGATATGAATATTTATGTAATTATGTAAAAGTATAGTTGTTATTAACATTCATAAATCTTATTCATACCTTAGTTTATTAAAACTTGTACAAGTATCTGTAGTAGTAATCTGTTTACCATCAATAATTTTGGCTTGCATCATCCATTTATCTGACTGTAATAATGATATACCATCACTATTTGAATTTAATTCTTTACATTTTGAAAAACATGCAAACCGATTTTTAAAATTAATATCGCAAGATGGGTCATTCATCTTTTAAACTAAAACTTCTATAATAAACAACTTTATTAATTCTAATACTTTAATACAATAAGCTTTTATCACATGATTTTATTGCAGCTTAATAAAAGAAATGAATATTTGATGATAATTAGTTGAAACCAACATTAAAAAAATAAAATCATATTATCCAATTTAATATTAAAAACATCATTATATTTCAAAATGAAATATTTTAAGTATTTAAAAATATAAAGCCTTTCTTTGAGATGTAATTTAACCTTTTTTTTTTTTGTATATAAATCCAACAAAATTATCAGCTGATTAAGAAGATTTTTTTTCTTTGTTTTAATTATTTTTAATGATTTCAGAAATGTTATTATTATGATTTATTGATTTACAGGTATTATATCAGAATATTAAGTAAGAACCAGGAAGTAAAAATGACAAATTTCTGATACAGACTTTTTACAATGAGAACAATGTAATGGTGTTACTGAATGTCTTATGATTAGTAAAGGTTGCACATCTTGATTCAAAAATTTGATTATTCATATTTGAATAATCATTTTTTTTTATTATAATAATATTATAATTATTATAAGATTATAATTATTAATTAAATTATATAATAATTATATAATTATTCATATTTGATTGTCTATTTATACCATTTGACTTATGCCAGATGATAATTTTGTTATTTTAAGTAGCTTTTTACTTCCTTAGGAAGTATTGTAAACACAAAAAATTTCCGATTTAAGATTTCAACAGAAATATCCATTTTGACCATCTCTGAATCCATTTTGACTTGTTTCGGCATGATGCCTGTATGTACATACATATCTTGCTAAACTATTAGCTGTAGAATATTGAAATTTTGGATTTAAGACTGTTCTAACATCTCGTTGTGTACCTCCCATTTTGATTGCAATCGACTTGACCAAAAATGCCTAAAAAAGCCCAAAATCCAAAACATTTGGATCTTGGACTTTTTCTTAACTGAAGTAATAAGCCCTCATTGAGAGCTTTTCAATGATATATCATAAGTGCTACTTATTTTCATTGGTTTCAGAGTTACAGCCAAATAAAATTTCAATTAATGAAATATTTGGATTTTACAAGGGAGAAGGCACATTGGTTCAAATCTGATTACATTTCTTTTTTTTAAATTTAAATATATTGATTTATTAGTAATTATTAAGCAAAGATTGTAAAAATATGTTTACAATAAATAATAATTCAATAATAACAATTTAAAAAAATAATAAATGAAAAGTTATTAGTGGAATAAAACCTTATGTACACACACATAAAGTTGTATATATTCACATTTAAAAAAATGTGTATATATAATTTAATAGGCGTACAAGAAAGTCATGTGTTGTCCACATCAGATTTTTTTAATTTTCATATTGGATAAGGTTATTGAACTTTTCATGCGTTTATTCAAACATCTTGTGTTCATTTTTAGCAATAATTAAGAGCAGAAAATGTTTGAAATTTTTTTAGCTTTACTTAAGATTGTTTTGAAATTAACACAGTTTTCAATAATATAAAAAAAGATTTCAATTTGAAAAAGTGACATATACCCTGTTTTATTAGATGAAAAACATACTTTTGGAATTATAATACGTTCTCCAATTTTTTAAACTGATTAAGTATAATTTGATACTTAAGAAAATATCAGTTGCTGATAGATAACAGTGTAAATGTGCTTGAGTCACTGGTGAAAATTAAAGGCGGTTTCATGTTTTTTCTTCAATCATTATATAACTTATAAGGTTGGGTGAAATTTTTGCTATCAGCAACATGTTTATTTATTATTACAGATATAGAGTATTGTCTGATTACAGCTGCTTTACTTATTTTTGGAATGAGAAACAAATTTCGTTTTGTACCTTATGAAAATTATCAAGGCTGATCAGGATTCAGCCTAGAACATTGTGGATAAAATGCTACTTAAGTATGCTCTAATTTTTTCTGGTTTGTGCAACTTCACGTATGAGGGGCACTCAAAAAATTATCTACCTAGGGGTGTTGCGAGTTACGTATTGAGATGCGTTTGATATCTATATGTAATTCATAATATGTGTATGCTATGAACTATCTATGATTGAATTTCTTTTACACGTATTGACGCAGTAGTCCTCCGAAGTTAGTAACCCGGCTATGGCAATGGATTTGCAGAAATTGGAGCATCGATCAATCGAAAAGTTTCTCATCAAGGAAGCGAAATGTGAAGGACATCCATAGAAGGATGGTGATTGTGTATTGTGATAATGCGCCTTCACAATACCAAGTGAAATTCCGATCCAAACAATTTAAGTGGGGCAGGGAATCCATCGAAGATGATCCCTGCAGTGGAAAACCTGTGGAAGCAACCACACCTGACATCTGCTAGGAAGTGGATAAATTGGTTATGGAAGACAGGCATGTTAGGGTTGCAATACTTGCTACAGAATGTGGGGTGTCCAAAGGATCCATTACAACAATACTTCACGACTATTTAGATATGACAAAGTCAGTTCCCAATGGGTCCTACGAAACAAACATGTGACCGAAACGCTTTGTTATCGAATTACAGCTATCAAGAAATTTCGGCCAGATTTCAGTTCCCCCGGTGAAATGAGGTCATACTGAAATTTTTAAGGCGTTTTATATTGTGTAAACTTGATGGTTTCTTATGTTATTTAACCTGAAAATCGAATAAAATCGGTCCTGGAACTGTAGCTCCCGTAGTTTTCATGATATCCAACGTAAAACAGAAAACGTCAATGACGAAAAACACGTTTTTTTATGTTTGAAGTACAGTAATTTTGTTAAAAGACTAATAAATGCGTAAATTTTACTATCATAACTTTAGGGAATTTAATTCTGAGAAAATTGTTGTAATAAAGTCTACGAAAAACAATAAAAAAAAAAATATATTATTAAGAGCAAAACAGAAAAAATTTAATTCTTCACTCACACAGAATAAATTGGTATGATTTTTGTGTACGGTTTTTGCAGTGGAAGAACTCCAGCTGCAGCGAAATAATACCGATGTAGGTATCCTGGTCGAGTAGTTTTAAACCGTAAAATATTTTGTAGAACGTTTAAAAATCTTCGTGAGTATGTTACACTTCCCAGCACTCATGTTTCATCTGAACGTCAATCGATAAATGGTGATGAAAGGGAAAGCATTCTTTTTTATACGGTACAGCTTAGTCCTACAACGAGCGCGCGAAGAATTTCTACACGAATCAACAGCCCACAAAGTACAGTATGGAGGACATTACATACTCAAGGACTGCGTCCTTATCATGTTCAGAAATTTCAACACCTCCAACTAGGTGACCGTACCAGACGACTGCAGTTTTGTCGATGGGTTAATAATACCATTTAATTTCGTTCATAATATTTTTGATGAAGTTAATTTTTTGATTCATCTATAGATGAATCAAATTTCCAGCAATGATTTTCGGTGAACGTTTGGTGTGGGATGGTCTGATAGGATAGATAAATGTTGCAGTATTTACTTCAGTTCAAACAAGTCAAACCAACTTCAATGCCCTAACGAGTAGAACCGAGAGACAAATTTAATAACATAATAATTTTGTTTTTAGCGTTTTAAATATTTTTCTTTATAAAGATAATGAAAACTATTGTGTTGATTGTTGTAATAACAAAATATTGTAATAATACATATTGTAATTTTTTTAATTTAATGTGTTATTGTTTTCACTTCCTTGCAATTTCCGGGCGAATAAATGCGGTTTATAAAGGGTGTAATTATTATAGATAGCCCCTTGTTTTACTGTATTCCCTCTCTTTCTAATTATTAACCACTCCCTATTCATTATTTACTTTTTTTAAATTTTATCTATTTTATATATCTGCTACTTAAATGGTATAATGTTTTTATGCTTATCTATAACGAACTTAACAATAAAATACCATTTGTATGGTACAGATCTAAAAATAATTAATTGGTCTTTTCATATACGTAACACATAAAATAATATTTTTGATAACATCTAAAAATACTGACCGGAAATTATGAATTACATTAATTAATTATATGAATCCATTTAATATAAAGATGTGATCTATCAGATCTGAGACCACCTAATTAGGTAATTTTTAACTTAGATTTTTTTTTAATATAACAGGTGTATAATGAAATTAATTTTTAAAAATTACAGAAGTCGATGAAATAATTTAGAAAATAAGATTTCAGTAAAATAGTTGGGCTACTTTTCTCGTTGACGAGAAAAGAATAAACTGAACTGATTTTTTTTTTTAGCCTCATTAAAAATTGGTGGTAGTTTTCCGGTTCCGATTCGTGGAAACATTAAAAATTATAATACAGCATGTTTCAAATTAAACAACAAAATTGTGATTTTTTTTTTTTTAATGTTATAAGTTTTTTTTTTTTGATAATTCGTATTACATTGTGGTAACATTGTCGATAAAAAATCGTTTAAATTAAAAAAAAAAACACAATTACTATCTTATCTGTAATGTGTTACGTAGTCACTGCTATAATTGTGATATTAAATTACTCATTTTAATTGATAAAAGATCTATACGTAAGAAACAAAATATAGCGTGAGAGGACAAATTTCTCTTTTTGTAAGTAATTAATCTCTTTAAATATAAAGCTATCCACATTAGTCTATCCAGGAATAATTTTATTCCCTTGGTACATTCTTCTTCGTGTCCTATTGTTTTCTATAGGTTGTACAATGTACCTGATACATAATATGTCTTTTTCATAGTTCAAAAATTGTAAAATTATTTTTTCTATCGGTTCAACGAATTAGAAATGTATAAATTTTCTTTTGTCCCCTATTTTGAGTTCTAACTTATCAATGGGCTAGCCCCCTTTAAGATTATCGACCGATTTCGATTAAGTAACTTCTTAGTTAGTATTAACTTTCAGAGTATCATCAGTTCATCATAATACACAAATTACTGGATACAGAAATATATCATCTATATATATATAAAAATGTTAAGTTCGTTTGTGTACGGCTTCAAAAACTCAAAATGTTCTGCACCGATTGAGCTCAAATCTTAGCACGATATATAACCCGCATCAAAGATTGTTTTCATCTATTTTTAATAAATCGATCTATCTATTTTTAATTTGTACGGGTTTTTAATAAATATGAGGCTAATAAATCAGATGGAAATGTAAACAAAGGAAAACCAATCAGATCAATGCAAGATGGCCGCTGTCAAACACAACGACCAATCACAAAGAGCCCGTATGGCCGTTGCCAATGTAAACAAAATCACAACTGATTAATTAACATTAAATAACTGATTAAATAATATGTATATATAATATATATATACATATTATTTTTATTTTTTAAATCATTTATTACTTCGTTGAGTACTACAATTTATATATTACAGAAAATATGTAAATTAATAACTCTTCTTCACAGTCCAGCAATTTTTTTTCTATTCCTAATGTGTACGTTGCAATCTATGGAATGCAAAGTTGGCGGGAGTTTAGTTCTCCCTACAAATCGCAGAACCTGGACAGAGTGCCTTGCTGCTGGATGATTCTAATCGGGCGTGTTTTTTTAAAAGGTTTATTTTTAAATGGCGGGTCTAATTTTTCAAGTTTTGTTTATTATTATTTAGTATTTTAAGGACGGATTTAATTGCATTCCAATCCGTTGTTAAACCAGCGTTATCGAACCCATTTTATGGGCCGACCGCGGAAGGCTAGGCTTATGAAACCTGTCCTCCCGACGTAATTCCCCTTCAGACCGTCCCCTTCAGACCGTTCAGAAGTCCTTTCGGTGCTAACGCTTATAGGCTAGCAGGAATACGCCACAACGGGGCACTAACTATATGGAGGGAGCAATGCGTCCCCTTTTTCAGAGGAGTCGCAATTGCTGATTTGTGTTAATTTTTATTGTAAATTTTAGAGGAAGGGTTATGTAGAAGCTCTTCATCCGCTTCTGCTATGGCTGCCCTTCAGGACGCATCTCTGCTGGGCTCTGTTCCGGACTCCAGTCCGTGATGTTGAGACGAGTATTGGGTCTTCCTTCTTCTTCATCTTCTTCTTCTCCCTCTTCTCGTTGCAATCTATTGAACTTGTGAACAATAAGCAAAACCCCCTCCTCATAGCCCATTGATTTGAGGATGAGATATATCCCAGGTAAATGAGATGTAGTCTTGTATAGACTCAGGTTGATCATTCCTGAGATATATTGTTAATTGAATTCCAACTATTAAAATATACCGGTATCTACTGTCTAGTATTTAAATCCGTTTAAAAGTAACCCATAACCTTACTAGGTTTTGAACATTAGAACTTTCGACTTTGACCACAATTATACCACTAGAACAACCCAGTCGGTTCAAAAATATTTTAATAAAAATTATATACATATAATCAACCTACCAATTCTTTTCCGTAATGATGAAAATATAGACAGTTAATGTGGTTTGAAAATGCAATTTAACACTTTTCATGAGTTTTACGAATTTTTTTATAAAACAATAAATCTAAAAAAAATTGAGTAAAAGAAAAGAATATATACTTGTACTATTTTGAAATAACATTTTTATGTTCCTTTATTTTTAGATAATTTAAAAAAACCTTTATTTTTCACTTCATATTTTTAGAATTGTATGTTTGAAAATTAAATCAATAACATCTTTAATGCATTTTTCTTCATACTTAAATAAAGAAAAAAATCCATTATTTACGGTTTTTTTTACATTACGATTCCAAGTAAAGATTATCCAAACTCTTTATTTATTATTAATGAAAAAATCGAGCCAAATTTACTTTAAACAAAAGTTTTTTTATAGACACGAAGGACGGTAGCAGGAACGATTAAAAACAGGGAAAAAAGTTTTAAGTAAATTAGATTCGATTTTATTAAAAATTAATGCTGTTTAAACATATTGCGGTAAAACACTTTCACTGCATTTAATAATTCAAATCAAAATCATCAGTGTGCTGGACCGTTTAAAACTGAAACCATGATTAGATTTGAACTGAGTATAAATGTTACATATGACAAAGTTACATCAATATAAAGAATACTGAAATTACATTGAACTGCTAATATTTGCTGATGAGTTAAATCCTGTAAATTTTACCTAAATTTTATGAAAACTTCAGATAGTTTTCAAAACCGAATTGATCCTTCTTTTCGTAGAGATTATGATAGATGAGTAGTGAAATCTTTATGAAAAGCAATGATGAAACTTATTTATGTACACTCCAGTATCGCCTACGTGTGGCAATAATCAGTGGATTGACATATAAAGGACAAAGTTTTCCTGTATGTCGTAAGTTGAAATAACTTTATAATAAAGTTATATAACGTAGTTTTCTTCAAACATTCACGCGCCATTTCGTATTAGAGTATGCTAATAAAATCTTAGTTTACATGTAATGGTTAACGGGTTTCTCTGGGTCACAGCAAAGCACAAAGTAATTAAAACATTGTTTACAGTTATAGAAAGCTATAAATGTTTTCATAATCAAACGTACAACAATAAAAAAACATGTACTTGTATAGTAGCAACTAAGAAATTGCAATAATTTTATATTATTATTTTATTAAAAAGAAACCATTGGCGTCGGTAACTTCTAATCTAATAAATTAAATTTAGATAGGTAAAACATATTTTATGTGATTTTAAATCAATTTAAAAAAAAAACAAATCAAATAGATATACTCAAAAAGTATATCATAAATTAATATGGAATATAAAAAAAAATAAAAAATCTTTATCGAAACAACGAATTTTTGTAAAAAGGGAAGAATACAAATCAAAATTTTTAGGAAAAAAACACGCCAATCAAGAAACGAATTTTATCGTAATTCATAATCTATAAAATTAATATTAAAAAAAAAAGTTGTGCATGAAAAAAACGACACGAACCGCCATTAGGCCTTTATTAATCACCATATGCTAAGTTATATAGTATTTATGTCTGACTTTAAATTGAAAAGAAAGATTGCTATAGCTAATTACATTTTTGTTGTAAGATTCTCATGAAAAATATAAGTTAAACATTTTATTTATTATTCGTTTAATACATCTTAAAAAGATTATAACTGCATGGGTATTATAAACACAAATTTAAAGTGATAATTTAATTGTAAATGTAGTAAAATCATCCAATAATTGATTTATATTTAACATTAACTTAGGAATACAAATTTACAAGATAATTAAAAAAATTTTTTTCCACTAATTGATTTTGCTAATTTTTCTACATTTAATACACTCCACAGAGATCTTTACTTCATTAGAATAAAAATATATTTTTTAATTATAGATATTTAAAATATTAAAATTATAGAGGAATATGTTTATCATCTCCGATTCTAACAAAAATTATTACATATTAAGTCATTGTAATTTTAATATTTTTAAAAACTGAATAGTATTGAAGAAAAATGCGAGAAGCAGAGATTTCTACGAAGCAATTAACATACAGAAAACGTAGAGGGATCAGTTAATAGAAAACATTTCTCTTTTTTAATTCCTTGTACGAAGTAAAGAAAGTATTGTAATTGCGAAAAATTTCGGTTTTCAGATTTCAACGGAAATATCCATTTTGACCATCTTGAATCCATTTTGATTAGTTTTGGCGTGACGTCTGTACGTACGTACTATAACTCATTAACGACTAGCTATAGAATGTTGAAATTTTGGATTTAGGACTGTTGTAACATCTAGTTTTGCATCGTCCCTTTTGATTGCAATCGACTGGACCAAAAGTGTCCAAAAAAGCCCAAAATCCAATTATTGGAATTTTTCTTAACTGCAGTAATAAGCCCTCATTGAGAGCTTTTCAACGATATATTATAAGCGGTAATTTGATTGCGTTTGATGGAGTATTTTTTTGTTTATCCGAACAAACAAAAACCCTCTTCTTCATTATGTAATAGTATAACTATTCATGGTAGCTGTAGAATGTTTGGTATCCATGATGTTTTATACTTACAAAATACAGTATTTTTATGCTCAGTAACAGTTCATTGCTCAGTTTTTACATTTCATTTAAATTTTTCGCGTGACTTACTTTCTTTTTTTTTTAACCTCCGGGAGATAATGATTCAGAACATGATATTTTCACTGGTTCCAGATTATAGCTAAATGAAATTTTAATTAATGAAATATTTGGATCTTACAAGGGGAAGTCACATAGGTTCGAATCAGACTTCATCTCCCTTTATTTTTAACTTAAACATATTGATTTATTAATAATTATTAACTTCTAATTGTAAAAAAAAATTACGATAAATAATAATTCAATAATAACAATGAAAAATAAAAAAAAAATATGAAAAAAATCAGGTTATTAGTGAAATAAAATTGTATGTACTTCAATTCAAAAATTTTTACAGAGGTTAATAATTATTAATAAATCAATATATTTACAGTAAAAAAAAAAATAAAAAAAATATATATGCGTATGAAGTCGAATGCGAACCGATTTTTCCATGATTACGAATCTCACCCGTTCTTAATAACATATAACTACTTCAGAGATGTGAAACAAAATTAATAATTAACTAATATAAAATGCTGATACGGACACCACAAAAAAATGCGATGCAATGTGGTATCCACACAATGCAATTGTAACTGTCCACTTTATTAAGGAATTGGAGGATCGTATCTCACGATCGTATCGAGTTTAAATGAAGTGCAGCAAAAAATGTGTATGTAATTTAATAGGCGTACAAGGAAGTCATGTAGTATCCACATCAGAATTTTTAATTTAAAATTTTGAACCTTTTTTAACAACCATGCTCCTTTGTTACTCATGTATTCAATTATTCTTATGTTATATAAAACAAAATTTCTGAAACAATTTTTGGAAATAGGACATTTAATGGTTCCCTAACTAAAACAGTAGGGTAATTTTGGTATCATCACGTCAATTTTTATTGTATTGATTATATACGTAAAAATTAATAGCGTAGTCATCTTCAACTAAAGTAAAAATAGAAAAAGAATTTACCTTTAATTAATAACAACATTAGTTGTATTATTACTTGATTGAACAATATAAGATTTAATAAATTTTGGTAATATTTCAAAAAAGGAACTACATAATTTACAACCAATCATATTATTAAATACTAGCCGGCCCCTCTAGCCAAAACCTGAACCTTCAGGGCCCAGGCAAACCCCGGAGCCAACTCAGCGGCTCCTCGGGGCCTTGCGAGGCCACGGGACTTACAGAGCCACGGGCCGCAGAGCTTGCTCCGCTCGCTATTCTTGTGTTGCAGAGGGACGGCAGCTTGGAAACCTGCAGAGCTCGCTTCGGTCGCCATTCCCGTCTACTCAGAGGGCTCCGCACCCTGGATCCCCGCAATGGTCGTTATCCTCATGATTGTGAGAATAATACTAATATACTAATAACCAACAATTAAAGTATTTAGGTTTTGTAGAAACCTGAAAAACAATCTAAATTACAAAAGACAGAATAATAGTACCTTTTTTTTTAACCTCTTCGTTAGGTATTGCTTCAGAGGATGAGATGAATGTTTTGTAGAGTATGTGAAAATGCCATGCCTGACCGAGATTCGAACCCAGGACCTCCGGATGAAAGGCCGAGACGCTAACACTCGCGCCACGGAAGCCGGCAAAATGGTCTCCGTACAGCAAATGCCGGCCTCCGTGGCGGGAGCGGTAGCGTCTCGGCCTTACATCCGGAGGTCCCGGATTCAAATCTTGGTCAGGCATGGCATTTTCACACACTATTTGTCATTCATCTCATCCTCTGAAGGAATACCTAACGGTGGTCCTGGAGGTTAAAAAAAGAAAAGAATATTAGTACCTAAGGTAACTAAAGTACACACACCTTTTGACGAAGAAAAATTAAAAACTTATTTTTTCCCATGGAGGCAGAAATATAATAATGAAGTAAAAGTATTAATCGTTTTTTTCCTTAATGAAAATGTTTTAATTTACTTCACCCACTTTGGAGGCGAAGAAATAATGAATATTTTAAAATATTTAAATCTTCAAGGGTGGTAGGGTGTCGGTCTGTTGCTTACATGGTAAAATGCAAATGTATCCTGAAAATTTGAAAGCAATCGATTGGTTGGTCTTCAAGATTTTATGAGATGAAATATATCTAAAAACCTTTCCAGTTATGCCAATAAACATGGATAAAAATTTGATTGCGTTTGATGGAGTATTTTTTTGTTTATCTGAACAAAATAAAACCCTCTTCTTCATTATGTAATAGTATAACTATACATGGTAGCTGTAGAATATTTGGTATCCATGATGTTTTATACTTACAGAATACAGTATTTTTATGCTCAGTAACAGTTCATTGCTCAGTTTTACATTTCATTTAAATTTTTCGTGCGACTTACTTTCTTTTTTTTTTAACTTCCGGGACCACCGTTAGATAATGCTTCAGAAGATGAGATGAATAATAATCTTTTTAGCGTGCGAAAATGCCATGCCTCACCGGGATTCGAACCTGGGACCGCCACTCGGATATTAAATCCGTCAAACTCCACGTTTGTAAATCCAAATCTCTAATGTTAACAGCATATTTAAAAATGTATTTACAAAAATTCATCCCCTATCTTGCTAAATGAAAAAAAATGTAAAAAATGAATTCAAAAATAAGTTTTTATAAAATAATAAAGAGTTATGACCAGCTTTCCAGACATCTAGAATTTTGGTTGCTGAAGATCTTTGTAACTCTATAACCTAATATGTTTCTATACCAGTTTCAATATATTTGAGGAGGATGCTGGATTTTAGTCATGGAAAGTTCTTCTGGAACTCAATTTTCCAGAAATTGAGTGGTAATTTTTATTTTATAAAAATAATTTTTTATTTCATTTTATTTGGTAACACTGAGCAAAATTTCCTCTTTTTGCAGAAATATTCATTTGTACTGTACCACCAAAATTACTCCTCAAGCAAAGAACATGATATGCTATCCAATTAATATTAAAATTTGTGATTTGAGATTTAAAAAAATTTACATTTTTTTCCAAATTACTGATATCAGGAGGAATTTAGTGCGATAAAAACTCTATTAGCAGCCTAAAAGCTGGTTTGTCAAAAATATTCACTGGGATATTTTCTAGATTACACTGGCCTGACCAACACAGAAACCACTATTGAACTCAGTAATTTTAAGCTTGCCACCAAAGCTTTTATCTATATCCACAATTAAACTAGACATCAGAGAATACAAAATGTAAAATATAACACAATACTTTGGCTTATGAGAAAGGGCCTTACTATGTTTCTATTGCTATTTTTAATAAATTGCCAAACTATTTGATAAATCTTTTCACCAATTTGTTTAAAGTACAATTAAAAGATTTTCTTGAATGAAAATAATATTACTCTTAATGAATTTTTAAATAATGCTATTAGAAATTTTTTTAAATGCTTCTGTTCAACGTGTACGGGTATAATTATGTGCTCAAAATAATTTTCAATTGGGGCTTCTGAATTATTTTATAGTAATTTTTTATATCTAATGTATTCTACCTTTATGTTACTTCTTATTTTTGTATTTTACTCATAATATGGACTCATCTATTTTTACCTTATAATTTGTTTTTATACTTATATTGGTGTGATCTATTATGTGTTATTATGTTTCGATCAGAATAAATATTCGTCTAGGGGTATGTAGCAGTGGCAATTAAATAATTAAAGGGAAATTAATTTTCTAAAGAAAATTAACATTCAAGAAAAGATGTTAAGATTTACTAATGAATATTCTTTTGACAAGAATTAAACATTTTTAAGAAATGCTGAACTCGCGTGGAGATTTACAGCCAGGAAAGAAACTCAGCCTGAAAATTCAAGTTTATATATTCATTGAATTAACACATTATACAAATTTAAAAGAAAAAAGGAAAACAATGCCTTAAACAAGAAAGAAGAAAATAATGTATCAGAAGCTGAAAAACTGTGTTGTTAGGTGATAATTATTTGAAGGGATAAAGTAAAAAGGATATCAAAATCAGACTAGTAAGTCAAATTGGAAAATTTAGAAAGAAAGAAATTCTTTAAAGTACTTGTGCAGAGTATGATGGTAGTGAAATGTGCTGAGAGTAAAAAGAATAGAAATAAAAAAAATAAAGTTTTTAAAAAACGAAAATTTAAAACAGTACAAAAGAGAGCAGATTATTTATAGAAGAAACGGTAAAAGGGCAGAAACTGTAGAGGTAGGTAAAGAGATTGAGTATTGTATTTGAAGGTAGGTAATGATGTATACAATTTTATACATTTTGACCAAGAGATAAATATTAGGACAATAAACTCAAGCAAAATGTGGAAAATCATATAGTGTCAAAATTGTCAAGTGAATAATTGCTTAAAAATAAGAATAACAAAAAGTTATTACAGTTTTTCATTTCTGTAAATCTTGTTTACATTGTACTTCACTTTGTATTGTATTTTTATTATTTTCAGTTCTCTTTATCTATTCAGAACTAGGGCTTATAAAAATATATTGCTTTAATTATGTCAGAAAAACTGTTTTACCAAATGCAAAGCTGTAATGGAAACTAACCGTAGGAGTAAAATAGCAAAGCAAATAATAGAATAACATGAGGAGTAGGTAAGTGTGTTTCAGAACATAATGACGTACATAATTAAAAACTACTTTTAGGATAAGAAAAATCTAATAGGAATTAATATAGAGGGATAATAAAGGGGCAAGTTTTCTGATGATTAGGTAGATGTAAAAAATTAATTAATTAATGGTAACATAGAAAACAATCAGTGATGAGATCATTATTTGATCCTATACTATAGTATTCAAAGTGTGTACAGCTTATCTGTAAAATTGTTGTTCCTGGAATAATGTATTCTTTAATAATTAGAACATTTTAGCTGTTCCATTTGTTCTGCTATGTACAAAAGCATTTTTTCATTTTTTGGGTGATATTAATAAATAACTACAGTCAAGGTAAGATACAAATGGATTTATTTTTTTCTTTTGTTAGAAGTATTTTACTATTAAATATTTTACTCTGTTTAATGGAATAAATACTTTTCTACAAACAATTATTACACTATTAAACCCAATTATTTCATAAATTTCGAATGTCATACTATATTTGTTTTAAATATGATGAAAGAAACAGTAATAATTGCATACTTGAGAATGTAATATGTTTTTCCCTATTACTTATTTTTTGGTTGATTAATTATGCAGAAGCTTATTTGAAAGCTTCTGTGTAATAAGATACAGAGTTATACCTTTCATTATACAAAAAAAAATATTTTAATATACTATTTTATATTTTCAGTGTTAGATCATTTTTAATATTATTATAATACAAATGTATGATATGCTAAGTTAATGATTTTTCTTTTTAATTAGTTGGCTAATATTGTGCTGAGTTAGAGTAAGATAATTTTTAAAGATAATCAATTCTAATGATTTAACCCTGCAGCTGCTGTGGTCCTTATGTCCTTTCTATATGAGAACAGTAGAAAACTGAGATTTGGAACTAATACTCCAGCAAATGTTTAATAGATCTATAGCAGTATGTTACTTATCCTGTTTTGTATTATAAAAAACTACATCACCTAGTAATAAATAGATCTTGTTTTCATCTTTATGTCGTCCTTATTTTTCACTTTTTAAATAGTTTAGTTTACAAAAGCTTTTTTATTACTTTGATTCTTTCTAGTGTAATGTGTTGAAAATTTTAAATTTTATTGCCCAACTATCAGTAAATAAGTATAAATCCCAATAATAACTGTGCATAATATGCATCCCACAGCATAGTTCCATTGCAAAATGATTATCATTGATCTATTTATTAAAATTACGACTTCATTAATAGCAATATCTGAATTTATTAAAATGAAAAAAGTTTAGTAAAAGACTGCTAAGTATAGACATATATAAAATCAAAAAAATAAAAGGATCAAAATCATTACATTTTTCTATCCAATATTCTTGTAACAAAATATTCTCCATGAAATTATGCTGTAATGCTTTGAGAGCTCTGATTTTTATTCCAAAACCAAAATATTCCTTTAACTTGATTTACTTTGTTTATTAATAACCAATAATGAAACTACTTAACTGTTACTTTTTCCCAGTTAATTATTGCTTCATGTATTTACTTCAAGACATTAAGGTGCATTCATTAACAGTTAACTATAAAAGAAATGTATTATCTGAAACAATAATTTGTATTGTTTAATCATATCACATTTCTTAGATCTACCTCCTTTCTGTAGGTAGTGGTAAAATGGTCACCCGACCATTAAAAGAATTTATACGATAATGACAATGTCAGAGGTAAGAGTGAGAGAAACCTGACTTCTGTGGCAGTGCATCTTTACCTTTCTTTCATAAGTTTATGGGTTGATAATTATCTGGGTGAAACTTGCTACAAAATTCATCTCTCATTCCAATAAAAAAAGCGATTTTGTTAATAACCATAATTTGTCATCAACCTATAAAGTTGCTAAGTGAATAAATAAATTTGGCTGTTTATAAAGGCTATGTATGTACTTGTGACGGTTATAGTTTTATGAAGTATTTTTAAAAATTTCCTTCATCATTTGTTAAATCGCCTATGATTTTTTAACAGTATTAGTAAAACTATTTAAGTTATTATTTAAAACTGTTCATACAGAGTCAGCAGTGTATGCACTCAGAGACAATGATCGGGCCACATAAATTACCCTAAGTCAAAGTTTGTACTAAAATAGATATTATCTTGAAGAGGGTTTTAGAGAATTGAGGAAAGATCCTAAAATCAAATTTAAATTTCTGGCGACTGTATGGATAAAAGTATTTATCCATATTTTATGATTAAGGCAGTAGGAACAAAAAACTCAACCCTTCACTAACAAACACATGTAATATTATAATTCTGAGTGTGTTTGTACAGTGCATCAAAGTTATTATAAAACTATTAGTGTGCAGAGCTGGAATGTAACTGGTTTCAGTTGATGGGGAAGAGTAGAGGTTAAGCTTAATCAAAGATGGAGAGGACGAGGAACACTGTTAGCACTGACTGATCTATTCTGCTTCAGTTCCTTCCAACCCCCACTATATTAATATCCCATCAACTACTACAGCATAGTTCCTTGCAATGTGTCCTATTATGCATCCATAACTGTGATGTATGAACTTGTTGGTAACGTTAGTTTTGTAAACCAACAGTGAAATTTAAATTTTATTTATTCATATTTAACATCATATTTTATCTTTATTGCCACTCATTTTGCAGTGACAAAATAAAAACAAATTACAAACAGTAATTACATAATTAATTAACATTGTAATTTGTACAACAGTACAATTAGACTGTGCAATCAGGCAAAGCTGTGTTTGTTGGTCAGCTCTAAAGCAAATGGGTGAAAACCAATTAAGAGTATATATTTTATGTTATGTTTTGATATTAACCTACTGAAGACATAATGAACAATTTCTATTTTTTTTGTACATAATAAATCACGCAGATAAAAATTTAACAAAATCTATCAAGAATTTTTTCTTTCAGTATTCTTTTTAACAAAATATTCATTACTTACATTTTAGGTGTGTCCAATTTTTTTGTGGTTCCAAACTTGACTCTTGCACATGGACTTAATACAAATTTTTAAGTAAATCTGAACTTTATTCTAAACAAAACCTGTGAACTAATCATTAATTTTCTTCATAGAATAAATTAGTTTACTTGATTTAGGAAATATTAAAGGGTAGATTTCGTTAAAAAATTCATTTAAAATTAAAAAGATAAAAAAATATTTTTTTTAACAAAATTATGTGTAATCTGGAAATTACACATAATCTTTTATAAAAAAATAAAGAAAAGATTTTTTTATTACAATGAACTGTTTGGATTTTTGGAGAGTTACAAAAAAATTCATTAAAAACAACTAAACTTTCTCAGTGTATCAAAGTTTCTCATAAATATTGACTAGCACAATTATTTTACTGTACAATAAATTTATAAACTCACACACACCATGCGCATGTGTGTTGTGTATGTGTGATGGAATAATTAATTTACAAAAAGTATTTTATTTTTCAAACTGTATAAAAAATTAGCTGAGATTTCAAGATCAATTAGTTAACAGTTGACCATGAAAAGCAAAAATTGAATACTTAATCTTTGTCTAATAATGGTGAATATTGAATTCATCTGAAATATTTTGACAGTTTTCATTAAAAATAAAAATTTTCATTTTTTAACAGAACAGTTGGAATCTGTTGATAATTCACTTTTGTCCATTACAAAGTATTTTTAAAATAACAATTTCATCAAGCGGAGTTGGAACCCTTAAAAAAAAAGTAGTATTTATAAAAAAAAGTTGTGCCAAATTTCAAATAAAGTTTAAATATATTAAGACCAATGAAAAAATTTTCATTGAATATAGACCTAAAAATTTTTCATTTTTTACACATAATTTTTGTAAAAAAAAAAATAAATAAAATAATTTCTCATCTAGGTAAGATGTTAAGCCCAATTTGGTTGATATGTTTCGTTATTTGATCTTTTAATAGTGCATAAAAAATATACATTTTTAAAGTTTTAAAATGGCAGCTATTCAAAATCATTAATACTACAGTAAGCTTTAAAAACTACCTTAAAAAAATCTCATTTTTACTATTTAACAAATTATACCGGATTATTATTGCACATTCCACTACTTCTTAATTTATAACAGCTGAAAACAAATATTTTCTGCCAGAAAAGTTAGTCAGTGTTACTTTACATCATAATAAAGAGTTGCATTTTCTTAAGCATTAAAAATATTCGTATTTTATTTCTTTAAATAACTACACTTTTTAAAAAGTTTGGCATTAAAGATTTTTAATCACCACCATTTTGAAAATTTAAATTATTTATTTTTTAATGTTTGGTTTAATATCTAAAGGTATTATAAAAAATGTGTAAACAAAATTTCTAGTTGATATCGTAAGTAAAAGAGATTATAAATCTATTATAGTTAAGCAAATTATTAGAGTAATTTAATAATATTATTTATTATAGAGTAAATTATTAATTCTTTTAAAAAAAATCTGACAATACAATTGTAGGGAAAGTCCTACAACTCTGGGGTTTTTCTGATGCACAGCTTACACACACACACACACACAAAGAACTTAAATTAAAATACTTATCATTTTATTTAAATATAATATTTTTTCGTCTATTTAATTCAATGATTCTAACTAAAGTGGGCATGCATATCATATCTAATTTGCGCGGATGTGATGTACTAGCGGCAATGGTTGGTGCTGACTAAACTAATATAATTTCACAACTTATATAAAACAACTCCCTCTTTGAATCATGAGACCTTGGCAATGGTGAGGGGGCTTGAGTGCTCAGTGATACAGAGGAGCTGGACCGAAGGTGCAACCATATATGAGAACTATTTGTTTAGAGCCAGATTAAGGAATGATTCCTGAAAGAGGTCAGCAGCTCTTTCAGTAGTTGTTAAGGGTGTAGGTCAGGAGGACTTAAATGGTCATATCAACATCACTCAATTTTCTGAGTACTGTGTAGCTGAAAGCAATGGAAAATTACAGCTGCTTTTTTCCAATAAAATGTAGCTCTCTGCATTTTCATGTAACAAAGATGAAGAAGCCTTCCTTGGTAAAATATTCTAAAGGTAAACTAGTTCCCCCATCTCCAGGTGGGGTCTACTAAGGAAGGGGTCACCAGAAAATTAAAAAATAACATTCTATTAATCGGAGCGTGGATGTTAGAAGTCTAAAAAAGGTTGGTAGGTTAGAAAATTTAAAGAGGGAAATGGATAGATTAAGTGTAGATGTAGTACGAATTAGTGAGGTTCGGTGGGAAGAGGAAAACTACTTTTGGTCAGGTGATTTTAGAATAATTAACCCAGTTTCAAATAAAGGGCAGGCAGGAGTAGGTTTTGTAATGAACAAGAAGATAGGTAAGAGAGTAGAGTTTTTCAAAATGCATAGTGATAGTATCAATGTAATAAGGATAAAATCAAGACCTAAGCCGACAACGATTGTTAATGTCTATATGCCTACGATGATGAGATAGAGTGTTTATACAAAGAAATTGACAAAACAATTAAGCATCTAAAAGGATATGAAAATTTAATAATGGAGATTGGAGTGCAAGGAAAAGGAAAAGGCAAGGAAGGAAATGTTGTGAGTGAACATAAGTTGGGCAAAAGGAATGAAAGAGGGGACCAACTTATAGAGTTTTGCATGAAGTATAATTTAGTAATGGCCAACATCCAGTTTAAAATCATAATAGAAGAATATACACAGGGAAAAAGCCAGGTGATGCTGCAAGGTATCAGATAGGTTATATCATGTGGTTAAGCAAAGATTTAGAAGTCAACTTGTCGACTGCAAAGCTTACCCTGGAGCAGACAGTGATAGCAACCATAATTTAGTGATAATGAAATGTAGACTGGGGTTTAAAAACCTGAAGAAAAGGTGTCAGATTGATTGGTGGAATTTAGAGAAGCTTGAGGAAGAGGAGATAAAGAAGATTTTTAATGACATCGCAAGAAGTCTGAGTAAAAATGATAAGGCAGAAAATGTAGAAGAAGAATGGGAGACTGTTAAAAAGGGAATTCATAAATGAGCAGAAGCAAACTTAGGCGGAATAAAGAGAATTGGTAGAAAACCTTGGATATCAGAGGATATATTGCAGCTGATGGATGAATGTAGAAAATATAAGAATGCTAGTGATGAAGAAAGTAAAAGAAACTATCGACAATTAAGAAATACTATAAAGAGATAGTGCAAACTAGTGAAAGAAGAGTGGATTAAAGAAAAGTGTTCAGAAGTGGAAAGAGAAATGACATTGGTAAAATAGATGGAGCATACAGGAAAGTTAAGGAAAATTTTGGGGTACATAAATTAAAATCTAATACTGTGTTAAACAAAGATGGTACACCAATATATAATACGAAAGGTAAAGTCGATAGATGGGTGGAATATATTGAAAAGTTATACGGAGGAAATGAATTAGAAAATGGTGTTATAGAGGAAGAAGAGGAAGTTGAGGAGGATGAAATGGGAGAAACAATACTGAGATCTGAATTTAAGAGAGCATTAAAAGATTTAAATGGCAGAAAGGCTCCTGGAATAGACGGAATACCTGTAAAATTACTGTGCAGTACAGGTGAGGAAGCGATTGATAGATTATACAAACTGGTGTGTAATATTTATGAAAAAGGGGAATTTCTGTCAGACTTCAAAAAAAGTGTTATAGTTATGATACCAAAGAAAGCAGGGGCAGATAAATGTGAAGAATACAGAACAATTAGTTCAACTATTCATGCATCAAAAATCTTAACTAGAATTCTATACAGAAGAATTGAGAGGAAAGTGGAAGAAATGTTAGGAGAAGACCAATTTGGTTTCAGGAAAAGTATAGGGACAAGGGAAGCAATTTTAGGCCTCAGATTAATAGTAGAAGGAAGATTAAAGAAAAACAAACCAACATACTTGGCGTTTATAGACCTAGAAAAGGCATTCGATAACGTAGACTGGAATAAAATGTTCAGCATTTAAAAAAAATTAGGGTTCAAATACAGAGATAGAAGAACGATTGCTAACATTTACAAGATCCAAACAGCAATTGTAATAATTGAAGAACATAAGTAAGAAGCCATAGTAAAAATGGGGGTCCGACAAGAATGTTTCCTATCCTTGTTACTTTTTATTCTTTACATAGAACTAGCAGTTAATGATGTTTAAGAACAATTTAGTTCCAGAGTAACAGTACAAGGTGAAAAGATAAAGATGCTATGATTTGCTGATGATAAAGTAATTCTAGTTGAGAGTAAAAAAGATGTAGAAGAAACAATGAACGACATGGATGAAGTCCTACACAAGAACTACTGTATGAAAATAAACAAGAACAAAACAAAAGTAATGAAATGTAGTAAAAATAATGTAGATGGACCACTGAATATAAAAATAGGAAGAGAAAAATTATGGAGGTAGAAGAATTTTGTTATTTGGGAAATAGAATTAATAAAGACGAACAAAGCAGGAGTGATAAAAAATGCCGAATAGCATAGGTAAAACGAGCCTTCAGTCAGAAATACAATTTGTTCACATCAAAAATTATTTTAAACGTCAGGAAAACATTTTTGAAAATATATGTTTGGAGTATATGGAAGTGAAACTTGGATAATGAGAGTACCTGAGAAGAAAAGACTAAAAGCTTTAGAAATGTGGTGTTATAGGAGAATGTTAAAAATCAGATGCGTGGATAAAGTGACAAATGAAGAGGTGTTGTGGGAAATTAATGAAGAAAGAAGCATTTGGAAAAATATAGTTGAAAGAAGAAACAGACTTATAGGCCACATTTTAAGGCATTCTGGAATAGTTGCTTTAATACTGGAGGGACAGGTAGAAGGGAAAGCTTGTGCAGGCAGACAATATTTGGAATATGTAAAACAAATTGTTAGGGATGTAGGATGTAGGGGTTATACCGAAATGAAACGACTGGCACTAGGTAGGGAATCTTGGAGAGCTGCATCAAACCAGTCAAATGACTGAAGGCAAAAAAACATAAAAATTTTCGATTGCACGGTTTGCAGCTGGTGTAGCCGTGAGGTTTAACGCACCAGGAACTGAGTCAACCGAGCGTTCGAAACCCAGCCAGACTAAGTTATTTTTTTACACTTAAAATATTATTCATTATTTAATTCTACCGCTCACCTGTGACGTCACAAAATAACATCGACTACAACAGCATTTTTTGGGGTAGAGGTGAGATTTTGTAAAAGTTTTTTTTCAGATATTGTTATTTTTTAATTGTTAACCATGTGCCTAAGAATGACCTTAATTATGCGAAATCTCGAGATACTGAGGAAATCTTGGGATACTGAAATCTTGAGATACTTGCTCTACAGCCTCATCCCTTTAACCTTTTAAGTTCAAAATCTAATTGCATCTATGTCCTGTATATAAAAGTAATCTGATCAAGTTTGATCAAAAGCGGTCCAGTAGTTCTGGAGATAAATATGGCGATGTAGAGCCCAACACCGAACGCACATACGAACATTAACATCCGGAATATTTCCATCCTGTTTTTTGGGTTCCTTAGGTGTCAAAACGTCAAGATTTGATAAAAACCGCATATATCCAAATTGGGTCGATTACAATACTATCCCTTCTAGAGCTACAGCGCTATCTAGATGAGAAAGTAATTAAAAAATAGACGGAATAGGAAGCATTTTTATATGTTTATACAATGGACATGTTTTCTTAAGTTTCCACAAACTTTCATTTAAAATTGCATTTTTTAAAAATTTTAGTTCCTTAATATGTTTTGTTGAATTTATACTTGATGAGAAAAGCAAAAAAATAAAATGTTTTTAACATAAGAGCTCCCATCCAAAATTTTTTTAAATTATATTTAAAAAAAAATATTGCAAATTTTATTATTCCATTATTATTCATCATTTTTTTATTTGAAGAGTTTTTATTTGTCTGAAAATAATCATGAAAATAGCAGATTATAAAAAAATTAAAATAAAAAATTCTAATTCTATGCAGGTATTTTTCAATGAAAATCATTTTTCAAAGTATAGAATGTTTTTTCAGACGACTGGTATGTAAACAGAACCGAAATCTTAGCTAAAAAGTGCTAATTAAATAATCTGAATTATGTTACGCTAACAAACATTTTTATTCAATTTTTGTAAATACAGATTATCTTAAAGTATAATTAAAGAAAAATTGTCTAAATTGGAAACCTTTTTTATCTCTATTTAAATTTATTTTTTTATTTACTTTTTTTGGTGTATTTACTCGTTGTAAAAGAAATCCATAAATTGAGCGAGAAATTTTAGGCATTCTCCGAAACTGTTGACACACACACAGGCCCGCGCACACACACGTACATATAGGGGTAAAAAACCTCGTCTGCAAAGTTTTAATTTTTCAGGATATCAAGAAGTCTTTTTTGATGAGGATTTAGGGCCAGGGGCAAAAAATCTAAATGGTTTTTTTTATTCGTATGCAAGTGACAATAGTTAAGTTTCTTTTTCATTAAACTAATGTACTATTTAGAATTCTTTAATAAAATCTCTACTTAAAAAATTATTATTTAAATATAATTAATGATTTAAATAGATATATCTAAATTTAATTCATGAAATAATTTTATTCAGTTTAGTATACTGTTTAACAAGACCTGACTATTTTCTATTCAGTATACATAATAGGTATTCATTTTACGCGTATGAATAGTGTATAAGACATAAAGAGGGTTGTTGAAGTGCATGGAATAGGAACCTTACTGTGGTTATAACAGTAGACAACATTGAGAGAGCAGCTGATGTCTGTGAGATTTATCAGAAATAGGTATTCTTTTTAACTCCCCACCCGTTTGTTGCTGCGAATACGAAAAGTTAAAGCATGCGCAGTAGTATCCCTTTTAAAGCTCCCTCTTCCCAGAATTCAGCATCACACCGACACCAGTCGTCGCTATTCTGTTAACATCACTGTTATTTTGGTTCTGTCTTAATCGTCACTTGTTTACAATATTACATATTATCATTTAACTTCCTCTGGAAGCTATCGACTTCACATAACCTATAAGTAAGTGAAATAATTTTAATTAATTAATATATAAATTAAGATAAGATTCAGTGATATATAATTTCCATTCACAAAATACCTGAACCGATTCATTCCCTTCATTTTAGGGATGATAGTTCATTGTTCGCACATTTTTAAAATCATTATTCATTTTAAGCATATCGTTGATTAACCTCTTCGAAGATGATTAAATAAATAATAGCTTATAATTTTATAAAGTAAACTAATAATACACCCTTATGAAAGTGTTACATTATTTTAAGATTTGATCATCCAATAAGTTTATAGTTGGTGCATTTTTTTCAAGCAGTGAATAATTATTTTAATAAAGTCTCTTTTGCACTACTATACGCAGTTTATTATTACGTAGTTTCTTTTTTTAAATATCTAAAAGTAATTACACATGGAGTTATTTAAATAACTAAAAACGTTTAGTAATCAACGTAACTAAAATTTATAGCTTGGTTTTGCAATGAACATAATTTTAAAATCGTTTGTTGTTAATTTTTATTTAAAAGATATGAAATTTCTTTTATTTATCCATCACTAATTTAAACATATAATCTTCATTTTATTTTTAAAAACACAGAGATTGGAAAATATTTAAATGCATGATGAACTTATACTTTGTCAATCTAGCTAATCTCCACGATCAAGAGATAGCATTTCTGTCTCTCATACGAGAAGTTCAGGGTTCAAATCCCCCCAGTCTGTTTGTCATTTTCATATGCTACAAAACTCATTTCTCATTATTATATACAAATGTAATGATGACAGCCTATTGTTATTAGAGAAAATAAGTAAATTAAAGATAACGAGCTGACCAGTTGATACAAAAGTGGGCTTATAATTGTGAATTTATTAATATTAGTTCTCTGGTGATTTTTTTTTTTTAATTTGTTTTATTTTTCTTACTTTAATACGTTTTTCAATATATTTGACAAAACTAAATAAGAAAATTAAATCTAGTCATAGGTAAAAATTAAATGTTTTGTCTTTTGCAGTTAATTCAGATGTAATATTTTTGATTGAGAAAATGTTTATTTAAAAAAAAAAAAAAAACAATTTAAATTGAAGAAATATCGTTTTTTTTTTGTAATTGTGAATATTAATGTTTTTTTTAACACTTAAAATCACCTTCGTAATATAACAAAAATAAACGTCCTTAAGAAAAAGGCTAAGTAATTTAAACACGTAGAAATACTTAATTTTTTTATAAATTTTGTTCATAAAAGATTGTGAAATTTATTTATTAAGCATTCTTTCAAAGTTTCGTTCATGTTACGTTAATAGTTAGTATTCTATATTACATCATGACCTAATACGTTGTAATAGTTAACACGTTCATTGATAAATAATTCTTTACACTGCTCTTGAACGATATCAACAATAAATTATATCTTTATTTTTCCTTGTGTATTTTTTCTGCTGCTTGTTTTTTTCATTATTATTATCTGACAGTTAGTTAACTATAATATGGGGATACATTTTTTAACTCAGGGTTCATAGAACTAAAGAAAATAGAAATTATTTTTTGTTCGTATGCATGTTTTTTATATGTATGTATTTGCTTCTACTTTGATTAATAACTCGAGGTTGGTTAAACCAAAAATATTTAAATTAGGTGTAATTACGTCTCTACAATTGATGCTACTGAATTTTAAATGTCAGGATCCTAAGCGTGGGGAAATACAAATGGATGAAGGATCATATTTTATATGGGGCTGAATTTAATGAAAAAAATATTATTCTCACGAGTTTTATGCTGTTTGAAAATTATTAAAATTTTATCTTATCAAATTTTTCCCAGAATGTCTTCTATTAATTTTTTTTTCAATTAAAAATATTGATTCTAATCGAAATTTTCAGCTTACTCTAAATTTGTTGCATTTATTTGTTACTTATTACTATAATGCATTGTTTCCATTAACTTTTACATTTTTGCTCTCAAAAAGGTAAATAACTGGATTGGATTAGATCTACCCAAAATTATTATTTGTATTTCGAGGCCTAATAATCTAAAATCTTAAACTTGGTGGGTACGCTTGTAAATGTATCAAATAAAATGTTTATGAGACAATACAGTCCATTCAGTTGTAACAATATGCGCTACGCTTGCACACTGTTGTCTGTTTTTGCGGATCTATTTCAACAGGTACAACGTTCTATTACTACGCTGTCATATATATTTAACTTTAGTAAAACAATTTGTTAAGTTTATGATCGCGTAAATATCTGTTAAATTTTTTTATGTAGGCTTCATGAACATTACAAAGTATGTAGGATCAGAGTTAATGAAAGAATTGTGTAATTTTTTTAAAGTAATATTTAGTCTACAAAAGAAAAATGTGTTTTTTTTTCAAGCATTGTTTACTTAGGAATTTGTAAATGTTTACCTTTCTTTTAACTTTATTTTTATACTGATTTTCTAATTTATAAGTAGTTAGATTTTTGTGTGCTAATGTAGTCAGCGAATAAAAAAAATACACTAGTACGTACAAACACAAACGTGAGCGCGTTACACACACACACACACATCTTTTTTTATCGAGTTTGTCTATAAGTAGTTTTATTCTTGTGTGCTAATGTAGTCAGTTACAAAAATACGCACAAACGCGCGCGCAATATGTGTAATATATATTTTATCACAACTTAAATAATTATCTATAATATCTCTTTTATTAAAAAAAACTTACACGTTTTAAAATTTGTTGGTACAACCAATGAAGTGTAAGACATCCTTACTTATCTTAAAACCAAAAACCTTACTAGTTTTAATGTAAAACCTATGATCTAAATTTCGTTTGATCGTGGTATTTTCCAGACGATGACTAAATTGGGATTGATTAATCTTTAAATTAGTGCCGTTGATCGATTCCTAGCTACAAAAGTACACTGTAGAAAGATAAGTTGAATTCCATGTAAAATCAACTTTAGGGTTATCGTTACTTAAACTTGGAACTGTACTTTATCTTCACAGAATAAATATAATAATGTATGTTTATTAAGAAAGATTAGGAGTTTATCTCGGCGCTCTTGGGCATTAGGATAAACACCTCTGTACAGCCACCAGGCAGGAAAGAGAGTCCTCCTCTCCATTAAACACGGATTCCAAGAACGTGTTAACTGAAAGAAGTTTCTATTTCATAATGTTCAAGTGTGCTAAGATGTAGTTATTTTCTACGGAATATGAACACGGCAGTAACTTTAATTTTGGTGAATTTGTGATTTACATCTATAAAATGGTCGGCAAACGTTAATTGTGAAGTATTTTTGTGACCGTTGGATCTTTTAACTGCGTTCTGTTTGTCCAATGTAGAAAACTGTGAAGCTGAAGCAGTCAGTACATATTTTCTATTTTGTTTGCTAAGTGAGTTTGTTTTATTTCATTCAAAAGGCTCCATTGTACATAGTATTTTAAAATTTGTATATGTAAACTTAACGTATTTTTCGTGTACATTTTGCGTTGAGGCAACAAATAATGAAAGAGATTTTAGACAGTTAAAATTATTTTGTGTGATCTTTTGGTGACATGGGTTTATTTAGTATCTGTAATTATCATCCTATGAAAACTCGAAAATTTATGAGTTTGGGTGGTTTGAAATGTTATTAAGTCTGTTTGTCGTTGGTTTTCTATATATTATAGAAAGCCTTTTAAAACTGAAAACAAATATCTAATATAAAATCACAGATTTCCGTCGCGGAGTGATAGTGTCTCAATCTTTCATCAGGAGGTCTCGGGTTCGAATCCCGATCTGGAATGGCATTTTTCATAAGCTACAAATTTCCATTTTTATATTCCCATGTACAAGTTACTTTGTAAGATTCTATGATGAATTCATTTAAATTTGAATATATTTAATCGTGAGTGAATGATTTGTATTATTGCAAATTCTGTTACATTCTGTAACAGAATTCAGTATTATCGTCAACTAGCTATGCGAATAGGCGTTTATAGAATCTTATTTCAAATCCTGAATAAAATAAATATCTTCAACATGAATTTAAAGTTTCTGTTAAAAGTATGCTTTGTTTATCAGAGGTAAATTAATCACACTCTTTCAGAAATGGATGACTGAATGTGAGCTAATTACATATTATAAGCCAACTTGCTGTGAGACAAATTAAAAAAAAAAGTTTAATTAGTCAATATTTTAATATTGTACCACCATTAATATTTTACCATTGTACCACTATTTAAAATAATAAAATTGTTAATCGAGTGTCATCAGTTAACCTGGATATGTTAACCTTGTAAAAAGAGTATTGTAGATGTATTATTTTTGTTATTATTATATAGCGAATGAAGTACTAAAATATCGCGCACCCAGTAAAATATCATCGTAAGCCTAATATGACAGTTTTGAGAAAAAGCTAGTTAAAGTATTAAAAAGCCAGAATAGTATAATAAAATATATATTTTCACGGACATTATAAAGTACATAAAATAACTTTCCATAAAACAACCATGTTTAAAAAAATTACTTTATTAAAAATATAGAACTTACAACAGTATTTTGCTGGCAATAACTCGAAAGTATGAAATAGAAACTAAGTTAAGATTATTTTATTAGAGAAAATCCTAAATGAAATCCTAATTTATCCTATTAAATATAATTACAGATCATGTTTTAATAAATTATAAAAAGTGACCCAGTAATCCAGATTAATATTAGAAAGAATTGTTAGTCAATTAAAAGAAAAATTGACAGTTACAGAAACATTGTATTACAAAAAAAAATTTGAATAATTAATTAAAATAAGTTATAATGCAGGTTCTTCGTGATAATGATACTAACAACTGTTTGACTTTTCATTTTTATTAAGAAGAAGAAAGAAGCAAAATAAAATAATTGTCTTATTACAAATATTAATATTTTGATGTAGTTACGCCGGGTTAGTCTAGTGGTTAAACTCGTCATCGCAAAATCAGCTGATTTTCTAAGTCTAAAGTTCTAAGTTTCTAATTCTTGGAAAGTCCTTTTATACGGATTGAATGCTAGACTATGGATACTTTGGATACTATAGTTCTTTAGCGGTTGGGTTTCAATTAACCATACTACTCAGGAGTGGTCGACCTGAGTCTGTTCCAGATTACATATTTACCGGTACATTTACATTTAAATTACACTACATCTGCAGCTACGTCAGACCTGGCAAGCCGGTAGTAGTAACTGCATTTGCGTATATATACACACACTCAGACCCGTCAGTAATTGGAAAACTGGTTGGAGAAATATAATGTATGTTAAGATCGAAATACATTAAGAAATCAGCTGTAATATTACTCAGCTGAGTAATATTACTGCATGCCAGTTGTAATAATATTAATAATTAAAATCAAATTAAGCCAGTTTAAATACAGTGTTAAGTTATGATTTATACCAAATAAAAAAAACAAAAAAACTAAATTCAAATTTATTAAAATTCGCATTGTATTGGAAAATATAATAATTTTGTGTTTTGAACGAAGTAAATTTTTATTTGATGTGAAGTATTACCAAGACATTAAATTGAAATTTACGGGTTAAATTCTGATAGACTATCAATCATTTGCGCAATCCGCCGAGTTAGAATACATAACTTATATAATTTAGGAATGTAATTTAGGTTAACGTGTTGCAAAGAAAAATATAAAAATTTAATTTTTAAGATTCCTAATTACGTACGTTACGCGATCCTTTCGGTTTACTGTAACTAACAAATAACTCAAAATAGTTTTTATTTATAAATAATTATACTGTTAGAATCATGAAGATATTTTTCTGTGCCCTTATAATTTTAATCTAAGAAATGTTGAATTTGATAATCGTTGATTTATTTATATAAATTATCTTTTTATCGACTTTTCTAGAAAAGTACCGTATTACCTTCGTCCTCGTGGTGTGAGTGGGGGATGAAAATTAATTTTCTGTATGTTTTGAGATATGAGAAGCGCAAAAATATCATTCACTTAAAGGAAAGCGGTTTCCTTATATATTTATTTACAGGCCTATGTATAAAATTTTATGGTTCGGGAAATCTCAAAAACTACTTAATTTAATTGAAAATTAGATATGCTTTAGTAGTGCATTTGATGTTGTGCATGTGAAAATTGGTTGAGTCGTTCTGGAGTTATGCCCAATTTAAGGTCAAAAAATTGAGCGGGGCAATTTAGAAGCGTGGATCGTTATGTTGCTGCAAGTTGGAACCTTGACGTTTCTTTATCTGCGGTATCTATTGTTGAATTAAATACGATATATTTTTCCAAGTACTGAAATTTTTATTGTACTTTTTAAATTTTTTTATTACAGTGCGTTTTTGATGTGTAATTATTTTTTATGCATCATAGTTATTTTTTTGTTTGTAAAATTTTAGATTAAAATGAACTGATACTTTTTCAAAAGGAAACGAAATAAAATAACAAGTTGGTCTTCTTGCGCAGAACTGTGCAACATTTTTTAAAAATTCGCTAGTACTTTTCACGAATAATATTTTCAATTACCTTTTTTCTACTCTTTTTAACTTCCATCAACAAATAAATTAATCCTGGATGTATATGAATTTCACTCATTAATTATTCATCTTTACCTATATTATAATATTCATTGGAAGCCTACCACTCTCAGTCTATTAAAAATTTCCTGATACAGGCCCGTTAATTTAACCCAAAAATTTTTAATTTCTGCATTTACAATTTCTTTTTTTTACAGACTGTAATAATTTGTACTGGTTTTCGTAATTCACCAGATATCCGATTCAATGAACCTTAGAACGAACTAATAATACAACAATAAATAAATAATATTAACTGTGTAATTATAAATATAATGAAGTAAAATTTTTTATTACAATTTTATCGCTTAATTTTACAGTTGTAAAGCACAGCTGTATTATGCATTTGAAATGCAGTTCTGTTACTTAGGTTTATTAGAAAGTATAAAATAGTAAAGTTTCCTTTTTTATAACTGCCTTCAGAAAATGGAACAGGTTCTTAATTCGACCAATATGTATTATTTAATGCATATTCACCTGTAACACATCAAAAAATGGACCGATTTTGATCCTTTTATTTATTATTATTATTTTTTTTTTTTTGAGAACGTTCCACTGATGTTCTCGTACAATTTTACCTAATAACTTAAAAGGAAATTTTTTAAACGGAAATATTTCATAGTCTCTTCTTAACAATTAAAACATATTTTTCCTTTTTTTACTTCCTTGTACGAAGTAAGTAATTGTGATCGCGAAAAATTTCGGTTTTCAGATTTCAATAGAAATATCCATTTTGACCATCCCTGAATTTATTTTGACTAGTTTCGGCGTGACGTCTGTACGTACGTACTTATTATGTACGTATCTCGCATAAATAAAAAAACGATTAGCCATAGGATGTTGAAATTTTGGATTTAGGACTATTTAACATCTAGTTATGCACCTTCTCTTTTGATTGTAATCGAATGAACCAAAAATGTTTAAAAAAATCCAAAATCTAAAAAATTTGGATTTTTGACTTTTTATTAACTGCAGTAATAAGCCCACATTGAGAGCTTTTCAATGCTATATCATTAGTGGTACTTATTTTCATTGTTCCAGATTTATATCCAAATAAAATTTTAATCAATGAAATATTTTTATCTTACAGGGGGAAGGCGCATCGGTTCAAATCAGACATCTCCTTTTCTTTTTTTAACTTTTTTAATTTAAACATATAGATTTAATTATTAACCTCTGATTGTAAAAAAAAAAATGTACAATAAATAATAATTCAATAACAATAAAAAAATCAGAAGTTTTTAAATGAAATAAAATTTTATGTACTTTGCATTTAAAAAATAAAGTATATATGTAATTTAATAGGCGTACAAGGAAGTCATGTGGTGTTTACATCAACGTTTTTTTATAATTAATTAATCGCTGAGGGTAACACTTTAAAAAATTATAATTTGTAAACATTTTAATAAGATATTTATTTTAAAACCTTATTTTAGGGTTCCACTTTTGTGAATAATACAAATCACCAAATTTATATTTGGAATCTATTTTATCTTTTAAATAATTCTTATCGTTTCCACGAGGAAGAGGTGAAAGTTAGAGTTAGCAACATAGTCAATTTAGGAGAATAAAAATACACTTAATTATTTTGACGTTATCATTTTTAAGTGCAACTAGATAACTACACAAACTATTGATAACGACACAAATAATGAATTATAGTGTAACGTTTATTTATTTGTGTCATATAATTATGTATTTTTTAGTTATCAAAGTAACCTACTTGTATTACTCTAGAATAATACACTGCTTATATTGTAAAATGGTTTGTTTTTATTATTTTCAACTAAAATATGTGATTATTTTATTGTTTTGTTATTTTCCGTCATAAATTTGAATTAGTAATATGCCTAATGATTTTTATAATTTCTTTTCTTTATTATTCCATTAACTAAAGATTCTACCATCATAGAGATATATTTAGAAGTTAATGCAATAACCACTATTATATTAGTATGTTTGAGACTTTATGGTTACCAAAGATGGTTTAGCAATGCTCAGAAACAAAAGATCCCATAAAAAGCACGAGGGAAATTGAGATATGAATTTTTCTTCTTTCCCAAGGAATCTCTCTTGTTACTGAGTTAATACATTATTGTATTTGAAGACATTAAGCTATTGTAATATAGTTGACTTTCAGTATTAAAAGAACACAGTACAGAATAAAATTTCAGTAAGAGCAAACTGCTAGCTTCTTGTCCCTTAAATATACTTTACAGCCATAGAAAAAATTGGGATAGATTGTTTAAAGAAACAAATTAATCTATCTTTTCTTTTTTAAAACAGTATACATATATATATGTGTACTACTAATAGTTTCTCAAAGGACTAATTGTATTTTTATAAATATATATATATATATATATATTACATTGCGTGATTAATATATATATATATATATATATTACATTGCGTGATTAATTGTAAAGTTTTTCTTGAAATCCTTAATTTTATTGGTTATTTCATGTGAAACAACATAATTCAATTCAGTTTAATGCACTTAGAGATAATTTAGAGTGTTATTATTTAACACTATTATCAGTAAGCACTTCTAAAAAAATGTATAGAACTAATTCAGAGTAATCTATTGGTATATATTTCCTCATTGATCAATGGATTTTTACGATTTCTTAAAATTATTATATATATCATATACTTCAGATTTTTTTTTAAATTTTGAATATTATTCAAAGCCAATAAATATAAGTGTTTAGTTATTTTTAAATATACTATATCACGTTAGTGTAAATATGGGAAGTTGTTTATATAAAATTTCATTTTATATATCATACAATATACAAATTCAATTGGTTTGCTAGAAATACTCTCTCTCTCTCTCTCTCTATATATATATATATATATATGTGTGTGTACAGAGTGTTTCTAAAATGGTGAGCTGGCTATACTTTTTCGGATTCTACTTTTAAAACTAAACAAAAAATATCCTTAGGAAAAATGGCAATTTCTCTTTCGTTTTCCCCCTGTTCACCATTTTGTTATTTTTATAATGATTTATATCTCAATTTCGGATGGACGAATCACATTAATATTTGGTAAGCGTCTTGGTAATAAAGTTTTAAAATTAGAAAAAAAATTAGGACTTAAATACCTTCGCAAATTACAAAATGGCGGCCATGTTTATTTTTCAAGCCGTTATATTTCCATAAATATTAGTTTTATCAAAATTTATGATGTTATTATGTGTCTGTTTCCATGTCCTCCACTTTACGTTCAGTTTGATGAAGTATTAATTGTTTTTAGTTATTGCTAATTCTAGTATTGTAAATTAGTATCAAATTAAGTAATAATTTTCTCGCAGTAATAGATCTAATAATTATGATTCAAAAATTACAACATAATTTTCTCCCATAACTCGTCTATTTGTTAACCGATTTAAAAAAAATAAAATGTCATTTTGTGCAAAATAAAAGGCTTAATGTTTTAGCAATAACATAAATTTTGATAAAAATAATATTTATTTATGTAGATATAACGGATTGAAAAATAAACATATCCGCCATTTTGTAATTTGCGAAGATAAATTACAAAAAAATTTAAGCCCTGATTTTTTGATAATTTTAAAACTTTATTACCAAGACGCTTACCAAATATTATTGTGATTCGTCAAACCGAATTTGAGATATACATTTTTAAAAATAACAAAATGACGGATAGGAGGAGAACGAAGGAAAAATTGTCATTTTTCCTAAGGATATTTTTTGTTTATTTTTACAAGTAGAAACCGAAAAAGTATAGCCAGCCCACCATTTTAGAAATTTAGAAACACTCTCTCTCTCTCTCTCTCTTTCTCTCTGTGTATGTATATATATATATAAAACATGTCGTGAGTGATTCATAAACAACGCCCAGCAAAATCTACTGAAGATAAATTGATGAAAATTTGTATTTATGTTCTTCTTACGGTGTAAATACACACTAAGAAATAATTTTTGAAATTCCGAGTTAAAAGGGTTAAAATGGTGTAACAATGAAATTTACTATTTTTTTTTTTTTTAATTTCTGTGTAACAAACGAAGATATCAAGTTGATTTTTGGTATGTGTAATCTACATATGAATATCTAAAAATAAGTTTCTAGATTTTTAAAATTCGACCTTGAAAAGAATGAAGCAAGATCAAAAATATTTCGAACAATGATTGCAATTTTTTCCCATTTCCGATTATACTAAACGAGATATTCACTCAATTTGAACTTGCAAATACTCTTCAGATAAATATCTAAACACCCTTTTTCGGGGTTTTGAATTTTAATATTTTAAGGGATAAAAAAATAAATTTTTTTTTAACGTTTTATACTACCACTATTGAATCAATTTTTATGAGATTTATTGTGACCAAACTGTTGCTCTGAAGAAATTACAATAGAATAATAGTTTTTATAAATTGAAAAGGCTTTAATTTTTATTTTCATTATTATTCTCACAAGCATAAGTTTAATGAATATAGGGGGTTCAGAGGGCAGAGCCCCCTGACTAGATGGGAAGAACCTGATTCGCTCACCCTGACCGCGATAGGAAACGCAAGTAACTGTACAACGCGGGAGAAGCAGCAATGAGGATGCTAGTTATACATAAATCTAATTTATATTCTTTTATTATTGTATATGACGTATAAGTGTTATATAGATCATTGTCTGGAAGAAAATGACCTAAAATTTAGCTTCATTTTCTAAGATTGGTATGTATGTAGCTTCCTGTCCAAATTGTGGAAACTTTTAGTTTTTTTTTTTTAATATTTTATTGTGCAGGATAACGGTGAAATAACTTCTACAGCAGTTCATTCGAGGATGGAAAATATTTTTTTTCTGGACTATACAGAAAAATACTTTTTTTAGATTATGAAGAGAAATTTACCATACGAATGAAAAAACTCATAAGCGCATATATTATTTATTTTATTAGCTCTTTAATAAAGGTTAAATGTGTATTTATAACAAGAATAACTGTTTTAATTTACTTAACCAATTAAGTCGTGTGTTTTACATGACATGTTTACGATGTTTGTATTACTGCATACAAACTGTCTACATTACTTTAAAAATATTTCTCATTCAATTACTATGTTTCCTCGTTTACATAATTCTCTTTGCTTCCAAAAAATATGCGTATACCTTTTATAAAAAAAAAACATCAAAAAATAATAATAAACATACGCGCGCAACAGCTAAAATAAACTCATATTGAAATTTATTCCTCTTTTTTTTACTGCTATGTAAGGTTATACTTGTGAAGCCTTAAATTGTTACACTGTTTTAAATCTTTTGTCCTGTGAATCTGAATTACAAATATTACGCAGCTTTTTTTATAATTGACAACATAATAATTATCATACAAGATTATTTTTATTTATAAATTAAAAAAGTAATAATAAATAAATTATTCAATCGCGGTTATTAAATGTATTCTGTATTTGCACTAATTAATTTAGGTGTATCGATTTAATTTTTAATTTACGATATTGCTTTAACAGCATGCTGAACATACAAAGCGCTGTTAGTCAAAGTATTTCATTTATTTTCTGCGACAATAGGGCTGAAGACTGACGGGTAATCGATCAGACTGCTAAGTTATTTAATGCTACTATAATATAATTAAAATTATGTTTTTATTATATTTAATTTATTTTTTTGACCGAAATTTGAAAAAAAAGTATTACGTTATCAAATAAATAAAATACTCCAAGAAAAAGCTTCTTTTTTTTTTTTGATGTCATGAAATAATTATCATGTATTTCTCTTACTTTCTTTTTTAAATAGTAAATAAATATATATCTTAATAACGTGCTAATAATTTTTAAAATATGAATTAAGGAAACCGGTTGGCATCATAAAAAAATAATGGATGAAAATTAATTTTTTTTTTTTTAAGTGATTCTACATTGAAAATTTTATCAGAAACGAGATTTTCTAAAAAAAATTACAGTTAGTATTTTCCAGCCATTTAAAATTATTTCGTTAAATAAATTTAATTTGTAAGTGTAACATTTCAGTGCAAAATCTCATTATATAAAGAGGACGTCTTTTTCTTTTGTTCCCGAAAACCGCGAAACTACTGAAACAACCATTACGAAATTGTAACTGTAAATGTTTAATGATCTCCGGAATATTTACCGCTGTTCAAACTTCACCAGTCTCACTAATATGTAAATTATAATTAAAAAAGTATAAATAAATAACCTAGAACTTCTTTTACTAAATGCCATGTTTATATCGATTGTTGTATATGTCAATATCGACTTCTTCGGAAAATTATTATGTGATTTATTAAATTTAATGGCATTTTCAATAAAAGATCAATTTGTATTATTATCATAATATACGTAAAAACAAATTAGTTGATAATAAAATTAAAGAGAATTACGATTATTTTTACAACTGAAAGGTTTGTTATTCATCTAAATTAATTTATTTTATCCCGTAAATGTGAATAATGAAACCTCAAAAGAATAACAGCCCACACATAATTACTGGAAAACTATTTCCAGTTTTTGAAGTTCTGTACGCATACAGCACAAGTGAAGCAGCGACAGAGATGCTAGTTGCAGAATAAAACCTTTTTTTTTTTAAGTGGACCTCTCTCAATTTCTTAACGGTAAAATAAAAAAAAGATGTTATTAAATCTTTAGTATCCTATGAAGAATTTATTTAAATTTTAGTGAATATTAACAAAAATACATATTTTCTAAATATCCTGACTTCAGAAGATCTTTTTGAACGTAGTATAAAACTTCGAAAGAAAGCACGCTTTCACGTAAAATATTTAGAAAACTATTGTTTTCTATATTTATTTTCATCATGCTTAATTTTATTTAATTTAATTTTATCAATGAATTTTTGTAAATTTGATATATTCTATGCTATGTTTTTCTTAATAATAATGAGAAGCAGAGACGGATCGAGAAAATTCTTTTTAGAAGTATACTGGGAGGAGGTAAAGTTTATACTTAGCCAGTTGAGCCAATAAAATATTTTTGCGGAATAATAATTTTATTTGGCGTTTAAGGAGGATATGAATCTAAAATATATTAAATTTCCGTTGTGAAAACATCGTATGTTATTAGACGATTACTGGACTACTATCTTTGTACGATTCTATTAGATGATGGCTAGATCTACCCTTGTCGAATAGGTCTTGTTTTGAACTAAGAATAAGTAAAAAATTAAATACATTGTTTGGTTTCAAAATGTATCTTGTTTCATTCTTTTGATTATACCTATCACTTCAAAACAATGAATTCTGTAGATTTCCCCATTCTCTCGAAAATCCCGATAAAGACGCATCTATGCGTTGGCTAAAGGATGGGTCTCTATTTGGAGAAACTGAAGGGTTTATCCATGCCATCCAGGACCAGGTCATTGTGACAAAAAACTACAAAAAGTTCATAGAAAATCAGGATATCAGTGATGGGTGCAGAGTATGTCATCAACATCTGAAACAATTGATCATTTGATAACTGATGCTCCAATTTGGCTAACACGGAATATCTGCATCGCCACAATCTTACAATAAACATTGTTCGTCAGATATTGGCATTAAAATTAGGACTTGTAGATGACAGCGAGCATTGTTCTTATTATGAATATAAGGCCAAACAGGCCAGAATATAAGGCCAAACCTACATTGGAAAATGAGCATTATAGACTGTATTATAATCTCCCCATAGATGCTGACAAATTTGTTGCTGCAGTTAGGCCAGGCATGGTTCTACACAACATTAGAGAAAAAACTGCTCTTCTCATTGATGTCACTCACGTATCAGATCACAATATTAATAAGGCTGAAACAGATAAAATAATCAAATACAACCCTCTGGCAATAGAATATAAAGAAATTTACAAACTGAACTCAGTAGAAGTTATTCCCATTGTGATAACAGCAAACGGATTAATTAACAAAAATTTAAAGAAGTACATAGAAAGGTTGGCCTGGATCCTAAAGTCATAATTCCAAAAACCCAAAAATTGGTAATTCTGGAGACGTGCATAATTGTAATTACTGTGTTAAATGCACCACATTATTGAATGAGGTATACCCCTAATGGGCCCTCATACTGAAATTCCGGATGTGAATCTTCGAGACAAAAAATAATAGTACACAGGATTTTTACTTTCTAGCATCATAGCTCTTAAACTACGCTTCAAGAAGAAAAGTATGATGATAATCGTTCAAAAAATGGGTTATGAAACTTTTTTCATTCTTGAGATTTCATAACTCAGAGATTCAAAAAAAAAAAAAAAAATTCAGGGTAATGTTTGTATGTACATATTACATACGTACGTAAGTACTTGTGTCGGCGTGTTTGAAGTTTAATAACTTTTTACACGATAAATCGATTTTGATGAAATTTTGTACAGAGACTTGTGTACGTGGGGCACATTGTTAGTAAAAATTTGGGGTCAATATCTCCAGAGGCTAGGTCAGGTACGCAGTTTCTTTGTAGTTAATTTTCTCAAACCTTTGCAAACATAATCCCAGTTTATACGAGTATTAAGATGATATACTCGTAAATGGTACAAGTTTATCTTACCATTTAAAAAAAAATTACCTCCAAATTCTTTCCCTTCCCCAAAAATCACAAGATACCTTTTTATCTATTGCATATTTTTTAACCGAATTTTTTAAATTATCTATTAAAATATAGATTTTTTTTAATTTGTTAAACTTTTATATTACTTTTATATACTCGTATGAATAAACAACCAATGCCAGGAAAGTATGACAACTTTGTTGTCAGGTTTTTTTTTTTAATTATTGAGAAAAATCCAATCACAATACACATAAGATTTTATCAAATATTTCTAAACAGACTTAGGAGAAGATTTTTAAGAAGTTTTCTTTTATGGAAATATATTACAATATTTCTCGTTAATCGACTTGCGATTTTAGACCAATTTCTATAAATTGTTTTGTAGTTTGATCCATTAAAAAGTTTTGATTTCTTTTAATAATTTTTTATTTTCAGATTAAAGAATATTTATAACAAATGCATTAAAATCGGTTCGAATTTATTTTAGGATATTTCCAGACAAAAAAGCTGAAATAATATACGAACCAGATTTGATTAGAGGCTTTCATCCTCATTTCGTTGTATGAATAATAAAAACTTTATTGGCAAATTATTTATTACAGATTTCCTTATTTATTTTTTTGTATTAATTATGAAAGATAAATGTATATGCAAAATTATAGATATGTTTAATTCATGTGGGCTTATTTATGTAACATAAGAGGTATTCTATAAAAACTTACCAAGACAAGCGACAATTAATGGTTTCATAGCATGGTATATACTATGTGCTAGTAATATGTTATCGCTTTGTTATGAGATACCGTTGCATACAAACTTTTACAACTTTTAAAGTAGTACTTGTGAATAACTTTATTAAAATATTTAAAAGTTTATAAGTTATATTTAATTTTTTAAACTTTTTCCGTATACCATTTACTTAAATACAGTAATCGTTATTTTAAGGTTATTTCAATGACCTTGACTTTCCTTAAGTCATCAAACCAAATTTTATTTCTTTATTATTTTGAATTTTATTATGAATTATGTATAAAGATTTATTTGAAATTAATATAATATTAAATTGTTGACTTATAATATTTGTTTTAGTGTGATTAATCAATTTCTTTAATTTCTTTTTTTTAAAGCAAACATTACTATCAATAAAACTGTTTAAATTCAATAAACTACAATAATAAAAAAATAAATTCTATTATAAATCAAAAGATTTCTTTGTGATTATCGATAAATATGTTAATGTCGATAAATATACATAAAATAGTTATTTTTAAAGTAATGACATTTTAGTTTTTCTATTTTAGGATCACCAGAAGCAAAATCTAAATAAATAAAAAAGTACTTACTTGGGCACGTTATAGTATTTATACTAATAATTGAATGATGATTTAGAGAGAGCAATTTTTTAGACAGATTATAATCTCTTTTTTTATTGAATTGATGTGTAGTGTTAAGAACTCGATATCCCTGTAATTATTATTTTGAAAGTACAACAAACTGTCATGTAAAATTGGAAAAAAGTAATTTTTAACTAAGTAAAAAATAAAAAATGTTTTTCATTAAATCCATACGTATGTTTTGTGTTAAATTTTTACTTTTTATCAAATTGGCCAATTTTTTCTAAGAAAGTTTCTTCGGGGGTCACATTTTAAATTTGCAACTGAAAATGGAAACTTTTTTAAACGAGTTTATTTTTTTTCTTTCATAATCATTGGATAGCATTTGATTTATTGAATTATGTCATTCTCATATTCAAACTATTTTAACGCAAAAGCTCAAGAAAATTAATTGGAAAAATTAAAGTAAAAAGTATAAAAAATATTTTTTTTTTTCTAGAGAGTATATATTCAGTTTCATTTTCAGTCTCTTTACGACATTTTTTCTTCATTCCTTTGGTATTTTTATCAAGAAACTGGTTACTAATATTTTATTTACTTATAAATCACTCTTTTCGTACGGACAGCGTTTTGTGCGGGCCTTTCCATATTTCAAATAAACGTAAAATAAAAACAGAATGAAATAGAATATGCATTCAAAAAATAATAAAAATATGTTTATTTATTGATTCTCCAGTTACTACAGGCATACGCCCAATTTAGAGAAATTATTTTTTTATAAATAAATTTTTTTGCGTGTGAAAAAATGCCAAGCCTGACTGATATTCGTATCCAGAACACCTTCCGGATGAAAGGTAGGAACGCTACCGCTCCACCACGATCAGCATGAAAAAAAAAAAACACGAAAAGCAATCCTTTTTAATTCTTTTTTTTTTTTAATTTTTACATTTTGAAGTCGCCACCAAATTAAAAACTACCAACAATTTACTAATTTACTACCCACCACTTAATTTAGTGCTGGATTCTAAAATTTTAAATTTAATAAAAATTTAAGAAAGATTTTTTCTATTTTTTACCCTTTTTTTTGTCTATTGTAATTATTTATAATAGTTTTTTTAACTTTTTAAAAATAATACTGAGGTATAAATATAAAAAGTTAGTTTTGGAAAAATTATTTATGTCTTTAAAATTGCTATGAAAAAACTTTTTATACGATCTAACAATAAATGTATAAAGGTTTAGCGATTTTCTTCTTTTTTATCTTTATATGTCGGCTTTAAGTCGCATCCATATTTTAATTTTTCGATCCATAAATCCTACATTTCATTTTACTTTCATTTTACAACTTGGGCTTTTACTAGATAATTTTAAAAATAAAAATTTTTTTATTCAAACAGATTGATAATTTATTTAATTTCTCATGTAAATATTAAAGCGTTGAGTCATTGTTTTAAGTTCTAATAATGACCACGCTCATGGGTAAGATAGGGGTAGTCAAGGAAGTTCCACGTTAAGTCAATAAAATTTGCAACGTTGACTGAACATCATAATTTGTAAATGATGTTATGGGTTTACACTAAGCCCTTCCCTTCTTTTTAAAGAAATGGGAAGCATTTATGAAAAGTCTAGTTCATTTTTTGTCCATGAAACTTTTCTCTTCATTTATTTATTTAAATCTCTTCTTAAATTCACTTTTTTCTTTATATCCTCCTTTATTAATCTTCTTACGAAAATTTATGTCACTTGATTCTAGATTGTTACTTATTTTTATTTATCTATTTTTTGCCAGCTCCTTTGTATATTCAAGAATAAGCAAATAAATTACTTGCTTATCAGCGACTGGCCTTATCAAAAATCTGATTTCCTCTTTTATCTTTTCCTGTCTTTCTATATTTTATTTTGCGTTCTTATTTATCTTTATTTGAGTTTTACATATTCCAATAATTCATAAAACTTTTCCAACTAAGAGTTACAATTCACCGACCTCCAAGGCGAAGTGGTAGCGTCTCGCCTTTCATCCGGAGGTCCCGGGTTTGAAACCCGGTCAGGCATGGCATTTTTCTTACACTACAAATTTCCATATTTATATTACAACACACGAGCCTTCAAACGTACGTGGCGAATTCAAGCAAAAAATTAATTGTTTCATAGGTGAAATTCTAATTTAATTAAATTTAAATGAATGAAACGCTGAGATGTCATCACTGTTCTTATAATATAATAAATATAGGTACATTATTTTTTAAGTGTTTAAATATACACATTATTTTTTAATTTTAGAAAATTTCAACGGTAGCAACAAAATACAATTATATATAATATTAATTTTTTCCTCATTACTATATTTGTTTTACTTTGAGTTTTAAAACTTTTACAAGGATTTCTGCTTCATTAGAACGTATTTTTATATGATATTAAAATTGTAGAGAAATATTTTTTACTAACTCTGTTACTATTATAAAATAAATATTTCTGCTTTAAGCAGAGTAGTTTATATTACGTCAGTGAGGAGATGATAAACATTCTCTATAATTATAATATTTTCATTAAAAAAAGTGAAAATAACATTCTAATGACGTCGACATCTTTAAGAAAATACTATATATAAAATAAAAGGATAAAAACAATAAGTGTACATGATTAATTTTATAATTATTTTCTTTCATTTACCAGTTATCTACCTTTTGAACGATTGTGTTTAAATACAATGAGATGTGTCGGTTATTTATCAAGAAAATTGAAAGACAAAATAATAGATAAATTAACAATTAATATAATCCACCTTACTAGCACGTTGATACGTTTTCTAGATCTTTCGGCTTACTTGGAAGCCATCATCAGGAGTTTTTAAAATTTAACTATGATTTTTAAACTTTGAACTTAATGCATTAATTTTAACTCTCGATGATCGCTTTCAAGTAAGCCGAAAGATTTAGAGACGCGTATCAACTTGCTGGTAAGGTGGAATATATTAATCGTTAATTTAATAATTTAATATATTAGCGGTACCGTGTTTGAGAAATTAACAAAATAATAAATTTGGATGTTGAATGTTGGACGTTAATACGTTTTCTAGATCTTTCGGCTTACTTGGAAGCCATCATCAGGAGTTTTTAAAATTTAACTATGATTTTTAAACTTTGAACTTAATGCATTAATTTTAACTCTTTGATGATCGTTTTCAAGTAAGCCGAAAGATTTAGAGACGCGTATCAACTTGCTGGTAAGGTGGAATATATTAATCGTTAATTTAATAATTTAACATATTAGCGGTACCGTGTTTGAGAAATTAACAAAATAATAAATTTGGATGTGGGATAAATCATACCTTCCTTAAAATTTGTTATTATCCTATTCTGAAAATGTTTAACGACAAAACATTCATTTTAAGTGCCACATTATAAATTTTATTTCCTTTTGTTTTTGTATTAGCTGATGATAAAATTAAATTTATGATTTTTTTTTGTTGGAAGTACTAATATACTTTAAATTAGAAATTCCGGCTTTAAACGTCAGGTGGTGGTCATCTGATAGAAAACAGGGTCCTCGTGTCTGTAGATCGATGTGCTTTGATCAAATCAGATGAAAGGTTCTAAAGGATAAGGTTATCCTCAACACGAACTATTTTTACCCAATACAAATTCTAAAATGGGAAGTACCCGTCACGTAGAACTCAAAGAGGGAAGACTAGAGCAAGGGAAGGTATAAAAAAACTCGTTCTTATTCCATGGATCTTTCATTCAAATATATTTACATGAAGTTGTAGACGAAAAAGGTTCAAAATTTAATCGATTAAATTCATTTCTAAGAAAAATTGTCCAACATTAACAATGAGTGATTTCTAAATCTCTTAAATAATTATAACATGCTTAAACAATTTTTTCTGTATTTTAATAGGAACCCATTTCAAATTCAATAAAATTTGTTATTATTTTTATGGAAAATTGAAATGTTGTGTTACCTGTCAACTTTGATAATAAGAGTTCAGTTTACAACATTATCTCAGGAATAAGCTTATAAGGCTTAATTATAGGCTTAAATTGTAAGTCTAATAAAACGAGAAGCGAACGATTCGCATATGTCTGGCGAATTTTATTTGGGTTTATCAATGGATCATGGAGATACGCAATCCTGAAATAATTATATACATTTCGTCATTATGTATTGGTTTTAAATGCATAGAGTAGTGTTAAATAAAGATTTATATTAAAATATTTTTCTTATCATTGTGGTGGACTGGCAGCGTCTCTGCATTTCATCTGAAGGTTTCAGATTTGGATCCCCCAATCAGACATGACATTTTTCGCACGCGACAAAGATTCATTATTATCCATCAATAACTGCTGTGAAATTGTCAGCCTGTTGTTATGTCTATAAATAGATAATAACAAAAATAATAATATTTGCTAAATTTAAAAATAAATTTATTTCTTTAATAATCTTGGTTATAAATTATTAACGGGTTTAATTTATGTAAGCGGGATACTAAAAATAATGTATTTAAAGGCTTCTTATATGGATTACAACAGTTTTGTTCCTGTCGGAATGGTTAATTATTTCAATATCATGCAGCTAACGAACGTATTATTCGATATAAAATAAAATTATAAATTAATTTATTACAGAAGCGTACATGTGTTTCTTATTTATTATTATAATATACAATTATTATTTCCTTAGAGATCTTAGAAATTGCTTATTTAACTTATGTTTCCCTTCATTTATTATCGTGTAGATTTAAAAATAGAAATTACTTTTATTTTTAGAACAGTTATTATTATTTTATACTTTGGTAGTGATTATATATTTCTTATTATTATAATTGTTTTTAAATGTAAGGAACCGTATCAAAAATCATATCGTGCTAGAAAGTATACTATTTAATATTTGTTTATTTAAAGGGTATGTGCTCGAATCTCGGTAATAATTGCGTTTTATATGATCTCTGAATCGTTAAGCTATAGTTAAAATAACGTAGGCTGGTCGATCGAAACTATTATAAACTCCTGCCAAAATTCTGATGTTACGAATAAAGCAAAATAATATCAAATGTAGTGAGATAACATCATGTCATAATTCTGTCATCGTTCTGTCGTGTTTTAGACAGTGTATAAATTCACAGAATTAATAACCACTTTAAACAGTATTGATTAAGCTATCGTTTTTCTCTATCTATTTGTTTATACTTTAAATTCGTATTTAATTTCTTTTTATTTTACAAATTTTTATTTATTTTTGTTTTTTTTAACGTTATATACAGTGTATATTATATATATATATATATAAAATAAAAATCAACATATTGCATAATTAAGGAAAACTACAAATAATGTGGTTCATTATGAAACCAAAAGTATTTTTTTTTGGTTGAAAATCTAACAAGAAAGATTATAGAAAACATTTGATACCAGAGCTTGATTTAGTAATCTATATTATAAATTGATAATAGTTATATATTATCTTTTAGTATCATTCATTAATCCATGTTTTTTTCACGAAACTTAATTCTGGTTGAAAATAAAAGTCTTCCATTACTAAAAAGCTTAATTTTCTAGTGTTACGTCATTCAGTAGTTAATCTAAATTATTTTTGCTATTCATTGAAAATCTCTTTTTTATTTATTAGTTTTGATTTTACTGATAAATAATAATACGAGTAGTATTATTAGTTCAATTAATGCGGTAGGCATACTTAAATAAAAGGATATGAGGATAATTGTATCAAGATTTTGTGGATATATAACGAATATCTTTAAATTCAAATTGTTGAATTTTAATTTTAATGTTTAGTAATAATATAATTTTTAAAAAGGTAAACTGAAGATCAAAACAGTTAGGGTATCAAGTTTATATATAGGAATAGACATAACGGGGAAAAAAATATGATGACTACAACTGAGAATAAAGTTCTTTTCAAGTCTACCCAATTATTGTATTTTAGTTCTAAAATTTGAACTCTAATAACAGTGTTGGACAAAAAGCTGGTAACAAAGTTTTTACAGTTTCCTGGCATTGGTTTATTCTTCTATAATAGAAAAACAATGATCATAAAAAATCCAAAATTAAAAAAAAATCATTTTTTATTTTCATCGGTTCCCTCACCTACAATATTGCCCCAAAGTATTTTTTTTATCACTTATACTACTACTACTATACTAGGAAGACATTAAACAAAAATTCTGTTGAGAAATATAGCGTAAATAAAAAAATAAGTTTTTTCGATTTTTGGGAAAGGGGAGAATTTGGGGGAATTTTTTTGTTAAATGGTAAGATAAGGATGTAGACATTAGCTGAGCTTAACATAAAGTGGGGTTATGTTTGCAAAATTCTGAGAAAATTGACTCCAAAAACCTACCTGCCCTCCTGGAGATATTTATCCCAAAATTTTGCCAACAAATTACACCATATACACGAGTCTGCATAAAGTTTCATCAAAATCGATTAATCCAGTCAAAGGTTATTAAACTTCAAACATACCAACGTACATACGTACGTACGAAAATTATCCCCTCCCACTATTTTTGTTTTTTGGGTCTCTCGGTTATGAAACGTCGAGAAATGAAAAAAATCCATACTTCATTTTTTGACTGATTACCAACTTTAATTCTTGCAGCATAGCTCTAGAGCTATGATGGAAGTAAAATAGAGAATGATTGGAAACACTATCAATTGTTAGAGAAGATAATGTAAAAATAAAAAAAAAATTAAAGAAAATTCAACTAAAAGATTTATATACAGAGTTATTTCAGACTGCACGGCAATTTCTCGGGAGATGATTCTATAACTAAAAATAAGAAAAAGAGTTCGTATAAACATAGGTCAGAAAACGGTTCTTTAGTGAGTTTCGGCTCGCGAAACATTTAGCCCAGCTTTCTGCTCCCTCTGTGAAATTAAACCTTACTAAAATTCTTGGAGTAGAAATAGAAACGTAAATTTGGTGCTTCTTTATGATTTTTGATCCAAGAAATTGAATAAAAGTAATCCCAGACCTCTATCTTAATTAAGTTTTAAGAAAAACGGGGTAAAACACGAAAGATTTTGTCAGAGAAACTTTTTTTAGGTTTGGAATAAAATAACTTTGTACTTTACCAATAAACGAATAAATATTTTTTGTTAACTTTGTGGAGAATTTAATTCTGAGAAAATTGATCTAAATAACGTCTATTAAAATTAAACACAAATTTAGAAAGTTCAACTTTAATAAAAATCAAAACACACAAATTGGATCGGAAAAGTGATACGATTTTAAACAGAATAATTTACATAGAAAGGCTAAACAACTCTTCGTTTATTGTCTCTTTTTGTGTATTCTCAATATATATTTATTTAAGATAATTTCATAAAATATGGCATACATGTTTAAACTATCATTTTTATTGAATAAAACAAATATGGAAGTATTAAATTACATTGTCTAACATTAAAGTGATGTCCGAGTTAATTTTTAAATCAATATTTCGGTAAGGGTTTTTTTATTATTTATTATAATTATTATCCTTGAGAGTTATTTAATAATTTGTTATTACTTAAGTTTTAAGTTTTTTATTGTGAAATTATATTTAAAAATTTCATTTGGTTAAATATGATTTCAAGTAATCGACTTTAGCGGAAATCATTAGAGTGAACCGCCAAGATTATTTTAATGATTTGAAAATTAACCTGATTGCCTTTTTTTAAATTAAAAATCGAAAGACTTTTTTTCAGCGTATAGCAGTTTAAACGTACAAACCGAATCTTTTGAAATTATCTTAATCCGTTCATGATTTATGAACTCCTACTGAAAAAATACAGATGAACAATCAGACGAAAAAGCGAAGCGTTTTTGGATGTTTATGGAATAATTTTTAACTTAAATTTGAATAAGAAATCTATTTTCTAATTATTTTTATATATAATGTTTTTTTTCAGGAATTCTGTATATAGCACACGACTGCATTAAAACGAAGTTTGTTAACTTGTAGCCTGGAGTATTTTAATAATATAAGGGGGTTGCGTTAGTGAAATGTCATCTCATATCCTTTCCCTAAGACTATTATACGGGCTTCTAAAATGTCTACTGCCCTACATACACATTAAACAAAAATCGATCAGCCTGTCATTATTATAGATATAGTTTTCCTCTTAAAAATCCTTTTTACGTGTTTTTTTTTCAATATTTACTTTAAAAATACTTATTTTCATAATATTCTCATTATCTATCGCGTATAAAAATTAACCGATATAAAAAAAATCTGGCGTTAGTCTTGAATTGTACTCGGCCAAAAGAGTTACGGCATAGATAGCTAGTTCCTTTTCCCTCAAAACAAAGTAACTAATTAAATAATGTATAATTTGTTCAGATGTGTATACGATAAAATTATCTCCTTATGTACGATTAATAATCAACCATGGTATTGTTTCTTTGGTAAAAATCGCAACTACTATTTAACGGTACTTTTTTTTAATTAATATTTTTAATGCGTCATATTTTAATAAATCATAATAATAAAATATTTTAAAAAAGAAAATTTTATTCTCTCACATTCTGATAGAAATAAAAATTTTTTTTTTGTAATTTTGTTCGTAGTTTATGAATTCTATTTATGTAACGGTTTAAAAATAAAATAAGAATTACACAAAATATACGTGTAGGTTTTTATTAAATATTTAAATTACTTGTTTCCTCTTGTATTATTATATAATGTATTGAAGATACTATGCTTTAACAAATCTCGTCAGATTTAATTCCTTACTAGTCCCTAAATTGTACGTTTTGTTGCTTCTATCACTTTATAAAAATATTTATCTTTTATTCTTATTTTATAAAAGAATAAATATAAAAATCAAAATCGAGTAAATAAAATAAAATATAAAAATTTAATACTTACTTCGTTTGGTCACAGACCTTGACGGCCTTTACCAACTTTCGCCATTCTTCTTTATCACTTGCTGTAACATGACATTCTTTACCTTAGGTGTCAATTTCAACACAAGGGTGTGAGGATGAGGTCTGTAACCCCATCATCCCATCTACTTAATTTATTTACTTCTTGTTTCTTCTATATACCTTTTAGATAATACTTTTTAATGCAACTCTTTTCATCGGATATACGTAATCTACCCATTGCAGAATTTTAGATTTGACCGTTCTGGTAATAGTGTATCTTTTATATAATTCGCTTAGCTCCTGCTTTTCCCTAATTCGACTTTATTTAGTCCAGTTCCTCCATATTTCATTGGTCTGAATATTTTCCTAAGCACTCTGCTTTCTACTTTAAAAAAATTTTTTTTTAACTGTAATGTTTCACATCTACACGTTTGAATTAGAGTTTTTAGAAATGGCCTTTGACTTATTATTTAATATGTAAAATACTTATGTCAGAATTACATTTGCAATTCTGTGTTTTACTTCCTTTTTTATTTTGTGCTTTTCATGAATTAAAATCAATTGGTATTTTAAGTCAACAGCCCTTTCATAAATTCTCTCGTTCAATGTACCAGCAGTACTATGTGGGCCTCGTTTTTTACTGAATTTATTTTTCCTTTACTTATCTCTTATCCCACTTCATTGTACTCATTTTATAAAATCTCTCATCTTCAGTATTAAAAGTAATATTTTCAGTTAAAACAATGTTATCCATCCTCACAACTTAAAATTCCGTTTTTTACTTTCTAGATTCATTATACTTTCTACCTTTCCCATAGCCAAATATAAAAGGGGGAAGCTATATTTTTTCCATTAAATATCCCAAACAGTTCTGCCAACTACTCTAATAAATGTACTTTATTTAACAATTTAATTATACAGTTTTTTATCTCTGTCACGTTCTTTGATTTTTTAAAGTTCGTTAAGTTGTTAGTAGTTTTCTAACGTGACGCCGACTTCTACAAGTCGAAAATTACAAAAAGAATTAAAAAAGTATATTTAATTTTTTTTTAACTCATTTTATTAATTTAAATTTAATGTATGTTTTAAACATATAAACTTGAATGACATTTTTTTACTATTATAATTTCTTAATGAGGAGTTAATCAGAATAGAAATAATTTTTTATTCTTTATCTGAGGAGCAGAAGATAAATTAATCTATTTAAAATAATTTTTTGAAAAAATATCATTATTTGGAGCGTTTTTAATTATTATTAAGACTTCTAGTATTACTTTTAATAGTATTTTGGGAAAAAATTGAATTTTTACTTTAAATTAATCCTCAAAACTAAATTTTTTATAATCATTTTTCTTTTGTTTAGGAAATTGGTAAAAGTAATAAGAAAATTAACGTCGTAAGGGTAATTATAATTTTTAATTTTTTCCTAAACGGAATGGGGAAATTATAAATTACAAAAATATTAAGAAATTAAAATTACATGATTGCCAGCTATTTATAAAGGAATTTCATAACCTATAATTTTACAAACTATTACCATTAACTTATTAAAATATTATTATATTAAATACTTAATTTACTGGTAGTCTGAAAATTAGGGATCAATCTAAACAAAATTAGACAATTAAAATTAAATTGATATTTGTTTGTTTCTAACAATAAAACTGTTATTTGCCAATTATTTTCCTCTAATTTATAAAGTTGTTATAGCTTTAATAGTTGTCTGTTGACACAGTTATTAGTAAATTAGTTAATCACTTTTCTGAAGTTATTAAACCTTTACAAAATTTTAGGTTATAGTATATATACAGTTCGGTGTTGACGTTGTTTCCAAGCTCATAAGAAGAATTATTCATAAAACGGTTTGTTTACATTTATCTTGCTATTTATCTTCCCTATAATATAAAACAGTGATAAAAATGCTGAAAAAACGAATATTGCAATAACTCGAGAACTAATTGTTCTATTGGGACGATCAATGGCTTAAAACATTCGGAGAATCAAGTTAAACCTAATGAGATCTCACCCATAGTCTTTCCTAAAATTTGCATCGAGTTATGAACGAACATTGATTCTCGCTATATTATAACATGGTAAGAAGAATGCTGAAATTCTGGCTGAAAATCGGCCGGAGGACAACAGCTCCTTTTATTTATTAATAAATAAAATAAAGATTTTATTTTCGCATTATAAAATCAATCGTTAATCAACTTTACGTTTTAATCATGAAACTCAAGAAGTGTTAGATAGGTATTTTTGTAATTTTACTCATAACATCGTTGATGACTTTAGTCTGAATATTGAGTGTGATTTTCATTTGATTGAAATCAATAAAAAAATTAAGAGGAAATCAAAAAAATTAAATACGCAAAGAAAAGTATAACCATTATAAAGAAATTTCAGCAATATTACCAAACTCTCATTTTAGATTGTTTTTTATGAATTTAGTTTATTTGCTTATTTTTAGTTTAAATAAAGTATTTGCATTCTCAATTCTTTCAGAAATGCCTAGAATAAGTGCAAGTATTAAACAAATACTACCGTTCTATTTTATTATTTATTTATTCATACATAACAACAGACACTCCCATTATATACTTTTCTTTTCATAATGAATGAAAAATTAATTTCTTAGCTTGAAAAATTTTACACCTGACTGGGATTCGAATACCAAACTTTCTTGATAAAAACCACTAGTGGTAGCAGAGAAATTATCACTCCGCCACTTGAAGGTCGGTATATACTTGCATCATTTCATTAATGTAAGTTATTTTGGTTTTCTAATTTAGTCAATTTTCTTTTCGTCGAATAAAGGAGTGTGATTATACAGTAGTAGGTTATTTCAATTAACTTGACAGTGCTTGTAAACATACTAATTTGACCATCCTTGTAAACATACTAATTTGCTATAAGTTAACTCAGCTACATTTTTATAGCAGTCCATCGGTGAGTAAAAGCGTTCTTTTTCAAGGTTGAAAATTAAGTACTTGGAAATATTTATCATAAGTATCATCGTACATATTTAAGCTCTATAGATTAGTAAGTGTAATAGTAATCTTTTATTTTAAAATTTAAATGGATTATTTAAACGTATATTATCATTTCTTGATTATGACGGTGAGAATAATTTATTATTAATAAATAAAATTAAAGACGGGTGGGCGATAATCAAACTGGTGTTAAAACATTTTACGTGAAGCAAAATTGAATATTGTAGTTTAGTCACGTTATACCTTTGTCGGTAAGCTTATAGCTTAATAATTAGCTTTTTAGTAATCATAGCAAAAATCAAGGAGGTTTTTATTATTCCTTTATCACTTTTCTGTTAAAATATGCAATTTCATTTAGGTATTTTTTAAATTCAAATTTCTGTTAGATTTTTAACTGTAATCGTTAAGAGTACAGATAAAAATTGGACGTTACAAGGTGTACGTTACCTAATTATCTTTTCCTACTGCTCTCTCCAAGTATGGTATTTTAGGAATAACGATTTTTTAGTTATCGACCATCTTTCAAATATAAAATGGTCTTTTCAATTAGGAATGAGGTATTCATTTGCGTAACAAATACTGCTACTCTTCTTTTATAAGATGTATTTAGTAATGAAAAATAACCATTACTACGCATGAATTAACTGATATTATTGATTGAAAATGTTTGACGCCAGTACGGTCGATGAAACTTCCCGCAAAAGAAAATAAATTATTAATCAATGCATTGCCTTAAGAGCAACTATCTACAATATAGCCTAGATAGATTTCGAGATTAAATAATTAAGTTACAGTAATTCTTATTCACCATAAAACTTTTATATGTTTGTTATAAAATCTTCTTTTTTTAATTTAAATTCTCTGTTAATCCTGATCTAATGATGCTTATGAACATATAATTTTTACACAGTAATTTTTCTCAGTAAGCTTATCAAAAAAGTACCATTTCTTATTTACAGGAAAAAAAACTTTTTTATTAAATAATACTTGGGAAATGGCAAATGGCTGACAACTAGAAAATCGCAATATAAATATAAATAGACATATATAAATATAAATAGACAATGTCATTTTAGTTTGTTCCCATAACCGAGAAAACTACTAAACTAATCACTACGAAATTTTAATTGTAGCTTTCTTATGACCCCCCCCCCCAAAATGTTTATCACATTCAAACCTCACCATTCTCACTACTATATAAATCATAAAAAAACTTATAAATAAATAATCTAGAGCTTTTTTTCTAAATTTTTGTCCTTGTTTATATCGACAGATATTGTCTATATCAGTATCGATTTCTTCAGAAAAGTGTTAATAAAGATTTTATTAAATTAAATTTCATAATCTAATCTGGCAGTGACCAGCGAGAATACATCCTAATTCGAATAAAGTAGCACACTGTAGATTTTTATATTCTGAACTAAGAAGTTCAATCAAGTTAAGCTGTACATTTAATCGGCATAGATTCGACTTTCAATTTGGTATTAATATTGTCATAATGCCTAGGTCGGCGAGGTCATAAATAGGAAGAAAAACGTTCCGGGCTCAATTTTTGGAGTTCTTTATTCATATAGCCACGACGGGAGATGCTAATTGATGTAAACAATAAGACAAAATTATGGCATCGGTTAAAATAAAATATTTTCAAAATTCTTTTATATAGCGGTTAGGTTAAGTTAAAAAGAAAAAAAATGTGAAAATTCCATTAATGAGATGAAATTGCACAAGTTAACACAAATGTGATTGAAAAATAAAATAAAAGGGCTACTTGTCATTGTAGAGTTAATAATCTACTAACTCATCGGCTAAAATATAACGCAACAAATATACTGTAAATATAGCAGCGAAATTAATAGTGTTACAATTATTGATTCCCTAAGAATTGGTAATTCAGTATTTATTCACGAAAAATATTGTAAGATTAAGATCTTTAGTCCTTTTACGAGTTAACTTTCTTAGTAACTGTCTAATGAGTAATAAAATATTTTTTTTTTAAATTTGATAATTTATAAAATTAGTTTCATTATAGAGAACCCACCGGGTTGGTCTAGTGGTTAACGCGTCTTCCCAAATCAGCTGATTTGGAAGTCGGGAGTTACAGCGTTCAAGTCCTAGTAGAGCCAGTTATTTTTACATGGATTTGAATACTAGATCGTGGATACCGGTGTTCTTTGGTGGTTGGGTTTCAATTAACCACCCATCTCAGGAATGGTCGAACTGAGAATGTACAAGACTACACTTCATTTACACTCATATATATCATCCTCATTCGTCCTCTGAAGAATTATCTAAACGGTAGTTACCGGAGGCTAAACAGGAAAGAAAGAGAGTTTCATTATAATGAAAAAATATTGTCTTCATAAAAAAATTACAAAAATAATTATGCAATTAGTCATAATTGTAGCTATAAATACTGTAATTTATAAAAGATAATTCCTAACTAGACACTTTTATTTATTTTATGTTTTTTGTATTTCACAGGAATATTAAAGCATCGCACAATATATTTTTTCACTGTGAAACTAAACTATTTAAATATTTACTTAGTAAGAGCTAAATTATTACGTAACTTATTTTAATAATTTTTTATCAGAAATAATGTTGTTTTTAGCAAAATACTATAGTTGCATCAGTGATAAGTATTTATTCCATAGATTGTTAAATTACATTAAAAAATCTGTTGTGGACATCACATAAATGACTTCCTTGTTAGCCTATAAATTATATATACAGATTTTTAATTATAAAAACTTTTTTCAAATGAAATAAGCAATTATATTTGAAAGTGAGATAGGATCCTCCAATTCTTTAATAAAGTGGACATTTACGCAATTGCTAAAATATTAATTTTTATTAACATCAAATATTTATACAATTATTAATTCAACAATCTTACATGAAATATTAAGATAGAGTAAAAATCCCTTTATTACTTGTATTACTATATCAGTATTAGTCTTATCTTCGTGAGTTCCTGACTAACAAAAGTTTCAGATTTCTGGTGTGTCATTAAATAAAAGTTAATAATTAAACTATTCCGTTTAGTGAACTGTATACTGGTTACAAATGTTAATTTCGAACTTACGCTGTAAAATACTCAGTTTTTATAACTTAATTGTTTGGTAAACAATCAAAAATGAAAAAGAAACAATTGTATAGGAAAAAGAAAAATAACATGAAGAAATATATCTAAAAAACGACAAGCCTTAAGTTTGATGATCAAACTCCGCCTTAAGGAGAATATTGTCCGACAATATCAGAGTAATCAACCCAACCGGTTGGTCTAATGGTGAACGCGACTTCGCAAATCAGCCGATTTCGAAGTCGAGAGTTCCAACATTCAAATCCTAGTAAAGGCGGTTACTTTTATACGAATTTGAATACTAGATCGTGGATACCGGTGTTCTTTGGTGGTTGGATTTCAATTAACCATACATCTCAGAAATGGTCGACCGGAGACTGCACAAGACTATATGTCACACTCATACATATCATCCTCATTCATCTTCTGAAGTAATACCTGACGGTGATTCCCGGAGGCTAAACAGGAAAAAAAAATCAGAGTAATGAACTAAAGGATAAAAACTTTTTACAAATTATTAAAGATCGGGCATGTATATGCCCGATCTCAATGTATATGTTGTTCTTGTGAAGGTCTACCTTTCAGTCACTCTGTTAACTTTAATGTAGATAAAATTAAACAGAAATTCCAGAATAATTAAATAAAATTAAACTAGGAAATCCAAAAATAATACGATTATAAATTATAATTTTCAATTAATATTAAATAATCAGATGTTTCACCAAATTTATTACATATACACATATGTAATAATGCCTATTAAATTACATATACACATTTTTAAAAGGCCATAAAATTTAATTTCACAAATAACTTCTGGGTTTTTTCATATTTTTTGTTTTATTGTTATTATTGAATAATTATTTATTGTAATATTTTTTTACAATCCGGGTTAATAATTATTAATAAATCAATAAATTTAAATTAAAAAAAAGATAAAGAAAAGGGAGATGAAGTCTGATTCGTACCGATGTGTCTTTCCCTTATAAGATGTAAATATTTCATTAATTAAAGTTTTATTTGGCTGTAACTCTAGAACCAATGAAAATAAGTACTACCTATACACATCGTTGAAATGCTCTCAATGGAGGCTTATTACTACAATTAAGAAAAAGTCCAAAATCCAAATTGTTTGGATTTTGGGCTTTTTTTTGACACTTTTGGTGCGGTCGATAGCAACCCAAAGGTGCTCAACTAGATGTTACAACAGTCCTAATTCCAAAATTTCAACATATCATAATATGTTGAAATTTTGGTTAATCATTTTGAGTTATGCTAGAAACTTACACACGTACGTATAGACGCCACCTCGAAACTAGTCAAATTGGATTCTGGGATGATCAAAAAGGATATTTCCATTGAAATCTGAAAGTAGAAATTTTTCGCAGTCAAGGAAGTAAAAAATTAATTTTTTTTTTATAAAATTGTTTTACAAATAATAAAATGAAAAAAAAGAAGAAGAATTATAACGAGTATTTTATTATTTTTCAATCATTTATGTTTGTTGTCAAATGAATAATAAAACAATAGCATTTCGTATGCAACTTGCATTCATTCTGTAATTGTGTATTGTCAAGTGTTTTTAACATCATGCACGTTTGTTTAAGAATAAAACTGTGTTTGTGTAACAAAATATTTTTAAAAAAAATTAAGAAAATGTGTTTTTTTATTTGAAAATTCTTATCAATAAATTTTTTAATAGATTATTTAAAGTAATCGTACATAATTACGATTACTTTAAATCGTAATTGTGTAAAAATACCATAAAAATTACATAAATGACATTGCGAATTTTAATTTTTACTTCCTTGTACGAAGTAGAGGATGTATTGTGATCGCGAAAATTTCGGTTTTCAGATTTCAACGGCAATATCCATTTTGACCATCCCTGAATCCATTTTGACTAGTTTCGGCGTGACGTCTAAACGTACGTGAGTATGTATCTCGCATAACTCAGAAACGATTAACCGTAATATGATGAAATTTTGGAATTAGGACTGTTTTAACATCTAGTTGTGCATCAAAAGGTAATCGAAAATTTGGACTTTTTCTTAACTGTAGTAATAAGCCCTCATTGAGAGCTTTTCAGCAAAATACTAGTATCATAGTAGTACTTGTTTTCATTGGTTCCAGAGTTATAGCCAAGTAAAATTTTAATTAATGAAATATTTGTATCTTATAAGGGGAAGGCACATCGGTTTGAATCAGACTTCATCTCCCGTTTTTTTTTAACTTTTTTTTTTGTAATTTAAATATATTGATTTATTAATAATTATTAACCTCTGATTGTAAAAATATTTTACGAAAATAATAATTTAATAATAACAACAAAAAAATTAAAACTTATCAGAAGTTATTAATGAAATAAAATTGTACGTACTTTACATTTTTTTAAATTGTGTATATGTAATTTAATAGGCGTACAAATAAGTCATGTGGTGTCCACATCAGATTTTTTAAAATTTTTATGAAAAAAATAATAAATATATTAAAAAGTAATAAAAATAATCTGTGTTTTATTTGTTTGGCTTATATTTATGAATTAATTTAAGGATAATTAATAATTAATACATATGTTGAAAATACTAGTAAAGATATAATAAATAAACTGGCTAGCATTTACCAACTAGTATTTCCTTTAAAATACTCTGTCGGTCACTGCAGCCAATTTAAACTTTCAGGAAAGCATTCATCTCTGTATTATCGGTAAACAGTATATGTTTAGAATGTAGATGATGTACACCAAAAGCATACCTACACCTTTTTGGTCGCTGACACAAATATAAATGAAGCCGTTTTTAACTCCAAGGATTGCAATGGAAAAATGTTTTCACTATTCCAAAACCTCTAAAACAAGCTATATTATTTTTAATAACACTATTTATTTTGAATCTACTAATATCCATAAAAGTAAAGTACATATCTCTTTAATCATACCAAGCAGAGTTGTTATTTGATTCAAACTAAAATACATTGTCAAATTTTATTGCAGAACAATTCATATTGCACCATGACTAGATTTATAATGTATCAGTTTATGAAAAGTGGATTGTTCGTCTACATTCATGCTTACTCAAATTTCATAAATGCAGTGCTGATATTAATAATTCTTTTACTGTTATATTTAATGAGGATCCTATTATATTTAATGACAAGGATCCTGATACCAGACCTGCGACTGTGGTGTTTAAGAAAGTTTGATGACCTCGACTACTACATTACACAAATTTTCACAGGCCATGGGGATTTTGGAAGCTATCTACACCGCATTGGGAGGCGTGACAATCCCAACTGTAAGTTCTGTTCAGAGTAGGACACTGTCGAACACATCTTTTTTCAGTGCCCTGAATGGGAGGAACATAGGGATTCCCGGTTGACACCTGCATCCTTACTGACATAATTGCTTCTGCAAATCGTTGGGATGCGTTCAGCCTTTTTTCCCCAACGGTGCTTTGAACTAAGGATGATGAGGAGAGGAGAAGGAGCTTCTAGCGGGGGGCGTTGGTCAGGCTCAGCAGTGAGGACTGGTACGCCTTGGTGTGCCAGCTCCGATGATCAGTTGGGGAGTTCGTGTATGTCATGTACCGCTATGACAGTTCCCTGTTGTGATGAAGATCTTTAGAACCTGCCACCCACTAGGGGGGAGTTAAGACCAGAGTTCCGGTGGAGGATCCTCTTGGAGAACCCTCATTTGAGGCATAAGGCACAGACAAGACCAAGATCCGGCCTTCAGCGTGGGGATAAAGGTTGCAGCTTTGCTTGATCCGGAGTCTCCTCGCTAGAGGCTGGCACAATGAAAAAGATCCAACCGGCGGGCCGACCTGCCTTGCCGGATGTACAGCTGGTGGGCGGGAAGGCCCGTTAGAAATAAAGGACACTTCTCTGGGCTGTTATACTTAGCTGAGAGTCCGGCACAGGAAGGGGAAAAAAGTCGCAATTTACGTCATACTTTGCACAGTAATATTTTTAGTCGGTAATTAAGTTTACAAACTGGCTGTAGGTATTTCCAAAATAATGTTCATTTTATTTTATTTTTCATTTGTCGGACGAAATTGTCTGAAGAAAATAAAAGTTAATTTAAAAATCGTTCTCTTTCACTTTTATTGAGGTGTTAGTGAAGTAAAATAATTTTTTGTAGCGAAAAGAATGTATAAAGATGAAGCTTCTTCTGTACATTTTAATTATAATTTTATATTTTTCATAAATTAAAAGCCCATTATTTTAATATAGGTATTTGCTTTAGCGACGTTAGTCCACTACTCAGTTTTATAAGTTTTTTTTTTTAGTTTTAAAATTTAAAGAGCTACAAACTAGTGCAATTAGATGTTTAAATAATCTTAATGTAATTCAATTGGTTAAATTTTCAATCAACAAAGATTAAAAAATCTGATGTGGACTTCTTGAACGCCTAGTAAATTACATATAAACACTTTTTTAAAATGGAAAGTATATAAAATTTTATTTCATTAATAACATCTGATAGTTTTTTTTATTGTTATTATTGAATTATTACTTATCGTAAAACTTTTTTACAATCACAGGTTAATAATTATTAATTAATCAATACGCTTAAATTTAAAAAAAAAGAAGATGAAGTCTGATTCGAACCGATGTGCCTTCCCCTTCTAAGATCCAAATATTTCATTAATTAAAATTTTATTTGGCTATAACTCTGGAACAAATGAAAATAAGTACCATTTATGATAAATCGTTGAAAAGCTCTCAATGAGGCTTATTACTGCAGTTATGAAAAAGTCTAAAATCCAAATTTGTTTAGATTTTGGGCATTTTTGGACACTTTTGGTTCAGCCGATTGCAATCAAAAGGGCAGATGCACAACTAGATGTTACAACAATCCTAAATCCTTCAGCATCCTACGGCTAATCGTTTTTGAGTTATGCGACATACATACGTACGTACGGACGTCACAGCGAAACTATTCATAATGGATTCAGGGATGGTCAAAATGGATATGTCCGTTGAAATATTAAAACCGAAATTTTTCGCGATCACAATACTTCCTTCGTACAAAGAAATAAAAAAGAGTTTACATATTAAACTCATAAAATTTATTAATTTTTTTTGGAAAGGAGATATTTCAGTAATGGCTGAACATTCATGCTATGAATTTTACGTAGATAAAACTTTTATTTTTAAAATAAGCTGCTCAATAAAAGGCAGTCTGAATAAGTCTAACCCCTTTAGATTTTATTTAAGCTAATATTTTACTTTCAATTTGTACAAAGCTATCTTGTATCGCTTTTTAGGTAAGTTAATTTTATATTTTTATAAACACTGGTAGAAAAACATTATTTTTAATTACTATTTTTCTTTTCGTTTAATAGTTCTTTTATATTCATTTGTTTATTTTAAGTTTTGTTTTTATATTTACTTTATTGATTTTTCTATTTTTTCTGATGTGACTGAACAATGAAATGTAATTCGTATTTAGATTCAAATTTTTAATTTTTTATAAATGGTTCTTTGACCGAACGAAGCAAGACGCTTTGAAACTTCGCCTTTGTTTTTGTTTCTATGATGCACTTACAACCAAACGAGTTTTCCTAGTTTTATGAATTTACAATAAACTGCCTTGCTAGTATACGGAATAACGTATGTATAACGGTTTTTCATCCATTCATTTTTTCCTTTTTTTTCCTGTTTAGCCTGCGGGGATTACCGTTCAGATATTACTTCAGAGGATGAATGAGGATGATATATATGAGTGTAAATGAAATATAGTCTTAGTTCGACCATTTCTGAGATGTGTGCTTAATTGAAACCCAACCACCAACCACCTTTTTACCTCTGACATCTCTCGTATCACAGTCTCGTGTATCAAGATTACACGTTAGATACTTCTCTTTCACGTTTTTGCACAATCGTTAATTTTAACTTTAGTCTCTGTAACCATTCTCCTGCTACTGCACATTACCATGCCTCTATAAAAGTATCAAATATTTAATTTAATAGCAATTTTCGGTAAATTTATTTTTATTGTTTTTCCCCTCGGATAACTTATTTACAAAATATAAAAAAAGACAAGGAAAATATTGATTTGAGGTACCTTCTCAACAGTTATTTGTCAGTAATATCCGTATTTCATGGAAACAATTGTTACAATAGTGCTATGGCAGTAACATTATTTTTGGCATTAGCTAAACTTTAAACAATCAGTTACAATCAGCAATTCAGTTTAGCACTTTTTTAATTGTCTATTAGTAGGGTAGTTTGTTATTCAGTATGAAAAGAGTAATATCTAAGTTCACAGAACCAGTAATATTTCAACAACTGTTAAAAGAAAGAAATGTTCTTTCTTAGCACTTCAGAAAAGATTTTTGAAATTTTAAGCGGGGTCTTCATATATTGAGCTGCTTTTTGTTTACCGAGTTGGTTTATTGAATTGCAATTAAACAAAAAATTTCTTGAGTAAAAAAAAAAAAAAAATTAAAAATAAATTTTTTTGTAAGAGATTTTTAGGAATTTTTTTCGAGCATTTTCATACAGGTAATGCCTGTAATAATAACAAGAACTGTTACTCGAATTGATGCCATAGAATCTAAAGGTTTTTAATATTTAATCAATAACTGCTTTAAAATTTTTAATATTTAGGAAATTAATATAAATGAACTCCACCTACTAACATTTATGTTAAATAGGCCATTTAAAGTTGAATAAAACACTCCAATTTTACATTATTACAATATTCTTTTTAATGTACGAGGAAAAGTGTGTAATTACAGTTGCAACTCGATGCATACTTCCCACTTCAATAACAGTGAGTTATTTACATAACAATTGAAATTCAAGAACAGATGATGTATTATTACAGGATTTAAAAATAGCATAAACAAAAGAAATAAAATTTTCTTTTTACATTGCATCCATTTACCCTGTTTGGTAAAACATTCACAAAAAATCACGCACAGTTTCTTGAAATCTATCTTGTTTCATTGTGCTTTTTTTTTCTTTTTTGTAAACTAAACATCTAAGCATGCTTCTAAATGTTAATGGAAAAGGCTCTTTTTATCTACTAAAGTAAAATTGTGTGAATGTACTATTTCAAAACGAAGAAAAATACATTAAATTTGTTAGACTGGAATATACTATCTATCCTAGTTTTTCGAATGGCTGCGATCTGTGAAAAGTTATAAGTACTAGACGCACTAGTCAGTTATTACTCTGATAATGATAAGTTTATGATACAACCAGTACCTGAGATTTGTTTAGGCTAGGATACGGGTACAAATGAGGATAAAGAACTTATTTATATGCCTAAATATGGTATTTTAAACATAAAAATACACCCAGATCCACTGCGCTGAGTGACTTCTTTTGAATGACTATCTTCTTTTCACTTCATCAATTCTGAAGAAATACGAGTAGATATATCCAAAATGATTTATCTTAAGTCAGGTGAGTTTCAACCATTACAGCATTTAAAATTTTTTTTATTATGTAACAGCTGTTTGTGGCTTTATTGTTGCTAGTCTGTATAAAATAAAATTGATTATAGTTTAACAACACAAAATTGATTATTAAAAACAAAGTTGTATTAAGTAAATAATATATTAGACTATAGACGAATAAATGCAACAGAAGTATACAATATGAATGTTGGGATTAAAAATAACAGCAATAATTTAGAAATTAATTAAAGAATTAGTGTAGAAGAGACACAGGTTATGCAGTGTATATAGTTACGTTAAACAATTCATTTTCATTTCTTAGTACATATGATATGTACATAGTACATAGTAAGTATATGATAGTACACTCCAATCAAATAGGAAATTAAAATTAAAAATAAACTTAAAAATGTTTTACCCTATTAAAAATTCTTTTTAAATCTAATTTCAGAAAATTATATAATTTTATATTAAAAAATGTTTATAAAATTAGTAGATTTCTTTATAGATGTTTATTGAAAATGTTTATGAAAAAATTTATTATAAGATTTATTAAAAAGATATTAAAAATTAAAAAGATATTTAAAATTTATTATAGATGTTTATGAAAAATTTATTATTCGTACGCATGTGTGTTATGTGTATATATGCAGTCTGAACCTTAACAGGTTGTTTGTGTTGCAAGAATTCAACATTTTTAGTAATCATTTTAGCTTAATTTAATTATCAGAAAATTTGTATATATATATATATATATATATATATATATATTTTTTTTTTTAATATTAATTTTATTATTTGTATTATCTTCTCGTAATTTTTTTTCAGTTAGAGAGATTTAACTAAAATGAAGCAGATTACTGTTTCTTGTTCTCTTTATAAAATTAAATTAACCTTCCTATATTCATTTTACTAAAATAAATAAGAAATGAATTCTGTTTTCTAACTTAAAATTTGATTACATAACCTTCACTAAGATGTCTATTGAGTTTTATTTGAAGTGTTGTTTCAACAGTAATTGCCGTTTTCTTTCTTTGTTTATAATATTTACTCTTGTAGTAGCAAATAGAAAGTCATGTAATGTGAGTATATTCACAAAAAACAATCTGTTAAAATGATATCAAAACATTTTTAAAACATCGCATATTGTATCTGATATTTTCCTGTTACGAAAGTTAATTTTTATTCAAGAATTTTGAAAATCATTCATTGATACAAATTTATTCACTCATCATTGGAGGGGGGGGGGGGGGTTAAGGAGGAGGATGCTAATGTGGAGAATATCTTAAGGAAACATGCTTTTGCATATTATAACTATGAATTTTCCAAATCAGAGATCAATATTGGTCAATATTTTTCCCCATATTAAGCATATGTATTTTTAAATACATCTCATTTAGTAAACAAAAAAAAAAAGAGTTTATACATATGGGAATACTTTTAGTTATCATGTCGCTCTATGTTACACACTACTTATGTTACAATCGAAATGGGGAATAAGTTCTGATTGATTGATTTAAATATCAATCATTTAACAATGACTGGACTGTGAAAATTAGCAACTGTTATTATTAAGTTGATAATGAACTACTCAATGAACTTACACCTTGGAATGTTATTGAGATTTTTGTATTCAATTTAAATAGCAAATATTGCTGTTTGTATTCAACCTATTATTTTATTAAAATAACTGAAAATTGCTGTTGTAGTAAAATAATAATTAGAAAAAAATTTCTTTTTTTCTTTTTTAAGTTAATTCAAATACATACAACAGTTAAACACAACTACAACCCATTAATATACCTTTATTTAGAGGTAATGTGTTAGAGCGGTAGCATTTTTATAATATATTTATTGACTTAATATGTAATAGAACTGATTTAACACATTTACAAAAACTCCATTATTTGCTTGCTTCTTTAAAAGATGAAGTGTTAGCCATTATTAAAAATAATGAATGAGAGTTATGGAATTGCTTTAGATTTACTAAAGACTCACTCGATATGATAACAAATATTTAATTGCATCTCATAACAATGATTGCATCGTAAAGTCATATTCCATAAAAAGAGAATCTGTAGGTACATTGTATAATTTTATTAACAAAATATCCTCACATGTAAATTCGCTTGAAGCAGTGCAACTTCCTGTTAATACATGTGAATCTATATAGTAGTTCAATCTCTAACATCTAAACTGGATTATAACACTTTATGGAGTGAGAAATTATCAAATCAAAGGTTTCCCACCTTTAAAGACTTTATAGAATTTCTCAACACGAGACGACAAATTCTCGAAAACCAACTTGATGGCATTTTAATTCCACATACTGAAAGTGTACGATACATGGGTATTGTACACATTCATGAGTATCGTACATCTAGATCATCATTTGACGTGGAAGGTTCATGGGAGGGAGAAGGAAAGCAACTTAACATGAAATTCAAGGAAATGTTTGCTGGGTAATAGTTATCTTTATCTAATAAGCTACGTTTATACTTAGCTATTTTGAAACCAATATGGACCTATGATGACCAGCTATGGAGTTCGGCATGCAAGTCCAATGTTGAAATAATACAGCAGTTTTAGAACAAACTAGTGAGGTGTATAGCTGAAGCACCGTAGCTTGTAAAAACAGTGAAATTTACGAATATTTGGGTCTACGGTATGTCAAGGAGGAAATACAGCATTTCAGTTTGAAATATAAAGTTCAGTTAAATCACTATGTTTAACCACTTGGCCGTAAACCTTTTGGACAATGGTGAGGATGTTGGTAGATTTAAGAGGCTATATGTTCTGGATCTAAGTAACTCTATATTGTAATTACATCCACTGAGTGTTGCACATTATTTAGTTTATTTATTAATTAATTTATTTTTTATTTTTTGAGTGTTTCATCTATATCTGCAGTTTTTGTGATTCTTGTTATTGTTGTAATTTTCTACTATACATCTGAAAATACAAACAGTTCTTCAAAAATGCCTTGTGTAATTTGTAATGACAAATTACGCATTAATATGTAATTTTTGAGGAATCTCAATGGGGGAATTCATTTTTAATGTGAATACAATTTATTCGTATTATTTCACATTATTATTTCACATTAAAATGTGAAATAATTTAATTTAAGATTTCAACAAAGATGTAACTAAAAATTTCAAACGAAAATCAACATAACAGCCTGTAAAACCATCATCCTTTTTTCCATCATTCTTATAAATTCAAATTATTTATTGTTACACATTAACATTATACTTATACATGGAATTTTACACGTTACACGTACTTGCAGATTCCAATCTTATAAATTAATCAGTTTCTAGAAGTTCTCGAATTTTAATATGATTGGAAAACTACTTTTAGACAATCTAAATCAGAGTATCGTATCATTTATTTCACTTTAAACTAAAATTTAAATTAAAGAAATTATTTTGTAATGTTTTTTTTTTCATTCATCAGTATGGAATAAAAATTTATTTTTAAATCGCAATAATAGTAAATAAACAATATATTTCTATGTACATTAGCTCTCGCTTTTGTAATAAATTTAACAGAAAAGCATCGAAATTAAACTAATAAAGTAAAAATAACAGTATGTAGGGCTGAGTAGAATGAAGCACGGGTAGTTAGGATGCAGCTACTAACTGCTTTATTTTACGTACATCATAATTGGTAGGTTATTTTGGAAGGTCAGAGCAATGCACATATTGCCTAAAGAAGGGTGGACATTAGCCGAGGTCGCGTTAGAAGCGGACGGGAGTGCAGTAGCAAAAGCTTGGCGACGGAAGGTTTCCTTTCACTGCGTCTTTTTTCCCTGTATGAAAGAAAAAACAAGCAGCCAAACGATCGATCTGATAAAGTTTTTAAGCGTATTCAATCATTACAAATAAACTTCTTTCAAATTAATGTATGTGCTTCGTTTTTAACTTCTGTGTTTACTCATTTTTTTTTTTTTTTTTTTTTGTAAAAACTGGCTATTCAGCAGTTTAAGATAGAAAAATAAAAATAATAAAGGAATAATATTAAAATTAAAAGGCGAAATAAAAAAAAATCATCTTAAATATAAAAAAATAAATAAATTTATTTTTTAATATTAAAAATTTAATGTGGACATCACATGACTTCCTTGTACGTCTATTAAATTACATATACACATTTTTTAAAATGAAAAGCACATAAAAGTTTATTTCATTAATAACTTCTAATATTTGTTTCGTTTTATTATTGTTATTATTGAACTATTATTTATCGTAAACGTTTTTTTACAATCAGAGGTTAATAATTATTAATAAATCATTATATTTAAATTAAAAAGTAAAAAGTTAAAAGAAAAAAGGAGATGAAGTCGGATTCGAATCACGCGTCTGCAGTTAAGTTAATTACTGCAGTTAAGAAAAAATCCAAAATCAAAATTATTGGATGTTGGTCTTATTTGGACACTTTTGGTCCAGTCGATTGCAATTAAAAGGGGAGGTGCACAACTAGATATTACAACAGTCCTAAATACAAAATTTCAACATCCTGCGGCTAATCGTTTTTGAGTTATGCGAACGAGATATATACGTACGTACGTACGTACAGATGTCACGCCGAAGTTGTCAAAATGGATTCAGGGATGGTCAAAATGGATATTTCCGTTGAAATCTGAAAACCGAAATTTTTCGCGATCACAATTCTTCCTTTACTTCGTACAAGGAAGTAAAAATATTATGCATATATTTTTCTTTTTGAAATTAGAAATGCAAAATATTAATTTTTAAAAATATTCAGAATTTACACATTAAATGACATACAATCATTGTACATTGATTGTATGAGTAGAAAAGGTTTTAAAACAATATAGAAAGATACGAGGGCAGTTCGGAAAGTTTTTCAAACTCACAAAGAAAACAGAATAATTTTAAGAAATTTTTACATTTCAATTCTTTTTGCAATTCGTTACATTTAGACCAACGATTTTCCATTTGTTTAATATCTTCAGTATAATGAGATTTGTTCAACTTAGCAAAATAAGTGATCGTCTCAGCTTTCACCTAATCATTTGAAGTGAATCTTCATCCAGGGAGCCATTTCTTTAGGTTTGGGTTGAGAAAATAATCACTAGGAGCCAAGATTTTGAAGGTCCTGGAGTTTTTCAGCAACAATCCGAGACAAGTATGTAGGAGCATTATCGTGATGAAAGAGCACTTTTTTGCCAAATGTGGACATTTAGCCTAAATAGCACCCTTAAATCAGTCCAGTAGTAAAGTGTATTACTCCTCGGTGATTTTCCTCCACTTTCCTAATTAGTTTTTCGGCACAACACCACGAGAATCCCAAGAAAACCCTTAGCAAAGACTTTTCCTGCAGATCGCTTTCTTCGGTGCACTTTCACATGATCTGCGGAATCTGGTTTAAATAAATCTACATCTAAATATGAAAGAAATTATCTAAATAAGTCAACGATAATAGTGTGCCATATTCCGCTATTATGACTGTTTCTACGAATTAACTATCATTTCAGCATGGGTATATGTTTAATAGAAAAATAGATATTTTTGAATATATATATATATATATATATACTATTTCTCTTGTGCATTAATGAAAGTTTCCACTTAAAAATATTTATGTTATTTTTCATTATCTTGCTTGTTTGTAAATTATTAGGAAACAAGTATAAGCAAGTTGTCATGCAGTAACGAATTTTCTACCAAATTTAAGGGTTAAACTACGTGTACTAAAAGCATCAAGTTAGTAAGCTGTAGATAAAATATTATAACAACCTTTAAAATCTAAAACTTATTTAAAAACACAGTGATATTAACTTGTACTAACGTAGTTTTCCACATTCTCTTATTGATAAAATCTAAATCCAGAGATTATTAGCATGATGCTATAAATAGTTTTACATAACATAATGATTAATTCGGCTTTAACTATTACGGTTTGGTTATAGCTGTCTACACGGCTTACTAGTCAATAACGATTGGCTTACGAAACAGGGGGATTCAATAGAAGTTAAAAATAAATGGTGTTTGAACTAAACTTTCACGTATTGGTTAAAAGAATGATAAACCTCATAACCAATCTACTCTTATTACAGCTTTTCTCTGACATTTCAGGATCTATATTCAAATACAGTTAAAGAAATGCTTGATTCATTTTAAGGAATTGTATTTGAATATTTAATATTTCGAGTTTTATTAATGTGCTGTCTACAAAAAAAAAAAAACAGTTCGAAACAGAAAAAAGATATTTGAATTGTTATTTAAAATTGTTATGAAGCGGTGAAGTCTCAAAATATTTTTTTTCTTATCCTTTTCCTAACGAACGTATAATACCGTTAAAAAGAGTATTTAAAGTTGCAAATTTGATTGATTATTGTTCATTTTTTTCTAAATTATATTTTGACTAATTAAATCTGATTTTTTTGTTTGTTCAAAACTCTTACTTTTTTAAGGCGTATTCTAAGTATTTAATGTATGAATTATTTTTTTGTAATTTAGTTAAAAGATATCACTTACCTACTTCACAAATTTCTTATAAGTTTTTATCTATTATAAGCTGACTATTATTTTAATCGCTTTAAAAACAAAAAATAATTTGGAAATTAGTTTTACATATTGAATCAATCATGAAAATATTATATTCCACGATTGGAATTGGAATCAACGAATGTTTAATTGCAGATGAATTTGATAGGTGCATCTAAACGGCTGAGACATTTCTTTATCACTTTCATCAAGAATTTGATTTTTTTTCTTTAAAGAAATTTTCTCTAGCAAAACTTACATTTATCTACTTCTTCTTCTTTTCTTCTTTGATCCCTAGCTGGTGACTGGAGGGGCGGCTGACCGCGCAACCAATACGCTGCTATGGGTGCCACAAGAATACGAACTTTATTCGCAACGTTTTTCCATGCTTTACGGTCTGTAGCGATGATCCTGGCCTGGCCGAGATCAATTCGCTGATACCTCAGGTCACATGAAACTTATTTTATCCACGTTTTCTTTGACGCTGATCTTTGAATCTTCCACTGAGTAGGACGTTGGATACAGAGGAGTTTGTGCGGCAAGCGATCTGCGACCATCCGGCACACATGACCAAACCATCTCAGCCTCCGCGTTTGGATCTGCTGTTCAACTATTGTTTGCTGTCCATATCGGGATCTGATGACTTCATTTCGGATATGGTCATAAAGTGAGGACTGTATGATCTGGCGTAGGCACCACATTTGGTAACCTGTAGCCGGTTCAAGTCTGTCTGGAGGAAGGTCCAAGTTTCTGAACAGAGGAGAACTTACCAATTTAATCACGTAAACAAATAAAAATGTAACTAATCGGGATGCAAAATTGAATAATTAAATTTAATTATCAGGGACTGGTGAATGGAAAAGACTTATTTTCCTTTTCCTTTTAATCCTAATTAATCTCTACTTTTTTGAAAGAACTTTTTTTTAATGAAACTTTTTAACACATAAGCTCGAAGCTTGTGCATGGAAATATGAGAAGAAAATCTTCTAACGTATGAAAAATGCCAACCCTGACCAGGATTCGAACCTGGGACCTCCCGATGAAAGGCCGAGACGTCACCACTCCACCATAGAGATTGGCCAATTGATGTTAAATACATAGAAATGCTAAGTAGTTAAGTTATTCCAGGATTTTAAAATATCATTTTCATTCCTTCATGAACATTTGATTTATTTTTATTTAGTATTAATTTTGCAAGATCGAGCAGATAGAGATTATATGTCAGTAGATGAGAAAATTGATGAATCCACGAAGTGGACTTCTAATTACCTGATTTTACCGATATAGATTACGCTTTTCGCATAATGTTGAACATTCGTATAAGTTGGACATAAAGCGTATATTATCTAATTGAACTGAAGACATTCCACATTTATGTGGAACTTAACTAAACTAAGATTGTTAAGAACAAAATTCTTTCTTCAAGATAATCATTCCCTAAAGGTTTCAAACAGTTACGGTTGTAAAGATAAATTTTCAGCCACAATAAAATATACATTAAGACAGTGTTCGTTTTTTTTTTTTTTTGCAATGAATAACTTACAGGACAAAATATATGAAACAAAACTATAGATTTAACGTCGATTCATAATATCTAATTATTTAAATTGAGGATTTACCCTGATTTTAAATAAAAATTTATATATACATACAGATTTTAATGTTTTAGTTATGTATGTATTCTATTATCACATTTTTAAAATTATATTCGTGCGAGTTAATTTGAAATATATCTCTTAATTTTACTGTCAAAAAATCATTTCATATCTTACTTCTCTCTTTCTCCTCTTACGTTTTATCTTTTTTTATTTAAAAAAAATATTTTACTTCAATTCAAATCTCAGTTTAAGTTGTAATATATTAAATGATTACACTTAAAAGATATTTTAAGAATAATTTATTTTTTAGAAAATCTGTTACGTACTCATTAACAGTGTCGAATTCTTGAAAAACAAATTTCAGTCATGTATAATTACTGCGATTGTTAAGTGCTAAATTTTTTATTAATAGCCGATAAGAAAATACTATTTCAATATTATATAATATTGATTACTTAAGCATTTTCTTGGGTAAATATCGGTTCATTATACTCTTTTATGTATGTATACATAATTTAAAATATAGGCTATAGCATGTAGCGTGGTATGCACTATAAAACGAACTGATTAAACTAAATGGCCGTGTGGTTGACCCAGCTTTGTTATTTAATGCAAGTAATATTTAAATTATTGAATGTCGATGTAAATGAAGGGGTTTTATTTTTGTCATAACACTGAATATATTGCACTTATTATAATAAAAGTTATGACGATAATTCTTACGTAATACATTACTTTGTTGAAATGACGTTATTATGACGGAAGTTTTTTTAATACGTAGCTATGCTTGTGTGACTACAACCTTTGTAAGCCGAATTTTTCTTCATGCTAGAAAAGTAAAAAAAGAATGTCATTAGGAAACTGCGATTTATCAAAAGTTACGTACCGTACATCTATAAACTAGGAATTATCAGATTATAGTTAATATATCTCGGTTTGAATAATTACGAGTACATGGTTAACTGTCGTGAGAAAATTCTCTCGCAAAATTTCCATTTCCCTTCTTTTCTACTTTCAGGTAATATTTTTAGTAAAGAATATCTTTAATGTCCTTCTACTAGTCTATATATAGTTTTTACCCTTTCCACCTGTTCTTAGTACCCTCGATTGACCTTTTTAGTCAACCCTTCTCCTCTTACGGTATGTCCTGGCCAAATGGTTTTGCTATTCTAAATTTTTATGATAATCTTCCATTTTTATTTATTTTCTTCATTACTTCTTAATTTCACATCATATCGGAACACCTCATTTTCTCCGACTTCTTTCCTTATGACCACATTTTAAATACTTCCAGGATTTTTTTGTTCATTTTTCTTTGTATTCATACCTATGCAGAAATACTAAACACTAAACATTTAACACGGCGATTCCAACTAGGTCTAACTCTACCTTATTGCGTAATAAATTCTTTCTGTTGAATGATTCCTTAGCCATTTATTATTTTAATTTTTATTTTCGTTCATTTAAGTATTCATCTTATGCCAAAGTACGTTTTACTTGTTCAGTACTTGGTTTTTGTTTTTGTAGCAGTCATTGGCTTATTATCATCTCCTATTCTCATTATAACGTTATAAGTAAATAAATCTTTATTCTGATTGGAACATATTAATACATTATGTAGATTACATCAATATAAAATATTTTTTTTTGTCTTCAGTCATTTTGACTGGTTTGATGCAGCTCTCCAAGATTCTCTATCTAGTGTCATTCGTTTAAAGCTCTATTTATTTTTTTAAATACAAACTTATGAAATAATGTTAAGGTAATTACATTTAATATAAAATTATATTAGAAAATAATTCACAATTCAAAATCTATTATTGAGAATTATTTTGAGTATATATTTATGTACACGTTGAACGGGATGCAAATAAATCATGTTTTTTTTACCGGCTTTTCGAAGAAAAGTACGATATCATTTATGATCTCACGGTGTGATTTGGGGAGTGAAATTGAATTTTTTTAAGTTTTGAGGTAGAGAAGTACGAAAGAAAACACCATTCACTTAAAACGTGATTTTCTTGCACACACACACACACACACACACACACACACACACACACACACACACACACACACACACACACACACACACACACACACACACACACACACACACACACACACACACACACATACACACATAATATATATATAGGCATAAATTTCTTAAACATGTTTACCGCTGATATATTAATTAATTATTAAAAAAGTGAAAATCCACTTTACCAGTAAATTAAATAAACTACAATGATGAAGCAGTCATTACTACTTAATCATTTTAAATTTATTTTATAATATTATTTTATTCTTCTGACGATAGTCTAAGGAGTGAAAGATCCAGAGAGTCACGTTTAATTTGCCGGTAAGATGGATTTTCACTTTTTTAATAATTTATATATATGCTGTACGGTAATGTATCTGAAGTTGTGCATGTGAAACTTTGATGAAGATTGGTTGAATCGGTCTTTAGTTATTCTCAAGTTAAAGTCGACAACATATAGTTTTGTTTTCCTTTTGATAAAGATGAATATTGTTATGTTTTAACAATAAGTGACTATTCATTTAGCAACGCTTGCCATTATCTACTTAATATCTTCTTTACACCTTATCTTATCTTTTACTTTTGGAATCATCTGTAGAATAACGTATGGTTTAGCTTTTAAAAACACTATAAAATTTACGAATCTTAAACAATTTATTCTCCTTCTGCCAAAGCCGAATAATTTATTTTCTTCTGGAGGGTGGAATTTTTATCATATAATTTTTATCATTTTTTTCATACTTTTAACATATATTAAACTGGTTGGGGGTTGGTATCACTCTTGTCTTCACGTTTCATTTTTTTCATCCCCTTCCTAGTAGTTTGTGGGTCCTTAATTTTTATAGCTATTTTCTGATTTAGGTGTTATTCTTTAATTAATTTTCTACCGTTCCAGTTTACTCTTTGATTTTCAAATATCAAAACCGCTTTTCTATTGGTTTATTCCTTAAAATTAGGTGGATTGTAATTGTCTAATACACACAATCATGCCTTTTTTTAAATTAAATGTTGGAAAACTTTCTAGCACCCAAAATTATTTAACGATTTTCTTAAAATAACAATTGGTAATTTTTAAAATCGATCTTTATAGAGCGTAACATGGTTTTATTTGAATTCAATCAAAATTATTATTTAAAATTTTCCTAAATTGTAAAACTATATTTCCATATAATGCAGATTAAATGAAAAAAGTATTATTTTTTTAATCTTAAATATTATAAATAATATGGTCGAAATTAGTGTTAGATGTATTTCATTAGGGAACATGAAAGGTTCTCGCTTCCCGGTTCTGGTTAAGCTCATGACTCGTGATATGATTTGGTTCTCTAAAGAACTCTTTTTATCGTTCTTAATTGTTATTTTATTACGAAAAAAGCCGATAGAATCTTATCTTCGTTACGTTTTTAAACCTTTTTAATCGCTTGAAAAACAAAGGTGTTTAAGTGCGTCCACAATTGTATCAGTTTCATATTGTTTATGGTTTTCCTTCTGCGATTTAAAGTTATATCAAAACATTTCTTTTCTATTGTTTAATTGTAAATTATACGGGTCTCAACTCACATGATCACTTGCCAAGAAGATCGTAAGTAGTGTAATACGGATGTGATGTAGATACAAGTAGCCTATTACTTCTTTGCATGATGTCCGAGACACGTAGGAAATAAAACTTGGTAACTGGTAGTTTTTAGGTTTATTTTGTGAACACCAGAAAAGAAAGAGAAAAAGAGCCTCCGGATTGGGATTGGATGCCTGCAAACTGGTCTGCAAGCAGCCATTCTCTACCGTGCTCACGCTTAACTTACGCTGGAAGAAAACTTTCCGTATTCTTATCATTGTAACGGGGTGTAATCTACGCAGTTACAAAACCTAAAATAAGAAAAAGGAAGTTAAAAATAAGGAAAAAGTATAGTCGCTGGAGAGGATAGCCTACATAGGAAAACTCGGAGCAAAATGTCACAATCAGAACAGGTAACATCTGTTGCTACGTTCTACTCCAGCAGCAGATTTTCATTCCATTAATGATTTTATGTTGGCTGTTTTGAACATAAGCTGCACAAAAACATTATATTTACCAGAAATTATAATCAATCATTCAGAAGAGTTTTAAAGTTCTTAAAGAACACCCTTGACCGATATCGAAAATGTAGTAATTATTTAACTGATCTATAAACTATACAAAAAAACTCTCTACAGGAAACTGAGACGAATATAGAAATTAATTGCAAACGGTCTATTCTCCCACTTAAATTATACTACACACACAACCATTCACCCACCCGCTCCAACACACACACACACACACACACACGAACACACATAATATATATATATTGTGTGTGTGTGTTTATTTTATATATATATATATATAATTATTTTATTATTATTTATATATATATATATATATATATATATATATATGTATATATAAAATAATAAATAAAATTTTTAATTGACTGTAGTAGTAAATTATATATAGTTCAGTCAATTTTTAATTTAGCGAAGGCTACACAATTAAAAACAACATTATAATTGTTCCAACAATTTTATTTATTTCTTACTTAATTTAACCTTTAGTATTAAATCTTAACTTTAGACTATTGATGTTGGAAGTTTTTCCTCTTCCTTACGGGCATACAGTTTAATACAGTCTATTTGTACAACCTCTTAACTTAATAATTTTTTTTTAAATTATGTATTAATTTCAAGCTGTATTGTTACATTTTTTCTTTCTTAGTGATGAACAATATATTAAATCTTTTTAGTAACTTTTCGAAGAAAAGTACGGTATTACTTTCGATCGCACGGTGTGATTAAATTTTCATTACGTTTTATGGTAAGGAGTACGAAAATACCATTCACTTAAAATGTAGTTTCCTTATATATATATATATATATATTTTGGCTCAAAAATATCTCAGGTTGTGTATTTAAAATCATTAACAGACAACATAACCTCAAATTTGAGATATTACTTTTAGTCGTATGGCAGGATTGGGGGTAAAAATGAATTTAATTTACGTTTTGATGTATGAGCAGTACAAAAATCTCCATTCATGTATAAAATTTTGTGGCTCGAAAATTTCCAAAATTAGTAAATCAATTTCATTGAAATTTAGATATACTGTAGTACTATATCTGAAGTTATGCGTAAAAAATATGATGAAAATTGGTTGCGTCGTTCTTGATTCACGCTCAATTTAAGTTCTAAAAGAGACAACATAAATTAAGGTTATGTTAACTTCGTATTGGTGTATCTTTCATACGCGCTTATGCAGCGAGTGGTGAGTGAGTTTAAAGTTGACGCTTGTTCGTAGGGTCTAATCGTTAATCGAACATTATAGTGCGTTGTACTCGAAAATCAGTGCTTTTCTGACTGTGATGTAGTGAAGGGGGTCAGAAACGAAAAGTAAGAAACAAAAATGTTTTTGTTAACATTACATGTTTGTCGCACGCTAAAATAATTTAATACATGTAAAACAGAAGGAAAAATTTATATACAGTATAATATTTGTTAATGTAATTCAAAACTTAATTTTTTTTATAATTTTTTACACCTGTTTTACATTTTTTTCTAGTTAACAGCTTTTTTATTTATTCAAAATCTCCTCTTTACTTGTTTTTTGTGTATTATTAATGCATTTAAATTATATATAAAAACATCGTAGTTTTCATTTTTTTATGTAGATTTATACCGGGTGTCCTTAAAAGGTGAGGCCAAACTGTTGAAAGAGATTCTACTTAAAATACTGAAGAAAACAATGTTCAGTGAACATAGGTCCGAAATCGCATCTTTTTCTGTCTGTCCGCCATTTTCTGTTTTTTAAGAAAAAAATATTTTTCAAGAACGGTTGGTGATAACACAATAAAATTTTGTACTCTATTTTAAAGTAAAATTTAATAATAGGAAAAAAATAACGAAACTCTTCGTTGATAGATTTTAAAATGGCGGTCGTTTCGGTCTTTCAATCTTAAATATAATAGGAATTATTAGATTTATCAAATTGTGCTGTATTATAAAAATTATGAAGAATTTTTTTGTGAACAAAACGACACCTTAGTCGTAAAAATTTAACGACTAACAACAGAGTTATTGCAAAAAGTAGACCTCAACTGATATGGCGGCCATCTTGTTATATTTTATTATCGTGACTCACATTATAACTAAATCAAGTTTTCTAAATAAAATTGCTAAAAATTCAACATTATGGACATTTAATAATAATTATTTTAAGAGCTAGCCTAGAAACAATTAATTCTCAGTAATAAAACAACGTGAAAATAAAATACATAGTTTATTCAAATAGATTTTGAAAATGAAATTAAAAAAAATATGTAAACTACATATTTAAACAAATTTTATTAATAAAAAAGGGTATAAATAAGTATTCCGTGATAATTGCAACTGAACAGCTGATTTTTCTACTTATCTCTTTTTCTGTTTAGCCTCCGGAACCACCGGAGGCTAAATAATACCGTAAGGTATTACTTGAGAGGATGAATGAGGATGATATGTATGAATGTAAATGAAGTGTAGTTTTTACAGTCTCAGGTCGGCCGTTCCTGGGTGTGTGGTTAATTGAAACTCAACCGCCAAAGAAAACCGGTATCCACGATTTAGTATTCAAATCCATATAAAAGCAACTAACTACCTTTACTAGGATTTGAACCTTAGAAACTCTCGACTTCGAAATCAATTGATTTGCGATGACGAGTTCACCACTAGAACAACCCGGTGGTTTTTGAGTTTTTTACTTACATTGTTTTTCTTTCACTTGTAAACAAAACAGTTTCATGTTCTATTACTTTCATTGAATTGTGATATCTGCGCTCTGACTTTTGAAAATCTTTGTTTTTTTATTGAAAATTGTCATATTAAATGAATCAAAATTATACAAATAATTAACTCGCTAATATGCATTTTACATACGGTCTTGCCAATGGCAATGCGAGTGAGGCAAAAAGGCTGTACCAAGAAAAGTACCCAAACCGCTGTCAGCCAGATAGAAAATTATTTACACGTCTTCATGCACGTTTAAGTGAAACTGAGAGATTTAAAGCCGTCATAGTTGGTAATGGTAGACCTTTTTTTTTCTCTCTCTACTCCCCTGGGTCGGACCGACTTGATGGTATTACGCCACCCAGGGGAGTGTCCGTTACTCTAATAGGCCCTCCCCGCCTACCGGCCATATACCGGCATGGCAGGTCAGGCCTACCGGTGGCTCTTTTGAGATTTTTTATTTTCTATTATGTTCTCTATGAAACCACATCATACCTACAAGTCGTGATGTGATCCCCGGAACTTTCATAATTCTCTCTTGTCCCTACAGCACACCCCAAGGAGTCCTCAGCGGATCATTGAAACCAGCACACCTAAGCATGCTGGCTCTCACCGCTGAGGCTGTCCACCCAACCTAACATACTAGAAACCTATACTTCTTTCATCTTCATTCTTCTGTTTTAGTACTGTCTTTATATAATCAGCGACCTTCCTCCAGTTCTCCTTACTGCTGAGCATGAAATCCATGGTTTCCTTCGGCGTTTTTCCATGAATACCCGCGTCGTGTCTTAGTCTTATCCATTTATTACATACTAAAAACGTATGCTCAGAATCATCGTCCTGTTCGCAGTACATGCACATTGGTTCATTCCTTCTTCCCACCTTATGGAGATAACCATTGAAACACCCATGTCCCGTCAGGAACTGGGTGGTAATGGTAGACCTAAACTGTTTCAACGCCACAAGTAGAAGAAAAGGTTTTGAACAAGTTTACACAGGATCCAGAATTATTGTACAGAAGAGTTGCTATCAAAGAAAAGTGAAAGAGTTGCTATCAATAGTTACTATCAAGAAAAGAGTTGCTATCAATATTCCATACTGTATTACGAGATATGTATCTCGTAATACAGTATGGAATATTTTACAGTTATACTATTGCTTACTTAAATATTACTTAATTATTTTACAATTATTGTATCCGTACCATCTACAACGGGTACAACCTCCTCTATCAGGTGATAACTGATTAAGGATTCCATCAGTCGGTTGTTAATTAACAAGTATGTCCATAACCCGGAGTTGGTGTCTAATATTCTTTTTACAGACGAGGCGTCTTTCATTAAGGATGGTATAAACAACTTCCATAACCGACTTGTTTGGTGTGAGAAGAATTCTCATGCAGTATCTCAAGCAGGAAGTCAATACAGGTTTTCTCTGAATGTTTGGGAAGAAATTTACATGAATAAGCTAATCGGGCTTTTCTTTTTGTCACATAGATCGACAGGAGACTCGTATTTGGAATTCAAATACAAATGGCCTACCTGAACTTCTAGAGGATGTTTCTTTACAAAGCACAATGAACATGTGGTTACGCATGATGGTGCTCCTGCCCACTTTACAACTCGCGTCAGAGAAAAATTAACTTATCGTTTGTAAGGAAGGTGGATTGGTTGAGGCGGTCCCATTCGTTGACCTGCACGCTCCCCAGATCTGAACCCATCTATTATCTATGCACAATGTAAAGTCTCTTATTTATTCAACACCAGTTCATCTTTTAGAGGATAAAGTTGTCCGCTCTTATCAAATAATCGGGAAACACCGAGGAATTTTGAGCGTGTACGTCAATCACTAAACGTGTGGATTGTTGTGTTAGAATAAATGGAGGTCACAGTGAAAATTTGTTGTGATTCTCATCAGAAAATAAACAAAATTTCACATGCTCTTAAAATAATTATTATTAAATATCCATAATGTTGAATTTTTAGCAATTATAATCAAAAAATTTGATTTAGTTATAAAGTGAGTCGCGATAATAAAAAATAACAAGATGGACGCCATATCGTTGAGGCCTACATTTTGCAATAACTCTGTTACTTGTCGTTGGATTTTTACGACTAAGGTGTATTTTTGTTTACAAAAAAGATACTTCATAATTTTTATAATGCAACACAATTTGCTAAATCTAATAATTCCTATGATATTTAAAATTTAAAAATCGAAACCACCGCCATCTTGAAATTTGTCAACAAAGAGTTTCGTTATTTTTTTTCTATTAAAAAAATGTTAGTTTAAAATAAAGTATAAAATTATTATTGTTATCTCCAATCGTTTTTGAAAAATAATTTTTTTCTCAAAAAACACAAAATGGCAGTCAGACAGAAAAGTATGCGTTTTCGGATCTATGTTAACTGGACATATTTTCTTCAGTATGTTAAGTAAAATCACTTCCTAGAGTTTGGATTCACCTTTTAAGGACAATCTGTATATTGGCATAAAATTCGTGCGCGCGTCACTTACACTAAAATTAAGTATTCATATTTTTAAACTGGAAAATAAAAATCTGATGTGGACACCACATGACTTCCTTGTATGCCTATTAAATTACATATACACATTCTTTTAAAATGTAAAGTATATAAAATTTTATTTTTTAATAAACTTCTGATATTTTTTCATAATTTTTTTTTATTGTTTTTGTTGAATTATTATTTATCGTAAATTTTTTTTTTACAACTAGAGGTTAATTATTAATAAATCAATATAAATTTAAAAAAAAGAAGGGAGATGTAGTCTAAACCAAACCGATGTGCCCCCTTATAAGATTCAAATATTTTATTAATTAAAACTACAATTGGCTATAACTCTGGAACCAATAAAAATAAGTATCACTTATGAAATATCATTGAAAATCTCTCAGTAAGGGCTTATTACTGCAGTTAAGAAAAAGTCCAAAACCAAATTTTTTGGGGATTTTGGACATTTTTGGTTCACTCGATTGCAATCAAAAAGGGAGGTGCACAACTAGATGTTACGCCAGTCCTAAATCCAAAATTTCAACATTCTACAGCTAATCGTTTTTGAGTTATGCGACATACGTACATACGTACGTAAAGACGTCACGCCGAAACTATTCATAATGGATTCAGGGATGGTCAGAATGGATATTTCCGCTGAAATCTGAAAACCGAAATTTTTCGCGATTACAGTGCTTCCTTTATTTCGAACAAGGAAGTAAAAAAACATTCAAAAACCATTTACAAAGAATTTATTTAAAATTTAAATCTAGATAGTCATTTGATTGTTAAGATATCATCATTAGTTGATGAAAAGAGAATATAATACTTACAAAAAGAAATAAATAATAGTAAACTTATTAAACAAATAATCAATATCTAAGAAACTCTATAAAACAAATATTTTTTATGTAAATCCCATGCTGTGTTTATAAAATAAAAATAAAATAATATTGTCTGTTTAGACAATCCCAATTGAATGCGTAAACAGCTTAGAAAAACGTTTACCACTGAAATCTCCAAGATTGTTACGACTTAATTCATGACCCTTTATACTGTTCTATTTTTCAACTACTTTGTTTTACTGTTCAAAATTTGCCATATTTTGATGTTTTGTTTTTAATACAGGTGAAAGTTCTTATGTTTGTACTTAGTTTCTGTGAGCTTTATTCATATAATTTTACTCAGAATCGAATTCTGTACAAGGTTTGCTTAAAACTTATTTCTTTTTATCAATAAATTAAACATAAAATAGTATTTAACGCCAAACATAAAACTGTATGATCTTCGACCCCATTGTTTTGTTTTTACCCTAGATTTATCAAAACTGATAAAAATACATTTCTGGAATCTACTTTCTCTGAATTTTTCAGGTCAGATTTTATATGAAATCACTAACTATACTATAATTTGGGTTTGAAGAATTTTAGTCTGGCATAATTTTACCAAAGGCACAGAAATCAGGGCGAAATATTTTGCCTGCTGACACTCCCTAACGAAGCGTTTCTGAACCTATGTTTATAAATCTTTCTTCTTAATTCTTACCAGTAGTACATGTTTTGTTACATTTTTTCCTGAATCACCTGTATAAGTCGAGTAAGATAAAAATTTATATCAAGAAATATAGAGATAATGTGAACCTTAACTTAAACCAATCAAACATATCCCTCCCATGAACAAATCTTAAAGAAGAATAACAGTACAATTTTCTTATGAAGAAAACTTTTGTAAAAGCATTTTTAATAAATCTAAAATTCCAAAAGGTTATTAGATGTTTTTTCCCTACCGATAATGATAAATTTTCATAATTAATTCATGTTTAATACGATCACTTTCAAACTAAAAATCAGTTTCAGTATTAGTATCAACTGGTTGCCGAACTATCGAAATGCTAATCTACAGTAGTTTTATTTAGATTTTTAAGAAAACTATTTGAACGTTTCTTTGTTCTTCAGTTTATTTAAATAGCTATTTACCATCATTCCTTCTTCGTATTTTATATAGTTTCGAACTATTTTTTCTGTGAAATATCTACAAACTTATATGCACTTAACAAACATTTCTTCAATTGTATTTTAGTGTTATTTTTTTTAGTTTTTATGGTATCTGCTGGTACGGTGATTAGCCATGTCAAACCTCATATAATTCACATGGCGTAATCAGAAGACTATTACAGAAGTTTCCAAATATCGTCAGTCATCAAAGAAGTAATAATACTTGTTAATAGAGAAATATATTTCTAAAGTTTCTTTCAGAGTTTGTTGTTATTCCTCCTTTCAGTCGCCTCTAAAGACCGGCAGAAGAAATGGCAGGGATTGAGGTTACATAATTAATAAAAAATGGATGAATTAAATAAAAGTGAAAAAAAAAAATAAAATAGAGAAAGTATTTTTGTGGTGTGTGTGTGTGTGTGCGCGCGCGCGCGCGGTAATACAAACCAATAAAATATAAATGTATTTTCACGTATATCTAAGTTTATAAACATAAATTTGTTCACGCACGTGCAAGAACATACTTCTACACATACAGTATGCATTTACGATGTATTTCCTTATAATACAAAAATCCAGGATTGTATGAATAGAAAAAGAAACAGTGAGTGAGAAAGAATGATGTAACGATAGAGATGTGCGTGCGCACGAGTTTTGTTTAAATAGAATATATATTAGCAAAAACATATACACTCCTTTTGTAAACATAATTACGTACTTGTATAATTTAAATATGTTTCATATACGTAAGATATCTAGGAACGACCTACCCAGTTTATCGTATTATCCATGTTAATAACGAATACAAATAGGTTTATAATAAATGCATGCAGTCAAGTGTACAGTATGGTAATTTAACAGATTACAATTTCATTTGCAAGTAACGAGAGGAAAATTATAATGCTAATTGCTGTCCGATAAACTTCGTACAGGTGAGAACGTATAAAGTATTATTAATCGTAACCAGAATCACTTTAAAAATAGTTTTTTTTCTCTCTACATGCCAGTTCATTACCCCCTTATTCTAGATGTATACACTGCATGCAAAATTAATTTAAATCCACCGATCTCCGTGGCGGAATGGTAGCGAATCGGCCTTTTATCCGGAGGTCCGAATCCCGGACAGGCATGGAAATTTTTCATGCGCTTCAAAATTCCATTTCCATATCCGATTTACAAGCTTTTGAAGCTTATGTGGCAATATCTTCTTCTTTCTATTAGACCTATTTTTCTTCATTTCCTCTTTTCGTTGTTTCCAGTACCTATTCGTTCTATCGAGTGTCCTTGTTTTTGCTATTGTTTAAATTTTCTAGAGCTGTTCTTTGATTTTTTATTTTCATCTAGTTTGCAATCTTCAGTTGTTTTTCCAAACTATTCTATTTGTTATTAATTTTTTCTAATTTTTATTTAGTTACTGGTATACTTTCCAATTTCCTTGCCTATTCTTGTGTTTCTATCTTTGGCAATATCAAGCAAAAAAAAAAAAATTTATATATATATACTAGCTGTACCCTGCCACGCTTCGCTGTGGCACAGCGAGGAGATCCAGCAAGTAGAGTTTTCAATGGCTCTGGTGGTGCATCAAGTTGACGCAATTTGATTTTTCCGCCAGCTCAACACATCCCTTTCGTTTCATTATTAAACTTTAGAGCCTGGCAGTAGGTACAGACATGACTTATCTGGCCAATGACAACATGCCGACTTGAACTATAATCAACAGCTGGATTGTACCGAAACGCAAGACGATTGTAATGCAGATTCAAATCAGCTGTTCTTTGGGTTCGTGTTTCAGCTATCCTCACCCTGTCGCGTTCATTCCGTTGAGAACGAACCAAATCTGTTGCTGCAGAACGCGACTGACGTGCTCGCAATTGTGTATCCTCAAGCCTGGCTGCTCGTCTTTCTGCTGGTTCCACGTTACGTATCGGGATGGTGCTTAATCTGTTCCTCTCTCGTACGGATGCCCGCTCTTCCTCAGTCATATTCGAAAGCCGTCGTTGTTGTCGAGCTGCAGCTCGACAACAATGAGACACAGGACAAACAGTATTGAAAAGTGGCCAAAAATTTATAATATTAACTAAATACATGAATTTAAATAAATAAGTAAAATATTAGTTAAATGAAATAGTTAAATAATAATTACAAAAAATTAATATTTTTTCTGACTGTTGGGTAAAGTTAACAAAAAATAAAACTACACACAGCTCGTATTTGCCAAAAGAAATTGGACTTTAATAAATAAAACAAATGAACTTATGTTAAATCATAACCTTAAAAAATAAAAAAAAATTATGAAATTAACATAACTTAATGATACTTAATAAATATCAGCTGAATCAACATATGAACAATGATATTAAATGAGTAAATACATGAATATACATTTTTTAAATACACAATGTAACAAAGCCTGAAAACAAGAGAACATAAAACACCTTATTTTCAAATTAGATACTCTAAACATAACATCAATAAAAAGTATAACTGGAAAACTGTTGCATTACTGACATATGCTGTAATAATGAAAATTAGCAATGAACAGACGTCATTAACTTAGAAAAATGAATTACAATACATTTTATTATTGGCACTGGCCTTTCCTGATTTATGAACAACAAACTTATCATTAAATAATTAAAAACATGTAATTCTAGTTTAGTGTAGAAAAAGGCCACAATAATATTCTAGTACAAAAAGAGTTTTTGTACTATTTATTTATTACAATAATCAAATTGAAATAAATAAACAGGTAAATAGAGTTCATTTAGTAATAAGTTTTCTTGAAAATATAAAATTACAAAGAAGTCCTAAAACATAACTGCACATCAGGAATAATTTGCTTTAGGTTAATTTACGAGAAGTATTATGAATACAGTTCATGAGTAGAAAAGAATTAATCTCGGCGATTAACAAGTTACAAGATTAAATGATAGAGTTAATTACAATAACAACAAATTGAAATAATTAAGCACGTAAATAGGTTGCAGCTGAACAATGACACAACCTTATATAAGTCACCTGTCGTGACTGCATTTAAGTGAATAAATGGTTTTTAAAGTAAACTTGAAAGTGAAATGCATAAGGTACGATGAACTGAATGTTCCACCAATTTTAATGATAAAATAACTGTTTAACGTAATAAATAATGGAAATTGAACTTGCCTGTAGCACACAAATATTAGCAAGAGACGAACTCGTGAATGAAGGTAAATGAATACATACAGTAATCCTGGGTGTAGTCTGCAGGGGTGAGACGTAGTTTAGAGGTTGAGCAGGACGTGGCGTCTCAAAGAAGTAGCAACGAGTTTGCAGAGATTCTGCATCGATGAAAATGTAATCAGCAGCTCGAGAAGATTCGGCGTCGATAGAATTGGCAGTATGTAGTGATTGAAACACTTTCCACAGAGACGTAATATAGTGAATTTGAAGAATAACTTAACAAAGAAACGAGGTAAAATAAAACATAGAGATCGGTGAAATCACGAAACACTGGCGAGTAGAACTAGAGAATATTTCGACAGAGAAATACCGCAACGTTTATAAGAGTATGAAGACGACGAAAGTATTAACATTATACGAGAGAGAGAACATCAAAGCCTGGTCCGCACAACGTGAAAGTCAGGACTAGAATGACCAAAGCTGGCGTGGTGAGAGGTAGGGGAAGCGAACAAAGCAATGGAAAGAAGAGTGTGTGTGTGTGTATTGACAAGAGTAGTGTCTAAGTGTTAGTATGAGAACGATTAGAGAAAACGTGTGGAATTCGGGAACGAAGACATAACAAAAATAATTTACAAGCAAGCAGACCACTAAAGAATTACCTAAGGCTGACAAAATAAATTCTGATTACGCAAGTTGAAGAAATGACATCAGAGCAGACAAAGAGAAATAGACTTCTAGGAACTATGACAATATTGAAATTGGTTGAGAATAAAAAACACTTAAGAATAATATATACATTAAGACTAAACAGCAATAAATAATGCGAGATATGAAATGAGCTTACACCAATATGATGATGCAATCAGTAAGTCAAACTGGAGACTGAGAGAAATGATATCGAAAACAAACCCAAACAACCTATTTAAAAATACACGTAAATAAGCCTTACAAAATTGCAAAATTAAATTACCAAGCCTGTAAACTGCAAGACTCGACCATAACCTTGAATTCATTGGAATAAAGCAACTTTACGCAACGGCGTAAACACTGACTGTCTCTCATATAAAACATAAGCTCTACTTACGATTTGGTGAAAGGCGCAGCTCAATTACGACACGATCACACAAAAGTACCTCGAAATAAGTGAATATTTAATTCAGGTTGTATAATAATCTGAATCAGATGCAAGTGGATACGTTTTTTTTTTTTTTTTTTTTTAATAAACAATGTAATTGGTAACAGGTATTGTTTCACATGTGACTTTACCGCAGTCACATGTGAAACAATACCACCATGTAGCTAACGACACACCTTGACAGGTGTGTCGTTAGCTAGTATGGCGAGTGTTCCGCTTGATTCCGGCAGATGGCGCGGTCACTGGTACACAGCTGATTGTTAAAAAACTGTTTTCTCGCGGTTGCGGGTATGTGACTGATGCGAAAAATAGATAAAATCAATCTTTGATGCGGGTTATATATCGTGCTAAAATTTGAGCTCAATCGGTGCAGAACATTTTGAGTTTTTGAAGCGTACACAAACGAACTTAACATTTTTATATATAAAAGAAGAAGATATATATATATATATATATATATATATATATATAGATATATATATATATATATATATATATATATATATATATATATATATATATATAAATACAGTCATCCTAAATATAAATAAACAAATCTGCTGAAAAGGTTACTGAGCGTAAAATATTACGCTCAAAAACCGTTAATAAAAATTATGTAAAATTTAACCCTAAGTGGCATAAAAACAAAGACAATAAGGAAATAATAAATATGAGAAAATAAGTAAATTAAATAAATAAAAAAAAGCAATATGAATTGAAAGATAAAAGTATTTATGAATCACTATAAAACGCGTTCTTAACAAGAGTTTTTTAGAATATAAAAAAATCTGGTTTGGACACTATATGACTTCCTTGCACGCCTATTAAATTACATATAAACATTTTTAAAAGTACACTAAATTTTATTTCACTAATAACCTCTGATTTTTTTAATATTTTTCTTTTTATTGTTATTATTGAATTATTATTTATTGTAAATATTTTACCATGAGAAGTTAATAATTATTAATAACTCAATATATTTATGTTAATAAAAAAGTTAAAAAAAAGAATGGAAATGAAGTCAGATTCGAACCGATGGGCCCTCCCCTTGTACGATTCCAATATTTTATTAATTAAAATTTTATTGTGGAACCAATGAAAATAGGTACCACTTATGATATATCGTTGTAAAAGCTATCAATGAGGGCTTATTACTGCAGTTAAGAGAAAGTCCAAAATCCAAAGTTTTTAGATTTTGAGCTTTTCTGGACATTTTTGGTCAAGTCTATTGCAGTCAAAAGGGGAGGTGCACAACTAGATGTTACGCCAGTCCTAAATCCAAAATTTCAACATTCTACAGCTAATCGTTTTTGAGTTATGCGACATAACTCTAAAAACTATTCATAATGGATTCAGGGATGTTCAAAATGACCATCCCAGTCTGTAGCTCCAGACTGCTACAATATAAATTCTTCAATATTACTCAAAAATCTTTTTATATAGAGGGCATTGATTTGTTATAAATTTTAACATGATTATAAAAGGGATATAGGTAGTTTTCGCCATTTTTTCTTCCTTGTACGAAGTAAAGGAAGCATTGTGATCTCGAAAATTTTCGGTTTTCAGATTTCAACGAAAATATCCATTTTGACCATAAATCCATTTTCACTAGTTTCAGCATGTACATACGTATGTATGTGTGTATGTATGTATGTATGTATGTATGTATGTACGTGTACTTATATATCTAGCATAACTCAAAAACCTGAGTTTTGAGAAACATTTGACAAACATTTTTATATACATATCCCGAGAGATTAAAAAAGAACTTCACAACGTTTAAAAGCATATAACATTTGATTTAGATAACTTACAGATTCAGTTGAGGTCTTATTTCATACAAAAATACATCAAGTTTTGATTCACGTAGTTCATTATGGATCGAAAAAATTACGCAGTCTGATAATTATTTTTTCCTGTTCTATTATAACTAATAATAGAAATTATTATCATTTATTTTTGCCCATTAGGCTGGTCTAGTTGTTAATTCGTCGTCGCAAATCAGTCGTTTAACAACTAACTGATTTTCGAAGTCGAAGCTTCTGAGGTTCAAATCCTAGTAAAAGTTAGTTGTACTTTTATATTTTTACGGATTTGAATACTAGACAGAGGTGTACTTTGGTGGTTGGGGTTCAGTTAAGCAGACGTCTCAGAAATAATCTGCCTGAGTCTGTACACCTCAATTACATGTCATACATATTGTTCTCATTTCACTGGGCTGTGGGGCGGTTGCTTATGATTTACTTGAACAGATTGCAGTGTACACATTAGGAAAGAAATTATTTTAATTTAATAGTTAAGGAAGTAAAAAAAAAGACATTGTTTCTATAAATCTTTTACCCATGCTAAATTGACGAATCCAATAACTTTTCTTTTAAGAAAAATAAGACTTGCAAATTGTATTATTAATAAATGAAATTTATTATTCGGTGATAAATAATTAATTTTTCCTTTACAAAACAAAATCGAATATTTTTGAGTTAAAGTTGGAATTGGGTTTAATTGTCACAGTGATCTGGGTATTCTTCACATTCCCAAAAGTTTATTGCAAAACAAAGAAACATTTATGTGGAATTTTTATAAACAGTGTCTTGTAACTTCGTACTTTGTGTCGAATGATATTTTCGAAAAAAGGTTCTAATCATTAGTGTGTACGCGTGCGTGCGCTTGTGTGTGTGTAGATAGGTAGGCGTTATTTCCATTGATGCATTCACGTTAATGAACTAAACTCATGATGATGGAAACTAGTCATTAGACGTAGCGTACAAAGTTGCAAAATAGATCTAAAATTGAAGTTTTTATATTTTTTTTTCAAATCTAAGCAACTTGACGATCTTTAAAAAATATTAAATTAACCAAATCACAAAAATCCAGACTCTTGGTTTCAAATCCTGTTTCGTACCTGGAACTTTTAAAATTTTATAATTAAATTTAATATTCTAGGCACTCTTAAGAATATCCAAGTTGGATCCAAATTATATAAAAGATGTGAATGTATGTACGTTATGTAAGTTCCATACCTAAAAGATTGTAGAGTATCTGACATACATACCAATCATTCTCGAAAATGGAACAGCAGTCTTGACAGATTTATCGCTTAAACTAAAATTACTAATATTATTATAGCATAAATTTAGTCAGTTTATGCTTAATAAAAAATTTTTAGTTTAGTAAACAATTGTTTATAAAAAAGATAAAGCCTTACAAATGTTTATGTAGTTAATTTAGCATCATTAGAAGTAATCGTTTTCAAATAAAATAATCATATTCAAAAATAATCAAGTAAAAGATTCATTTTCAGTGGATAATACATATTAAATTTGATTCAAATGATTCTTTTTGGGTTATCGTGAGCTTAGATTTCGTGATAATTGTATAAAAATATACTTGCACAGAAATATCGTATTTACTTCTGTAATTCAAACATTTTAGACGAACATTTTTTTATCTAAAACAGATGGGTGATTCATACTAGAAAACGATTTTACATAGCTTCATAATGTAACTAAGATGTGATGATCAGTGAGAAAATTATGTTTATTTGACTGAATATTTTATTTTTGAGTACTTAAAAAGAAAAAAAAAGTTTAAAAATTCAGGTCCGTGAATTACGCGAGTAAAATGCGGTATACCAAAATTTATGAATAAATATTTGTAAAGTATATTGAAATAAATTAAAGTATCTGAATGTTTTTAAAATTTTTCGTTATTTAAATTGGTATTAGTGCATCTTACGTTATAGAACTTTTTTTTATTAAAATTTATTTCATATTTACCATTGGTTTTTGGAAGTATTCTGAGGGATTTAGTAGGATTTTATAGAAGTAAAAAAATATCCGTTTAAAAGATTTATAATTGTTGTACATTATGCATAAATGTACATTTCTATCAAAAAATTTGTTTATTTAATTACTAGTTTTATTTTCATTTTATTCTTTTATATCAAATCTTTTTTTTTTTATTATTTACCTTTTCATTCCCTTGTTTATAAAAAGAGGTAATCGATTGCTTCCTTTGTCGCATTAACTAATGCGGACACTGCTCCTTAGAAAAATTTTTTTTAATATTGAGCATTCTTTATTAAAAATATTTCACCCAAGTTTCAGTAAAGTTATGTATTTTTAATCAGTTATTTATACTGAAAAATTTATTTAAAATAGAATAAATAAATTTTAGGTAATAAATGTAATTTCTATAATGTTATTTTATTTATTTTTTTTCAAATGCTATTTTATTTAGCTTTTACATTTTTGGCTGGTAAAACATTTTTATTCAGGACTTTTCACCCTATAAGCACTGTATATTCTGGCACAAATTCAATATCTGAAATGATGGTATGAGGCAATATATATACATATATATATATATATATATATATATATATATATATATATATATATATATATATAAACTGTATATAAAGGTTGTAGATCACCACTTTCTTTTAGGAAAGGGGTTAAACTAAATACTACAAAAGTTCTCAACTCCATAAATATATTTTTTTTTTAACTTTATCTTGTCAAACTGAATGTTTTCATTCAAAGTTGTGTGAAGAAAAAATAAAGAATACGGAATTTTTTTATTTTTATATACTTATAAATGTAAATAATGAAAAAAATATTAACAATAATAATTATAAAAAAAATCGATTATTTAATAAATCATATATGTATTTGAAATTAAAAAAAAAAAAAAAAAAAAAAAAAAAACATTAAAAAACATTAAAAAATATTGAGTGAAGCAAATAAAATGTAGTAACTTCACTCGAGTAATGATTAGGCATTAAAATGTTCCATCTAAACCAGTTGAATAAAAAGATCTTACTTGCGTAAAATAATACTCGATGTCAAGTGGATCACACATCCAGAATTCCTGAATATTTTGAAGTAGATAGTAATAAAAGTGGTTAAAAAGTAGTTTCGACTCTTTCCTGCATCAGCTGGTCTTTACCAGACACATTTCCCTTGTCATATCAGTTGTAGGTTCTCTTTTCAACAATTCGCGTTAAGGTCATCATCGAACGAAGAAGAGAATGAAACTGAAAGAGAATTTGACAGGAATTTGTTTGAAAAAATTATCTACGAACATCCAGAAATTTTACATAAGTCTGTATAGTAATATCAGTATATATATATATATATATATATATATATATATATATATATATATATATATATAATTCTGTATAATATTATCATTACCTGGTATTTTAAATATTAAAGAACTAGCTTGAGAAAAAGTTATCGAACAGACTGTCATGTCTCCATGTCTTCGGGAAAACAGTAAGCACTGCTCAATTAATAAATTTCTAAACAATATAAAGAATATCATTGTAAAGAAAAGCGATTATAGTTTAAAAGAAAAAACGTATTAAATTGGAAGGTTGGGAGAAAGATTTTCAAGAGCTATTAAAACAAAAAGAAAATCTGTTTTTTTTTACAAACTCCCCGGTAGTGCGGCTGCTGCTGGTGTTGAAGAGTGCGAGGAACAGATCAGTATCTGATGGAGGAGATTGATGGTTATAACGGAAATTAACACTGAGAAGTAGAGGAAGTTTTAAAAAACATAATTTGAAAGCGATAAAACGAAAGATTTAATGATTCCTCAACTTCGAATAATGATTATATTACAACAGATGGAGTTGAATAAATTTCAGTATGGAAAGAAAAGATCCTAACGGATGTTTAAATGGGGTGATAAACTAGGATGAAATTCCATGGCTTCATGCAAACTAACCGTCCTGTAAAATCGTAAAATTATCTCTTACTGGGCTACGTTTCTAATTTCTGATATCGTGGTCGTTTCTGGACCACTCAAGACTGATGTTAAATTTTTCATTAGCATTGCATCAACTTATACATTTATGCTAATATTATTCGGTTATTCGGTGATGAGATTTTTCGATTCAAGGAGCACTTTCAATTTTTTGCTACCAAAAAGGCTTTTACTGCTTTCTTCAGTGTTCGGAGAGCAGTTCACCTCGATTGGATGCTTAATTTCAGAACAATGTGTGTTCTATATAAGGGTGTATTAGAATCTATAATTCCGTACGCTACACCTGTCTGGGTTCATCGAATGTTATAGGAATATTTTATTGAGACCCCAGCGTCTCCTATTGTTATCCGTAATTGATGCCTATAGGATTCTATAGGATTCATCTCTTGAGAGGTGGTCCTTGTTATATCTGGTATTAAGCCCATTGATGCCCTTGGGATTGAGCCCCGATTACGTTACGATGCTAAGAAGATAGGCCAACATACCTCTGGGCGCATAAAAGAAATAGACGACCAGGGTTTTCATTTATGACAGGTCAGGTGGACTGAATCGTCCGATGACCGTTACACGCATGATATTTTTCCTGATGTGAGATGTATGCAGGTTAGGTGGGTTCCTGAGAGAAGCCAAACTGATGACTGTGTTGTGTTATCAAGTTTAGAGAGTCAAAAGACGACGGTAAAGCTTATCAAGTCTAGAAACGAAGGGGTGGTGTGGCGACCGGGATCGTCACAAAGCGAGTATCTTCTCCTATGAGGGTCAGGATTTACACTAGTGTATCTTCTTCATATGCTCATCTGGGAACACAGCCGGCTTTTTTACATCTATTTAAGTACAGCCTAATACCTCTGCTACAATCGACATCCTAAAACTAATAAATCATCTAATAAATTCAAGATCCATTTTAATTTAAATATTTTTGATTATCGATTCAAACGATATTCCGGAAATCTTAAGATATTGAGGGCACATTTCCTTGATTGAGAGGCCTTATTTAGGGAGACCGCTACGTCCCTTATTCACATAATGAGTGTACCGGTGTATGTTATATTTATGGGCGGCCAGATCATGTTATGTAAACCCACCGGGTTGGTCTAGTGGTGAACGCGTCTTTCCCAATCAGCTGATTTGAAAGTCGAGAGTTCCAGCGTTCAAGTCCTAGTAAAGTCAGTTATTTTTACACGGATTTGAATACTAGATCGTGGATACCGGTGTTCTTTGGTGGTTGGGGTTCAATTAACCACACATCTCAGGAATGGTCGAACTGAGGCTGTACAAAACTATACTTCATTTACACTCAACATAATCATCCTTATTCATCCTCTGAAGTATTATCTGAAAGGTAATTATGGAGGCTATACAGGAAAAAGAAAAAAAGAAGATCATGTTATATAAATTAGGACTTTACAATACAATTATTTTTGAGGATAATATTTAGTTTTATAGAATCGTTATAGGAAGTTCTGGGCTAGAGAATATTATCATTATCACAGAAATAAGTTGCGTACTAGTCTTCATCTTTCATCTGACAGATTCTGAGTCCGAATCTTATCAGGTTGATATGTTTTTCAGAGCTAAAAATTTCCATTTTATATTCGTCTGACGGGTTCAAAACGGGTATCCAGTTATGGAAATGTTACCGAATTTCCTTCAACTAATTCCAGAAAATGATGAGAAAAAACAACTGTTGTTTGTAGTAATGTCATAACTTAATAAAAATAATGTGGGTTTTTCACTGCCATGTTTTAGTAAGTCCGAGTATATCTGTGAGAACAGATTTCAGGAAATTGATAGCATTTTATTTGAACGCCTGAAGGCTTAATTATAAAAAAATGTTCTATTAGGCTATACATATATATATAAATGAAACCATTCGAGCTATTCATTTTAACCAGTAATTATTGTTATGAATTTAAATCGTATACAACGTTATAAAACGTGAAATTATATACTAATAATAATAATAAAGCTACGATGATTTATGGCAGTTTTATTGAACATAAGTATATTAATAAATTTATTATACTGCATTTGTAAACAGAAATTTTACATTGTAATAAAATACCATTACTATTATTTCAGTACTAGTAACACTACCTGACAATCAGTGACGTCATATTCCTCCTCCCATTGCTACAGCTGATAAGTAAAACTACCTGAAGGCTAGCCGCCTACCTAAATGTTAAGTCGTGACTTAATTTCTAAATATAGAATTAGTATTACTTATAATATTCCATCAATCACATATGCTCTTTCTAAATAAACACAATATATATTTTTAAACGAAATGAAAACAGCATATCTACGTAGATTTTTTTTTAATTTTTTTTTTTTATTGAAACTGTTATTTATGACTGACTTCTACAGTTGACGTACAAAGAGAAATAAAAAGGATTAAAAGCAGTGCGAGATGAATTTTTTTATCTTATATTTCTTTATAAAAAAAAGCCTATTTGTTTCCTCTGCTAAAATTCCAAATATATCTTTAATTGTTATTAATGATATCATTAATAATAATTAATAATTATCATTAATATTATTAGTTCTGTGAGATGTTCCACAACAGTTTAATTCTATAAAATATGTATTTTAAGAAATTAAACTAACTAAATGCTAAGAAATTTTTTTTTATAAAATTCTAAATAAATCCTACTCTCTAAAAAAAATCTGATGTGGACACCATATAACTTCCTTGTATGGCTATTAAATTACATATACACATTTTTATTAAAATGAAAAATACATAAAATTTTATTTCATTAATAATTTCTGATATTTTTTCATATTATTTTTATTTTTTTAATGTTATTATTGAACTATTATTTATCATAATTTTTTTTTATCAGAAGTTAATAATTATTAATAAATCAACATATTTAAATTTTAAAAAAAGGTTAAAAAAGGAAATGAAATCAGATTCTAACCGATGTATCTTCCCCTTGTAAGATGCAAATATTTTGTTAATTAAAATTTTATTTGGCTATAACTCTGGAACCAATGAAAATAAGTACTACTTATGATATATCGTTGAAAAACTCTTAATGGAGGGCTTATTACTGCAGTTAAGAAAAATTAGAAAATCCAATTTTTTGGATTTTGGGCTTTATTGAACACTTTTGGTCCAGTCGATTGCAATCAAATTGGGAGTTGCGCAACTAAATGTTACCCCAGTCCTAAATCCAAAATTTCAATATCCTACGGCTAATCATTTTTGAGTTATACGAGATACGTACATAAAGACGTCACGCCGAAACTAGTGAAAATGGATTCAGGAATGGTCAAAATGTATATTTCCGTTGAAGTTTGAAAACCGAAATTTTTCGCAATCACAATACTTTACTTCATACAAGGAAGCAAAAATGACTGACCTTTGCTGGGAATCGCACTGAAACTAGGCTGATCTAAATGCCAGCGTGATAACTATTACTATCTGAACGGCCTATTTCCATTGTAGAAAAACCAATTTTTTTTTAGAACATATCTTATAGAGATTTTTTTTAAGTAATGGTTTTGTGCGGCAATCAATAGCTAAATCTGTAAAGATTTAATATTGCAAATAATATTCTCCCATATATCTATTCTCCAATTAAGTACCTAAGTAATCTTTATTACCTAATTTAAAAAAGTGATGTTTTAAATTTTCAGAGTAGCATGTTTTTTTGATTGAGGTATCATCATCATATTTGTTTTTGCAGGACCAAGGTAGCGCTATCACTTCCTGCTCTATTCAAAGTTTTCTTCTTTTTTTCTCTTTTAAAGTCCTCATAATTTATTTATTTCAGGTCATTATACTTCTTAACCCTGCTTCTTTCTCTTATTTTAATATTTTATAATATTCTTCATGGGATCCATTAACAAAATCTTTTCTTTTAAATAATTATAGTTTATCCATTTGTTTTTCTTGCATCTGATTTTTCCCAGCAAAATCATCTTCTTTTACTCCTCTTACTGGTTCTCCTTTTAAGATCCTTTCCATCCATATATCCTTAAAATATATTCTAAACTCAGACACCATTTCTTCAGAAAAATCTCATTTTTTACACAAGGTATAGTCTTTATCCTATTTCTTTTTTTTGTATTTATTACAAGAAAACTGGTTTTAACTGTTTTACACTTCAGCTCCAGGTTGGCTTGGCTTTTTTCCAGATACTGGCTAGAATGAAAATTTTCTGGATAAGTCCACAGGCAGAGGCCCCAAAGAGTCCTTAATGTGGATTATGCAATTGTCCAGCTAATTATCACCCAACATCGGGGCTAATAAGCAATCAAGAGTAAGGAAAACGGTTAGTGGGAAAGGTTCACTTTGTAATCACAAGAATCGAAACAAGACAAATAATCACATAAAAATGAAAAAAATTGTTTTTTCTCCAGGTAGTAAATAGAAACTTGAACAAGTTTCAGACAGGATAATCTCTTAAACCAATTTCCATCTCTTCAGACGGAAGAATATCTTGCTCCGAATGGCTCTTTTCCGCTTACATTTATCGATTGTTAATTAAAATGTGTTTTACCACTTTCCAGGGCATATATCCTGGTGTATAAAAGTTTACCTTTACTAGGATTTAAAGCTTAGAACTCTCGGCTTCGAAATCAGCTGATTTGCGATGATGAGTTCACCATTAGGCCTACCCGGTAGGTTAGGATTAGATAATCTCACATTATTCTAACTTAAATAACATTCTATTTTACACCAATAATTGTTTCTGACAACAAAATAATACCATTTGTAAATCTTGAACGATTGATGTACTTGTATGTTAAGTGCCTTAATTGACTTGTCGGGGCAACTTGATGTGAATCACAAGTCACTCTTAAAAACGGCTCATTCATTCTCAAAAACAATAAGCATCTCATTATTTTAAAAATCCCTTTCGGCACGTCGGAAGACGGAGGTAGTTTCACCGGTGCTGAGTAAGAGATAAAAGATTTCCACCTTAAAGTTAAGAAAAACTTCAAATTTACTCAATACGATAATGGTTGAATGTGAAAAAATATTTCACATGTTTAGAATACGACAAGCCCCATCTTCTTACAATTCCAGTAATATTCTGGTCATCCTTTGCCGTAAGGGTTGATCATATCAAAATGTGTTTCAGGCAAAAGTTTTATGTAATGTTACTTTGATATGACTTTTTGTCTTCGAAACCCCATTTTTTCCACCCCCTTGGCCAATAGTTGGAGTTATCAAAAAACTTAGATAAGTTTTAGGCCCTTATCAAAAGAATAGCAGGAACTTTAAATGAATTCGATATTTTACTTAATAGGAAAGTTATAACAAAATTTTGTTTTTTCGAAAAAGGCCTCCCATTTCACCTCATAGTCTGATTTTTACCATTAACGAACTCGATGTATAAATTTGAAAGTGATTGGCGGAAAATTACGGCAGTTTCGTGTCCACAAGAAAGTGAAAAAAAAAATATATATATACATAAATGTATATATAAATTTATGAACTGGGGTTCATAAATTTTGGGGTCTTTATATAAATTTTGGGGTCTGGGGATGTAAAACGCGAAGATATGTCGAAATTTTCCGGAAGTCAAACTATGGTAACCATTACAATAGGTAGCTTTCTTATGAAGTTTACCTAAAAGTGGGAAGTGTAGTTGTTGGTTTTCCGTTTTTTCTTCTCTTAGCGAAATATATAGTCACATATATTCACATCAAGCTCACCGAAATGTAGATGATATTCAACACTACAAGTTCCGTTTTTACCATAGTCAGACTGTATAATGGAATCATCGCTTGCAGAGAAAGCTTTGACTGATCCCTCTTAAACCATAGATGCTACACAAGTACACAGCCGTAGGTAATGTTAGCCATAGGTACACTGGGGTAGACGGTTTAAAACAACAAATTAATGCAACCCTTTTTTAAATGAAATAATGCGTTGTAACGTATTATTTTAACCCATTATAAAGATGATTATATTGATAAAGGCTACTTTTTTATTTTTTTTTACAATTCTCTCTTTTTTAATTTAGTGTATGAATATTTAAGTTTATAAATATTTTCAACCTCTCTATTAGGTAAGAGTGATTTACATTTCTGTATATGCATTATTGAGTTTGATAAAAATCGACTTAACCTAAAAGTGACGTTAATTTAACAACAAAAAATGGTAACGTGAATGTTCAACTGCAATTTAAATTAACTGTTTTCGTTTAAACTTAAAATTAAATCCTTAATCAGTTAATCTGAATAACAGATAACAACTATTAATATTTATTTATTCTGAACCATAACAAAATTTATATTAATAAACGCTTATGTATTTCTTATGTACATCTTTACAATACAGTCAATGTGATTTTTAAACATTAAGTATAAATTCTTTAAAAAAATTCAATTAAATATACTTTTACGTCCATTTATTTTTCTTATTAAGTAAGAAAGAAAATAAACTATATTTCAAAAATTAAATAAAAGTCACTAAGTAATCTTTTTTATTGCAAAGTTATTAAATTTGTTATTTTTCGTGTCTAATGTTATAAAATTTACACTTAAGTGCATATTAGTAGCATTTCGTGCTAAGGGATGATTATTCTGTCTTATTTTTATTGTTATTTACGAAGTGTTTTTTTTTTTTTTTAATATAAATATTATGCATTTAAAGGCGTATTTTTTATTACATAAAATACAGTAAATACTGACAACAATAATAATTATTACTATTATTTTAAATTATTTGTATTTTTGTTATTAATTTATCCAATGAACATAAAAGTAATAGATATATGTAAGAAATAAACGTAACAACGGATGGAATAATACCACGCCCTTTTTACCAACTTTTATCCGGCAGTATATTATATGATGTCCGTTTACCTATTTTTAACGTTTTGTCCTAGAAATGGAAATAAAAAAGAAGGTTACGCCCTTTTAACAAATTCCTTTTTAGACGCCGATGTCAAGCGGTTGATTACTAAATAATACTGGGTATTATGTAGTTAATGATTTTTAGTTCTTTTCTATTTTTTTTTTTCTTTTTTATGTACATTTATTAAAACGAATGTCTAACGTGATAGATAAATTTTTATTAAATAGGTGAAGAATTTAATATTTATCTAGGTTATCGCCCCGACTGATACTTTTAAACAGGTCGATTCCTTGTGGTTGATACGATTTGATAAAAACTATTATTGTTCAAACATATAAATGAAATGAATATATTTAGACAATGAAGTATTGATGTTATTGGTAGTCGAAAAGATCCTTTCATTTAGTTGATAATACAACCGTTTTAAAAATTACAACCATTTGAATCAGTATTAAACTTACATTTTAGTAAAGGCTTTTTGGATTTTTCAATCCCAGATGTTCTGATTAATCAATTGTAACCCTTCAAAAGCTTTTTAGTTCCGGGCTTTTCGTCTGGTGTTATCGAATATTTTACCAACTTTAACTGAATCTACCTTTTTTTAGTTTTCTTCCTTTATGTATTCCTATTTACAATTCGCTCAATTTCCAGACATTGCGTTCTTTTTGTAACTCATTATTGTTCTGATGAATAAGGAATTTGAACCATTTTTGCTTGACAAATTAATTCACAACAGTAGCTTGAACATGGGAATGATAAAATGGAAAGTTTTTAACGTATGAAAAATGACATTCTTGACCAGGACCTGCGGTTGAAAGGTCAAGACGCTCCACTCCGCCACGGACAACGGCGAATATTTCATTAAAGTAATTTTCATATAGTTTGTCAATAAAAATTATACTGCATTACAGTATCAATATAATAAAAGATTTCAAATAAAGTTTTAATAATTTGATTTATTTTTTCTAATGTTCACATCGCAGTCAATTCAACTAGTGAACATCCCAACCCCGTAGGGGAAGACACCCGCCTTGTAACGCGTGACGCTTCAGGTCGCCACCCCCCCCCTTCGTAGCCGGCGTCGTCTTTCGCTCTCTGAATTTTTACATCTCATAGTAATAAACCTGGTTTCGTTGGGATGCCACCGATGTAAATGCCTCGTTAGACATTTATATCGGTGATTTATGAACTCAGCTTTTGCCTTCGCTGTAGGCCTCGTCCAGACATCTTGAATGTCCTACTTCGTTTCCCTCTGAACTAGCTAATCGAGTTCGTGGAAGCACGAACCCCGTGCCTAGTTCTACTTTTATTGAGCCAATTCTGTGAATGTCACAAGATTCGAGGCAAATTGAAACACATCATACCACCAAAAATGTTGTTCGCAACAACGAAATTTAGTCCTAATTCCCTTACTGAACTCAACTTTTGTTCATACCCCAGACTTCAGCTAGTGAACATTAAGCAACCCCCTCCACATGGCCCAGTCTGGTGAATATGATATGTATGACATGCAAATGAGTTGTAGCCTTGTACAGAGTCAGGCTGACCATTCCTGAGATGTGCTGTTAATTCAACCCCAACCACCAAAGTACCATTCCATTGTCTAGTATTCAGATATGTATAAAAAAATAACTTTTATTAGGATTTGTACCTCAGAACCTTTGACTTCAAAAATCATCTATTAAACAATTGATTTGCGACGATCAGTTAACCACTAGATCGGGCTAGTCGAATGGTTGGCCTGAGTCTATACAAAACTACATCTCATTTACATAACATACTCATCTCATTTGGCCGTGGGGAGGGGGTTGCTTATTATTTTCTAGCTGAACAGATTAAAAATACACATTAGTAAAATAAAAGAATAAAGTTTACTTTGTCAAAACATCCTTTATGTGCCTTGGCTTCTACGATAACTCTCTGCACTAGCCGTCTCCTCTTTTCTTTCGAAAAAAGTTTGTGTTACATTTTCTACCTTAGAAAAGATAGAAAATGTAACACAAACGACGCCCCTTTGCGAGTGTAGTGAAAATCAAACTATTAAACACATCACAGAAGTTTGCCCTAGGACAGCTTATGACGGGACTCCTGAAGATTTCCTGATGGCGACTCCAGAATCAGTAGCTTTTATTAATTTGTTAGATGTTTGTAATTTTTGACTGTAATTGGTGTTGTGTCTTGGTGCCATACGCTAAATAAATAAATACCTTTTTTAATATGGAAGAAAGTTATTTTTTAGTACAAATTAACAATAAGCTATCACATATCTTCTCAGTATATAGTAAAAAGGTTTTGATATTTTTCCTTTTTTTCTACTTTATGTAGGCTATTACCAAAATATTCATTCCTTACTATAAGCCTATTACATAACTGCGCAACCAATTATTATTTTTTCCTAGATTCTTTAATAAAAAGGAATAAAAATATAATTTATCTTGACACATAATAATGGAATTTTCCTAAAAATAGAATAAGAACTGTTGTTTTGCTATGGTTTTTTTATTTTATATTAATTTTTTTCATAGTTCTAGAGGTAAATGTTCTCATATAAGGTCGTAGTTGGTACTGTATGAAAATTTTTTTATAAATTTCACAAGTTATTATGGTATCCTTAATGTTTTTTTATTTTTATTATTATTATAATAATTATGTTTATTTTTTAGCGGCTTTGGTTCTTTTAAGGCTTTAAAAACATACATTTATAACGCCAGTATCATTAAAGTTTCATAATAGTAAAATGGTTTCAGATTACAATTTAAAAAATCTGATGCGGACACACATGACTTCCCGGTACGCATATTAAATTACATATACATATTTTTTTTTAAAATGAAATGTACATAAACTTTTATTTCATTAATAACTTCTGATATATTTTCTTTTTTATTATTATTGAATTATTATTTATTATAATTTTTTTTACAATCAGAGGTTAATAATTATTAATAAATCAATACATTTAAATGAAAAAAAAAAAGTTAAAAGAAATAAGGGAGAAGAAATCGGATTTGAACCAACGTGCCTTCCTCTTGTAAGATCAAATTATTTCATTAATTAAAATTTCATTTGGCTATAACTCTGGAACCAGTGAAAATAAGTACCACTTATGACATATCATTAAAAAGCTCTCAATGAGAGCTTATTACTACAATTAAGAAAAAGTCCAAAAACCAATTTTTTTTTATTTTGGACTTTTTTGGAAAACTTCGGTTCAGTCGATTGCAATTAAAAGGGGAGGTTCACAACTAGATGTTACAACAGTCCTAAATCCAAAATTTCAACATCCTACGGCTAATTGTTTTTCAGTTATGCGAGATAAGTACGCACATACGTACGTACATACACACGTCATGCTGAAACTAGTCAAAATGAATTCAGGGGTGGTCAAAATGTATATTCTGGTGAAATCTGAAAACCGAAATAAAATTTAATTTACATCATATGATATAATTACCATATTAATTACTTTACATTAAGACTGGTGGTAATTTGAAGAGGGAACAAAATGAACTTGGATTGATTAAATAAATAAACAATTTTTTTCAAACAATACACAATTGTAAGTATAATAGAACATATGAGGAATAATAGATACAACAAAAATGAAAATAGTAGATGATAAAAAAGGACTGTTCCAGCATTTGACTGGAAAGATCAAGGAAACCCGTAAAAATCTTTCATCAAAGTACCAATAAAAAGTGAAAAATGAGCTAATAGAAAATAAAAGAGGTTATAGCTTATACTTATACGTAAATGCAACAATTGTATAATAATACAAAGAATTATCTATGCTAAACGGTTATCGAAATAGTTTTAAAAAACTCAAAAACCGTTAAATTAAAATTTAAAACTTGATAGATGGTTATTTCTACTGTTAAACAATCTTCATTATTAGATTCTGAGATATTTACGTAAATTTAAAAAAAATAATTAAACAAATAAAACGTTTTCAAAACTCTACATCGAGAGTATTTCTATCTTTGTTTAAAAAATGAAAATAACCTTGACTATAAGGTTACAGATTATCGGTTTAAATCCCTCAGATTCCCTACCAAATACCATTACCACCAATATACGCCCTTTAAGTTTGGATAAGATTCAAATTCATCTCAAGTAGGACACAGCTAGTATAATTTTCAATCAATAAAAGAGAAATCCCCTCCCTTAAATAGAATTTAAGAATGGATGTAACAATTTAATGTTCTTTTTAACGAAAATTCTGCTAAAGATTTTTAATGAATTTAAATTCTAATAGCTTTATTATTCTAATAGTTTTCCTCTACACTTAATAATTTTTATTCTTCATCCTTAATTATTTATTTAATAATGTAAGATTCCCAACTGTTCTTCAGTATTTACTGATTTGTTTTCATGGAAAATCTTGTTTTCCTTGAAAACAGGTTTTTGTGATAATACTCGATCCGAGCGTTATTAAACAACATTTTAAAAGATTTGGTTATATTCAGTATTAATTCTTGGATAATATTAATCGTTTTACTTCATGTAAATGTAAATTTAATTAAATTTATAATCCTACCCAACTAAAGGGCATGTGTATGTGTGTGTTTTAGTTTAGCACCAGAATGTACCGATCACTAGCGGAAAATATAGATTTGTTAGTACATGTCTCGTGGTGTCTCGCATTATTACATATCGATATATATGCGAAATATATATTAATAATAATATATTTTTACTGCTTTATACGAAGTAAAGGAAGTATTGTGATCGCGAAAAATTTCGGTTTTCAGATTTCATCGTAAATATACATTTTGACCATCCTTGAATCCATTTTGACTACTTCCGGCGTAACTTCTGTACGTACGTATGTATCTCGCACAACTCAAAAATTATTAGCCGTAGGATGTTGAAATTTTGGATTTAGGACTGTTATAACATCTAATTGTGCATCTCCTTTTGATTGCAATCGGCTGAACCAAAAGTATCCAAAAAAGCCCAAAATCCAAAACAAAATTAGATTTTGAACTTTTTTATAACTGCAGTAAAAAGTCCTCATTGAGAGCTTTTTAATGATATATAATAAGTGGTACTTATTTTCATTGGTTCCAGAGTTATATCCAAATGAAATTTTAATTAATGAAATATTTGGATCTTACAAGAGAAAGGGCACATCGGTTCGAATCAAACTTAATCTCCTTTTTTTAATTTTTTTTTTTTTAATTTAAATATATTGATTTATTAATAATTATTAACCTCTGAGGGTAAAAAAAAGTAAATAATAAATAAAAAAATGAAAAAATATCAGAAGTTATTAATAAATAAGTATTTTTGTACTTTTCATTTAAAAAAAAATTGTGTATACGTAATAGGCGTACAAGGAAGTCATATATGCCGGCCTCCGTGGAGCGAGTGGTAGCGGCTTGACCTTTCATCCGGAGGTTTCGGGTTCGAATCCCAATCCCGATGGCATTTAACACACGCTACAAATCATTCTTATCATCCTCTGCAGTAATACGTAACGGTATACTCGGAGTTAAAAAGTCATATGATGCCCACATCAGATTTGGTGAAACATCTGATTATGCAATATAATTTGAAAATTATAATTTAGAATCGTATTATTTTTGATTTTTCTTATCAAAATCTTTTAAAAATTGTTTTATTTTTTAAAAATCATCTTATATAATTATTTTACAGAAAAATGAAATACATTTTTGAATTGTATTCAATTTAAAGTGATTGTTGTAATTTTTTTTCACTTGCGCGTAATATGCTTCTTACAACTGTTGTCGACTCTCGTCGAGTAACGAACTATTGCTGTACTCGTTCGATACACTTCGACGTCCCACTTAATTCATCATTAGATGTACGCAAAATTATGTTAACAATTATTATTTACAGTTAGTGTATACTAATTGTAATAATTTTAAATGTATAAATATAGTTTTTTTTAAATTGTTTTTTAAAAACAGACCTCGTTGAGTTTGAAACTTAACTTACTTTTTTCTTCATAAAATAATGAACTATAACCAAAAAGTAGGCACCGGAATGTGCCGATCATTAGCGGAACATCCCGATTAGTTACTATCAATTATTAGAGTTAAATTTGTAATTTAACTTTCGTTATATGAATTTTCTTCATTCAAAAAAAAATATTTTTACACAAAAGGTAAACAGTAATCAATTTTGGCACACAAAAGGTAATCAATTTTGGACACCTAATAATCCCAATCCGAAACGCCGCCCGCCAGGGCAACCCGCCCGGAGCGCCTAGCTACAGAGGGCAGGCTTACGGCATGGCCCTACAGCTAGTGAAAATAATAAAACAATCATTTTGAAGGCGTTAAAGGAGAAAAAATTGAATTACCTATTACTACTCGAGTTTTAAACAAAATTTTAATTTAATTGGAAATATTTAAAAACTCATAGAGTAATGTATGTGTGTGTGTGTGTATATATATATATATATATATATATATATATATATATAGTGAGAGAGAAAGAGAGAGTTTTTTGAATGATGTAATTATTTATTTTGTGACCTTTAAAATCACTGACATGGTTTTAAAGGCCAGTAATTTGTTAAAAAATGCTGCGGAAGCATAAAAGACATTTCTCGTAGTTCTAAGCGTTAAACTGAGTAATATTGAAAATAATTATCTTTTCCATTTTGACTAAAATAAATACGTTTCTTTTTTGCTTCTGATAAAAGACTATTTATATTTATTAATAAAGATAGTAAGCACATTCTTTAATATAAAAGTAAAAGGAATGTTAAAATTTTTAACTTGCTTATCCATGTGCATGACTCATATTTTTATTTGTATCCTGAAATGTTTTTCTGGTTTTACAGATGTAGCAAATTGTACAGTGTCCCAAAAAGCTGTTTTACAGAGAGAAAAACACAATTGTTAAATATATAGTAGTTAAATATATAATACAACTGTACAATTGTTATATATATTTTACAATTGTTTTATATATATATATATATATATATATATATATATATATATATATAGTGATATTTAAGCAATGAAGCAGCTTTATACTGCATATCTGAGAGGTATTTGGAGGCAGAAAGAAATGGGATTCTACACAGTAAAAAAATCTGCATTATAATGGGTTTTAATTTTTGTCCCCCATGTTGGATACGCCATACTGAATCAAACTTAATGTTTTAAATAGGAAGGTGGACGTATGTCATATGATTTCGATTTAAAATTCTACTAGAAAAACAATGGTGAAACCCGTTTTTCTGTTAATGCTTTAGTTATCGAGTTATAAGCATTAAAAATTGCAATGACGGAAAAATCGTATTAAAAATAAAAACGACATAAAACGCGCCTCGATGAACAATTTTAATGCATTTTACATTTATAATTTATACGATAACGAACTTTAAACAGTCCTATAATATTGATAATAATAAACAATAATTAATAGTTAACAACAAAACAAAAAATTAAACGGCTATATCAACTGATATTTTCTAAATAAAAATTAACTTCCAGTGTTAATATTAACTGATATTTGTTACTTATCGTAAATGAAACGAATCAGCTAGAAATACTGACTTCAAAAATATTTTACAAATTTAGCTGAGTAAATCATCTATTAATTTACAATGCAGTTTGTATTATGTTGAAACAATGCAACTTAACTCCTCATATCACCTTTTTCAATATACTTGTAATGATAAAATTTTATAATGCTAGTAAAAATTAAGTTGCAGGTCTAGCGGCACAAATTTGTTTTTTGGTGAAAGTTTTATTATTAGTTTCCTCGTTCATTTATTTAGTTTTATGGAATATTAAATCTTCAAGTAACAATGCCTTCTTTAAGTGAAACCGAAAGAATAACTCTGTTGATAATGTACGGGTATGGTGACGGAGTTCGACCTTTACAAGAGGTATGTTATTTATTTAATAATAGATTTCCAAACAGAGAACCAATAAGTAAATCAACTGTAATCAAGACAGTACAGCAATTTGAAGAAACCGGTACTGTAAAGAATCGTCCTCGCACCGGTAGACAAGAACTGTCACAATTGATTAAGTCATTAAATCAGTCATTAAATGTATCGCAGATATTTGTCATTCATCTCATTCTCTGAAGTAATACCTGAGGGTGGTCCTAGAGGTTAAAAAATACCTTTATTGAAGACCCTCATTCATCGATTTAGAAAGCTGTTGTCCAACACATCAGTTATTTTTCAGTTCAAAAATTTCTTAAAACAAATAAGTTTCATCCTTTTAAGTTACACCTGATGCAAGAACTTTCGGAAGATGACTTTGATCACCGAGGTGAGTATTGTGATATTATAATGCAAAAATGAGACATTGATGCAAATTTTTCTAATTCAATAATTTCTACTGATGATTCAACTTTTAAGTTAAATGGTCACGTGAATAAGCAAAACTATCTATATTGGAGCGATAATAATCCCAGACGGAGGTTGGAAACTCATGCAAGCACCCTCAGAAAGTGAACGGTAGGGCGGGAATCGTTGGTCATTGTATTGTAGTGCCATTTATTTTAGACAACAATCTTACAGGAGATGTTTACTGCAACTTATTAGTCGGTAGACTTTAACCAAATATCCAGGAAAATTTTAGAAAAAAATTAAATAGTAATGTATGGTTTCAGCAAAATGGGACACCACCTCGTTATTATTTAAAGGCACGGCAAATTTTAAATTAACAATTTCCAAATCGCTGGAAAGTCGTAGAAGACCAGTATAGAATGGCCTGCCAGGTGCCCAGACCTGTCTTCCCTAGATTACTGTTTTTGGGGGGGACCTAAAACATAATGTTTACAAAACAAAACCTGCAGACATTGACGAATTGGAAAGAAGAATAATTAACGAATCTGCTCGTGTACCACAAGAAAAGATACAGTTGTAATCGAATATTAAATGAGGTTAATACACTGCCAAGCTGTAAAGGGGAAGCATTTTGAACATTTATTTAGAATGGTATGTTTTAAAAAATTTCCTCATTAGTAATTTACGAACGAAAACATTTAATTAAAATTTTAAAATAAATATTGTGATATTTAAAGTAATAATATCAGTTGATATAGCCGTTTAATATTTTGTTAATTATTAGATATTGTTTATTATTATCATCAATATACTGTTTAAAGTTCGTTATTATATGCATTATGAATGCAAAATGCAATAAAATTGTTCATGTAACCTGTTTTACCTCGTTTTATTGTTAACATGATTTTTCCGTCAAAGTTAGCATCTTTGAATGCTTATAACTCGATAACGAGGCTTTAATAGAAAAACGGGTTTCACTATTGTTTTTCTTGTAAAATTTTAAATCGAAATCATGTGCCATATGTCCACCTTCCTATTTAAAAAAATTAAATTTAATTCAATATGGCGGATCCAAGATGGGACAAAAATTAAAAACCCCCCATAGTGCAGAATTTTTTAACTGTGTAGAACCCCATTTCTTTCTGCCTCCAATACCTTTCAAATATACATTCTTTCTTCTTTCTTTCTTTCCTGTTTAGCCTCCGGTAACTACCGTTTAGATAATTCTTCAGAGGATGAATGAGGATGATATGTATGAGTGTAAATGAAGTGTAGTCTTGTACATTCTCAGTTCGACCATTCCTGAGATGTGTGGTTAATTGAAACCCAACCACCAAAGAACACCGGTATCCACGATCTAGTATTCAAATCCATGTAAAAATAACTGGCTTTACTAGGACTTGAACGCTGTAACTCTCGACTTCCAAATCAGCTGATTTGGGAAGACGCATTAACCACTAGACCAACCCGGTGGGTTAAATATACAAAATATACATTAATACAAAATATACATTATGTTCAAATATACATTATAAAGCTGTTTCCATACTTAAATAACATTTGGTATATAAACGTATATAAAACAAAAATTATAAACGTTTGCTTCATTCATTTTAATACAATTTTTGATCACAGCTTTACTCACACTGGAGTAACACAACTCTTTATCTTGATTTAGCTTTTTAAATTTTTGGCTTTTCACTTAAGAAAAACTCCTATGGAAGAGAGATTACTATACTTTAGAGCCCAGTCTGTTGTATATTGCTGATTCAGGGTTTCAGTTGAGGAATTTTCTTACTGCTGAATTGTAATGCTGAGGAACACCAGCTTATCACCAAATTACCTCAGTATTTTCAAATAACTAAAATTACTTTTTATAATATTTCAAAATATGATTCTCTTATTAAATAACAGTGAATATCAACCCGTAATACCAACTAGACAATCCTACATATCCAAACCAGGAATATTTAATTACTAGTACATTATTTCCTGAGCATTTGAATCGTTTTAGGAAAACACCGATTTTATAACAATTAAAACGATCTTTCAGTTTGAGACTAGCTTCAGCTGTCTAAATAATCCGTTTGAAAATATTTGGTTCGACTTCACAACACATTACAAACCATTTTTAAAAATCCTACTAAAATTTATAAAAATAATTTTCAGTAAGATTTTATTACATATCTGGTTTGTTACAGATGTATTAACTTCGGAATACGAAGTATACTACAATGTGAATTATTCAACTCAGCAGTCGTATGATTATGGTGGACAATAGGTTGTCGTATAACTTTTTCATTACTTTAGGCTGTTTGAGGTCTCCGATCGTACCCTGGTAAAGGGTATATGCTTCCGTCCCCCTCAAATTTATTATTATTGTTATTTTTTTTTTAACTGTTAATAGTTTTTCTGTTTGGCAGTGAAGCATGATTTTCTTGAAATAACTGAACTAGTTCAGTAATTTTTGTTTTTAATTGTTTGTTACAGTTTACAACACTGTAAGGTAAACATACTCTGCTCTACTGTTATTTTACGATTCATATTTAGTGGTCACAAAATGCTACCGATAACAAGATCACACTTTATGGAGTGGCTAACTGTAAGAAAAGCTAATTTTATCCTAAGATCAGAAATATCGTAGACATTTAAATTCAATTCAAATAACTTATTTGTTCCAGTCGATAAAGCTGCTATTATAACGGAAAACCTTTATTTTAGAAGAAACTTATAAAGGCGTAGTAATTATTTAATGATGATAACAAGCTTAGCGTTTTGTTTCACATATCAGAGTGAAGCGATACCGTTTGATCTTATTGGAATCCAATAAGGCAGGATCTATTGGCAATTCAACTAATAATAATTTTATTGGAGCTATCAGGATGATTGTGAACAGTGACTGCAAATAAATTATATTAATCCTACATTATCTTCTCTTTTATAAAATTTGACGGTCAAAATCCGTTATAAGCCTTCAACGCTTAAACATTTTTCTATAGACTAGATACTGAATTAAACAATTGACCTTTTTCGTAGCCATTTACATTTATTTATTTTAAAAATATAATTTAACCATTTTTAACCTACGCTCGCTTCGCTCGCTAACCTTGACTAATTAACACAGTAATGTTTTGAGTATTGAAATAATAAATTCAGTAATTATTGCAGTTATTTATTATTTAAATAATCAAACATTATTGTTAATTAGTCGAAGTTAGCGAGCGTAGGTTAAGTTTGGTTAATTTATATCTATAATTATAACCAGCAAACCTTTGGGTTACTGTTAATATCACCCGATATAGCCGTTATATTACCATTTTTATAACTATTTATATTTATTTATTGGTTGACCAGTTACGACGCGCGGCGATGTGTAGGGATAAGGGATGACTAAAATAGATAAGGTAACAATCCCAACCGAAATATCTTGAAATGTTTACTCTAAAGTCAATTATTAGAATAGTAACTAAAAAACATTGTTTAACAAAGTATCTAGTCTATAGAAAAATGTTTAAGCGTTGTGTGGATATAACGGATTTTGACCAATTTGACTTATAATGAATCATGACTTATAGAAGGAAAATGAAAACTAAGTAAAAACTTATGTGTTGTCAAATAATTACCTGTTACTTTCATAAAATGGGAAAACCTGGCGAAAGTCATTGCATGACTTTCTCAGCTGTGCCGATCAAGTGAGCATTACCAAAATAAGATATAAGCATCAAAATTCCCAAATTTCGAATAAACGTTTTGATTTTAGGGGCTTCCTTACTCCATGGGGAAAATTTAATAAAAATGTATTTATAAAAAAGTTATCCCTCCCAATAAGAAAAAAAAAGGATTAATTTAAAAGTGAATTGTTTAAAAATATTGAGAAAAGTATCATTTTTTGAAGATAGTGGAAAAATTGCTCTCTTTTTGGGTACCTTTGGTACATATATTCAAAACCTAACTTTAATAGCCGTTTAAATGATAAAGAGAAAATCTGATGTGGACAACATATGATTTCCTTGTACGCCTATTAAATTACACTTACACATTTTTTAAAATCAAAAGTACGTAACATTTTATTTCATTAAAATCTTCTGCTATTTTTACTTTTTTCTCTATTATTATTATTATTATTATTATTTTATTATTATTATTATTATTAATATTATTATTGAATTATTATTCATTGTAAAATTATTTTCACAATGAGAGGTTAATAATATTAATAAATCAACATATTTAAATTTAAAAAAAAAAAAAGTTAAAAAAAGGAGATGAAGTCTGTTTCAAACCGACGTGCCTTCCTCTAAGATCGAATTATTTCATTAATTAAAATTTTATTTGGTTACAACTCTGGAACCAATGAAAATAACACCGCTTATGACATATCGTTTAAAAGCTCTTAATAAGGGCTTATTACTGCAGTTATAAAAAAGTGCAAAATCCAAATGTTTTTGGATTTTGAGCTCTTTTGGACGCTTTTGGTTTAGTCGATTGCGATAAAAAGGGGAGGTGCATAACTAGATGTTACAGCAATCCTAAATACAAAATTTCAACATCCTACGGCTGATCGTTTCTGAGTTATGCGAGATATATACATACGTACGTACAAACGTCATGCCGAAACTAATAAAAATGGATTCAGGGATGGTCAAAATGGACATTTCCGTTGAAATCTGGAAAATTTTTCGCGATCACAATACTTCCTTTACTTTGTACAAGGAAGTAAAAATTTAATAATAAAGATTAAAAAAAATTAGAGTCAAAAAGCAGGACATATATTTTTTTAGAAGTAGGGAATAAATTTTAAGAAGCGTTTTTCTAAAAATATTCATGCATAGATTTAAGCTTAACAAGTTTACTTAAATAAACTTTCTTCTAAATCTAACACTCGCTTTAAAATAAAATTTTCAAAAATATTTTCTGCATTTTATGCAGAAAATACATTTTCTTAAAACATTCTTAATACATTTTTTTAAAATACAATTTTCGGGTCTATCATTTTAAAAAAATTGGAGACATTCTTGGTAGCTCTACGCATGAAGTATAAACATTCAATTTTTTTTGAAAAATAAGGGAGATAGAGTAAAATAATCAAATACCAAAAAACATATGTTTCAACTTTTAAAGATGTGAGGTTGATTTTTTGAAAAATCGTTTTTGGATTGTTTATACATTCAATATACGAGTACGTAACAAATTTGCTTTAATAAAGTTATCTCTAAAACGCCTCTAAAGAAAATCGAAATTAGTTTTTTCGTAATATCCCCCCTTAACGAATTTTGAAAAAAAAAATATTATCAATGCCCCATATATATAGTAGTAAGATTTGAGGCAAATTTGAAGAAAATCAGCTTGGTCAATCCTGAGATGTAAGGCCAAAAGCAGTGCGAATTTACATACGTACATATGTGTACTCACAGACATATATACTTGTGGTTTTTGATGTAGATGAACTAGTTGGACTCTAAACCGTAAAGATTTGTAAAACACATGATTCACGATCTTAGATATGATCACATACTTTTCCCTTTAATATATTTATCCTTCCTTTTTCCTATTTAGCCTCCGGGAATCACCGTCAGGTACTACATCAGAGGATGAATGAGGATGATATGTATGAGTGTAAGTGAAGTGTAGTCGACCATTCCTGAGATGTATGGTTAATTGAAACCCAACCACCAAAGAATACCGGTATCAATGATCTAATATTCAAATCCGTATAAAATTAACAGCCTTTACTAGAACTTGAACGCTGGAACTGTCGACTTAGAAATCAGGTGATTTGCGAAGCCGCGTTCACCACTAGACCAACCTGGTGGATTTAATATATTTATTCTAGTTATATTCTCCGGGAAAGTATTATAATTTCAACTTAAAAAAAATAATAAGAAAGCATTTGTTTTTAATGGATTAAACTGCTTTTTTCTTTTCAGTATACCTATTCAAAATAATTGATATTGAGATTTGTGAAAAATCTCAAAAAATTATATTTAGGACAGATTTTTTAGAACATATAAAATTACAAAATCTGTTTGAAATCAAATTAATTTTTTTTTCAGTAGTTAAAATGTTATTTTTTTATGTAAAATTCAATAAAATTCTTTTGAAAGGAACCAAAATCAAATAAAAATAGGAGTCGGCAAATTAGTGGTTTTTAAAATTAAGAATTCTTTAAAATATCTCGGACTACTTGTAATGGTTCCAGTGGTTCGGCCACAACTACACGATCTTCGTCACGGATTGTAGCCCCCTCTACTTTTCATCCAAAGGTTCTGTGTTCAATTCTCGGTCAACCTTAATATTTTTATAAGCTAAAAAATTTTTTTCTCATAATAAAAAATAGGGTGATTATAATTGGATATCAGAGTGACGTTGCCAATATGAAAAAAATAAATAAAAATGTTTTAAATTCGGATACATTTTTACCTAAACTCTTAAATTATCTAATGACTACTGGCTAGTAGTACCTAATAATTTAATTTAATAACTACAATAATGAGAGGCAGATTTTAAATAGAACTAGTCTAACAATTATGATAATTTGTGATGATGATAAATAATTATTGTTTAATTGTATATTATTTTTGTGTTACAATTTGGACGCCTAATACTCCTACTTACTATTTTTGGATGTGATGTGTGATGGAAAAAATCACGCAAAATAAATTAACCTTTCTAATTCACTGACATGATACATCCTACGCTGAAAGCATGTCTATTTTTGGTGTAGACGGCACCTAGTAATTTTATTCAATATCGGTTGGTTGTAATTTTACTTAACGAATATTTTGAACTAAAAATGATTAATAAAAATATGTAAACGAAGATTTAAAATTTAAGAACTCTTTATTTTAATTTAAACTTAGAGCTTAGAATTTAAAGTTATAATATAACACGCAGCCTTCTTCTGCTGCATATTTGTGTGTGTATGTATAACTACCTGCACGTGTCTGTTAAATATACATTGAACAATTTTATATCATTCCTTAATTATATTATTTTAATATATAATTACATTATTTTGATAAATTAAATAAGCGTAAATAAATGATTATACGTGAAAAAATTGTAGTTAATATAATTAATTACACCCCAAATTATTTATTTATTGTGGTTTTTAGGAAACAATCGTGACTACTTTTAATTAAAAAATCTAAATTTAAATTCACTATTCAACCCATATTGAAGCGCTAAGTCTGCTGCATAAGCTGACTATATCTTCGTGTAATTCAGAGTGGTGATGCGGTAGGGTAGATGATGTTTTACAGCCTATTCCCAAGACTATCCTAATTCCCTCAGGACTTGCGTGATACTCGCGCCAATTGAAAACTTAATTATATTAATGTTGTATGTAACATTACATATTCGATTTCATCGTTCTTACTCGTATATAATTTTTATTATTATGTTTTCCTTAGTATCTTAATGCTAATGTTATTATCATCACTCACGAATTATAAAAAAAACGAAAGCTTCAGAAAAATCGTTACTAGATAAACTTAAAAAAATATTCAAAGCAAAATATACAGAATATTTTAGGAGGTTTCTTCCATACTTTGTATTCCTCTCATCAAAATAATAAAAAAATTTCAATTAAAAATAAGTTTTGTTTTCGAATTAGGCTAGCGAAAGATTTCACCCAGATTTCTGCTCTAAAATTCAAATAACGATATAATAAAACTTTACAAACATAAATTATTCAGAAAAAATAGAATATTATTGGTACTGCGTAAACTAACCAAAATTAATACTGTCAACAGTACCGATTTTTACTTTATCATAAATACTCTTGAAAATATTAATAAAGGTATATGAAATATTTTTTAATAATTTATTTTAAATTCGTTACAAGATAGTTTTAAATCAGCACTGTAAAAAAGGTAAAAGAATCAGCCAAATGTTACAAATTAAACAAAATTAATATGGTTGTTTTTACAACACCAAAAATTTTGAATTTCATAAATAAGGATAACAGTTTTCATCTTTATCCTGTGATTATATGTGGTACAAGTCGACAAAGCAAAGTTCATACTCTTGGAGAAATGCAAAACTGTTGTTTTGTTTGCCTACAGACAGAGATGGAGGTATAACACAACAATGCGGTCTGGGCTTAGTCCTACTGAACAAAGTGATTTGCTTGTCAATCCGTTCTAAACAAGAAATGTGGTCTGTTTAAGATTGGTTACTGTATTTTTACCTCCTTGTTCGAAGTAAAGGATGTACTATGATCGCGAAAAATTTCGGTTTTCAGATTTCAACGGAAATATCCATTTTGATCATCCCTGAATCCATTTTGACTAGTTCCGGCGTGACGTCTGTACGTACGTATGTATCTCGCATAATTAAAAAACGATTATCAGCATGATGTTGAAATTTTGGATTTAGGACTGTTGTAACATCTAGTTGTGCACTTCCCCTTTTTATTGCAATCGACTAAACCAAAAATGTCCAAAATTTTGGATTTTGGACTTTTTCTTAACTGCAATAATAAAACCTCATTGAGAGCTATTTAATGATATATCATAAGTAGTACTTATTTTCATTGGTTCCAGAGTTATAGCCAAATGAAATTTGGATGGGAATGCATATCGGCTCGAATCAGACTTCATCTCCTTTTTTTAACTTCTTTTTCTTTAATTTAAATATATTGATTTATTAATAATTAATTACCTCTGATTGTAAAAAAATGTTTACGATAAATAAGAATTGAATAAAAAAAAAGTATGAAAAATATCAGAAATTATTAATGAAATAAAATTTTATGTACTTTTCATTTTAAAAAAGTGTGTATATGTTAATTTATTAGGCGTACAAGAAATCCTACATCAGATTTGAGAAAGTGATGTAAACATCAGATTTGATGAAACATATGATTATCTGACATTAATTGAAAATTATAATTTAGAATCGTATTAAAATGATATGCATTTTTTTTTATAAAAAAATGTGTGTATGTAATTTAATAGGCGTACAAGGAAGTCATATGATGTACACATCAGATTTTTTGGAACCTGCAATTTCTTTCGGATTACGGTAATAACACAATTAAAAATATTAATTTACATTACTGTACTGGTAAATGAAATAAATTTAACCTGCAATTAATTACAATAATTTAATAAAGTAAATTTACAATAATTTAGTAAAGTAAACGGTTCATAGCATTAAAAAGCAAGGCCGGTAATAATTTGGACATATAAGCCTAAGAAATCGCAAAATATTGGATATAGCTCCCCAATAAAGAGTAAAATAATATTTTTGTATTAATTTACTAAATAATTAAACGATCAATACTACTTTAATATAGTCCTTAACCGGTTTCGTCTGAAGTTTCCATAGAACTATCTTCTCTGATAGGCCAACAACTCTTGCTTTCTGATCTTGCCTCGGTTTCACTTCCACCGGAATTAATTTCCAATTCATCTTCACTATCTGATATCTCATCATCGTCTAGCCCTCTACTTATAATTATGCTTTCAATGGTATCTTCCTACAACGTATCTGTTTTCCAGTAAAAATCCATTAACTCCTTAACTTTTGACATTGATCTTTTCCAGTTTTCTACTATAATTGAAGAAATTGCATCTAATGAAACGGTTCTCAGTTCTATTAATGACATGTGGGACATATTGCGGTCTCAAATTAAAAAAAAAATAGATTCCATATAAATTTAATCGGGTTAAAGACTGGGTGGTAAGGTGGCAATCTAAGCACTGTAATTCCTTTGTTATTTAGTATTTGGTCTAATTCAAAGTTAAGATAGTTTAAAAATTACTAAAAGTTTGTTTTTGTTAGTTCTGGGTCGTAGTAAATTTTATTTTTTTGGATCCATTCTTGGATATTTTTTTCAATGAATTGGATGACGGAAGTTTATTTTTTGTTTATTATAGTAAGATGCATTATCTATGATTAAATTTAATTTGTCGGTAGTCTTGAGATAACTTGTTTTTCACTATACTTCAAAAAATTTTCATTGTACATCTTTTAATTATAATCTGTTTCCTCTTGTAATTGTAAATTAAAAAAAAAAACAGTTATAAATCCCATGTCCCCATCCACATAAACTACTATTAAACGGTCACCGACAATACTATTATCAACCTGGTACATCGTCACCTTTTTACCGTGTAATATATATGTAAGTTTCATCTAAATAAATGTAAGTTTCTCTTTTGCTCAGAAGTTGCATTTTTCCAAACGTTTCGCGATTACATCTCGTTCACACAAAATCAGCCTACTGTTTTTTGCACTTCCTGAATTAAAAACCTACAGATTTTCTTTAATGATTCCCCACTAGAGGTAAAATTCAGTTCCTCGCGAAAAAAAAAAGTTTAAAATTATTATTTTTTAAACGGTAAAATCTTTATATAATAGGTATTTCCTTACAGAAATCATCTGTTTCATATTTATTATGAGAAGTTTTTTTTTTTTTTCTTTGGCGTTTGAATTTGAGTACCACTAGCGTATGCTTCGTATCCAATTTTCCTGACGCCAATTACTATAAATCAGCTTAAGTTTAAACATTCTACAAGCGCTTTCTGTCGCTTTTACAAGAGATACCAATAATCCATTTTTTTTGTCTGTTAAACGAGAAATGACGCGCTTGACTACGAAGAGGTTTTCCACGTACACTTGACACCTTAACACAACTACGTTTAAGTAACAACTTTTGCTATTTTCAATTTAATGAACAGAGAATATTTGTTTTTTTATAAATAACACATCTACAAATTATGTAATGCTTATAACTATGCCTATTTTAAACTTTTAACCCATAATAATATGACTCACACGTCTCTGTTAGTCATGATACCATTACTTAAACCACAATTGATGTAAGATATATGCTTTATTTACTTGTATATACCCCTTTTATGTACGATATATTTTCATCCTGCTTGTGATTTAAAGTACATTGACTAAGAAAACAAATGCTCTTATTACAAAATAACAGGGATATAAAGTTCATTATTTATACAAAAATAGCCGTAACAGAAGAGAAACTGATGTTTTATCATTAAACATTGAAATTAAAATGACATCAATTAATTTATTAATATAAAATTAACATAAATATAGCCTAATAAATAATATTATGTTATGTAACACTATCATGATAAGTGTCTGCGTCCATACACTCGGACAATAATGTTTAAAACAGAAATCTGATCTCACGGCAGAAGTCGCAATTACTCGTACTTTATTAGTATCACTGGAACGTGACTGTACACAGCATAGTTCGTAAACTCTCGAATATGTAACTCGCCTTGTCGACTAGTACCAACCAGTTTGAAAAAATAAAACTTTAAAAATATTGTTTAGTATCATCTGTAAAAAAAACAGCAGCTATAGTTGTTTCCAGTCTAATGAATTCTGCCATCAGAAATAAAATTGTTTTACTTTTTCTTCTACTATAAAATACTATATTCATCATGGTTTTTTATAATAATTGTATTAGGTTAATCTTTATTCTGATCAGTACATAAAAATACATCATATAGATCTTGTCATTATAACATAAGTTGAAAATATAAAAACAAATTAAAAGATAGAAAATACATGTGTTTGATTGTTTGTATTTGCATAATTATTAATGATCGATCAACTGAAATGTGGATATTTTTTGTAAATTTTTCATATCTACATGTTAGCAACAATTTTTTTTTACAAAAATCAATTAGTATAAACCATAAGGTGTTGCTTGAAGATATTTTTATAACTACAACAAAAATGAGTATTTATAAATTACAAAAATTAACATAATTTTTTTATATCACATTGTGAATGGAAATAACAATATTAAAAAAGTAACTTATATTCAATAAGTTTAGGAAATCAGAATACCTTTCCAAAAATTACAGTTATAGGGACCATAAAATTTAAGCTATATCTATGGTATCAGAATGGCTAGTAAATAAATCAAATTTAAATAAAACTATTTACAAGTATATAGAAATTATAATGTTTTTAGAACTTTCATCACGGATTTTATTGTTGTTGATACCTATTTTAGATGGTTTATAGATTGCTTTATTATGTGGTTAATAGCATATTGATGTACATTTTTTCATTTAATATTGTTTTTTATATCAAATTACTGTATTTGTGTATTTAATTTTATTTTGAGTTAGTTAAGATTGAGGTTTTGTTTCGCTGAATATAAAATTTGAATGTTATAGTAAAATATCTTAGATGTATATCTCCTGTTTGTGTTAAGTGACTTAAAAAAAATGATAGAAATTGTTTTTTAAAGATATAACCAATGTGGTGAAATTTGGATGTTTAAAAAAATATATTAAAAAAAAATTGAAAATAAGTAAAATTTTGATATGTGGGTATGTTGAAGGTTTATAGTTGCTGAAAAGAAAAAGAATGAGAAACTTTAAGAAGTATAGAAAAGTTGTAAAGAATGATGTGAAAACAAGAAAGTACCTCTAAAATGTTAATAGAACTGGACATTTATAAGAAGAAGGTTATAAGAAGATTTTATATTGATTGAAACAGTGAGGGAGTGGTGAATGGAGAGAGAAGAATGAACGAAAAGGTTTTCAAATAATAGATTGTATCAAAGAGGAGAAAGCATGCAGAAACTAGTTTGTTTGAAAAGAGATGAAAATATAGAGTGGCCATAAGAAAACCTTCCTTATGACAAAATACTAATAACTTCTTTATAGTCATCAGCTGAAATGGGTAGTTCATATTAGAAAACACTGCTGGTGTAAACAACTGAATTTTTGTGGCATGATGATGTTTAGATCTATTTTGGATAAGATGTTTAATTGTATTAAGATTTCTAAAACAAATGTATTTTGAAAGTGTATTGTTTTCTACTTAGGTCTTGCAACTTAGCACTTGAGTTATTTGTTGTTTTTTATAGAAATAAATTTATAATCAGAAAACACTGAAAGACCAGTTATAACAAATAAACAAATTTTTATTTTAGTAAATAGTTTTTGAATCTTTTCTAGATATGAATAATAAAATTGGTTATTTCTTTCATTGATATTTTATTACAAATTTCTTGAAAAATTTTAAATAATAATTATTTTCTAATGAATAGGAAAGTTTGAATTTATATTTATAATTTTTTTCTTATTAAAAAACAAACCTTTTTTTGTTTTACAGATATCAGTAAGCACAAAAGTAGGAGACGATATGAACAGAACTGAAGGAGAAACTGATGGATCAAAAAAAGATGGTGGTAGTGATGAAGGTTCATCTACACAATTCAAAAATCCAGTCACATTTAAAGAATGTTTTAGAGCATTTTCTAAATTTGGTGATACAAAATCTGACGGTAAATTCATAACCTTATCACAAAGTGATAAATGGATGAAACAAGCAAAAATAATTGATGGTAAAAAGATTACAACTACTGATTCAGGAATATACTTCAAAAAATTTAAGTATGAAATAATATTTTACATTTTCAAATTAAATCACAGAAACTGTTATTTTAAGTTTAATTTTGTCTTAACAGTTTCCTTAAACAATTCTAGTTCTTGTGTAAATTACTCCATTAACATTTTACACAATCTATGTTAGATTAGAATTAGAGTTAGAATTTCTTTTATTTGCTCTTTTTTTAAAAAAAAAAATAATATGAATAAATATAAATTATATTACTACACTAAGTAGAAGAAAGAAGAAAAGAAAAAGTTAATTAAAGCAAAATTTTCTTAACACAATTACAAAAAGTAAAATAAACATAAAATTTTACCAAAGTTTTATCTCTCATATAACACTAAATACAATAAAAATGTTAAAAAAAAATTTAAGAAAATTACTAAAATATTACTAACATTTATAACCTATTACACCACAACCTTCAAAACTAAGTTTGAAAAATCAAAAGAAAGTATAAATAGTCTACCTATTATTCTACTTATAAACAATTAAAAATTTGAACTTAACAAACATTCAGACACAGAACTGAAAAACTTAGATCTAAAGAAAATATGATTTGCTAAAAAATAATTATAATCAATAATGTAATTGAGTAGTGGGATCTGACAGCATAACTTTTGTCATTCTCTTTCAGTTAGATCAACTATTATTCCCAATTTTACATTCATCAGAAAAAAGTTACGAAAGATCTTTAAATATGAATATGTGCATTTAAGAGGTAAAATTCTGTATTCAATAAAATTGATAAGATTTCCCCCTAATTGTGCTGTACATGAAAAAAGAACTGCTACTAGTTTACAATAAATTTGCAATTTTTAAAACTATCAACTTTAACGAAAGATTTAAATGAAAACTGTCAGATTCAGAATTTTTAAGACTAACATTATAACACTTTCAGTCATTGTACAGTGGTCATCTTCAGCACTAGTGCTGCAAACCCTGGCATCAGTTGATGTTATTGCTGTAATTTTTTTTGAGTTGGTATGTATTGAAAATCCTATCGGAAAGCAAGTTATATTTGAATTATAAAGTTCAAGGATATTAAAATGAGGTCATTTTTGTTTATGTATAGAATATCAGCACAAGCGAAACGAGCCTTCAGTAAGAAATATAATTTGTTTACATAAAAAATTAATTTAAATGTCAGGAAAAGATTTTTGAAAGTATATGTTTGGAGTGTCGCTTTATATGGAAGTGAAACTTGGACAGTCGGAGTAACTGAGAAGAAAAGATTAGAAGCTTTTGAAATGTGGTGCTATAGGAGAATGTTAAAAATCAGATGGGTGGATAAAGTGACAAATGAAGAGGTATTGCGGCAAATAGATGAAGAAAGAAGCATTTGGAAAAATATAGTTAAAAGAAGAGACAGACTTATAGGCCACATACTAAGGCATCCTGGAATAGTCGCTTTAATATTGGAAGGACAGGTACAAGGAAAAAATTGTGTAGGCAGGCCACGTTTGGAATATGTAAAACAAATTGTTAGGGATGTAGGATGTAGAGGGTATACTGAAATGAAACGACTAGCACTAGATAGGGAATCTTGGAGAGCTGCATCAAACCATGCATCAAATGACTGAAGACAAAAAAAAGAAGAATATCAAGGTTATCGTTTATCTTTATAGATTTGTAATTTGTAGATTTTTATTTATGAAATGTTGGGCAAAGATTGATTTGACTGAAATTAGTATTGAGACTAAGTGGTCATTGTATTGTATATTGGTCAAATAGGTAGAATAATATACAATCAGAGCAATTTAATTTTGGTATTCCAGTTGCATTCATTTTGTTTTTGTGATTGTTTTCTGTATAAGATCATTTGTATTGTTTTTTGTTCTGAATTCTTTATTTTACCAACTATTTTAAACTTGTGAGGTATTATCTAAATGAAAATATATTTTTGTTATTTTAGATTTATTCTGTATAGAAGTGTATAGTGTATAGTGTATAGTGTATAAGTGTATAGTGTATGGAAGTGTCAATGGTGTACTATTATATAGATTTATGTAACCCTAGATAGATTATTGTGTAAGTTTCTTTTATGTGGTTTTCTTGTGATGTGAGCCACCAGATTAGGTTAAGAAGTTTATGGACCACCTTTTAAAAGAAAAAGTAGAACTACAAGCACACACAGATAGTACTTTATAAAAGTATAAAAGTAAGCACTAAACTGACATAAAAGTACATATGTTTATGAAATTGTATACTTAAAAAAAATGTTTATGTGAAATTGAGTGGTTGGATATGTGTATGAGTACCTTTGAATACAAAATAGATATTTCTGAGCATGTACATTTTTGTAACCTGTTTTAATTTATAAAAAATACACATACTCTAAAAAAAATTTTTAACTGCTGAAAATATGGTTGACTGGCTGGCTGACTACAGTATGGCAGCATGTAGCTAGCTGGTTGCAGTAATCTGCCAACATATGATACTAGATATTTAATTTAGTTTTCATTCAATTTATTCAATTGTTTTAATTGTTTTATTCAATTTAGTTTTATTTAGTTTTCAAAATCTCTTTAGTCACAGGTAGCCTTATTACTTTCAGATTTTTAATATTTCAGAGTAAGGTCCAATGTAAAATTATAGTTAGGAAATTTAAAATAATTATTTTTATAATATCAGAGACACTCCATACCTAATCCCTGCATTATCCACAAAAGAAGTTATCAAACTACTAAAACAATCTGAAAATAAATCATTGTTTAATATAAAATGAACCAGAAATAATGTTAAAATTAGGTTTAATGAAGACTTTGTTTTTTTGTTTTACTAATAAATATTTTATTAACAAATTTCAGACAACAAAAATTGAATTTCACAGACTATGAAAAATTTTTAGCAGATCTTGTTAAGAGTAAAAATATGAATATTGATGAAGTCAAAAGGCAAATGGGAGCTTCGGGGGCACCTGGAATAACAACAAATTCTGTTAGTATCCAATTTACTGTCAATATTCCTTCTTTATTATGGATAAATTCTTTGAATTTCCATAATGTTTTTCCATTAAATATGGTATATACACACTACGTATCTTGTTTAATAATGTAATAAATTAAGTGATAAGTTAGTTTTGATTAAGGAGCCATTTTTACAGATCGAATTAATTGGTAAAGACCACATAATTTTGGTCAGAACATAATGTATATGTGTTTCTTAGTGAAAAGAACATATAGTGAAGGACAAACTATAATTCTTTATAAAAATCAAAAACAAAAGGAACTGGTATTTTCATTTTAATATGGTAACTCAATTTTAGAACAAATTTTAATATATTAAAACAGAAGAATTGTTTAATGTATACTATAAAGAACAGTTATCTTTTCTTTATAGTACATTAAGTCTGTTATAAATATTTGATTAATTAAATTAATCAATGATTTTTTTAATTCCTTGGTCAGTATAACAGAGTGGTCAAAATTTTAAAAGATTAAACATTATTATTTTTTCAATTTAAAATAAATTATTCAAACATTAAACTTCTTTAAATATTTTTTTTTCTCTTTTATAACACAATTTAAAACAAGATTTTATTCTGCAATTAATGAGCAGATGGGCTAGAGGCAAATTGTTTTAAAACTGTATTCCTATTACAAACACTTTTATGTTCTTAAGATCAAAACATTTTTAATGGATTCCCACTAAAAACACAGACATATTCTTTGAAATCACAATAAATTAATTTAAAATTTGACTTTACTCAAACTGTTGCAACATGTTTTACTGAACATTTTTAATAAAGTAATTTTATTTGTAAAATTGTTACATTATTTCATGATTGAATGAAATAAATAAATGTTTATTTTGACTTTATTTTTTCATTAATATTATAGTACAAAATGCATTTAAATTCATCTTATAAATAAACATAATATCTATATCAGACTGAAGCTGACGTTATTTTTACCAATTACTTGGCCAAAGCCATGCTCTTCATTGATTTCCCATCATTTTACTTTGAAACATTGGAAAGTGTAAATCTGGTATGCATAAACCTTCTAGATATGTTAGTTAACCTTTCGTTATAGATATAACTAACTCTATATTATAGGAATTGTAACAGAGTATACGGTTCCCTTAAATGTATGAGTGCTTCCAAATTAGTATTCAACTATATTTCTGACAAAAAAAAGATAAAGAGATCCCTATGGAGAGGAGGGTATCTTCTTTAAATATAGGATATCTTCTTTAATTCTTAGGTGTTTTATGAAAGGATCTCACTGAAATTCATGATGTGGTGGTGGAATCCCGGCTTTTCATCAATAATTTCCAAGTTAAAATTCCAGTTAGGCTTGCTATTTTCATGCGGTTCAAAATGACTCATATATTTATATGCACCAGCTTTAACCTCAGGTAATTTTTCTTGGCTCAAGTGGTAAATCAATAACTACAAAAAAGAGATTAATAAATAAATATCTTGATAAAATTTTTATTATCTATTTAGTCCATTTAATATTTCTGTGACCTGCAAACCCTTTCTTCTTTTTAATTTCATTTATGTCTCTCTTATCCAGTTTCTCTAAACATTAACCTATGTAATTTCAAATGTTTTCTGTTAAACTAGATATCAGATTACCTTACTCTGTCTTTACTTCACAATCTATTTTTCAAAATTTCCTATTGTTATGATTCAGTATCACAAAAGATTGTTATACTATCTCAAAAGATTATTCATAAAATATGTTATCAGCACCTTTTTTTTTATTTTTACACCTATAAATACTTCAATTATTCCTTTTTGCATGAAAATTTGTATTACTGATACAATGCTTCTATTTATTTCATCATTTCCTGACTTCAAAGGAGTAAAACATAATAGTATTTCTGGCATCAAAAGGGCATCAGCTCACATTCTTGGAGTAATAAAAAGTGAGTTAAGGTATTGTTTTATATTATTTCTCTGCATCCTTTTCCTTTTTTTATTTTATTCTTATTAAGGTGCAATTTTTATTGCTTATGTATTTCTTGTAAATGTATATTAGCATACAAGCAATGTTTTTGTATTCCTCTCCATATTTTCAATAAAAAATAAATAAAAATATATAAAGTAGAATAAAATATACATTACAAAAATTTATATATATATATATATATATATATATATATATATATATTTAAATCAACTTTTATAGTGTATATAGAAATTAGAAACTTAAAAATATTAAACATTATTTTTTTTAGTTTTACTGTTTAAACTCTAGCTATAGATGAATCATGAAATCTTATCTTAGAATTATTTTTATCATTACTTTTCTTTCTGTCACATATATTTTTGATTTTTTCTTTTTTCATATTTTAATAAAAATTATGCTGTACAGAGTTTTCCACTTGTAATAAATCTACTATTCAGAATAGATATACTGAAGAGTGTATACTCTTCAGTACGCACACTACAGTAGATGTACTGAAAAGTACACACTCTTCAGTATATCTACTTTCATTTAATAATAAAATATTATTTTCCCATTCTAAGTAATAACTATGTTTAATATATTATTATTGTTTGTTGAATATATTGTTTACATTGTACATTAATTTGTTGATTTACAATATTCTTCTTATGGCATTATTTAGTCGTTTTTTTAAAAATAATATCACACTGACATATTACAAGCGACTGCAATGACAGACTGAAAGCATCTCTAGTAGAGCTGAAAAATCACTTGCTTTTCAAAGGATGGTATATGAGAAAGCCTCATTTCTTATTTTCCTGCATGAGTCTAGTATGAATGCTTATTATTCTTCAAAACAGCAGTGTCACTTTGAAAGTGACATTTGTCTCATATTAGTTCATCTGTACCCATTAGATTATGACTTCAAGATACACACGTGCGTGCGCACACACACATGGCACAGTATTGCCTTATTCACTGTATTAACTGATATTTTATTTTTATATTTTCAGCCTTCAAATAAAGTTCCAAATGCATTTGAAAGATTGACTGATACATCAAAATATACTGGCTCACATAAACAAAGATTTGATGGAACTGGTAAAGGAAAAGGTATTGAAGGAAGAAAAGATTTACCAGACAGTTCTGGGTACGTACAAGGATATCAAAATAAAGACACATATAATAAAACACATTAGCAATTTAAATATTTTTTTATTCTCATTTGATAACAAATAATCTCTTTGCAACATGTTGTACTTTGCTACATTATTTTTTACAGATAAAAATTCAATTTATTGTTTGTACCTTAAGTTCTACAATATAATTTTATTGTACCCATCTTACATATATATTTTTAAATATAAGTATGCTAAATTTTATGAAATCTATGGGAAAGATGTATTGAGTACTTGTATTTTATAGAAATATGCTATTTATAATGCAGAGCGACTTAAAAATTTAAATACATGAAAACATAATTATCAATATCACTGATATTCTTTATATCATAGTCACTTGAAAGTAAAGTTTTGATGGTTGTAAATATTTTTCCAATGATATTGTTTTAATTGATTAATTCTCTAAAGATTATTCACAAATTACTCTTTAATTTTTATTTTTCATTAAATGAAAAAATTGAAAAAGAGACAAAATAATACTACATCAACAAATATTAGGATTTTAAGTACATATAATCAGAAAAACTTAAAAATAATTTCTTGTACATTTCCAGTCAAAATCTTCAAAACTTCTTTCTCATGCTGAAAATGCAGAAATAAATGGTGGTTATTCTTTCAAGTACTGCTTGTAATTTTATTAACTTCTTATTAATGTTTAGATTTGCACTTTTCATTGGTGAAATTGGCCAAATTTTTGGAACCTCTGTAATCTATGGTAAAATGTATATTTATCATTGAAAATTTAACTACTCATCCTTTATTATTCTAGATTGTCTTTCTTTGAATTGTTACAGCTTGAGTAGAGGATACAAAATGGGATTTATCAGTTTTAATTTTTTTATATGACACTTTTTCTAATAATTATATTAACCACTTGAGTATAATTAGTCTAGGCCTTTCTAGAAAAATAACCATCCTTAGTTAATTTTGTTGAGCTCAAATAAAGATTGCCTCTGATTAACTGTCACAGGATCACTTAATCAATGCATTTTTCACCAAACAACTTCTAAATTTCCTATATGGGAGTCATAACTTCCTCCTTCCTCAATCTCTCATGACAGCATGATTCATTATCTAACAAAATGTATTACGATTATTTTATTTAAATTATCACTCAATTTACATTATATTCTTGTCATTAAATATCAGTTGTTTTAATGTTTTAATATTTACAGTTAATTTTATTACTATTTATAAATGCGTTATTTTTTTAACTTTACAATATTTATGCAATCCAAAAACTTTACTTTTCTAGTTTCAATTATATTTATTAATTTTTTAAAAAGAAAATCAAGAATATTGCAAAAACCATTTGTTCATCAAAAACAAATCAGTGCTATATTGATAATAGAGTTAATTAATTAAAATATTTCATGATTTTTTTATATTTTAGTTGCTTAAATAAAATTTTATTTACAAATATCTTATTTACTTTGGCAAAAAATATACACATATGAGATAAAAAAAAATGTTTAGTAATATATGCTTTTAAAAGTTACTAAGAAAATATTGTCAAGTTTTAAAAAAATCTACACAAAAAACTTTTTTTAATCTTTTAAACCAATCTTTCTTATTGCTTACAATACGCTGTAAAAACATTGAGACACAAGAAATGCAAATGAGAGTTGCTTTCTCGAGTGAAGTAATTGTGTTTACTCTCAAGAGTAAATGATATTCATTATATAGCCAGCAACTGTGGTGAACCTGACCTTATATCAGTCACCAACAATCATTTGGTTACGACACAAACTGCTAGCATTTAAATGATCCAATCTACAGTTGTGTTACAGAAGCTATTTTAAAAATGTTGATATGAGTAAATCTAAAATTTTTAATAGTTTAATATTCATCTTTAAATTTAATGTTTCTTCTATCATCTACTTAAGTTCAAATTTAAATAAATTAGATTTACACTAAATAATAGCTTTGCACAAATGCTATTAATAGGCGCAATAGCTCTTCATCAGAGGGGGAACCCCAACTTTACTTAATAAAATTTTGTCATTTAATAAAATGGTAACTTAAAATAACTAAATACAGCAGGGAATCCTCTCATCAAGAAAAGTAGCAAGACCTGTGTGAATAAGTTAATGCAAGACCTTCAAAGTTAATACAAGTTGGTTCAAATTAATACAAACCTAGATTTCAGCAAAAGTTTAATATTATTTTAAATATTAATCTAAATTTTTATAATTTTGTTAAAATCATATTGTTATAAATTGCATAACTGAACAGACTGATTCAATTCAGGAAATAAGTTAATTTAGTTCATTTTTTAAATAAAGTACATACAAATTTTCAAGCACTTATAATATATAAGAAATTTCCATTGTATTTGGATCATATCTTAACAGATTATTAATATACACTTCAGTTACACCATTTATTTGACTAATAATACTAATTTTAGATTTTCAATTGTTTATAAATTACATTTAGCAATTATTAATTATTTAATGTTTTTCAATCATTATAGAATATACATACCGCACTGCCTTTTAAAAATACTTATTATAATTTTACTGATTACATTTAATTAAAAAAATAATTATGCAAATATAAAAGGATGCAAAATATATTTATATAAACTGATATATATATATATATATATATATTTGCATCATATATTATATTAGCACTAATATTATAGCAGATATATATATATATATATATATATATATATATATATATATATATATATATATCTGCTTGTAATAACCTGCAACTAAAATCTTTGTCCTTAAATGTAAATAATCAGTTCTAGAAAAAAAATATGGATTTTTTTTCTTAACACAATCTAATTAATGAGTATTAAAAAGCTGTGATTTTCATAATAATTGTATTTTATCAATAATTAAGTATTATCATATCTTTAATTCTTGTTATAAAATAAAATTTACATAATAATACACATTATATGGTATTTTAATTAAATTTTAACGTTTCATATCAAATATGTATTATTGTAAAAAAATTTAATCAATATTGGTGAGTTTTGTTTTCTGTGAAAAATTGATAAAATTAGCTTATCACAAAATTATTTTTATACATTTATCATAAGTTTTAATTTTAGTACTAAACAAGACTTTACCCTAATCTCATGACAGTCCCTCTGTAGCTTAATTGTTCTCTCTTTCTACCCTCATCTTTTCTTTATCTGCTACCCTATTTACCTTGGAAAGGTATCATAAGATTTACTTAAGGTGTCACACCTAAAAACTGAATAAAAATTATATATCTATATTAACTGCTAGGCAGCCGCTTCCATAGTGGAACTTTGTGCAGTGACAGCTATTCTGCCTGTGGACTTGTTCGAGGACTGTTATCTAGATATTGCAGGATTAGATGATCTTGTAAGGTACTAAAGGTAAAGCTGAGCCATCTACTCTGATAATCTAAATTTAAAATCATAGAGTTTAAGTTTTTTTAAATGGTTGCAACATGTTTATCATTTAATATTTGTCAAATAAACCAAAGTATTTACATTTTATTAAATTTATTGTCACTTGCCTATTTATGTTATGACACTGTCACTAGCAAATATTGGTAACTTATTTGATTTCTGAGTTTGATTGCTCTCCAAGCCAGTTATTTGTTTGGGTTTAATTAATATGTCTGTTGAAAAATTTTAATTTTAGTACCAGTTTACAATGAAATTTTTATTAGCAATTAAAATGAAAAGGTGTTGTTAAATAAAAATATTTGTTGAAATCTAAAATGATATATTACAAGTTTACCTTATTAAATTACTGTGATCCATTAATAAATTATGTAGCAAGATTTAATAAATTAAAAAAATTTGAAATATATTATAAAAATTAAAAAGAGGACATTTAAATGTAACATAGCATTTAAATTATACACATAATAATAGTATAAAACATCTTTATTATACAACCTCCAGTTCTAAAGGAGTACAAAGGTGACAACTCTTGGTTACTTACTAAAACATGTATCACTCAATAATCAATCAATTTATAATAGGTAATGTCAAACCATAATACTACAATAACATTTCTTCAAAGAAGAAATACAGCATATAATTAAGAAAATCACTTTTTGTTCCATATATTATATTATTGTTAACATAGTTAAACTATTATTACTCATCACTATAATTTAATTAAAAATTTTGAGCATCAATCTATTGCATGTATACAAAGACAAAACAATAATGTATGGGAAGGCCAGAAGTTCATTAACATCAGTGAGAATAGATATCTTCAGTCATTCACACATTCCTTATGCTAAGAATTTGTCTTTAATCATTCATATCAAAAAAAAGTTTAAGCCAGAGGTGCAAGATATAATCATTACTCATTACTAAAAATTAAAATGAAAATAAATAAATAAATAAAAATTAAAGTGAAATGACAATTTTCTCAACAGGAGTTTAACTTCAAAGTAAGAAAAAAAAAAATAGATTTACATTTCAAAACAATAATATATTATTTGTTAAATTATTATTAACTTGTTAAATATCTATTTTTATCAAAAAATAAAAATAAAATAAAAGTTAAAATTAAGTTTTTATTGTTTAGATCTGTACTAATAGTAATGGAACATTTCTTATAATTGTAAAAAAATTATTTAATGTTTTTAAGGCCCTTGATACCATCATTAAAAACCTTATCTTATGCAAATAAAATCATGTATTGAACACAAATTATTTAAAATTAAAAATTATTGTTTACTTTAAAAAAATTAATAGATTATAAATAAAAATTATTGCTGTAAGTTATACATTTGTTTGCTTATTTAATTATTATTATTTAATTATTTATATACAACATTTTTTGTATTCTATTTTATAAATTTGATATTTTAGTTTAAACTGTCTATAATATTATATTCCAGCATAAAAAATACACTTTATGTGTATATTATAAGTTGTTTAATATTTTGTAAATGTTTTCATTACAACATTATTATAATCTACTAAATCTACTTGTTAAATTAATACCAAATAATGATGTAGTACAAAAATAAATAAATAAATAATGTAATATTGTAATATATGTTCATAAATAAATAAATTATGTGATTTTAAAATCTGTTAGCAGATTTATTTTCTACAAAAAAAAAATTATTTATGTATCCAAGTTTTTTGTCTTTCACAATGATTTTTTTAAAACTCTTTAATGTATAAAGCAATACTTAATAAATTGTAGTATTTGTTTTTAATTAATTGATACAGTTTTTTAGATAGTAAATGTTAATAAATAATAATAGTTAACATTGTATTAACCATGACAAAACAAGGCAATACTTTTAAATATGTATGTATTTGATATATAAAAGTTATGAAGTGAAATTATAATAATTTATTCTCAAAACGAACAGTTTTTCTTATAATTTTAATCTATTCAGAAATGAAAATATTTTTAATTTATTACATACTTTTTCAATGTAAATAATTTTTTTATTTTTTTTCTAAATAAGCAGTAATATAGATAATTTAGTGTAAAAACTTTGTTTTTGTAGCTAGTATGTTTCACTATTTTATTAGAAAAAAAGAAAAAACATTTTTTTGTAGCTTTTATAATGTATATTTATTTTTTTTATTCTACCATTGTAATAATTTTTATATTATCACTTAATATAAATTTAAATTCTCACTAAATAAAAGTCTGATTTTTATTACATTTTTTTAATTTATTTTTTCTTACTACTACCTAGTAGTATGGTCTTAAAATTCTGACTACAGTTTTAAAACCTGTTCATAAATTGTGGCTGAAAATCTATTGCCATTCATTATTTTCAATTATTCTTATTGTTAAAGGTAATTAGTATAAATTTTTTCTAAAAAGATATATTTATTTTAAACTAGACTATTTTTCTAGTCATCTTAAATTTAAACAATAACATTTTTAACATCATTTTAAAAATTATCTTCATGCTTGTTTTAGAATTATCTAAGTTATTTATTAGATGTTCAGCTTGTTCTCATTTAAATTTCTAGCAAGGAATTTCATCTGATCACACACAAAAAGTAAAAAAAAAAAATAGATAAAAATAAGATTATTGTTGTAAATATATATATATATACAATTGTAATTAATGGAAGTGAACCTTAAGTCAACAGTATTATTTCTTTATGCAAAATCTTTTATTTTAAAGAAAGATTATAACCTCTCACTTTATCACACATAAAATGTTTAAAAATAAATTTAATTAGTATCTTAAATGTTCAAAAAAATAAATAGATTATAATATTTTGAAAGTGAGGCATGAGGCATTTAATAATTTTCAGATGTTATGACATTTCATTGTTAAACAAACAAAGTATGTTTATTTCACATGTGATAGAAAACGCTGAATATCAACAAATTAACAATACTAAAAATTTATTTTAGAACAATAGTACTACTGGGGTTGTTGCTTTTATGACAAAAAACATCAATACCAGCTAAAAAATCATATTTCACAGAGAATAAACTAGATATTTCCAATCTGGCTTCAAATAAACTATTAAACTGCAAAAGTGTTTCTAAACTTTTTTTGTCTTTTATGCATATCTTTACAATTAGATGGATTTTTATATCTATCAAGAAAATAGTCTACTAATGGATGCAAACGGCACACAATAAAATGAACAGTCAATAATATTATTTATGACTGAGAAATTATTTAAATTTGTAATTTAAATGTATCTCAAAACTAAAAACTGGCCTGTATTTTAAAATTTAAAAACTGACAGTTCAACAATTGGAGTAAATTGTATATTTATAAAAAAATGCAGTAGTTAGCAACATGAATCTTGGTTGAGATTACTTACTAAAGATTATATAAATATATATGTCAGTTACTGTTGTCTGCTTTGTCTCATGCTGTATAGTGAGAAATTTTTTTTAAAAATTCCCTAATGTACAACAAAATATAGTCCAAGTATAATATAAAAAAGTTTAAAAAACAAATCTAATTTATATTAAAAAAAATTTAATCTATGAATTCATCATCTATTACAAAATAGTTATAAAATAAGGAAATAATTACTATCTTTACATATAAAAACTGATAGTTGTCTTTATCAACTGAATTGTTTCACTAGATATTAGTTTTCAGTAATTAATTCACTTTTTACAACAATAGTAATACATTATCTGATTATGTTTTATAACTGATGATGAATTCATGGATTCAAAAAGTTTTTTATATAAATTGTTAAGTTTATATTAAGCCTAAGTTTAAATTAAAAATAAACAAGATTTAAGAAAATTTTTATTGATATCTTATAAATTATTATTATTATATTGCCTACTTACTATTCTGGATATTATGACATATTTTTTCTTTTAAGTATACAATTCATAAGCCAAAATTAAATAACAATAGTACTACTCATACATAAATAATCAGGCCTTGCTTGTTTATAAATTAATGTCTTTTAGAAAACTACACAGTTATTGTACCTTTTTTTAACATTGCTGTTGTAATTAACTAGTTTTAAGTAATTGCAATATATTTAATGTAGATTATAAAAACTTTGAATAAAAATGAAAATGGTTTTTAATTTTCGTTGTTAACAAAAATGCTGAATGATGTCATATGAATTGTACATTTTCTGGTATTTTCTTCACTTCACAAGCACTTGTATACTTTTTTTCCATAATTTACAAGTTGGTTATGTAATTGAAACCTATCTTTTATTAATTATTTTTACAATTAATTGCAATAAAATAAACTTATATCTTATAACTTATATTTTTATTATTAATATACTAAATAATTTTAACATTATTATTATGTTACTATAAATAGATTATGAATTATTTTTACATTTTTTATACAGTTCTGAGACGTAATTACCTATCAGTTTTCTATTCGTAGTTGGACAGAAGTGAACCAATTAGAAATTGTGTAATCAGACTGATGTTATCACACTAATCCTTTTAAAATTACATATTTTAATAGAAACAGATGCATAAAAAATCAATATAATCATTTAATATAATTTAGATGTGAAAAATTCAGCAAACTAGCAATAATAGACTACTCTAGTTCAGGTTTATCGTAATCCAGAATTACTTCTGTGACGTATTGGTGACTGTAGTAACAGTTTATTAACTTTTTTGAATGAAGATTATTCCGCTTGTTTGTTTCTGTGTAAATTAAGGTACTTATGATATCTGAAAATTTTTGATATCTTAGTAAGTGAAAAAACTTTGCAAGTTTCATTTTTAACACCATTTATATTTACTATTATTGCAATTTAACTTTCTAATGAATATTGGCCCATTTTTACAAAACAAAAATTGCTTATATAATCTTTTTATATAAAGATTAAGAAAAAACTTATTTCTAATAGAACATGAATAAAAAAGATTATTTAAGAATTAGATGATTTTTAAGTAGGTAGTCTACAAGAATATCAACTAATTACTGTATAGAGTTAGAAAAAATCAGAACATTTTAGTGTTTTATGGGGTGGAATATCACCCCATTCTTACTGCCTCAGTAATAAGGAATCTTTACAATGTCTGTTTAAACACATCTTAAATTATAATTACGGAGATCGATTTTTGTAACACAGTAGATTTCTATTGTTCCTTTCTTTCTGTTAATCATTTTTAGCTGTAAACAAGCTATTGGATTTATCACAAAATAGATGCACTATTTTATGTTATTAATTGGAATCAGAGCATTCTTGTGATTACACACAAGAAAACTTTACGGTTACTACTAGAGTAAAATGGACATTATATTTTTTTCATGACTTATTCCCACTTTATTTTAGACACTATAAGAAATTATTCTTATGTATAATTTATATATGTTAAGAGTTTATTATAGACATAACTGACCAATATGTATTAATAATATATTTTTATAATAAATCAAAGAATCACATTAAGAAAAAAATGTATATCTATATGCAATATGAAGTATAAATGTCACTAAAGTCTAAACTAAAAATAATTTTATAGAAAATTTTTGTAAATGTATTCAACAGGAATATACATGTATTTTTATAAGAAATGTAATTTTATTTATAAACTAAATTAATAAAGTAATATTTTTTAAATATAAGAATATAAATTTCAACGTTTGAATGATATATTTTCAAAACCTGATGGGTTTTTTAATTTATTTTTTTAATTTAATTCATAATTTTAGTTATCAGCTCAAAATAACTCGCACATTTTTGCCACTTACTAATATGTATATAATTTAAACAATAATTAATTCAGGATTAATTATTAACTAAAATACCGCACCTATGTTAAAGTATAGCTAAGTTCTCTAAACTGGAGATGATATAATAATAGTTCAGGAACAGTGAAGCTACCATTAATTCCAAAAGGAAATACTCATGTAGAGGTATATAAGTAAACCATTCTGAAATACCCTACTACAGTCATAATTATAAATGGTGATAGTTCTACTAAGCTTAATGAAATATATTTTATTAAGTAATGTTGAATTAATTTAAGAGTGCAAATTCCTTGAGCAACATATGGTGTCCACAAGTAATTCTAAATGTTCCTAATATCCTAAGGCTTAATCTTTTTTATGCTTTTAAATTAACATATTTCAAATCATCAACATTAAAACTATAGATAAGGTCAACTCAAAACTCTATAATTATGAACATATACTCAATGCTGTCATTACAGATAATGAAGATAATAATCATAAATTTAAACTAAAAATAAATTATTTTGATCCATAGTCAAGTTAAATTAATGTAACTTTCTAAAATTTAACAACAGATTAGACCTTAAAATTATTATAAAGTATTTATATTTTTAATTATTACTAGTAATATTTATGATTTATAAAATTTTTTTTTGTAGAAGGATGTACCAATCTATATGCTTTGTAGCTTTCTCTTACAATGATCCTAGCTGATTAATAATTAATTGTAAATTAAGTTACAATATTTATGAATATTTTTTTTTATCCAATCAATATATTGAAAACTAATCAGTATTGTAGTAGTTTGCTTTTAAATTAAAAAAACCATGAATGTAGCTCACACCATTTCACTCAGTAGACTATTTCAACGCTACTCGGGTTTATACATGCCTCAGTTTTTATAAATAAGTGAGATAGGAAAATATTTTGTAGGGTGTAGAATTGTAAATTGCTGATCCAAGTTTGATGAGTTTAAGCAATGTATATGTAAAAAGAGATTGTAAAGTCAGCGTATATCTGTTAGTGAATGTGCATACATACACAACAAGAAACAAATTTGATCCTAAATGCCTTCTCACTGTCCAATGGTGGCCTGGTTGAAAGATTTATGATTTAAATGGGTTCTTCACACTACATTAATCTGGGAATGCTAGTAGTTTCTTTAAGGACTTTATGGAAATTATTATCTTTTAGATCTCCATTATCTGAAATAAATAAATTGTAATAGCATGCATTTGAATGAGCTGTATAATGCAAGCAAACATATTGATCAATTATGTACTGCTCCCACTCTGGGTGAAAATATTTTGATCAACCAAGGGTTCATAGATGGATTGATGTCACTGCTTGGAAGGAATCTTGAAGCACTCCTTTGGATGTGATTGTCTTGTTTTATAAAAGTCTAAGGATAGATTATCTCTTTCTCAGTATCCAGTTTTTCTCTTATTTTTTTCAGTCTTACTTTATTTTTTTCTTTTTGGTGTTATTTTATGAATTTTGGATAAAAATATAAAAACAGCCAAACCGGAGCATGGGGACTTTAGAAGACTATTTACTCTTTATGGTTTGGAGGTGTTGGGATGGCTCTATCTATAGGTCTATTTGGGATTTCTGTTTCCAGATAAGAAAGAGAAGTCTGCATGTACAACTTTTTCTACAGTCCATAAAACCTCAACCTGGGCCAAAATGTATTTCTGATTCTAAGCTTTACCCAAAAAACAAGTATAAGGAGAGAAAAAAAAATGTATACACACACACACACACACACACACACACACACACACACACACAGACACACTCATATATATATATATATATATATATATTATTTTATTGAAATGAATATTTTTAAGATTCATAATATTCCTCTGTACTGTTAAATTATAATTAAATGCTATTAAATAAACTACCTAGTGCAGTATATTGAAATAAGACATATTTACATTACGTTAATTTTTCATGAAAGTACTTTCCCGGGATCCCACATCCTCAGTCATAATTGAAATAATTTTGATATTGCATAATAGAAATTTTAAATGAAAAGTGCATATTAATTTACACGAGTGCTGTTATCTGTTGTAGTTTTTATGAGGCCATCTCTCTCAAACACTGTCTAATGATTTATCAAATTGAAATTTTGTTTGTATTTATATCTGTATTATACTGAAATATAATTTATATACTGTAATATTTTTCTAATATATTTAATTCTGTGTCATCTTTTTTAATTTTTTTATTTGTATTAATATCAAAGATAGAATGTTTATTGTTTATTAGTCTGCCACATTAGATAAACATAATTTATTATTTTTTTAATTTCTATAATGTTCAAGAAATCTAGTTTTAAAGGATTTATTTGTTTTTTCCTATATATAAATAGTATAAAAATCATTACATTTAATTTTATAAATTCTACACTGATTGTTTCTTTATTTGTTTTTGTTTTTTAAATGTTGTATTATGTCATTATTAGGTTTTTATGCTGGTTTAAATATTTCTTTATTGTAAGTTTTAATAATGTTTTCAATGATATTATTAATACACAAATACTTTATGTATATTTTTCACTCTTTTGTGTCTTATTATGTATTGGTTGTAAGGTAGCTATTTTGTTACTGAGTTTTGATAATTGTTTTTTATAAATATTATAATTAATGTAATCATATCCATTTTCACCACTATATGTTTTATGATTTTTATTTCTTTATTTAACTTTTATTTGTTATTATATTTACATCTGATTACTCTATAATCATAAAATAGAATTTATAAAATTAAATGTAATGACTGAATGCTATTTATACAGGAAAAACAAACAGATTCTTTAAAACCAAATTTCTTGAACATTATAAAAATTACAAAAATAATAAATTAGTTTTATTTAATGTGGCAGACCATTTAATAAACAATAAACATTCTATTTCTGATATTAATAGAAATTTATAACTGTTAGAAACTAATAAAGATGACATAAAATTAAATATTTTAGAAAAGTATTACATACAGTATATAAATACAAACAAAATTTCAATTTGATAAACCATCAAACAATATTTGAGGGATATAGTCTTATAAAAACTGCAAAAGATAGCAGCTGTCATGTAAATTAATATAATAATACATATTAATAAAATTTTATATATATATATATTAATATATTAATTATTTTGTTTAAAATAAAATAAAATTATTAATATTATTGTTGCCAGTGGTGTGCTTAAAATCAGCTCTTAGGCTGTTTACTGTAAATATATTTTCTATTATTATTATTTTGAATATCTATTGTGCAATAATGGAATTATTTCAATTATGACTAAGGATGTGGGATCTCACAAAAGTACTTTCATGAAAAATTAAGGTAAGATATGTCTTATCTCAATTTTCTGTACTGTATAGTTTATTTAGTAGAGTTTAGACACACACACATATATATATATATATATATATATATATATTCTATCTCCTTAGAAGGAACATACATATATTATTCTCCTTGAAAAGGAATATGCTCATATATATTCTTTCTTCTTACATCCATCTTATTTAGGCTGTAAAATAGATTAAAATAATATTGCATTTACTATTGAATTATGAATGTGAATGAATTGTTAGGTAACATTACTATTAACATCAAGGCTAATTCTTTCCTTAGTTTGGTTGATAAATGTATGCAGCTATCATTCAAAAGTCTGGAACATGAATAAAATTAAACAATTAATATTATGGTTGGCAATGATGTGCTTGAAATCAGTTCTTAGGCTGATTACTGTTAATATATTTTTATTTATGTAATTATTTTATAAAAATTAATTATTTTCACTTACTGGTTTTTTTTTCTTCATTTATGCTGTTAATTATTTTCATCCTGTAAATTGAGTAAGCAGATGAGAAATCTACTTCAGAATGCATTTTTATTAAAAACAAAACTAAAAACATTTAAGATTACAGAAATATGTATTTGCTATTTCATTCACAAAATAAATCAAATATGATTAAGCTGTTTAGTAATAGTTTTTTTATAAAATTCTTATTTACAAAATATGATAAATATTATAAAGTAATATTTGATACATTATTCACAATCTTAATATACTTTTCCACTCATTGACACAATATTTTTTTTAGTCCTGTTTACATGCAAAACTAAACAGGAGATTGTTAAGATTTCTATAAACGTTAAATTCTCTTAATTGTCATAACAAATTAGTTTTAAATAAAAAAATGTATTATTTAATTCAGTTTGTAAAATACACTAGTGTTAGCTTCCCTTATATTATACCATGTTACTACACCCTAAATCCTGGAATGGCATTTAAAAGTGTATAGTACTTAAAAGGAACTTCAATACTTTATACCTTAAAAAAGAAAGAAGAAAATGGTTTTAACTTTTATTGCTTAAAACAATATAATGACTTAAATACATTCAAAGAAGTTATGCTATATATATAATTGAACTCCTTTTTTAATTCTGACAGATCTGTACATTGCATTACAACGTTAATACTACTGTTTTTTTAGTTGTAAATATTACAATATCAAACTTATAACTTTTTGTATATACAATAATGTATTCTTGAAAACATGAATGTTTTATTTGCTATCATGTTTTTATAATCAGAAAAAAAGGATTTATTTTTAAATGTAAAGAGGTAAAGAAAAAATGTAATTTTGGTATGGAATAAGAAACTATTATTTGTTATTATTAGTAAGTAGTAAATTTAGAGGTTAAATTAAAAAAAAATGATCTTAGATTTGCTACAATAAACTGTTTATGGTTGCCAAAATAAAATTATGTACCCTTCTATGTGCTTCCTTTAAACACATTTTCACTATCAAGTACTTATGACCTGTGCTTCCTTTTCATACACCTTGTTCCTAATTATTATAATATTTACCAATTGTATGTAGCTATTCTTCAAAGTTTTACTAAAAATAATTCTATTCTACTAAAACTATTATTCATTCTTGAGAAATATTATAAAATAATATTTCATAGCCAAAATGTACTGTTTTTGCAATTAATATCATATAATGTAAGTGATAAAAAAGCATATATAATTTTTTAAAGATGTTTAATAATAGTTGAAAAATATATATTAGTTATAATTATTATTATTAAATAAATATATTATGTGCAATTGTATAATACCGTAATACTATAATTGTTCACAAAAAAAAAAACAAATGTTACATTGTGTTCTTGTGATATTTAATAAATATATACACTAACATAAATACTTTTTCATTCATTAAATCTCATACTTTTAATATTTATAATATTTTTTAAAGTAATTTTCTTGTTCATTTTTTTGGCTTTTATCTTTTAACAGATCCTGTAGAAATTACTTAATTACCTCAATTGTTTTTTTTATACCTAAGGATTTTTGTAGCAAATATGGAGATTAAAATAAGTGTATTTTTTTTTAAGTTGTGTGAATTGTCAAGTTTGCTCCATATTTTACTGATAAGATTTTTAATTTTACTGTATTCATGATTACAAATACAAGAGAAATTAAAAACTCATAGTAAACTTTATATAAGAATCAGGTAACCAGGTTGTTATGGCTATTGCAGTTATTACAACCTACCATTGTTTCTATTTTAGCTAAGTATTTCTCAAATAATAGTATGTTTATATCTTTGTGTTGGTTGATCTATCAATGTTGAGATCTGTTATAGATATGTGATATACAGATTGAGACTAATGAATAAGAATGAATTTCAGAAAATTTTTGTTCCATGATCTGTTCCACATTTCGATTTACTTCATAATATTATAAAATAAATACTAATAAATTTTCTTTTGTTTAGTCTACTGTCTTTAAGATATAATATTACTAAACAAAAGAAAACTCTTAAAAAATGATGAATTGTAGTTGGAAAAGGAGATGAAAGTGATAAATGTTAGTCTTTACTGAAAACATACTTAGTACAGAAATTATTTTTTAAAAGCAAGTTGCTACAACACAATAAATTGCTTCTCATACACCATTTTCTTCTGTTTTGCTCTAAATCAATCTCTATTGCTCTCCTTTTCAATTTGATTTCAGTTTTTTTGTTTCCAGCTAACTCTGGATAATTAATATGTTTAGTTTAAAATTCCAGCAAACTCTTAAATGTTTTGGCAGTACTCTTTCAAACATCCTCCTTGGTAAGTGATCACCTGTCACTTCATTAAACGACAACATAGCTGCTTCTTTTCTATAATGTCAGTACAGTAATGTTCCCTTCTACTCTCATCCTTCTTATCTGCTTATGTTTTACCTTTTCCAATCTTGTTTACAAGGTTGGATTATTGCTACTTTACAACAATGCTACCAGTAATTCATCTCCATTGGCCTCAATATTTTTTTCAACTTCTTATTTTTAGCATTCGTATATTAGCTGTTCAGCTCCAACACAGCATGTTGCAGTACTCACGTACATTGAAAAAAAAATTAGTATTTAACTTCATTAATGTATTAAAATGTTTATATACTGAAAAATTCTAATAATGTTATTCTAATCTTTATATCAACATCATTTATGCAGCATTGTGACATCATTAACCTGTTTGAATTCTTTTTTGTCACATAGAACTTGCAAATATTTAGTTTTAATACTTATATCCAACTGTTCAACTGTTTATTAACCCATCTTCATGAGCCTAGCTATTTTCTGAGGCAACTTCTGAAGAGTTGCCTCGCTATGTACAACATGGTGGTGCTATATTATATGGTACATCCAATGGCAAAAAATTTGGCATGAATGGTTTTGAATAATTGTTGTGAATTAAATAGAACTGATAAAAGCTATCTTAACTGCACAGAAATTTATTTTGTTTATTTAAAAAAATATCTTATTTATATAAAAAAATTGTCAACCAATATAACTTTTTGTATGAGAGTATATAGCATTTTACACATTTTAATGTGAAAAATGCAATGGACATCAACATTCATTCTCTCATTCAGAGATAACAGATCAATTCATTCAGTGGTAAGTTCCTCATGATCTTTAAGACCAGAATATAGAAATGGCTAGGGAAACAAATGTTCATACATAACTCTCCTGTTAATTATTGAACAGCAAATGTTGATCTGTCTGAGAATTCCAGTACAGCATAATTTATTTGTCAAACAGTACATAGTACAGCTTTGGAACAGAATTAAACTGATGATACGTGCTGGCAGCTACATGCCATGCATACTGAGCAACTTTTTTCAATATGTCTATAAATAAACTTTATTTTTATTTTTCACTTTAAATAAAATTAATCTTCTGAATTTTCTTTTGATGGTACGAGCTAAAATTAGGTACATATAATTGCTATATGTTTATAATAATATTTTATACATGTAAATTTTTAATTGTAAACAATAAATGTGTACAAGAAAATAATTAATTATGTATTTTATATTACATTAAATATTTTTAAATTGCATAGGGAAGAATACATCACCAGTGATAATGAAACAATTCAAGAAGATGTAGAAACAATATTACAACAAATAATACGGAACCCTCCTTGTAGGTGGGTTACATCAAATTATTTTAATAAAACTATTTTTATTTTTAATTATATGAGTAGAATACTGCACTATACTGTATTATTAATAGTATCTCACTTGTTTGCTACAAATGTTGTTTGTACAGAAACAAAAAATGTGTATAGTAAATAGCATGTTTAGTAAATGATCTCCATATAAAGATAAGACCTGAATCTCAACATAACTCGATTAGAATAAGAGAGAAATTGATTTAGGTCAATTGGTAAAAAAAATCTACAACTTCTAGACTGGATTTGACTTAAGAAAAGAAATAGAATTATCTTAAAACAATTTGTTTACTTGCATACCAGTTCAACCTAATTCAGTTTCCCTCTTTACCACCATTACATTGTAATTATTACAAATAAGAAATTCAATTTTGACAAAATTGCCGATTGTTTTTTTTTAAATTTACTGTTTTAAATAAGCTGTAATCTAAATTATAGCTTATAGCTGATAGCTAATTTTTCCAGCTCAGTCACTCTTAAAACAATGACGTTTTATAATTAATTAATAATCATTAATTGAACACCCAAAGTATTCTGTTAACTTGACCATTCAAAACTAGTTTTTTTTGTTCTTTTTTGGATTGGTAAAGTATGTTATATATTTTATTGTTGTAATGCAAGATGCAACCAAGATGTGAAGGAAAGTAAAATATAGCTTATATAATCTTAAAAAATTATTGAAATCAGTATTCCATTAAATATGTCATTGTGAACTTGGCATATTTTTTCATTCTTTTTTTGGGACAATCAGTGTTTGTATTCAATAGAAAATTTATGAATTCAAGTTTTAATACGTTTTTTACTAGTAACACAAAGCTTTGACTTATAAATTAGAAGTAAAAAAACTATACTAAAAACAATGATATCAAATTTACAGGAATTCAGTCATAAACAGAATAAAATCTATTCAAAATGTAAAAATTTAAATCGTTTTAAAATTTTTCAGTTGCTATACCAGTAAGTAAAGTATGTATCTGTGATTAGACATGAGTATAGGCAGGGCCAGCCCTAGCGTTTTTTCTATCATAGGCAAAGCCAAAATATGCCGTCTCCCAAGTTTAAAAAAACTTTAAAATTTTTCAAAAAATACAAAATTATAAAAGAATCATGTTAACTAGAAAAATGACATATACAGTAAGTATCATTTATAGTGACATCGGATATAATGATGACTTATCGAATATAGTGACCAAAAACTTGTCTCTTTGTTAGTTTGGTATGATTTTAATGTATATGTACATTACATTTATTATGACATAAGTTGTAGTGACATATTGGTTATTATGACTTATTTTTCCTACTGCAATGCAACATTTTATCGTTTATAATGACGGATAGAAGTGACTCATCAGTAACGTAGTACATCTACATTGTAGCTACAGAAATATTTTGACAGTACTTTTTTTCTTATGTATGTACTATAAGTTTAATTTTCTTAACATTTGGTAACAGTTGTAAACATCTTACTGACAAGAAGTTTTTCTTTTAATGTTGACTTATTTTAACTATTGACAATCAACTGCTAAGAACATAATAATTTTAAATTTTATTTTCATTTTAATTCATATTTATAAAAATTTGTATGCATAACTATAAAATTCATAATTAATCAGTAATCCCTGATTACTTCTTCTTCGTGTATCAGATTATTGTAAACCGAGACAGTCACATGTAGTTGTTATTAATCTTTTGCTGTGAGCATATCATATTGTGGAGGTGCAGTATTTTATTTTATGTATCCCGTATAATTCATTCAATAATGATTTAATTATGACTTCACAAAAAACATTTACGGTAGAGGAATTTGTATTTATTATTGCGTAGTTTTGTTTTTGTTTTTATAACAATTTTGCGGAAATAAATTATTATTTTTAATAATCATTATTATTACTGTATTACAATATACGTGTAGGTGGCACATGAAAGTAGTACTACTACTAAACGTCGGTTATGATGACTTAAAATTGTTGATCCCTTGGAGGTCACTATAAACGATATTTACTATAATTGAATTAAGACTATAATACTGATACAGATTTACAGAAAACTGTTTTATTGAAAAATAAAATTTACATTTTTAATAAGCTAAAGACAACGAACTTACAAACTATAACCAGTACCTACTATTTTCAGAGATAATATAAATACATTTTTAAAGCAATAAATAAAACTAGTACAATATTATTATTATTATTGTAATAATAAATAGTAAATAATATTATTTTCTGGATTCATGTAATCTAAATATATTTTTGTGGGTTGTGTTTATTTTTTTTTGTGCTCTAGTTCAGGTGGTTTGCCACTCATAAATTTTGCCACCTTAGGCAGTTGGTTGCCCCTGGTGTAGGGGTAACATAACTAATAGTGCTTGCTTTTCAATTAAAAATGTTATCTAATTTAGGTTTAAACCTTAACTTGTTAAATTTTAATTCTAAAACCCACTCATTTCTGTTTCAACAAGAAAATATACAAAATACTTTTTCAGTGATTTTTAGCTCTCCTTGCCCTTGAAAGCAAATACCATAACCTCCCTTTGCTTACACAGTATTTCTATATTTGGTTATTATTGTTATGTTTTTGATATTGGTTATTGTTATTTCACTATAGTTAAAAATGCATTGATCAGATAGGGTGTTATATTTTAGTATGCTCTGGATTTGTAGACATATCAACTGAAAATCAAGGCACATGAAATATATTAAAGAATTTAAAACAGTTCATTATTTATTTATGAAATATCTTTCATTAGAAGCTGTAAATAAATTAAACATAATGTATACTATTTAAACGTTATTGTTATCAAATGCACTACTTAAAAAAATCTAAATGCAGTTTAATTTTATGAATAGGTGCAAGAGGTTTAAGTGATGTTACCCTAAATCTATCAAAACTGCTACATTATTTTTTAAGCATTTGAAGAAATTTTCCTAGAATCTAACAATAACCAAATATTGTGAAATATATGTTGAATGTTCTAAACATAATGAAACAATCTTTATTATTATAATTATAATTATTAGAAATTCAAAACTGATACTCTTTTGTCAGTTTTGCTTCTTCTGTTTTATTTTATGTAAATATTTAAGCCGTCTTCCTGCTCCTTCTCAGAAAAGTAAGCAAAGGGTCAAACCCCTCCTCACCTAAGGTGGTTATGTAACACTTAACTGTAAATCTTAGATAAATCTCCCTGTTAATTTTACAAACTAGAGATGTAACTACTTACAAGCCTCATTCAAATAAAACTGCACCAGACAACCTAGAGACTTCAATATAATTGTATGACTTATGCATGAAAAGAACTGCCATAAGAAAACTTTTAGTATTGTAAATATTACATATAATTTAAACTTGCTTTACTAATTTGTTTTACTATAACACATACATAATAGTAGTTAAAAAATAATTAGCTCATTGATTAGATTAAAATTAGTCAATACATTTTGTATTTTATTGTGTAAAATTAGTCTTTAGGCAATAGAAAAGAAATCAACAATGTTTTTTAAATTTTTAGTAAGAATACATGTACATTCATGTTCACTAGTAAGACTTCATTATAGAAGAGTATATTGCATTATAAATGAATTTTAAACATTTTCTTTAGGTAATTACCAAATATCTATCAATTGTAAAATATGAAGGAACACTGCAAAGTCCTAAAAGGAAGTTTCCTGTTGTTACATTCTGATAAAATGAGGTAACAATAAAATCATTAGAAACAATAGTAACTGGGCTAAGCAAAGAACAAATTATATGAAAATAATTTAACATTCACTAATCCAATTATCACTGAATTTTCATTTCTTGTAAATTAAAAAAATTAAAAAAAATTCATTATACAATTAACATAGTGGTTCTACTAAAAATATCAAAAACAATTTCTGAGTAGAAAAGGGGATTGGATTGCAATTATGATAGATGTCGTATAACAGTTCTTCAGCATCTTTGTTCTAATTTCATTCAATTTAGGGATAAAGCTATAACCCAATTAATGGTGTTGCTGCATGAAATAAACTGCTGACTCATCTAATGTAATTATTTGCTGTTTTATAGTAATTTTAAATATAAACATCAAAATATTACTGCACAATAGTCTTAATGAGGATAAAATCAAAACCTAAACCGTCAACGATTGTTAACGTCTATATGCCTACAAGCGCCCATGATGATGATGAGGTAGAGTGTGTATACGAAGAGATTGATGAAGCAATTAAACACGTAAAAGGAGATGAAAATTTAATAATAGTTGGAGATTGGAATGCAAGCATTGGAAAAGGCAAGGAAGGAAATATAGTGGGTGAATACGGGCTGGGCAAAAGGAATGAAAGAGGGGATCGACTTATAGAGTTTTGCACGAAGTATAATTTAGTAATTGCCAACACCCAATTTAAAAATCATAATAGAAGAATATACACTTGGAAAAAGCCAGGCCATACTGCAAGGTATCAGATAGATTATATCATGATTAAGCAAAGATTTAGAAATCAACTCGTTGACTGTAAAACTTACCCTGGAACAGACATTGATAGCGACCATAATTTGGTGATAATGAAATGTAGATTGGGGTTTAAAAACCTGAAGAAAAGGTGTCAGATGAATCGGTAGAATTTAGAGAAGCTTGAGGAAGAGGAGGTAAAGAAGATTTTTGAGTAAAAAAGATAAGGTAGTAAATGTAGAAGAAGAATGGGAGAATGTTAAAAAGGAAATTCTTAAATCAGCAGAAGCAAACTTAGGCGGAATAAAGAGAACTGGTAGAAAACCTTGGGTTTCAGACGATATATTGCAGCTGATGGATGAACGTAGAAAATATAAGAATGCTAGTGATGAAGAAAATAAAAGAAACTATCGGCAATTAAGAAATGTTATAAACAGGGTGCAAACTGGCAAAAGAAGAGTGCATTAAAGAAAAGTGTTCAGAAGTGGAAAGAGAAATGAACATTTGTAAAATAGACGGAGCATACAGGAAAGTTAAGGAAAATTTTGGGGTACATAAATTAAAATCTAATAATGTGTTAAACAAAGATGGTACACCAATATATAATACGAAAGGTAAAGTCGATAGATGGGTGGAATATATTGAAGAGTTATACAGAGGAAATGAATTAGAAAATGGTGTTATAGAGGAAGAAGAGGAAGTTGAGGAGGATGAAATGGGAGAAACAATACTGAGATCTGAATTTAAGAGAGCATTAAAAGATTTAAATTGCAGAAAGGCTCCTGGAATAGACGGAATACCTGTAGAATTACTGCGCAGTGCAGGTGAGGAAGCGATTGATAGATTATACAAACTGGTGTGTAATATTTATGAAAAAGGGGAATTTCTGTCAGACTTCAAAAAAAGTGTTATAGTTATGATACCAAAGAAACCAGGGGCAGATAAATGTGAAGAATACAGAACAATTAGTTTAACTATTCATGCATCAAAAATCTTAACTAGAATTCTATACAGAAGAATTGAGAGGAGAGTGGAAGAAGTGTTAGGAGAAGACCAATTTGGTTTCAGGAAAAGTATAGGGATAAGGGAAGCAATTTTAGGCCTCAGATTAATAGTAGAAGGAAGATTAAAGAAAAACAAACCAACATACTTGGTGTTTATAGACCTAGAAAAGGCATTCGATAACGTAGACTGGAATAAAATGTTCAGCATTTAAAAAAAATTAGGGTTCAAATACAGAGATAGAAGAACGATTGCTAACATTTACAAGATCCAAACAGCAATTGTAATAATTGAAGAACATAAGTAAGAAGCCACAGTAAAAATGGGGGTCCGACAAGAATGTTTCCTATCCTTGTTACTTTTTATTCTTTACATAGAACTAGCAGTTAATGATGTTTAAGAACAATTTAGTTCCAGAGTAACAGTACAAGGTGAAAAGATAAAGATGCTATGATTTGCTGATGATAAAGTAATTCTAGTTGAGAGTAAAAAAGATCTAGAAGAAACAATGAACGACATGGATGAAGTCCTACACAAGAACTACTGTATGAAAATAAACAAGAACAAAACAAAAGTAATGAAATGTAGTAGAAATAACAAAGATGGATCACTGAATGTGAAAATAGGAGGAGAAAAGATTATGGAGGTAGAAGAATTTTGTAATTTGGGAGGTAGAATTACTAAAGATGGACGAAGCAGGAGCGATATAAAATGCCGAATAGCACAAGCTAAACGAGCCTTCAGTAAGAAATATAATTTGTTTACATCAAAAATTAATTTAAATGTCAGGAAAAGATTTTTGAAAGTGTATATTTGGAGTGTCGCTTTATATGGAAGTGAAACTTTGACTATCGGAGTATCTGAGAAGAAAAGATTAGAAGCTTTTGAAATATGGTGCTATAGGAGAATGTTAAAAATCAGGTGGGTGGATAAAGTGACAAATGAAGAGGTATTGCGGCAAATAGATGAAGAAAGAAGCATTTGGAAAAATATAGTTAAAAGAAGAGACAGACTTATAGGCCACATACTAAGGCATCCTGGAATAGTCGCTTTAATATTGGAAGGACAGGTACAAGGAAAAAATTGTGTAGGCAGGCCACGTTTGGAATATGTAAAACAAATTGTTAGGGATGTAGGATGTAGAGGGTATACTGAAATGAAACGACTAGCACTAGATAGGGAATCTTGGAGAGCTGCATCAAACCAGTCAAATGACTGAAGAAAAAAAAAAAAAAGTCTTAATGACAAACAGAACCAAATCTATTTTAATATCATTTTTACTTTCCTGGCATCATCGTTCTAGACTATGCTCTTAGAGGGAAAGTATGGTAATCAGACAAAAAATGAGGTTATAAGATTTTGTGTTTTTGATGTTTCATGACTGAGGGACTCCAAAGAACAAAAAAAAAAGTGGGGAGTTATGTTTGTTCGTACTTACATATGTACATGTGTTGACATGTAGAAGCTTAATAACTTTTGACGGGATGGTAACTGATTTCAATGAAATTTAAGACAGAGACTCATGCATGAGGGGAAACTTGTTGGTAAACATTTGGGGTCTAAACATCCAGGGGGTGAGGTAGATAGTTTCTTTGGGGCCAATTTTCTAAAAGTTTTGCAAACATAACCCCACTTTATATTAAACTCGATTCAAGCATACATACTTATCTTACCATTTAAAAAATGTTTGCCAGCAAATTCTCCTCCTTCCTCAAAAACTGAAAAAAGATATCTTTTTATTATTACACATCTTTTAACCAAATTTGTTTGTCTTTCTAAGCACAGTAATAGTGCAAGTGGCCCAAAAAAGATATTTTGTGGGTAATACTTTGAGTGGGGAGCTGATCAAAGTTAGAATATTGATTTTTTGAATTAAAAATCTTTTTTTGTTTATTTAGACTTTAATAATAGTATAGTAATACAATATAATTTTATCATAATTCACTTTTATACCCAAAAAATAATCTTACCTAACTTTTTATTGGTTGTTCATTTTTCAATGGAATTTTTTTTTTAGTTTTTTCATTTAACATAGTAAACGTAGACAAATTAAAAAAATAAAATTTTGGGGGTGAGAAGCAGAAAAAGTAAAAATTTATCAATTTTTAAAATTTTTTCATGTATCATTATTTTTCCACTTCATAACAACTTTGTTGACAGTTTTTATTAAACCTGCATTACAAAATTTTTATCACTTCGTGGACAAAAACATTTAGTGATAAATCATTATTATATACACTTAAAAATTGTTATCTTAAAATAAATCTAGTTTAGTTTGTCATTAAATATGAAAAATTTTGTATAGTATTTAGGCATGAATGTGAAAAAAAAACATTGCAAAAATTAGAATTGACAGTATTATTATAATATTTTGAAAATAATGTATTATTTTAATTCATTTTATATATACATATTTTTAAATTTTTCTTTTATTCTTAGAATATTATTTATTTATTTTTATACTGCTTTTTATATTAATTTTTATTGCCACCCTTCACACATTTTAGCATTTTTTAAAATCACATTATTTGTAAAACTGTTTTGTTTATGTTTATATTTATGCTACATATGTGTACATATCACCAGTTCATTTATTATAAAAAATGTTTGCACATTCAATACTTACTGGCTTAGAGTATAATTTTTTTTTTTTGTACAGTATGTGTAACAAGGATTCTACTCTTTTTTTAAATTTAAATGAGAAATCATTGCTTATTAAAATATTATTATGACTTTCCCCACCAACTATTTTCTCACCATTCATTTATATATTAAAAAATTGGTATTTTCTTGTGAATTTTTGAAATATTAAATCAACTTCAATTAGTTTTTAAATAGTATTATACATCATAATAAAAATTATTTATTGTAGATTAGCCAAAAATTCAAAATTATTAGTTTATTTGTTACTTATTTTTATTTTCATTTAATAAGAAGTTTTTCTTAAAAGAAGCACTGATGTCCATATAAACACCATGATAGTTAAGTGGATTAATTAAAAGTTGAATATTACAGTTAACATTTAAGAACAGTTCTTTCCTGTTATCAGTCTTACAGTAATGAGTAATCATATAAAAATAATTATTTTATCTTTAATTGAGTAAATTTGCAATTACAATTATACATGTATAAACCTGATTTATAAAATGATCTAAAATGATCACATGGAAGACTAGGTGTTATTTTAATATATACTAAAAACCCAAAATTATAAAATGTTAAAATAATTAAGAAATAATATATATATATATATATATATTTTATTTTATAAGTGAATATAAGACCCTGTTCTTATATTCACTTATAAGAACAGGGTCTTATAAGTGCAATACATTTTCTGTTTTTATTATTACAAAGTTAAGTTTTAGAATCACTGGCCTCTAAAGAGTGGTAGTAGCACTTTTGCCTTTCAACAAGAAGATTTAGGACTTATGGACTTATAACCTCTGTATTAAATGAGTAGTATTCTCTGCTCACCATAAAAAAATTCACTTCTACTTTAAGATGATATGACTTAAATTGGATATTGACCTATTACTGTTAAAAAAAATAATTTTTTTTTTATAAATTTTTTAAATAAAACTAACTATTAATTTTAATTATCTTAATCTTTTAAAAATATTTTGTGTTGTATTAAATATATTTTAAAATCACTTTAGCATACACTTACTGCAACTGTTCAATAGATTTTTAAAGAAAATTCCTCTTATAAATGCAGTTTTCCTTCTGTTACCATGCACAAGAAAAACTTGAGATTCAGAGTGAGAAATCTGTAATGAATGGTTAATTTAATATTCCTGTTCAATCTCTATTCATCTGGATTAGTATTTATTGATTTTTTTTAATGAAATATGATTCATTTTGTCCTGTTTGACATTCCATCTGATGATGAAAATTAAGTAGTTCAAAACTCATATGCATGATTAAAAATAAATATACTAGTTGCTTTAAAAAATGATACAATGTTTAACAAAAGTCATTTCATACTTAGGTTATCATTTCCCCAAGGATGTCCATTTGTAATCATAGAATCACCTAATATTATAAATTCAGAGGATTCTAATGATGAAGAAGAAAGAGAAATAAAGTACAACAACACTCACATAAAAATAAAAATTTATAAAACTGAAGAACAAACCAACGAAAGGAATTTTAAAAATAAAAGTGAAATAATAGAAGATGAAGAAAGTATGAGTGAAAGTAGTTATAAGTATGAAGAAGATGAAGCCAAGGAATATGATAATGAATATATTGAAGATGAGGAAGACTGGGATAATATTGGTAGAGACAGTGACGATTATTATTCTTCTTCTTAAAAAAAATAATAAAAAAGTGGTTAATCAAATATTGAAATTTAATCACTTAAAAATAATCTTATTATTATAAAATATGAAATTTTTAAAATGATTATTGTTTTTACTAAAAATTGTTACATAAATCCTATAGTTCAGTCAGAGAAGGCATTTAAATATTGATTATTGTGATTATTTATTATTTATATAAAATAATCATAAAACTGAATGATACACAATGTGAACAAAATTAGAAAGATATTTTTAAATATTCCTAAATCAGGTTATTTTATATGGAAGTAGTTATCAGAAAGTTCTTTAATATATCAACTATTAGTCATGTAATTAATTGCCTAGGATAGTTGATTCTACAACTGATTATATCTCCTCTGTTTTAATTTTGTAAGTGCTTTCCTTGATTAAGATTTAAAAAATCATAACTTTTTATATAGTTATACCTATGTAAAATGAACGATTAAATGGTTTAGTCATATTATTATCAGTTACTGACTGATACAAAAGAGTTTATATGATAAACATGGATCATAAATTAAATACAATTTTCAGAACCACATTTTTCAGCTCTGGAGAATATTATTAACCGTTTATATTAACGGTTAATATTATTAATAGTTTTGTGGATCCACTTCCTACAAAATTTGGTATTTACTATCAAATAATATTGTAAAACTTGTCTTAGAAAAATTTATATTTTAGAATTTTATCCTTTATTTTTATAATCAAGAATAAAAAAAAAAACTAGTTACTATAAGTTGTGTTTGATAAACAATTGGTTTCATATTACCAAATGTAAAATAATAGATTCTTCCTTTTTTAACAATGATTACATGCTGTTTAAAATATTTTGTCAGAAGCAATTACCATTGTAGGCAATACTTTTTTAAAATTTACATATTACTATATAATTAAATGTTGAATTCTCATTCACCGATAAGAACATTACTAATATGAAATATACCGACCTCCACATCTGAGTTATAATAATAACTACCACCCTTTTCTGGAAGGCTCTAGGATCAAATCCTAGTCAGGCATAGCAGTTTTCATCAGTTGCTAAATTCATTTCTCATCAAAAAAAGAAGCAACTTTTTCAGTATTCATACATTATAAGTTTATGTATATGTGTGTATTTTATATATATACATATTTTTTTTTTATATGGTATTATATATTATTAAATTTATTAAATAAACCACTTAGTAGAGAATATAAAAGTAAGACGTATCTTACGTCAATTTTTCATGAAAGTACTTTCATGGAATCTGCATCCTCAAACCCAATTGACCCAATCTAATGCTTTGATAAGTAGAAACGCATTCACAATACCAGTTTCCAACAACTAGAAAATACCTTCCCCCACCACTTCAATGATTTTCTGGTAAATGCATATGATGAAATATAATGGTCATAAATGTCGACTTCTTATATTGATTTGTTGTATTTATACACCACTGTTGGGTTTTCTACATTTTATGTTGCCCCATTTTTAATGATACGCCTGTTTTGATTGTGTGTAAAGCGTACTCAACATTGTGACGTCATTAGAGTCTTTCCATAACAAAAGGGAATATTTGTTTTTTTCCTAAACATGATTCTCACCTTTTTTTAATTTCGCCATATTAACACTTTTCTTCGTACCTTGTCCATTTTTATTACTTGTCTTCTGGTCTGGTAAGCCCTTTCTATTTTTCATTGTTCCAGTTAAGTGTACTTTCATATCATGAAGTACCTTAGCCGAATCTAAACTGGTGTACTATCGATCAGTGAACACATGAAGTTCCTCTATGTCACCATATGTTTGTTTTAATTTATTTACAAGATGCAAAACCACATGGGTTGTAACCTAAGTCTTGGTGTTCCATATGATCTGTAGTCACTTTCCCAAATTATGGTTCTAAGGCACACAAATGTACCCTGTGCTAGCTTCAGAAAGTACAAATATTTTTATCCCCCATTTAACTGGCTTGTCCTTATTATATAATTTAAACAAAACTACCTTTAAAGCCCACTATGCTTTCATCGACACACTTTTTTATTGGGTAAATAAAATTCTCTAAATTTTTTATCTAGATACAAAACAACATTTCTTACTTTTCCAGAGCGAGATAATGTCCCTGCGATCAATCCAGTTGGAGGTGAGCTTACATGTAGATTCCAGAAAATCTGTTGAAATCTTTTCTTAGGCAAAACATCTTTATAAAATGGGCAATAATCTACGCAGTCAGTGGAAAAATAATCATCTCGGGTTTATCATTCATACACATATTAATTAATATTCCCACAAAAGCTTTGAATTTGGGAGTGATACATCTAAAAATTAATTTTTTCCTTAAAGGAGTGTTTTTTGAATTTTTTCTCTAGCGTATCTGTTAATTTCTTAACTTATTTCTGACAATAGTTCATCTGTGAAAAAAAGTTAAAAATAATCTATGGGTGTTTTGTGATTTTGACTTACAAGAGGTTTATAACTACTACTATTATTTAACCATTTACATTTTTTTAAATCAATATAACTTACTGACCATTCTTGCTATTCACTTTCATTTATTCTTGCCAACCATTTTCATCCCAGTCACCTTCACTTGCTGCTTCCTTGTTCACACTTTCCTCACCCACTTGTCCATCAGTATCACTTGATTCCTTTTCTAAATATGATCTATTATTACTTTCTTCATAGCCAGCTTCTTCAATATTTTCAAAAAGTTCTCCCACATTGGAATCTATATCACTTTCATATCATTTTCATTCACTTCATACAACAATTCTCTAACATCATATGCTACCAAATTGTCGCAATCACCCATTACAACAGATTAAAAATAATAAAACACTAAATAATTAAGTAAACTTTGCTGTATTATATACACTCCTTGTATGCTACAGTACTTTAGATAAGACCAGCAGAATGCAAACGTGAACTATGGTAAAGGTTAAAAAACCAACTAAGTAATGGCTCAGCGGGATGTAACAACAGACAGGAAACTAAAGTGTCTATTTAGTTCAAGAGTTAGCCAATATGATTCAGCACAATTCAGACAAAATTAAAATGACTAAAATAAAATAAAGAGGAACATTTCTTTTGGTCAGTTTGGCTGGCCATCCAAGCCAAGAGAATCATACCTGTGCAAATAATTCCCAGTTGACAGAGAAATGGTGATGGCCAGTACTATTGGCTACTCAACACCACAAGACATTTTATAAAGAACACATTCGAGTGCAAAGGGTTAAGAAAGTTGTTGTATGTCAAACGTAAAAAAACAGGATTTTTTACCCCAATTTACTGATTTTCAACCCAGATTTCTCAAAAATTATGGCAGATGTGGTTCTAGGATCTATTTTATTTGATATTTCAGGTCAAAAGTCACAAGAAATTATGAATTCTGTTCCTTGATTAATGTCCTAAAAATTTCAGTACGATTTTTTGCTAGCCTAACTGGCAAATGAAGTATTTTAGGACATCAGGATAACATTGTGATACATATATGTACAGTCTGTACATATATAATTCATAATTAGGCATCGTAATTAGAGTGTTGTAAGATAATGAATAAATGAACAAGTAAATAAGAATAGGAACAGTGAAAATTCTTTTGAATGTGTATCTAGATTTGTGTGATTACTGATAACTTTAGCATGTGACAATAGTTTTAGTTAAATGTTCATTAGACTCTTACAGACTTTATTATAATTTATATAGACTTATGTAATCTTTAACACTTAAATATAATTATAATAGTGTTTTATTAAAAAAAAAAATATTATTATCTATTTACTATCTAATTATGTGTGCTAAAAGGGATATTAGGCACCAACTTTTAGTCCAGTTAACACATCCAGAGCACCATGTGTAATGGTGAACTTTATACAACAGCCAAAAATATCCTAAAGGTTGATGCTGCATTAGCTTATAAGTATTAGAAACATGTGTTTTTTTATTCAATCCCTGTCCTTTATGTCATTTTCCTGCATTAAGATAGGAGGTTTTTTTGTTGTAATCTATATTGAATTACATAATTCAAAAACTGTGGATAGATGAAAGTACATGTTATTACCATCTTCTATCACTATTAATGCAATGCATATATATGAACAAGTTTTAACGCAGGAGCAACAGACTTGAAGAAGACATGCTGGTTGAATTTTGTGAACATCTTTTTCTTTACCCCTTTCCCAACATTAAGTCTCCAGAGCTTCAATTTTGACCTACCTGTACGTAATTTTATTTTTTTGTACAATAGAATAAAATACAATTTTATATTTTCAATTTAATAATTTTATGTAAAAGTAAATATGATACACACTAAAGCAACAAATTTTTATGATAGCAAAAAAATATTAATTTTGTAATGTTTGCGTATACCACCATAAGCCTTTTCTATATGAAAATACAATTAAAATGGGATTTGCTATTGTATTACAGTTTTTGCATTGGTCTAGAAGATTAAACTCCAGAGTAATAGTTTCCTACTGATTTAAAATTGCACTAAGCTTAAATGCTCATTGGGTTAGTCTGATGGTGAACTTGTCACCACAAATCAGCTGATTTCAAAGTACAGAGTTTTAAGGTTCAAATTCTAGTAAAGGCAGATACTTTTATACGGATTTGAATGTTAGATTGTGGATACTGGTTTTCTTTGGTGGTTGGATTTCAATTAACCACACATCTCAGGAATGGTCAACCTGTGATTATACAAGACTTCATTTACATTCATACATGTCATCCTCTGAAGTAATAGCTTACTGTGATTCCACAGACTAAACAGAAAAGAGAGAGAGGCTTTAATGCCTTTCATGTTTTTATTCATTTAAAATAAACACACACACACATATATTTTTATTTTTTGGCTACAATTTTTTGATTAATTAATTTTTTTAGCATAACAGGAAGCCTATAGATAAGATGAGATGGCCTTTAGATGACCATACATGTGACTTTGTTAACCATATGATGATTAAAAAGAAATTTCAATTAAGCACCATTGGACTACAGTGTTTTTAAGCGGACTCTTATTAATTTATTATCTAATAATACTAAAAAATATCTGTATTGAGATTTTATCATTTGTTCAGTTAAACCAAATACAAGTTTTAAGTACAATGGGCTGAAACACTGTGTACCATATTCTTGAATGTGATAAAAGTAAAGAATTAGATTATTATCCTACTTCCAGCTATTCTATTTGATTCTTTTTTTTTTGGTTCTTTTAACAGAAAACTTTAACCACAGTCTTGAAAAGGCCCAGAAAAAAGTTTCTGGAGCAGCAGTTCCACTAATTTTAGCTATGGGCTGCCACTGCCACAATGTCTTAATAAATTTTTGCACACCATCCGAAGAAACTGGATACAGCCATTAACCACAAATTTCAAACTTTACAAACACATAGAAATTTACTAACAATAAATTTTATAAATACAACAAATTTGGATACATACTAAATGACTTTCTTAAAGACAAGTATCACGTATAATAAAACTAAGGACAGATTTTTTTTTTTAGTTTTAAAAATACTTTTTAATAGCATATTTCCAAATATTTAGAAAGCAGATAATTATTTCTATCATGTTTTTTTTAATACAAAACAGATGAGATTATTTTTTTTTTCAATGAATTTATTTCTTTTTTAAGAAACAGAAGACCAACTCTAAACAAAATCACAATGATAAATGTGTAAACCATGCTCTCTACGTTTCTCCTAAGTTTTATATTGGAAATATTTTTTTGCTGATAAAAAAGTTACTTCCCTAACCAATAGTAGTAGCTTCAATTTTTTTTGAAGCAAATCAAGTGCAGGGAAAAACTTAAAGGCTGCAGATTATTTCTAAAAACAGAATCCCATTATATGGAATTATTTTCTAACAAACATTTTTATTTATAATTTCTCTTTGTAATTATATGAAAATGATTTTAGATTTATAAATTTCATTCAGTCAATGGGAATATTCCTTTAAGTGGAATCCAGGTTTGAGAATAAAAACATATTTATATTAAAACAATTATCATATTAGTAGTTCTTAAATAATGAAGGTTACAAAAATATTAGACTAAGAGAAACTCAGCTGTAAATTAATGTACAAATATGCATAAATTATCTTTATGATGTTAACCTATCTCTCTTATATAGTAGATATTGGTTTTCCAGTCAAAATAAATTATGGAATGTAACTACCAAAGCTTTGGTAGAAAGAGTGTGCCAATACTTTAATACAATACATACTAGCAGTATAATACCTTTAAATTAACTGAAAGAGGTAATTTATTGTTAACTCACTAATGTATGGTGCAAATAATACATTAAAGTTTTAGTAGGTAGCTTCTTTTATATTCCCAATGTTTTGAATTTCAACAAATGAAAACTTCAAAAATAATATTAACGTAATTTAAGTAATTATTATAATTTAATTAGTTATTTTACATAATTTATTATTACTTAAATTTAGTTGTAAAATTTCTCAACAATTCATTTTGTTTGCTAAGTTAATTGTGTTACAAATATTAATTTTATTCATTTATGGTCAACCATTTCATAGTTTTCAATACAAAAAATGTATGATATCTAACAAATAATATATGTAAGTGTAAATATGTAATTATATGTTAAGTTTTTAATTTTATGGCCTATTAAATTTGAACATTTTATAAAATACACTTTGTCAATAGAAGAAATTATAAATTTTCTGCAACTAGACTGTTTAATATTTGCAACTAGAATAATTGAGTCATATGTAAGTATTATGAGATGAGAGTAGTTTAACAGTGAGCTGATAGAAAAATACTTCACCTATTTGTTTTAAATACAGCACTGATGTACTAAATGTTGTGTGTAATGTTTATTTAAGCTGCTCTTTGAAAACTTGTGTAAGATGTTAAAGTAATATTTCATGTGCTCTTCTCAATTTATTAAACAAAAGAAGAAACAGTGACTAAGTGCATAACCACATATATATGCAATAATATATATATATATATATATACATACAATTTTCTGTTATACATAGAATTTGTAGAATGTAATGAAAACCTATCTTCAGACACATAGGTAAGGTAAGGTAGAAACATACAACCGACATTATATTGTTAATGATTTCATGAAATATATTTTTGTAAAAAAATGATGTTTTGTATAAATGACTAAAATAAATGAGTTAAGTGTATTAATAAAAATGAGAATTTTCTTTTATTAATCCTTAAATGATAATATAGTTTCTACTGATCATACCAATAATTTTCTTTAATTAACCAATTATGTTAACAGAAATTCATCCTTCAAAATGGCTGAAAATCAGTCAACTTTGACTGTTTTTAACAACCACAATAATTGTGTTTAGTCTATCCTTAAGTGATAGTCTCCCTTTATGAATCATGAGACCTTGTCGATGGTGAGGGGGCTTGAGTGCTCAGTGATACAGAGTAGCTAGACCAAAGGTGCAACCATATCGGAGAGGTATCTGTTGAAGGCCAGACTAAGGAATGATTTTTGAAATAGGGCAGCAGCTCTTTCAGTAGTTGTTACAGGTGTAGATCAGGAGGACTTAAATAGCCATGTCAACATCACTCAATCTTCTGAATATTTCACAGCTGAAAACAATGGAAAACGACAGCTGTTTTTGTTTTAAAAAAATGTAGCTTTCTGCATTTTCATATAACAAAGATGGAAACAGCTTCCCTGGTAAAATATTCCAGAGCTAAACTAGTGCCCTGTTTAGATCTCTCGGTGGGGAATACTAAGGAAGGGGTCACCAGAAAATTAAAAACTAACATTCTATGAGTCAGAGAGTGAAATGTCAGAAGTCTAAGAAAGGTTGGTAGGTTAGAAAATTTAAAGAGGGAAATGGATAGGTTAAATGTACATGTAGTAGGAATTAGTAAGGTTTTGTAAGAAGAGGAAAACAACTTTTGGTCAGGTGATTTTAGAATAATTAATCCAGTTTCAAATAAAGGGCAGGCAGGAGTAGGTTTTGTAATGAACAAGAAGATAAGGAAAAGATTAGAATATTTCAAAAAGCTTAGCGTTAGAATCATTGTCAGAAACATAGCAAGGATAAAATCAAAACCTAAGCTGACAGTGATTGTTAACATCTATAGGCCTACAAGTGCTCATGATGATGATGAGGTAGTGTGTATAAGAAATAATTACAAAGCAATTAAACACATAAAAAGGGATGAAAATCCAATAATAGTTGGAAATTGGAATGCAAGCAACGGAAGTGGCAAGGAAGAAATATTGAACTGGGCAAACGGAATGAAAGAGTGGACCAACTTATTGAGTTTTGCACAAAGTATAATTTAGTAATTGCCAACATCCAGTTTGAAAATCATAATAATAGAATACACGTATGGAAAAAGCCCAGTAATATAGCAAGGTATCAGATAGATTATACATATGTATATTATGATTAAACAAAGATTTAAAAATCAACTCAACTGCAAAGCATATCCAGGAGCAGACATTGATAATGACTATAATTTAGTGATAATGAAATGTAGACTGTGTTTAAAAACCTGAAGAAAAAGTGTCAGATGAATCAGTGGAATTTAAAGAAGCTTGAGGAAGCAGAGGTGAAGAAAATTTTTGAGGACATAACAAGAGGTCTGAGTAAATAAGATAAGATAGAAAATATAAAGAATGGAGAATTTTAAATCAGCAGAAGTGAACTTAGGTGAAACAAAGAGAACTAGTAGAAAACCTTGGATATAAGAGGATATATTGCAGCTGATGGATGAATGTAGAAAGTATAAGAATGTTAGTGATGAAGAAGGGAAAAGGAACGACAATAAGAAATACAATAAAAAGGGTGTGAAAATTTGATCAAAGACCAATTTGGTTTCTGGAAAAGTATAGGGACAAGAGGAGCAACTTTAGCATTCAAATTAATAGTAGAAGGAAGATAAAAGAAAAACAAACTAACTTACATTGCATTTATAGACTTAGAAAAGTCAATTGATAACGTAGACTGGAATAAAATGTTCAGCATTTTAAAATATTTAGGGTTCAAGTATAGAGATAGAAGAACAATTGGTAACAATTACAGAAACCAAACTGCAACAATAATAATCAAAGAACATAAGAAAGAAGCCGTAATAAAAAAGGAAGTCCGACGTGGATGTTCCCTATACCCATAACTTTTTAATCTTTACATAGAATTAGCAGTTAATGATGTTAAAGAATAATCTAGATCCACAGTAACAGTACACGGTGAAAAGATAATAAAAAAGCTACGATTTGCTGATGATATAGTAATTCTAGCTAAGAGTAAAAAAGATTTAGAAGAAACAATGAAAGGCATGGATGGAAGCCCTACACAAGAACTGCCACATGAAAATAAACAACAACAAAACAGAAGTAATGAAATGTAGTAGAAATAATGTAGATGGACCACTGAATATAAAAATAAGAAGAGGAATATTATGGAGGTAGAAGAATTTTGTTATTTGGGAAATATAATTACTAAAGATAGACAAAACAGGAGCGATAAAAAATGCTGAACAGCACATGCAACAAGCTTCTAGCAGAAATATAATTTGCTTATATCAAAGATTAATATAAATGTCAGAAAAACATTTTTGAAAGTATATATTTGGAGCGTAGCTTTATATGGAAGTGAAACTTGGACGAGTGCCTGAGAAGAAAAGATTAGAAGCTTTTGAAATATGGTGCTATAGGAGAATGTTAAAAATCAGATGGGAGGATAAAGTGACGAATGAAGAGGTGTTGCGGCAAATTGATGAAAAAATAAGTATTTGGAAAAGTATAGTTAAAAGAAGAGACATGCTTATAGACCACATATTAAGGAATCCTGGAATAGTCGTTTTGATGCTGGAGAAATAGGTAGATGGGAAAAATTGTACAGGCAGGCAATTTTTGGAATATGTAAAACAAATTGTAAGGGATGTAGGATGTAGGGAATATACCAAAATGAAATGACTAGCACTAGATAGGGAATCTTAGAGCACTGCATCAAACCAGTCAAATAACAGAAGATTAAAAAAATGTGATAATAAATTTGGATTTCACTTTTAATTATTTTCTGATATTTTTGTGTGATTTTTTTATGTTTTATTAGTTTGCACTATTTTATTTTTAACTTATATGTAAAAACTATTTACATTATTTTTAAGTAAACATAATAAAACCTGTGAACTCTTTAAAAAATTACTTCAAAGACGAGAAAACTTTAAAAATAAATATTCTGTATTACTACGTGTTCATTTATAAGTAAATCTCCTACTGTCTCTTACCTACTCCAAAATGCAATTAAAAAAAAAAAAAGAGGAAAATTAATATACTTATTGTGTATGTACAAAATGTAAGTTACAAACATACAGAAAAATAGGAAAATGAAATAAAATTATTTATATTATTTTATTGTGTATAAATAAACATTAAAATAAGATGTTTGAACTGTGTTGTACTTGTCAAATAAATATAATACATATGTATAATTCATAAAATTCAACTACTTGAATTTACAGCTTTTACGTGTAAAATTTCATTTTTATGGTTAACAACTTGATATGTTCATCATTTTTATATATTAAGGTGATTTGCAAAATCTGATTCTAACAATTACATTCTCACAGAAGAATGTATGCCCCTAAACATAACCAGAGATTTAATTAATGGAATGAACTCCTGGATTGTTGTACTTATCATTGTGTGTTTTAAGGTTGACTTGAGTATTCTCATTGATTGGTGCATTTTATAAATGCACCAATTATTTATTTCTGAAAATAAGAGGTTTATGTGAATCTTGGTTGATCCTTTCTTGTTCTACAAGTTAAGTAATATACTGTCAACCAGGAATGAGTGCAGGCATTAATATGAACTAGATATTTTATTGTTTTAGGTGTGCATCAGAAAATGAAAAATGGTTACAAAAGTGTGTCTGTCTGTGTTGTGTGAAGAGATAACGTAAATGTTTTAGTTAAGTGTTTCAGTTTTGGGTTTTCTAGACACAAAAAAAAAATGGCCAACTAACACATCTAGAGGATTTAACAAATTAAACTGTAGGGACTGCATTAAATCTTCAGTTGGTAGTATTTAATATATTCCCAAGTATGTCTGGTACATACATTCACGCACAGCTACAAAGAACTTATTAAACACTTCACACAACAGAATCAGAATCAATCTTTGCAAATCAATTCACTTCACAGAAACATATTAACTAAGCAAATTTTATATATATATAATAAAATAAAACATGCTTCAAGAATATGAAATAGCTTGTAAGAATATAATAAATATACTACTTGATCAAACAGTTTAAGTGATTTTCCTGCTATTTAAAGATGTGGACATAAAACACAAACCAAATAAGGAAACTGTACAAAAGAATCTTCTATTTACTTATTACCCAGCACAAAGAAAGTGAGTAATGTTTTTTAAAGTTTATTTTTAATTTATTTTATCTTTTGGAATTGGTTAAATCCCTTATATTCGATTACTAAATGACATCATTAAAAAAAAATATAAGTCATTAAATACTACAGCTGAAATTGGTTAATTGTGCAGGAAAAGATAGCAGTGATTTTTTCAAATTCAATTATTTGTGAATATCTTTTTTTGAAATAATTAAATGGAATAGAAATTAAATTTTCATACTGGTATGCATTTTATCCCTTTTAATATAGGCAGGGACCTTATTTTACTTACTTCAAAATATTTTTGGTTGTCTTTTTGACCATGTCTAAAGACTCTTGCTCCAGTCTCCATGGCATGAGTGGTAGTGTCCCGACCTTTCATTCGGAGGTCCCAGCTTTGAATCCCGGTCAGGCATGGTACTTTTCACACACGCTACAAATCATTCATCTCATCCTCTGAAGCAATATCCAACTGTGGTCCCAGAGGTTAAACAAAACCTCTGGGAGAGACCAAACCTCCAAAATTACAAAAAAACAATTCTTGCTGCAGTTATCCACATAACATCAGCTGATGTTTTCATTAGTAGTAGTACTTTTGAATTATGTATATGTACATATGTTTAGACTGTGATCAGAAGGTGTGTTGAATCTGAACTGGATTTAAACTAAACAGTGTCTGCTTAAAAACGAATATAATCTTATTCCAGAGTATGAATTCCAGCTGGTCATGAAGATGAGTAAAAAATATTTTGAAGTTATTAAAAAATTTAATTCTGTTTGTCAATAAAGAAGCTTTTATTTTTAAATTCAAAAAGTATTAATTTTCACTTATTAGTGAATTTTATGTTAATAAAATTTATCTAAAATAAGAATAAGCTATAAAAAAAACTGTTCACAAAATGCATGAAGAGAGAAAAAAACTGTGAATCTTGATAAAAGGAATGCAACGAAATGATGACAATCATTAAACATTAGTTAAAAATATTTGGAATGTGAAAATAGGAAATAATTTTCACACTCAATTTTTACACATCCATATAAAATATGTAGCCAATAATCGACTCAAATAGTTTTTATTAGCATTATACGTTACAGTAATGTTTAATAACTTTTCAACCAATTTTTGTAAAAAAGTTCACATGAAACCGATTTTTTCATATAACACATATCAAGTGAATATTAAAGATCAATGGGAACTTCCTTTATAAAATTAAAAAAAAAAGGTAAATAGACAGAAGAAATGCTTTAAAATTTACTTTTAATATATGAAAGATAATTTATGGTTTTGTTAGTTACAAACTGCAAAGCGGTTACAAAAGTGTCTGTGTAGTGTGAAGAAAATACATTAAATTGAGAATCTTTTCCGTTTTTAGTCTGTTAATAATAGGACTTGCTAAGGAAAATGTTTTAATTTAAAAAAAAAAAACACTTGCATACAACCTGATTAGTGGGATGTTGCATTACATTTATACACTTAATTGGGACTATACCTTTAAATTCATAAAACTTCAAAGTGCAGTGCAACTAATTTCTGTTTTCATTATGCGTGATTACTCACTACTTTATTAAAAATTATCAAAACCAATAAATATTTGTGCTGCAACTAATTTTTAGCTAATAATTAACCATGTGTTGATTCCCTACTTTACAGGCTACAGTTTCATTAGTACGCATTAGTTATGGGATTAAAGGAAGTAAAAAGTTTTAAAATAAACATTAAATATAATCTATTCAAATTTCCATATATTAAGAAATATAAAAGAAATCGTTCAATTCATTCAAGATTCAAGGTAACATGATAACTGCAGTGTGCACCTCTCAATATACTTATTTTTAAACTACTATACCTTCTCATAAACAAAAAATGTATTAAATGTGGAAAAATGTATTACCAAATTTGAAATTTCTGCATAAAAGCAATAAGGTAAACTTTATTTATTTATCATCCTTACTTTAATTTATTAGTTGTTAAAAAAAAAATCAATTTTATTTTCTTTGAAAATGTCTACATTTATAAACTAAAAATAATTTTCTGAAATTCTCCTTTGTTTATCATCTTTTATTACTTAAACCTTATCTATCTTACATCTATCTTGATATAAATATAATGATGTCATGTAACAGTTAGTTACTAATTGGCTCATTAAACAGTAGCAAATGAGTAAGAGCATGCACAATGCATGTTACTAGTATTGTCAAACTCATTCTATAAATTCCTGTTGTATAGAATTAGGCTGTACTTCCACAACTTTAGTCTGTGTACATGAGAGCAGAACTAAATAAAAAAACAGCATTGCCAAGTCTTACATTGACTGGGTACTTTTTGAGAAGATGCCTGCAGAATAAAGGCGATGTTTAGTTAGTTGTTAGATGGTGCCACTGTAAGGTGAAAATAAAATCATAATCTAACTTTATATAATAGACTAACTGAACTTAAACTACGATCACTAACCTTAACTAGCGAACGTAGGTTAAGTTTGGTTAGATTATATAAATTTACAAATATATTTATTTGGTTACTTATATAAATTTATTTATTATGTAAAGTTAGATTATAATTTTTATTTATTTGTTTTCTCCTTTTCATGGCACCATCTAACAACTAACTAACTACAGTGACTAAGTGACTACACCCGCCTGTGGGCATCTTCTTGATTGTATAATTTTTAAATAATCCAATGCCTTTTTTATAATGTACAAACATTTCTTATTGTAATGAATATTTCACAGAAGGGGAAAATGTTTAAACCTCCTAGTAAAACCCAAAAATCTAATTGTGCCATTTAAAGATAAATTAAAATACTGAATGCTGGAATCTAGCAAATGGAACTGATGAAGGAAATGTATTTACATTTTAAAAATGTACAGTTTATTACCACAGAATGGTTTCTAGAACTTGTACGAGATCAACTATGTAAATTATTATACGACTTTTCTCAAAATGTATATATTTAACACTAAAAGGCAGTCTTAGCCACTTTGTTAGTTCTGTTTAAGTCAATTTTTCAAGAATGGTAATCATAATTTAATGATACTATGATACTATAATCATTAATTAGTTACAGATAAAAAAAAAAAAAAAAAAAAAAACATTAAAATAAAGGAAAAGAACAAAAGTACTTCATTAAAAAAGTCTATTTATTTATTTTTTTTTTAAATTGATTTTATCACCAAATAAGCTTCAAGCTTGTGTTTGAGGTATGGAAATGGAATTTCGTAGCACATGAAAAACGCCATGTCTGACTGGGACTCAAACCAAGAACATCCAGATGAAAAGCCTGGACTCTACCACTCTGCCACAGAGACCAGTTTTAATGGGTAATTGAGCATTTACTTTCATAAAATTTACTTAGTATTTTGTGAATTCTTTTTCTTTAATAATTGCACTTCTAAAATATGTAACCATTTTGAATTAAAAGCAGAAACAAATAGAGGTATATAAATATAAAGCAAAAACATTGTCCATCAATTAATTTTAAAGACAAAGTACCAATTTATAAAAACACCTTAGTCAACTTCTTATCATTAAAAACTTCAATATCATTTAAAACGTTACAGCCCCAAGCTTAATTTTAGCCTAATCAAATTTTTGAAGAAATTAGATCATTTAATTTTTAAGGCAAAAGTAAAACAGTATAAAAAAGTATAGTACACTTAATATAATTTTATATAAAGTTACAGGTTAAAGCTTAATTATTCAGGCTAATCAAATTTTTAAAGAGATTAGATAATAAGCCACTTTTAACAATACTATAAACTGTAATATTGAAATAATATGCAGCGGAAAAAATCACTGAAATAGGGAATCACTGAGACAACACAAACGTTTTAAACAAAAAGAATATAATTACAGATTATGGTACATTACTCTCTTCATTAAAAAATATATAGAAAATAAAATAATTATCAACCAGAAAACTAAAATTATTTACAAAAGTCCTCTCATTATAAATTCTCTTAAATAATGAGAAGCCATGACAGATGAAAATGATATTCTATTATATTTACATCTCTGTACAAAATAAAACCACTTTAATTCTTACAGTTGGTATATCCAATTAATCTATGTTGTCCTCTTCTTCCTCATCATCAAATTCGGTTAAATGGTTTAATTTTATTTCCTTATTTACAGCTGATTCATCTTTTTTTACTTTATTTTGTTTTGCCTGTTTCTTTTTGTCTTCTTTTCCAACAACATATTCTGGCATCACAAGTTTGCTTCCTCTAAAATATGATGTACCATCTTCTCCAGGGCTATCTTCATTTGATATCTGAACCACACAAGCTCCAGTTGTTACTTTTGGCCGACTAGGTTGTTTGAAAGTAATCTTTTTATCAGTTTCCATTGGTTCTTCAAATTCTCTCTCTTTTCTTAATCTTATTTCATTCAAAAATGCCATAGCAGCAGCTGTATTACTTTTCTCAGACATATCATCTTGAGAAACATCACATAGAGTATATTTTTTCCACTTATGTGGATTACGTTGAAAATCAGGGATAGTTTGTCTAAATCGATTAGGGGGTGGAATTTCAGGTCTTTTAAAAATACTTTCTTTGCCTTTGAAATGTTTAGTTTCAACATGTTTCCCTTTATGTGAAAGAGAAATTACTGCATTATCTTCAGTAGCATCAAAAGGATGTGCCATTCCTGAATCTGTTTTCAACTTTTTTGGTTTAGGTTTACCCACTGGTTCTACTTCGCTTTTGGCAACTTTAACAGCATCCAATTGATCGAAAATAGATTTTTGACGATTGGCAAAGTCAATACTTTCACCACGAATCAAGTAATTCTCACCTTCTAAGTGAAGCATTTTTAATGTTACACTAAATGATTTGATTTTTGATGAGTTTCGTTTACCGTCAAACTAATTCGACAGACGATGAGATTTGTTGACATACACAAGAAATTTAAACCAACACAACGTATTTTAGTTTAAACACACATTTAGTTTTAACACACTTTAAAAACTGGATTTCAAAACAAAATTACAACGAAATTCTCTGGATATAAGCTATAATTCGTAATTACTAACCCATGAAAACAACTACAGATCACACCAATATTTAGTTGGGATTGCGATATATAAACGGTAGTCGATATGCTTGTGAAACGAAATTCGATAGTTCATCTAAAATATCGTAGTATTTCGTTGATTGAGAAAAACCGATCGAATTCTACATTTTATCATGAACTAATCGATATTTTTATGCTGGAATTTTGTATTCGTTGTAAGTTTATTGATGTTGAGCAATTTAATGTGTGACTTCTGACTTTATTTCAAATAAGTAGCCAAACATTGTACTAAAGTATTGTAAATCCTAAGAATTTAGCCGTACAACTGGTTCTGAAAAGGTAATGGATGACCTGTGAGATGGTAACTTTATATTAACCATGTGGTCCGTGCATTTTTCTTTATTTATTAAATTTTGTCTGTTTTGTTTGTAGATTATCTTTGCCCTTTTTGCACAGATTAGTTAGTTTCTCATTTATACGAACATATAAATTCTTCATTACAACTTATGGATACTGTTTTACAGATGAACTGCAGTTTGAATACTTCAAAATATTCTGTATTATTGGTATTGAATCTTGAAGCTCTTCAATTCTTCATCCTTTAAACCATTGTATGGTTTTCATGTGTATTTTGTAGATTGCAAGTACATTAAGTAGGATTTTGTAAGATTAAATTGCTTTCAGTACACAAACTTCAGTAGTGCTGTATAACTATATTAGTATCATGCTATAAAAACATTTTATCCTACATTCCTTTTTACCTAAAGTATTACTTAAACCTAACCTTAAATGTATATCCTAAAATTACAAAGTCATTTTAATAATGGTGTCAGAATTGTTAACCCTAAGCAAATATATTTCAGACTACAGTTTTCCAGGTACTGTCTTTCACAATTTCATATGTACTGAAAATAATTTTAATTTGATTTTGCTTTTCAGCGTAAGGTGATTCTCCATCGTATGTATTACTAATACCATGGAACTCATAGTGGATTGGTTGTTCTCGATTAACTCCTCCCCATTTATTCTAATCATATTTCTGAAAAAATTTGCATTAGCATTTTGGGAAAAATATTTCAAATTTCTTAGATTATGTTACATTTAAAAAAATTAAAAAATATCCAGCCTTTTATTTTAAATATAAAAAAAAACAAATTGTAAATTGAAATGATTAAATAAAAATTAATGAAAGCTGAAACCAACATAATAATATGTGAAACACTGACTATTTACATTTGAATATTTATTTTAGGTCTTAAAGCAGCAATATCATCCAAGTTTTGGAAACTTGGATGATATTCTGCTTTAAGACCTAAAACATATAAAGACATAAAACACATTGTAATCATCAGTTTTCACTTTTTTCCACCATAAGAATTTGCTTAAATAATTGACTTGAAATTCCCTTGCCATGTCTGATTTGCAGCATCTTTTACATTTTGCTGATGTCCTATTCCCCATAGTTGTATTTTTTGAGTATGTTCCACCACAAAGGATCAGTGAAATTCTTCGAATGGTTTACAATATTTTGCACATAATTCTTGTTCAAGTTACGTTTACTATTGTATCCTGCTCACTGATTAAAAATTATTATTGAACCTGGTACAATGTGCTTTACTATAATTGGCAATCACATATCTGCAGAACAATATATCCGTTGCAAATATAAAACATTATCCCATTTCATGGCATAGCCTCCAAACACCCATTGATCCTGAGGGACTCACGTCTACAGTGTTATTCCAACTTATGAATAGAAATTTTTCAATATTTCTTCTGTCAGACCCAAGCCACCAATTAACAATTTGATTTTAAATGCTTCTCAGCACACACTTCCCATAGGTAATTTCTCAAGCCGTGCTGTACAGATATTACACCTGTGTTTTGGTTGGTATTTAATTCGTATTCATGGAAGGCCTCAGCCATCATTTCATGGCTCTTTTAATATAAATGGTAAAAGACTTGATTTACAGCCCTGCAACCATGTATTGAGCCACATTTGTATAGCTACTAGGCACTGCCTTTTCTTGGACCGCCATCATTTTCAGGCATTCAAAATATTTATTACTTTGTCATGTCCCTGATTACACAGGTTATTTTCTGGTAAAATACCAAAATGTTGAAGCAAATGAAAATAATCAACTTTATCTCTTGATAAAATAAACAGTTCAAACACATTCATAGGAAGATTCATAACTGTGCTGAATTGTAATTACCAACAGTGACAATAACAGTATAACACTGCTAGAATAAGTTACAATTTACTGATGTAATTTTAAAAATATCAGATAATCCAAATAACAGTACCTGCAGTACATTAATTAAACATATATGAACATGCTTGCTAAAGTCTTATGTAATAATCATAATTGCACCAACCTCTTGGTGGGGATTATCTTAAACTTAGACAGGAATCTACATAAACTTGAATTATAAATTGTGTTAATACAGTCTTTTTTATGTGCAGCAATAAATGTAATATAAAGTATGGGATAACAACATTTAACAAAGGGTGGAGGATAATGGACGGCCACATGTAGTCTCTCTCTAGTGATTATATTTCTGGTTAAATATAAATACAGCCAAGTGCCGTATGAGAGGTTTTTAGCTTTGTCATACCTTGGTACTTAACTTCTAATTTCTCGCCACAAAACTCTAACCTTAACCCTAACCTTTTTCCACAGAACAGATTATCATCTTAACATGTCCCCATAACTCACAAAACTGATTGCTAATTGACTAGATACTGATATGGTGCGAAATTTGTCTTTGCGTGGATCACTCGCTGTCTAAACCTGCTTTCAGAATTTAGATCTTGTATTGTTGTGATCCTAAGCATATCTACTAAGATATATTAAAAATTATGAAAAAAATTGAAGTTGATCATGCAGTTGCTCAGAATTGCCATTGTGTTAACATTTTGTTATTTTTTACGGTACATAATGTGTTCTTTTTAATAGTTTCTCGTCTCTAATAGAGTAAAGATAATGGGTTGTATGTTATCTGGTAAATTTACTTATATAAATGTGTGACACATTTGTGTCACACTGTTTCTCATTACACATTGAAGCTGCAGTGAAAGCTCACATTTAATACTTCTACTCTTTTTCACTGATCAGGGTGTTTGATTTTATTATACAGAGTGAGTGAACTCATCATCGCAAATCAGTTGATTTTGAAGTCGAGAGTTCGAAGGTTCAAATCCTAGTAAAAGCAGTTACATTAATATAGATTTGAATACTAGATTTTGGATATCGTTGTTCTTTTGTGGTTGGGTTTCAATTAATCATATATCTCAGGAATGGTCGATCTGAGACTGTACAAGAGTATACTTTATTTACATTCATACATATCATCCTCTGAAGTAACACCTTACAGTTCTTCCAGAGGCCAAATGGAAAAAGAAAAAGAAAGATAGATTACTGTAACCTTCAGGATAAGGTATAGATTAACTACATTACCTTTTGATAAGAAATAGAATTTCATCCCCTTCTTGGGAGGATGGCCCAGAGGTTGTAACTTAAATATTTTAAATGGTAACACCCTTTGTGTGGTACATCATTTTAAAGAAATTTAATTTTTACATATAGTAAATCTGCACATTTACTTTATAGGTTCACTTTGTTTGCATTTAATTGTAAACTTTATTTATAATTAATGATTATTAGATAGAGTAGTAACTGTGTGTTAATTAATGATACTATGCATGTCCATTTGTATTCAAGTGAACTATGTTCATAAATATAAGGGTAGGTTTAATAATTTTGGTTAGTCTTAGTATTCCTTTTTTAAATTAGTGATCTACACCTCATATTGCAGTCAATGTGACTAAGAGCTGAGATATCAGGTTGTAAAACTGTCAGTTTTTTATCGTTTTATATCATTGAAATATTAATATTTTTCCAGTTAGAAGGAAAAGGTATCGTGTGTGTACGTAAATGATTTTATGTATTTAATGACTATTATGTATTTCAGGTTATGACCATATTTACAAGATATATTAACAAAATGTCTGGAAAAACTGAATGGATTGAAGATGAAGAGTTTGATCTTCATCAGGAAATTGCAAGGTCATCTTATGCTGACATGCTTCATGACAGTGAACGTGTGAGTGCCGTATTCATAATTTATTTAATCTGTAGTTTTTGACAATATGTACAGGACCTCTTAGTGGTCTTACCACTAACATAAAAAAAATAAATCCCTTTCCCTTTCGGCACATTAAAAGGCAGAGATAGATTTTACCGGTGCTAAGTAGGGGATAAAAAAGATTTCCACCTTAAAGTTAAGAAAAATTTCAAATTTCAATACAATGTTGGTTGCATGTGAAAAAAGTTTCACATGTTTAGCATATTACATGCCCCACCTTCTTACAATTCTAACAACATTATGGTCATCCCTTGCCGTAAGAAATGGTCACATCAAAAATTGTTTCAGACAGAAGTTTTAGATAGTGTTTAGAGGACTAATAACCACTTTAAATCGATTTGATACTGTGCCTATTAAGGGAGGTATGATTTTTTTGTCTTCGAAACCCCATTTTTTCTACCCCCTGGGCCAGTAATTGGTAATATCAAGAAAATTTACTTATGTAAGTTTTAGGCCCTCATGCAAAGATTAGTAGGAACGTTAAATGAATTCAATATTTTACTTAATTAGAAAGTTATAGAGATATTTTGTTTTTTCAAATAAGCCCCCCCCCCCCCCATTTACACCCCTATAGTTTGATTTTGCCCATAATGAACTCGACCTAGATTTTGGATTGTTATATTTTAGGTATAAAAGTGATTGGTGCAAAATTACAGCAGTTATCGTGTCCAGAAGAAAGTGAAATATATATAAACTTTTGAGCTGATGGTGGTTTTGGGGTCGTGGGATGTGAATTCATGTTGCAACTTGTTCATTTATGCTTGTTGCATCATTTAGCTTTGCAGTTATAGACTGCAAAGCTAAATGCAAAGCTTTTCACATCTTTACCAGGTGTCTCAAATTTCATCCTTTGTGTGGAATTGTTTATTAAATAAATAAGTTTTACTTAATGATATTATATTAGCAAATTTTTTAAATCGGTTAAATTTTTGTATTATTTTCAAATAATTTCACATAAAACAATGGAAGAACAATGTTCCATAGGAATTTATGTGAATGAAGGGTGTCATAAAATTGTGTATAATACAGTGCCAAAAGAACTCATTAAAATTTGTGAATTTAGTGATTAAAACCAACTTATTTTTTACATGTTAATTCAGATGTCACTAGTGTTTGGAAATATTATGGAAAAAGGTTTTTGTCAGAATACAGTCACCTGTATGGACAGTTCTGTTGTGATCCTTTAAGAATTCATAAAAAACAGTTAAGAAAAACTTAAGACAAATAACATTAGAGCAAGCGTACAGTTTGTGTCTGCCCCTACTACCAAAACATCAGACTCATGATTGATGGTCCCAAACTTAATGTTGATTATAAGGACTTAGTAGACATCTTTGTTTGTGACAGGGATAACTACAGCTGAATAATGAATGTGTGTACCAAATGTCCAGGTAAGCAGGCAGTGTTTGACACGCTCAACTTTTCCAAAATGTATGATGTATTGCAAGATACAGTAATGTACAAATAGTGGGTAACAGCTGATAGGGCAGAGATGTTTACTGCTTTTCAGACCAAAGATGAGTTTTTTGAATCATTAGTGGAAAAATTGGAAAAGCTGAAAACTCACAATTTCATGTCAAAATTTTGATGTCACATCAAAAAAGCTCAGTTTTTCAAAAAGAAAAAATCAGAATTAGGTGAAGAAGAATGTTTGGTGTTGGCAGACTTTGCAGAAAACGTTTCATTTCTTGTTCAAGATGAGATACAAAGCTTCCATTGGGTCAACAGCCAAGCCACAGTTCATCCTTTTGTGTTCTATTTCAAGGAAAATGATGTATTACATCACAACTAAAATAATGTCTATTTTAAGTGATCACTTTGGTGATACAGCAACATTTTATTGGTTTCAAAAACTTTTAACAGACCCTTATCAAGAAAGTACATCAGATCATTAAAACATTTATTTATTTTGCTGATGGTGCTTCAAGTCAGTATAAAAATAAAAAGATATTTGCTAATTTGTGCAGTCACAAAAAAGACTTTAATCTTGAAGCCGAATGGCACTTCTCTGGATCATCCCCTGGGGAAAAATACTTGTCATGCACACCATCACCAATACCTCTCATTTTGTTTCATTCTAAACAAAACAAGAGTTGGCAAAGGCCATTAAATAGTCAGATACTAAACATTGATGAAATGTATTCATTTTGTAATCTGAAGCTGAAAAATATTAAGTACATTTTTTTATTAAATCAGATGAGATAGCTAAGATTTCAGAAACTAAAAAACCATTTTGATTGCTGTGAAAGAGTTGTTGGTACTAGAAGCTACCACAAGTATGTTCCTGTGTCAGAAGGCATTGTAAGATGTTCAGACTCCAAGGACTATGAAGACCAGCCTGTGTCAAGTGTTATACCACTTTCACTAAAAAAAATTAAAAAAAATTGCTTGTGTGTATGACAATCAGTGGTGAATAGGAGAACTGGTAGAGATATTAATGTCAAAAATGATGATGTGCAAGTTCATTTTTCCACACAGCTAGACCACGTACATCATTTCAGAAGTCTCAACAAGAAAAGTGTGGGTACCGATCTGCAATGTCCTGAGAAAGTTGACATCATTTGAATTAACAACAGTGATGGGTCATTCTCACACAATTTCAAGAGAATTATCAGAAGAGATATAACAGCCATTATCAGATACAACAGCAGTTGATTAACCACATTAAGTAATACATTTTCATTGCTACAAAAACAGGCTATTTCATTGAAGAATAATTAAAATTTTGCTACAGTTTATTTTATTCTTTGATAGTGTCTACAAAAATAAACCAATAAAATGAATTCTTGAAAAAATATGTAGACTACTTATTGAAATTTCAGTTTGGATAAGTTTTACAAGCATTTTTGAATCAAAATTGTATTAGGTTACTGGTATTGAATTAAATTACATTAGTTATCATTAAATTACAACCTATCATTAATAATTAAAAAAAAAAAAAATATTTTAAAAATATTAAAAACATCAACTTTAATAACATAGGGCCTAAATATAAAAAAATTAAAGTGTGAAGAAGATAAAAAAAACCCCTTGGGGCACTTATTTAGTGTCAAAATGGTATTGCTTTTAACAGGGTTTTCATGATTTTTGAGAGGCTATTATTATTTTTTATTAGTTCAATACACAAGAAACTTTTCTATTTGCCATAAATATCTACAAAAACATTGAAAATTGTGCAAATTTGAGTTTTTTATCACCAGTCACATCAGAGTTATTTGAAGCCAAAATTTGAACTTAAAAAAAAAAATTAGTTTTCAAAAATTCATAAAACTTTAGGGGTAAGTATATCACCATTAATATTATTTATTGTAAAACTACTAACATATACCTACATATAAAAAATTAATTCAAACTTTATATGTCATCCCTGCTTCTTGAAAAAAAAAATCTGATGTACGCCTATTAAATTACATATACACATATTTTTTAAAATGAAAAGTACATAAAATTTTATTTCATTAATAACTTCTGATATTTTTTCATTTTTCTTTTTTTTTATTGAATTATTATTTATTGTAAAAAATTGTAACAATCAGAGGTTAATAAATTATTAATAAATCAATATATTTAAATTAAAGAAAAAAAAGTTAAAAAAAAAAAAAAGAAGTCTGATTCGAACCTATGTGCCTTCATCTTGTAGATTCAAATATTTAATTAATTAAAATTTTATTTGGCTACAACTCTGGAACCAATGAAAATAAGTACTACTTATGATATTTTGTTGAAAGATCTCAATGAGGGTCTATTACTGCAGTTAAGAAAAAGTCCAAAATCCATTTTTTTTTGTATTTTGGTCTTTTTTGGACACTTTTGGTTCAGTCGATTGTGATCAAAAGAGCAGGTGTACAACTAGATGTTACAACAATTCTAAATCCAATATTTCAACATCCTATGGCTTTAGTTGTGTGAGATACATGCGTATGTACAGATGTCACGCCAAAACTAGAGAAAATGGATTTAGGGATGGTCAAAAATGGATATTTCTGTTGAAATCTGAAAACCAAAATTTTTCGTGATCACAATACTTCCTTTACATCATACAAGAAAGTAATTACCAAAAGTGAAATTTCACCGTTTTTCATGTTAACTTTATGGTGATTTTCTCATTGAAAGAAGAGAGGTGGTAAATCACTGAACCAGTCTTTTACCTAGAGAAAATATGATTAAATTGTTGTTTGTTTCATCCTTCCAGGACCAATAGCTTTTTAATTATAATTTTTTTCGTAAACCCTTACAGTCACAAAAATAAGTGTGCGCACCATAACAAAGATGGCTGCCACAGGTAAACTGCTTAAATAAAAAATTTAAAAAAATAGTTTTAAGATTATGAAACAAGTGGGTAAGTTTCAATTTTTTTTTTAATTGGTCAAGCAACCAGTGTATGTTTTTTTGGGACACTTCAAATGGATTGACCCTTTCATTACTTGCTCATATCTCACTCTCTTTACATTGCCAATATTTCCACAGTCTTAAATCTTGCCTGCTAATGTTTTTTCATTCTCATTAATATCCATGTTTCACTGCATACAATGCAGTTTTACTAAATCCTGCTAATCTGTTCTGTGTTAGTTTTAACTTATTATTTTGAAGTCAGTTTTGTTGTTTCTTAATTTGGTTCTGTGGAAGATTCTCTGATCAGTGGTAATCCCTCTGTGAGTTGATTGTCACCTTTGTCTACTTTTTATCTTCTTTTTTGGATAGGTATCCAACAGTAATTGGTGCTTGCTGAATGGTGTCTACCTAAACATAGATTTAAAAATAAATATTAGTCAGGGCTCCTAAAATTTAAATCTAACTTATTTTGGTGTGCAGATTGCTTTATTCTTGAAACAATTATATCAGAAAAGTTATAAATAAAAACAGTACGGTTTAAATGTGATTTTCTTAACATTATGTGACATTAATATTTTGGTTTATCTTATTTGTTCCAGAATGAAAAGTATTACGTTGCCCTTGATAAAGCTATTAAGAAAATGAAGAGTATGGGCAGATCAGCAGATGTTTTAGATATAGGAACTGGGACTGGTCTTTTATCAATGATGGCTGCTAGATTAGGTGCTGATTCAATTGTTGCATGTGAGGTAATTATTGAACAACGGTCTCATGTTGTATAAGTAAACATTAATTACAAAATAAATTGTTCCACTTATATGTTGTTTAAATGTCAGTAAAAAAGGTATTACATATTTTGAAATAGGCTAATAATATTTAAATAAAATATGTTAATTAATCATTAATTAAGCAATGTTAACAAATCAATTGTTAATTAAGTAATATCTCTATTACTGCACAAGCCAAAATTGCTTTACATTAAATAGTAACTACTATTTACAAGAAGCTTAAATTGGATCATCCTTGCAAAATAATGTCAGGTATTTTTACAATGCATGAAAGACGTAATAATTACTGATGTTAAATACCCATAAAATAAGATTAATAAATAGATATCTTGATGGCATTTTGGTAATATACAATAAACAAAATAATTTAAGTATACTTAAATTTTTTTCTTTTTTTGGTTTTTGCCTAGGTGAAAAACCCTTCAACATTATTATTGCCCAAACACAATATGTGTTATAAAAAAATAAATTTTAAAAATCCACAATTAAAAACAAAAACATCTTCAAAAAAAATTAATCTTAAAATGAAAACACCTGTAGTGTACACTTAGATCAAAATAAAAACACAAAGATATATCGTGCTATATATCTGATTAAGATAATAAAATTACCATCTGCTTTACAGAAAATGGTATAAATAGCTGGAACACAATTATATTCAAATAGTTGAATACAACTGCGTTTCAGGTATTTATGCCATTTTCTGTAAAGAGAATAATGGAACAAAATTATCTTATGTTTTACGATTCCTTAGAGCTGTTCAGTTGAATTCAAATATTTGATAATTTTGTTCCATTATCCTCTAGAATAGTATGCATGTTAGCCCCTAATTTAAATTTGTGATGTAATGCCGCATAACAGATTCAGTTCTGTTAGTTGGCAGTCGCAGTGTATACAAACTGGTGCATTTGAGTCATCAGGTATCCATGAGTGAGCCTAGTGTGCCCTATTCGCAGATGGTGTAAAATAACCTCCTCCCAATGGTTAATTCTGCATGAGGAGCTCCATGGTGAAATGGTGTTCTTAATTGGTAGAAGTTTATTGTTCATGGTAGCATCCCACTCACTCTGCCACTCATCATGAACTACCCTTTTCAGGAAACAGATAGGATCATTAGAATTAACACAACCTTAAAAGGAGGCTGAAAGCAAGCCTCTTTTGCTGCACTCTGTATGCTCAATACCTGAAATTCCTGATGATTGGGAATCCAGCAGAAGCTCACTGTTGTATTATTACATCTAGTCATTTGCAAAATGACACACTGAATCTCATAAACAACAAGGTGTCTGGAGTATACATCACCTAAAAACCTAAGCAGTGTTCATAAAAATAAATATTCAAAATATGCTAGAAACAGAAATAATACATTCCAGTTTTTAGATATTATCATTAAAGTTGATAAAAATAAGTTATTAATGATAATATTACCAATAATAAAAATTAATGATAAATCAACACAACCACACCAGTAAAAATTAGCAACATTCTGTAGTATGATTATGTAGAAAATCCATCCTTTAACTAGTAGAAAATAAAGTAGGTTAAATGAAGAATAGCTGCTAAAAACATTATGATATGAAATAGATGATTGAACAAATAAGTTAATTCATATCATTCTAATAAATTTGAATAAATTTACAACAGTAAAAGAGAAGAAAAAATAATTTTGTGTACCCATTTAGATAGGAACACCGACTAAAGATATTTCCACTACATTAGTTAAATATAATTCATTATGATTTATAAAAAAACAGGAAATTATAAAATAGAACATAGAGAGAGAAATTATTTTAAAAAATCCTACTTAGGAATGACAAGCAATAATTAAAAATTAAATACTTTAAGAAATATTTACAAATATATAAATGTAATAAACAGAAAATTAATTATATTAATTACTTTAGAGAAAAATTATATTTATATTCTCAAAAGAGAAAATGTGCAAATATTAGATATAAATTGCTACAAAGTTAAATCACTTACTCTCAAGAATACACTTGCTAACAAACAGCAACAAAAATATAATTAATAATAAACAAGTAAAATTTGAACATTATAATTGGATTATGAAAACAATATATTTAATTTAAATTGTTCAACTTTTATTTAAAATATATATACAATTTATGTGCCAAAAAGCCCAGTGCTTTAATTATCTGCAACAAATTGTAACAGCAGTAGAAATAATAGTAATACATTTTGTAACAGTGATTGAGATTGTAAAGGTACTTCTGTTATGTTAATACTGTAATGAATGTTTTTAATTTAATTGCAGAATAAAATATTCTGCCGTAGCAGATCTCACTGTGAAAGAACTAAATGTGTAAGAAAAAACAAAGCAGTTAGTGGGAAAGTTATTCTTATAAATAAATAAAAAATTCTCATCTACTGTAAATAATTGATCAGATAAATTAATTTTCTAAAATAAAACGTGCTTTATATGACCAATTCAAACATATTATTATTATTAGTATGTATGATTAATTTATATATATTATTTATTATTAACTTAGATGCAATATACTCATAAGTCCTTTTAAAATACTTGTTACTTGGAAGTGGTAAGTTATTCCCCCAAAGCTTCTTCCTGTTCTAAACTTTGAATTTTTAATAAAAATGTTCTTATCATAAATAAAAATAAACTAATACTGTAAAAAAGTACGTAAGTTGGAAATACTTTTACTTCTCTAAATATATTTAGTAATGATATTAAGTTTCCTTTGCCAATATTTTAGTTGTATATTTTTATGCAACTAATCATCTAAAAATTATTAGTATGATTTGAAAAATAAGTTTACCATTATTATTTTGTGAACACTATTTTATTAGCTTCTTATCTTCAATATATATTTTTTTAATAAGGAATGTATGCATAATTTTTTGTTGGGTTCACTTTGTTATCCATCTGCAAAAAAATTTAATAAAAAACTAAAAATAAAAAGAATGTGTATTGTTGCATTTCTTATGTGTGTGATGAAGCAAATTAAAAAGTTTGGTCTGCTATTGGGCATTATTGGTTACTGCACAAAATTATAAATTTTTTATGAGATACCAAAAATCTCTTTATACAGTTTTTTTTTTTACTTTTTTCATTTTAATTTTAAACTTCAGTAATAATAGTACTACTGATTTACTGTATTAAAGATTTGATTTTTTTTTGCGCCTTTTCATTAGTACAATGGAGTATATTTTTGTATGCTTTTATTTTCCTCTCTTATGTGTGTGCAGTATAATGTAGTTCATAGGTCAGCATGAAGAAGGAATGTTTATATTTTTAACAATAAAAAACTATGCCTTACTTTCTAAATATTAGGAAATATGCTCAGATCTTTTCATAACCGATTTGGATTCTCCAAGTTAACTGACTCAACAACTTAATATTTATCTTACAATGTATGATTGTTAGTATTATTACAAAAAATAACTAAACAATGGTATGTATTAATTTAATCAATTATGTATTTTTGTTTAAAAAAGTTAAAAATTGTGTTTATAACATAGCAGTTTGTGAAATTTTAAGTAGCATGAAAAATATCAAATGTTAGAAAAAGGTACTACCAAAAGATTACAGTATGCAGCAATGTTGTTAAAATATGAAATACAGGTAATGAAGAAATCTTAAATATGGATTAGAACTACATAGGCAAGGTATTACATGAAAGTAAATGGTTGTGTAGTGGTGAACTATTAGAAAATTAGATGATGAATGATGAAATTATTGAAACTATGAGAAGTATAAATCAGAGTAATAAGAAAAAAAACAAATGAAAGAGAAAATAAAGAAGCAGAACTGGAGACTGAAGTTCAGAATTCAGAGTTGAAAATTACTTTTGGAATGTATCGTATTTTGAAAACCCCTGTAATAGAATGCTATAATGTCCTTAACTTAATAAATCAGAAAGTAATGCACAAAAGCAATTTTTTTTATAGAAAAAGATTATGCAATAAATTAATACTTAATGTGTACAGTTTTATTAATAGGAAAATATTTCCATAGTTTAACTAACTTTTTCATTTAATTGACTGTTCATCAGTTCCAACAGTAAACAGTCTACTGTCTTTGTAATTTTTCATTAATGTGGTTGCCAAATTGTGACATATTTCTATGGGGTGTTTGTACATGTTCATTTATTTTTATTTAAACCTATATTCATTGTCACCTTTTTGGAGTCAAAATGGTTTATTTTGTACATCCTGGGGCAATGTGTTTTGTGTGTGTGTGTGTGTGTGTGTTTTGTTTATTGTTTGTTTTTTGTCTAAAAGATCTTTATGTTTAGCATTTTAAATTTATGAGACATTTTTTTTCTGAATATATTGTTTGTATATTTTAGTATGTTTTCTGTATTGATATCTTTGTTTTTATTTGCATCTCTTTTGTGTGTAAAACTGATTCAGTGATTGTATTTTGTAACTTTGATGGTAGTCCTATGGCATATACATGATTGTGACCATTCACAGTAATTCTTTGTATCACATTCTTTTATTTTTCAAAACACTACTCCTGAGATATTAAAGATGACTACATCGCCTCCACTAGCCTAATGACTGTAGGCAGACTAAGGTAGGTTGATCAGATCAGGCAGTAAATGGATGAAGTCTTAACCTAACACTTAACCTAAAACACTGTGATTTTCCTCTTAAATATCTTCTTAATTAAGTTTTAAAATATTATGTTATTAATATGTTGTTGTTCTTTTTTTGTATGTTTAGGGTTTTACGCCAATGGCTGATTGTGCTAGAGAAATAATTGCTGAGAATGGTTTTGCTCATAATATAAAAGTTATTTCAAAACGATCAACTCAGATAACAGTTGGGCCAGATGGTGATATGAAACAACGTGCTAATATATTAGTTACAGAAGTATTTGATTCAGATTTCATCGGTGAAGGTGCTTTAATTACATTTAGACATGCTCTTGAAGAATTGTTAGAGGTAAATTAAAAAAAAAAATTATAATCTAGTTTTATACAAACATCAGTGTAATGTATAAAACAAAAAATTCTTATTAAATATACCAGGTGGGTCAGATCATGAAGTTCTCTCAGGACTTTAATAAGCTGTTACTTGTGAAAATAATGGAAAATGTTCACATAAACATATATCCTAAAATGCTTTGTTTGCGATTTACAGCTAGTGAAAAATTGTTCAGATTTCAGCTACCCCAGTGAAATGAGGTCATACTAAAATTTTTAGTTTGTTAATTAAGGGGCAGAATTAGTGATCTCTTATGATTTTTGACCTGAAAGATAAAATGAAATAGGTCCTAGGACCTATTCTGTACTACTGTATCTGCAGTAGTTTTTGAGAATCTTGAGTGAAAACCAGAAAATGTGGTAAAAAACCCTGCTTTTTATGTAGGTAATAAACACATGAAACTTGTAAAGAATTTAATTCTGAACAAATTGGTAAGATAAGTCTTTCCTCTTTGCATGTATTCCTTATTTCATAATAAATGAGAGGAGTTATCTATAGTTGTGTCCAATTCATCCTGTTATTATTATTATTGTTTTTTTGTAAGTAATTTATTTCATTGATAATTAAATGATTTTTGCAATTGTAGTCATAATGAATATTTTGGATGGGTTTGTGTACGAGGAATACCTCTAAAGTAAAGACCGCTGGGAAATTCTCTCCTTAAGATTGGCGAACTTGTGTTGTTCATGGACACGCTAGTAATGTACACATTGCATTGTTGTCTGTAAGTTGTTGCATTGTAGTACCTTTGATTATGTGTTAGTTATTATATTATAAAATAAATAGGAAAATCGATGTTGCTGCCAACTGTGAAATATGTGGAGTCATGTTTTTTAAACCATCAAAACATTAAGCCAGCTGAAATTCATAGGCAGTTGGTTGTTGTGTATGGTAATAATGTAATGAATGAAAGAAACATCTGAAAATGGTGTGAAAGGTTTAAAAGTAACAAAAGTAATGTGTATGATGAAGAACGTTTGTAGAGCCCTCGATAATCACCGAGGACTTGTTGAAACACGTCAATTATGAAATCAGAATAGATCATCACTCTACAATTTCCAACTTGGCTCTTCTTTTTCCTGATGTTTCAACAGCTATTATTGGTCGCATTGTTCATGACCTTTTAAGCTTCAGAAAGGTTTGTGCACATTGGGAGCTGCACATCTTACGGAACGTCACAAAAAAATTCGAATGGGATCTGCTTTAGAATTTTTGATGTGCTACACAGAAAAAGGTGATGAGTTCCTTAATTCAATTGTTACCGGTGATGAAACTTTGATTTTGTATTACACACCAGAGAGAAAATGGCAGTCAAGTGAATGGAGTCATCCTCAATCGCCAACCAGGCCATCAAAGGTCCAGCCACAGCCATTTGGACACCAACTGATTGCCACAGTCTTTTGGTATTGGATTGGCATACTGCTGATTGATTTCATGACACGTGGAATGACTATAAATGCAGAAGCCTACTGCAAAACTCTATGTAAGTTACAGCACACCATTCAAAATCGGTGATGTGGGTGGCTGATTGACTGCATCATCCCCCTGCATGATGATGCACGTCCGCATGTTGCGGATCCGACATGTGATTTACTGAAAACATTTGGATGGGAAATTTATGATCGTCCACCATGTAGTTCGAACTTAGCTCCTTCTGATTTCCATTTGTTTGGGAAATTGAAAGAATTTTTGAGTGGTAGACAATTTGCGGGTGACAATGAACGTAAAAATGCTGTTAATCAGTGGCTAAATTGATTGACAACAGAAGAATATGACGAGGGTATATTGAAGCTGGTGTATCGCTACAGTAAATTTCTTAATTCTTGTGACGATTGTACATAAAAGTAGTAGTATAATGTAAGTAGTTTAAGAGAAATAAAAAATCTTTATAAAATTTTCAAAATAAAATTTTTTACAATGAAACGTTCTTTACTTTAGAGATAACCTCTTGTATAATGCATAAAACATTGCTGTTGCTGTGTTGTATATTTCTTTGATTACTATTTTTGTTGTTGTGGTCTCAAAGGTATACATTCCACATATATTTTAATGAGGTAGATGAGGTAAATGGAGTGATTGGTGTATTAAATATTAGTCTTAACAGCAGTTGAACCTGAGCCAATCTGAGTATATTCAATTTTTATTTATTTGTAATTATTTTTAAAAAAATAGAACCGACATCAAGTTGCATCAATGTGATGCATGAATATAGGATTCCCACTGTCCCTACCAATGCTCTATATTATATATAATCCATATTATTGGGTCTCAAATGTTTAAGATGAGATATCGTGATTTTTGATAATTTTATTAATGGTGCTGTATATCTTGTGTAGAAACTCACATTACCTGCCCTACAGAATACCATATAACATATCTAACATGACACTTTCCTGATAGAATATCAGGATTCCAACTGTCCCTACTTACCTGCTGGATAGTGAAAAAAGATTTTTTGTCAATTTTCAAACCGATTCTTTTTGTCTAAAAAAATTCATGGTACTATCATGAAAAGTAGCGTTGATTGCAACAATATTTATTTCAATCGGATTAATAGGAAAAATTTTTTGCACAAACAAAAAAAAAATATAAGGTCGGGATACATAACCTCCTTTTTTGAAGTCGTAAAAACTAATAATAGTTTTTATATTTAATATAGTAAAAAGTTTTATTTTAGAAGATTACTTCAGATAATATGTTTTTTGAGATTTGAATGTCATTTACAGTTAATAATATTCAATTTGTTATGTGTGTAGGTGCTATAACTAATTAGTTGTTGATTTAAACCAAAACACCAGTCATTTCTAAAACTCTCAAGCAGAATAACTTCCTATTCCAGGTTAAGTGAGGAGTAAGATGTCTTGTATTATTTTTCTTCTTTTTCAGAATATACTGTTCCATACCAGTATTCAAAATCCTTCAAATTATATAATTACAGTTGTAAAATTTAGTATAATAGCTTGTATAGTATTCTATTAAAAATTTTCAAATAGAACACTTATTCTTTGATGACTATTAATATAGTTCGTATAGATTTACTACTGTTATATAGTTAATAATTATAGTTATATCTGTGTAATTATAATTAAAGGGATGTAGTTGTATACTTATTTATTATAATTTGTCAACACTTCTTTTACATTTTTAAAATATTGATTAGTATCCTGCTAGAAATAGTTTTAATAATTGATAGTTTATTATTTTTTTTAAGTTTATCACTGGGAAAAGAGTTAAAGTTTAAACTTTAAAGGAATGCCAGGAAAGTTCAGTTATTTTTTGCTAGTATATTAAAATTATTTAAAATAAAAGTATGTGTGAATTAACTGGGAAATATAATTTATTTATCCTTTTTTAAAAATTGTAAATCTCATTCCATCACAGTGATCTATTAATTTTATTTACATTTGTTGAGTAGAAGATTTGGAGTCAATGAAGTTTTTGAGATTATGAGAAAACTTTTAACTTAGGAAAATTACAAAATTAAAAGTTTCGGGTTCATGTTGGAAAGAGAATGAAAAGGTTTATATTCAGTCCTGTAAAGAGAACATCTGTTTTACTACCAAAAATTCTATAATAAATACATTTAAACTGAACATCTTTTTTTAATATTCATTTATATTTTTTTAGGAGGATTCAATTGTTGTACCATCATCTGGTAGAGTAATTGTACAAGTCATTGAAAGCAAACTGGTGAAACGTTGGAATAAATTAGATGACATAATTGTAGATAATAAGAATGCAATAAAAGTTCCAGAATCATTGGAACAGTGTCCTGGTACATATTCAGTACATGATTTACAACTTAGTCAAATACCAACTGATCAATTTAAAACTATTGTTCAACCTCAAGTTATATTTAGGTTTGTAATGTTTTGTACTATAAAAATCCATTTTATTAATCGAATTTTAAATAATTTTTAATTATCTCTATACTGAAATCTTATAGGTGTTGTAAAAAAGTAGTTTAAAGTAATTAGATGTAATGTTAAATAATATGAGCTTTTCAACATCCTCTACGAAGTATTTTTAAGCCCCTGTTCTACTGAAATGAACTTTGTCAGTTTAAAATTACCATTGATTATCATTGATTACTCCAGGTTAAAAGTAATATATTTGGGTATATATTTCTCTTCTAAAACTGTACTATGCTTTGTCAGTTTTCGTGGCATTAGGATATTGTAGTATTTTCATAAAATAATTGTATCAACACTTGATGTGATGGTTTGAAAGAAAAAAAATGGTAAATTATAAAAATTTTCTCCATATAAAAATAAAAAAATTATTTAGACCATAAGTAGTGTATTATATAAAAGTTATTGAAAAGTAGATTTAAAATATGTGTATATTTATTAGATAAAAATTAACAGAATAAAAATAATACGTAAATTGAACTTGCTATTTGAAGTGTTTCTTTCTATTCTTATACCATTTTCAGCCTTGACTTTATGTTTTATAAATATAAATAACATATTCTGCATTTGTTCATGTCTGCATCTGACCAGTAAGTAAATTAATTTATTGAGATTTATTAATATTAATGATCAGTAAAGAAAAATTATTACTATATGTGAAGTATTCTTAATACATTTGTCACTCATTCATTTTTCATTTTCTCTAATAAATGGGTCATGGGATTTTATTATTCTTGAGGATGTGTTATTTTTAGATTAAAAAAATTGCTTTATGGATAAATTAAGTAAAGTATGTTTTTTTGGGGACTGTTTTTCTTGAAAAGAATAAATTATAAATATATGTTTTTGCTTCTTTCAGAATTATGCGTAAGTAATATTTTTTTCTTTATTGTATGTTTATTTCGTTGTAAAGTATTGTGTTTTTATTATTTACTGAATTTTGAGCATTTAGTATTTAATCTGGAGAGCGTTAGAAATCATTCAAGGGAATGCTTAACAGAACAGCTATTTAATGGTATAGTAATCTAGTCTTCATAAGATTAAATTTTTTTCCATATTTGGCAAACAGATACAGTTCTGTACAAAGATTTAAGCATTATAAAAAAAGAAGCTTATAAGGAAATAAGATAGTGTTTCCCAACTTACTGAAAAAGATCACAACAACACTAAATACTTAAAAATAAAAATGTTATCCTTACATCTCAAAAAAAATCAGACCTCAATCCACTTGTATTATACAAAATATACAACCACACAGAAATACTAAAAACTGAATGCTAGAATTGATAGTAGCTAAAGTACACTGTGCTTTCCTACATATTTTTTTATACAATTTAAAAAAGCAGCTTGAAAAAGTGCCTGACTACTGTTAGAATCACAGTGTAACATCAGTATCAGTCATGATGAAAGTTAATCATGTATAATTGAAAATTATTTAATGCATATATATATATATATATATATATATAGCCTCTATTACATTTAGACATTCATACTATTTGTTAAAAAAAGGAATTACTTTTTATAAGTCTGTTAACTATCATGGAACTGCTGCATTAACAGAAGACACCATCTAGTGTACTTTCTTTTTCCTGTTTAGACTTCAGGAATTACCGTTAAGATATTACTTCAGAGGATTAATGAGGATATGTATGAGTGTAAAGGAAGTGTAGTCTTGTACAGTCTCAGTTTGACCTTTCCTGAGATGTGTGGTTAATTGAAACCCAACCAACAAAGAACACTGATATCCACAATCTAGTATTCAAATCCATATAAAAATAACTGACTTTACTAGGACTTGAACGCTGGAACTCTTGACTTCCAAATCAGCTGATTTGGGAACATGTGTTCACCACTAGATCAACCCGATGGGTTACCATCTAGTGTACTGGAGGCTTTCAGGGGCTATTATTATAAATTTGGATAAGGTGCTAAACCAACCAATCTTGCATTTTCTGGTGTTTTCATCAAAATATTTTTTTATTTACATGCATTAATAGAATCATTAATGCACATAATGGAATTGTTATATTAAATGTAAGAACATTTTTTATCAGATGTTACACTTTTTCTATGTAAATTTTTATTGCATATCTTATGTTCAAAACTTTTTCCAACAAATTCTTTTTAAAAGTTAAATATAAAAGTATAATGACATTTCAGAGTTGAAATGGCATAATTCTAAGTAACCATTGTACCATTCATTAGAATACATTTGGTTTTGTTTACTACAAATTTGTTACTAATATGGGAAATGAAATAACAGGTGTTTCAAAAAGTACTTCCGTTCTAAGAGGATATGAGGTCTGCATTGGGTAGTGATTACGAAAGAGAGAAAAAAAAAATAATAAAGCATATCAACACTATTTAAAGTTTGTTAAATTTATAATTATACCAGAAACTTGTGTGAACAAAAATCTGTTTAATATTTTAAGTTAAAAAATACAGTTTAGAAATGATGTCTTTCACACCAAACGTACACAATACAATCAATCTTCGTCTCTGACCTTACTTAAAATCCTTCCTTTTTTTTACAATTATTACATCAAATCCCACACTTTGGAAACAATATAAATTTTACATTAAAATCTATATAATAAAACTAAAATTAAAACAAAACGTTTGTGAATACTTTCATAGAACAATGTAGTAAACAACAAAAACATGACAAAAAGTGCAAGCGAAACTTTCGATTCCTCAACGATCAGCTGTTAATGGATGCTCTTTCATAACAAAAAAATAACCAAAAACTGAACAACTTCACTACTCTAAAAGCATATAAAAAAAATTTATTTAGATAAAAAAAAATAATTTAATTAAATTATTATTTTTTTAAAATTTATTTTGTCACATTCAGTTGAGGTCTCATTTCATAGTAAAACACATCAAGTTTTGACTCGTGTAGTTCATTAGTACAAAATTCAGTCACCATTTTTTTTAAAAAATGGATACATTAAATTAATACTGCAACTGCAGAGGTAATGCTAGACTTGTTGGCTACAGTCTGGAATGACATCGACTTCAGGTGGGATTATGCATGTTACATCACAAACGCAAGCAATATCGAACCAAAGTGAATATTGGGTGGCAAATTCGATGTGTTTTCTGTAAAATGAGACCCCACTTGAATCTGTAAGTTATCTCAATAAATTTTCATATGCTTTTAAAGTTATTAAATCCATTTTGAATCACCCGGTATTTATCACAGTATTATAATTATTATTAAAAAAAAAAAAAAACAGCAAATATATTATATATATATTATTTTACTGAAATTAATGTTTTTAAGATTCATATATTTATTTAATAGAATTTATATGTACATATCCAATCAACCCAAGTACAGAATTAATAAAATAAAATAGGATTACACCTTATTCCATAATCCTAGCAAGAGCGCTTTCACAAGTACCTCACATCATTAGTCGCTATACACTTTTTCAAATTGTTCATTGCAAATTACACATTAAAATTAATAACCCTGTACTATACCTGAGATTTATAATTGTTAAAAGAGCCTTTTCCACTTAATATAACTAAATCTCTTTAATTTAAATTTTTTTATATCTAAAAAGCTCTTTTAAAAATTTTAAGTCTCTTGTAAAGTATGGAGTTTTTAATTTTAATGTGTAATTTGCAACAAACGATTTGGAAAATTGTGTAGCAGCTGATGATGCAAGGTACTCGCGAAAGCGCTCTTGCTTGAATTAGGGAATAAGGTAGGTGTCATCCTGTTTTATTGTATTTTATTAATTTTATACTTGGGTTGATTGGATTAATATAATTTATACAGTGCAGAAAAATATAATTCCTGAAAGGATCTATTTTAGAAAAAATAGTTATATATTTATATATTATCTTATTACTAGTTTCACATTAGTAAAATAAAAGTTATTTTCAAGAATTTTTACATTGTTTCAGTTTCGACTTTTTAGGAAAGACAAAACTTGAGTTTTATCGCCATTGTAAATTACCAGTCATGGCCTGTAACAGTGGAGTAGCACATGCTGTCTTCATGTGGTGGGAATTGACTATGGATACTGAAGATGATATTGTATTAAGTTGTGCACCTCATTGGGCACATCCTTCACCAGAAGCTAAAGGAGGTGCAGATGCTATACCTTGGCGTGATCATTGGATGCAAGAAATTTATCACTTCCCTAGAGATGTACCTGTAAATAAAGGAGAAAATTTAAAAATTATTGGTTGTCATGATCAGTATGGTTTTTGGTTTAATCTGACTAAAGATGAAAATATTATGTAAGTAAGTTACATTTAAGGTTAGTAATATTAAGATATTAAGACAGTTATTTGTTTTTATATGTGAATATATATATTTATATATATATATATATATATATATATATATTAATATTCGTTATAATTATATTGTGTATCTTTATGGTTACTATTTTTTCTCGTTGATATCACCACATAAGCTTGAAGCTTGCGCATGGGATATGGAAATGGAATCTTGTAGCATATGAAAAATGCCATGCCTGACCGGTATTCAAACCTAGGACTTCCAGAGGAAGGGCCAGAATGCTAGTACTCATGCAATGGAGGCCAGCATTTAAAAAGAGATCAAAGTAATTATCTGCAGTCCACAAAATATCAACTGATAGTTGGTAGCTAGCTGGTAGCTTGGTCTTTTTGTATATATGAACTCGCAGAGATATCAAAATGTTAATTATTTTTCATTGTTCTCTAACACTTTAGGTGGGATATTCAGATACACAGTTAAAATGTTTTTTATATTGTATTGTTTATTTTATGTATTTATTGTAGTTGTATATTTATTTATTGTAGTTGTTTTTTTGTAAATTTTTAAAACATACTGTCGGTTTTTAAATCATTATAGCTAACCTTTTTAATTGTGGGTATACTAACTTTTTAGTAAAGTTCCCCCTTACTATTTAGCCATTTCAGTGCATATCTTTATCTGAAGTTTTCTCTTTGTGACTAATAATTGTCACACATTTTTTGTGACTCTCAAAATGTAATGCATCTTTTAAGACATTGATATTAATGATACACCACGTACTTGTGGACTGTATTTGTTGTGCAGCATTGCATCATAAATTTAAATTCTGAGCTTGCATCCAAGATATTCTAGGAAACAATACGATGATGCTAACGATATCTTGTTGTTTACAAGGCCTTGCATCTGTATTCGACTGTTTAACAATTATTTAAATATATTTTCTTTTGTAATATTGTATTATGTTTGTTCTGGGCGATGATAATGCAAAAGTGTTTTTTACTCTCCCCAATAAAAAAAAAGTTTTACAAAAGCATTTTCTATTCCACACTAGAAAACAGAATACTATAGGTAAGTATCCTAAACATTACCTTATTTGCAGTAGCCATAAATAGTACAAACTGTGTGTAAAAACCTGTTATGTGCTCTTTATTCATTGATGATTTTTCAATTTACATAACATCTAGAACTTTAGTTACTAGTGAGAGGTTGCTCCAAAATACAATCACCCATTTAGAATCGTGATGTAAAACGACTGGAGAAAACGAAATGCAACGAAGATTTATTATTCAACGAAGATACGTAAGGAAGATACTGACCCTTAAGTGTTTTTACATGGTGAACCAGTAAAAACATGCACACAGGTTAGATTTTTAGCAATGTGATTTGACCAGTGACTGATGTGGGTAACACATTTAAAGGAGCTGAAGGTAAAATGCTTAAAAATATTAGACATACTGAGAGTTTTATCTAATACTCAATGGGGAGCTGACTGAGTATGCATGTTGCGCTTGTACCAAGATTTAGTCTGTTCCCACTTGAACTACGGCTTTGTGGCCTTTTCATCCACATGGTCTCCCACTCTTAGAATACTGGATTCCATCCATCATTCATTCATCCATCTTGTTACAATTGATTTTCACTGAAGCCCTTTGTTAAGTATGCTGGTGGAAAGTGGTGAGCAGTTCCTTTCTAATAGACGGAATAAAATGATTTGCATTTATGTAGTTCATATTAAAGCGCAATGAAGTCATCCAACATTTGATGCGATGTTCTCTAACCAACATCTGATTTGTTACAAAGAACAGCTGAGATCTACTGCTCCACTAAGCATCAGAGCTCACCACCTTTTCTCAGCTTAAAGTATATACAATTATCTCCAGCCCTTAATGTTGCTCCATGTTATTACCCCCCCTTGGTACACTTCTCTCGTTAATTACTGCTTTGATCTTCTTTGTCAGTATAATAAAAAGAACACAAGTCCAGTTATTGTACAAAACAAATTTTATAATATTAGAAATAGTATGAATCCTGGTGTTACAGTTTATACGGATGGTTACAGTTAATGGTACAGTTTATTAGAAATGTTAATTCGAATGGTTGTGGTTTTGTGTTTGGCAACAGAACATACATGTTTGGCCTTCCCATCATCACCAGTATTTTTGCCGCAGAACTGTATGCCATTAATAAGGCTTTACATATGGTTAGCCCAGAATTTTGATATGTTCTTGTTTGCTCAGATTTCATGAGTGCCTTACAGGCAATTAGAGACATATACTCCAGACACCCTGTTTTTTGTGAGATTCAGTGTGTTATTTTGCAAATGACAAATCATAATGCAACATCTCGATTCCCCCCCGAGGGGAGAAGATCCCGCTAATGTAGCGTATCCGGTCGCTACACCACCCCCTCCATTCCTTGCCAGTAGTGGCTTTAACGGAGGTAATCATAATGCAACAGTGAGAGCTTCTGCTGCAATCCCCAGCTATATAAGAATTTTAGGCAATGAGCGTGCAGACATTGTACCAAAAGAGGCTTGTTTTCAGCCTCCTTTTACCAGTTGCATTGCTTCTAACAATCTTGTCTGTTTACTAAAGAGGGTAGTTCATGATATGTGGCATGAACAATAAACTTTGCCAATTAAAAACACTGGAACTCCTCATGCAGAAATAACTGTCGGGAGGAGGTTATTATCTGCTGTTTGCAAATAGGGCACACTAGGCTTGCTCATGGATATCTGATGACTCAAACAGATGCACCAATTTGTGCTCACTCCAACTGCCGACTGACGATGCTCCACATCCTTGTGGATTGTATCTATTATGTGACATTGTGTCACAAGTTTAAACTATGGGCTAATGTGCAAACAATTCTAGGGGATAGTGAAGTGACCTTCTGTTTTACTATTTCTTAGAGCCGTCTTATTATATTCAAATATTTAAATTACTGTTGTGTGTTCCAAATATTGATGCCATTTGCTGTAATGCAGATTGTGATTTTTTTTTGAGATATATAATTGATATTTGTTTGTGTTGTTATTTCGTTTTTAGCATGCGTTACAGGCTTTTTACTTTGAAGACATATTTTTGTATGTCAGAGTTTTTAGTTTTTAATTAATTTTTAACTCAAGTTTTTGTAGAACAAATATTGTACCTGAGTAATGATAACATGAAAGCATTTTTTACTCTGAAAAAAAAATTAATACTTAGGGGATAATCTAAAATTATTTGTTGTGCAATAGGAAGACTATTTTAAATCACTTGCTTTAATTTTATGTAAATATTTTTATTTGCAGCAGCTTTTTTTAGTCTCTTGGAAGCAAGAAATTGACTAGTAAAGGGTTCTTTCATGTTTTTTTCTAAAGAAAACATTTGTAATTTCTTTAAAAAATAACAATTGGAAATTTCCATGAATCATATTTGAAAATTATCAGCCATAAGTTGGATAAAAATTTCAATAAAAACCTTTTGTTTACATTAAGTGCAATGTAAAATTTACAAACATTTCTCATTGATTCAAGAACTGTGCATAATCTACATTCAGTTAATTCTCCCATTTTTGTATGAATAACACAGTCCAATAATAGTAGCAGCATGACAAAAATAAATTGTAATTACAGTTTTACGAACCATAAAAATTAGATAAGAAATGAAAATATAACACTTTACTCCCAAATCATATAATTTATTAAGTAATAAAACATTTACTACTGTAATATCAATACAAGGAATCAAAAGAAAAAGAGGAATCACAAATTTATATTATAAGAATTGAATCAGCATTTATGGTTAACTAAGAATAAAAACTAATATGATTGAAGCATTGTACTAGTTGAATCAATCTCTCTTACAGCCATCTATGAATATCATAAGTAGATAAAAGTCTGCTTGTTGTTTTAATTCTAGTTTTCAAGGAAGCTCTATTTTCATTAAGAAAACTGATTAAATGTTTATTAGAGAGAATATTTTTTATCATCAGTAACAACACAGTGGACAGTAGTATTCCACACATTTTTTTTTTATTTTGCACATTTTTCTTTCTGTTTTAACTCTTTTAACTCAACATTGTTTTCCTTGTTCATTACATTTTTATCAAAAACACCAATGAATTGATAATAAGCCTCAGCTTCAGTTTTTCCTTTGTATTTTAAAACCAAATAATTCAACAAGCCTAACATTTGACAGGAGCAGATATTAGATAGATACAGCTATTTGCCACTTGCAACACTTGTTACATGAATTTCAGGCCTGAGACTTTTTATAACAATAACATTTTGGGTTCAAGTCAGATTCTAGATTTCATGTTAACATACCCAAAACCAAATAATTTTCTTTAATTGTAACTGTTGATGTTTACTTTATAAAAAAATTCCCATATTTAGAATAATTGGTGTAGTTTTAAGAAAAATTCCATCATTTATCTGCATTTATTATTTTATTTTTTTTTGTAATATGATAATTGTTCCATAATAATTTAATTTTTAATTAATTTTAATTTTCAGTGAAGATGAAAAGAAAGAGTTATTTCGGCCTGCATGCACATGTAATTTACATTTAATATGCTCATACACCCGCATAGGAATGTTAAATGATCCAATACGTAGAGAAAAATATATATTAGCATTAAAAAGAAAAATAGATGCAGAGAGTATTGTTCTAAGTATTGGAGAATGTTCTTTACTTGGATTAATTGCTGCCTATCTTGGTGCTAAAAAGGTAAACTTTTTCTGTTTAAGATTATTTTACTTAATTTTATACATACATATAAAATTCGTTAAAAAAAGATGAACTTTTTAAATTGCATGTCAACGCACGTCATCTGTAGATGACGTGCTCCAATCACCATGTATACATAGCTTTGTAATGTATTGCCTTTTATTGGGTTCTAATCTATCCATTAGTTGTTGATTAATTACCTACCGATTGAGTGAGGTTGTGCGTAAGCTGCTCATGGGTTAGTGAAAAAAACAATAATGAAGGAGTTGGAGAAAAAAAGGTCTGTGAATTTTGGAAAAAGGAGAAAATTATTTGGAGTAAGGTCATCTGGGTTGGATTAGAGGACAGATGATTGAAAACCCCTTGTCCAACAAAGCCTGGGTTGTTGCAGCTGCATAAAGCATCACCCATTGTCATGAAGAATAGTAATTGCTGAATAATAGTTGCAGAAAAGCTTTTCATGCATTCAGTGTAGGATGGTTTACTGTAATCTTTTGATTGTTTTATGACATAACTGACAATTGATTACAAAAATCATCTTCATCTGTAGTCGAAAAAAAAATTAGAACTGACTCATCTTGATTTTGTAGCTTGTTCAGCTGCCTTGAAATCTGTTTTTTTACAAAATCCTATTGTAAACCCAGATGCTCCAACACAATGTCACTTACAAAGATGAAAATGTTTAGGGGAAAATTTGCAACTCTAACTACCTTGACTTACAATATTTTCAACTGCATGCTTCAAGTTTTCTATGACATATGATGACCATCATAGTTAATCTTAATAATCATTAACTATCAATCTCCTGCCATTTAATATTAAAATAACATTTTATACTTCTTAATTCACTAGGATTTTGTGTTATAAGGTTCATTTTAACAGTGTATTATAGAGTTTATAAAAATACATAGTAAAGCATGTAACCATCGGTATTGAAACACTAGGAAAACAAGTTAGGAAGATGAACCAGCTTTAAATTGGGGAGAGAGATGACATGTGCAGTAATTGTGCAAGCAGTTGTTACTGGTGGATTACCATCTTACATTTATTTAAGTTTGTAGAGGTAATTACAGATTCCATACTGTTTTATATAAATGAATTTTGTGCATTGTAATTGCTGATCTTTAACAGGATTCAAATCTACAATCTTGCAGATGAAAAATAGAAACGTTTCCATTCCACCATGTCCAATTGTATTGATACAGAATATCAATATGAGACTGAAGTATTTTTATAAAAAAATGATTGTCTCCTCTAGCTACATTATAAAAAATATGTGTTAAATGAATAGAATTATTTAAAAGCTATTTCTGTACCATTAATTGAAATGATAAATCTCAATTATAAGAAATCAATTTGTCAGATCTAAAAGCACTTCTTAATCATTTTTGCTCATTAACATTACATATATTTTACAGAATGCAGTTTTATTTGAGAATAAAATTTTGGTGATCAAATTTTGTTGTGTTTAGTAACACAAATGAGGAGTCATACTCTACTAAGGAGCTGTCCCTGTATGGTTGATGTCCCTTATACTACCCTTTACCTTCTTACTTAGATTGGTACCACATCATGAACAGTTCTCTGGCTCCATCTATGATTGTATGCTATTGCATGGTAGATAATGGAGTAATGGAGTTGGTTTGTTGAGTTAAATGGGGTAGTGATAACTTCTGGTAGAGGTTGTCAGCACTAAAAGCCACATTAATTGTACAATATGATTAACAGTTAAAGCTGTTTTTTTTTCTTCCTATAATCTTAACTCAATTTAATGAGAAAACTTCTAAGTTTTCTGACTTTTTTTAGCCCTAAATTAACATTTACATATTAATTAAGATGCTTAATCATGAAGTGCATTTTATGCAGAATTCACTCAAGCATGTATAGGTTACTTAAAAAGAATTTATTTTACTGATTCATGTTATTAATTTTCAAGGTCTGTTATTCTTTGAATTAAGTAATAATAACTTTGAATTAAGCATGGATGAAGAATTCTGCCAGTGAAAACTTTTATAAGTATTTCTTTTAGAATCTGTAGTTTACTGAAGAATTTTTGTGTGTAGAATTGAAATAAAGATTTTTTTATTTTGCTTAACAGGTTTACTGTCAAGAATTTTCTTTCTTCTCTCAACCAGTTGTATCAAATTTTATTAAAACAAATAACTTATCTAACAAAATTGAACTACTTCCATTAGAGGACGACAAGAAAACATTTTTAAACTTCCCTGATAAACTCTTAAATGTTGTGCATGAGGTATTATTATATAACTTTTATTTTTTTATAATTAAAATATTGTGGTGAATCAGTTGATTCAAAAATTGAATATTTAAAATTTCTGAATTTCATTCTATCATCAATAGTAAAAAAATTGGGATAACTTTGCCCCATTTAATTAATTAAAATCTCTATTATTTTTTATACTTTAATGTGTGGTGAATCAGCTGATTCATAGATTCAATATTTAAAAATTGTGATTTTCAGTAGATCATAGTACCTAAGTAGTAAAAAAACTTGGATAGTTTTATGGGTTTAATAAATTAAAAGAAGAACCCCAAATAAAAGCTTCTTGATAAATAGCCCATAAAGCAGTTATATTAGCAGTTTTATTTACTCTTTATCCATTGTCACAATAATATCTGTTTTAGGAGTGATGTGTGAAAATTGTTTTTACCAGGGCATCACATTAATTTGGTACTTCCAATCAGTTTCGTAAAGTAATTTACATATTTAGTGAGTGGCATGTCTGTTATATATTTTTTATTCAATAAATTTATAATACCTTGAAAAAATTTTAAACTCATAAGAATTGAAGATTATTGAACTAAACTTGCCAAAGCTTCCCACCGACCAAGAATGATATTAAGATTTTATAAATTGGTTCTTGTGGAAACACTATAGTGAATGAGAATTATTTGGCTGGTATAATTTTGGGATTTTGTTATTTTTTATGGTTTGTGTTTTACAATTTGTGTTCATGCTAAATATTATATAAAAAAACTTTTTTGATAAATTTTTTCATTTATTAATCTGTCATTTAGTTGTTTTATTTGGAATTCCAGTTGTTATTGTGTAGTAAAGCTTCTTTGTAAACCTACTGTTCTGCACATGTGCTGGAATTTGTTAATATAGCATAAAAAAATTGAATTTTACCATTAGCATCATCAATCTTTTCTGTGTAGTTGTATAAAACAACACTTACATTCCATTTTCTTTTTTGCTTTTATTGATGTGAAAATAGAAACACATGGTTTTTTTAGGAAATTTTTAAAAAGTAAGCTAGACAGCTATAAAAAATAATCAGTGGCAATAAAAATTTGATATTCTAACATCATCTAACCCTTATTTATCATTGCTGAGTACCAGTTTGATTAAACGATTTTTAAAATGTCCGTGATGTTTTACAGAATTGTATTTCAGGATCTGACAGGCATTTTGTGATAAATAAGGTGTCAGTGCAAAATGAAGTTTACTATAATAGATTGAGATAAAATGATGAAAGATGCTTGATGAACATAAAGTTGAAACTATTTTATTAATTAAAAAGACACACATTGAATGGCAGTTGTTCTTTCATTCAAGAACACAGTTTCAACTGACCATACATCTTGCTGCAAGTAGTAAAATACAGATTTTTCTTTCTTTCTATGTAAGCTTATCAATTATTTAACAATTCATGACATACTTTTGTTTAATTAGTAAATTTGCTTTAACAAAATCGATAAAATATTAACATAAATAAACATCTAAATTTTTTGTTTAATTATGAATACAGTAGATTATAAATTATAAGGTAGATTTATAAATATTCGATTATATCAGTGTTTGTAACTAAAATAGAACCTAAAACAAGTTATGCCAAATAAGAAAGCTCTAAATATAATAAAAAGAAAAATAAGAAAGAAAAATTTTGCTCTATAGTCAATATATTATGCAATAATATTTTTGATAAAAATATTACTATCAAAAAAATTTCAGGAGATAAAAAATGTAATTTTATTGTTAGTAAAGACTAAATTTTTATTTTTTGCACACAATTTACTACCCTTCTGATTATGAACAGCATATTTCTTACCTCAAACCAAATTTAATTTTTTGCCATTGAAATAACCAATCCTTCATCACTGGTTTTTTTTCCATTGAAGTAACCAATCCTTCATCACTGGTTTATTCATTGTTATTGTTGTCAGAAGATTTGCCATCATTTTTGTAGTCTGGATCAGTATCTTCCAAGTTTGCAATAAGTGGTCAATTATTGTATTTCAGATACCTTCTTTTTTTTTAACTCTTCTTCTATTATGTTGGCCAAATTTTCAATGCATTTTTATCTTATTTATTGCAAAATGCCCATCAGATTCTGAAATGCACTTGTGCAAAAAATGTTAAATCATTTAATCAAATGTGATGATAAATTAGGGTTAGATGATAAATATATTAGAATAAGGGTTGTTAAACATTTTTTGTAAAGATAAAATAGTAAATATTTTAGTTTCTGCGGTCCAAGAGGCAAACTCAAATATATTTTTGGTGATAAGCCTGCTTAAATAACAAGAAAAAATCAACCTTTTATGAATTATTGAACATAATATATTGTAATAATAAAAAAAAAATATTAGACCAAATTTGTTTAAAATAAAATATTATTAATGCGAAAAATGGAATTGCTTTTTTTTTAATAATATTTTACCAAGCTGTGGTTCAGTTACTACTCCCTATCTTCAAGATTGATTACAAATGTCCATCTGTTAATGTTGACTTGTATTGAGATTGTATGTAGTTCATCCTTAAAAATGTTTTTCACCCTAGTTGGTACTGCCAAATAGAGAAAGATATGAATCCTCAGGCATATGATTTTAATCAAACACATTCATCACTTGGAAGACATTTATAGAATTTTATTAGAGTTTTTGCATGAAGTTTGCTTTTTACCATGTTATCACGCTGCGTATTAATTATTCCAACTTCTGATTACACAATAAAATTGATTTTGAAGTATGGAAATGTGTTCTATATTTACATCAAGATTTGAAAAACAATGCTGAAACCTGAGCTCAGAAAATATTTCTGCTGAAAATTTATGTAGGAATGGAGATCCCACTTTTTCTTTAAATTTTTGATAATGTGGTAAAAGCATGAAGCAGTTTGACATGATTTGTTGAGCTTAATGAATACCAGTTACATCCATGACTTTGTCATAATATAAGTTTCATATATAACCTCTGTTTTGCATAGTAGTTTTAAGTTGAATTCTTAAGAGATCTTATGGTATCTGCAGCAAAAGCTAATTTAATCTCCAAAGCTACTTTAGCTTTGGAAAGTGTTCAATAGTAGAGGTTAAGGAGAGATTTCCATATTTTCCGCTCCGAGTGTAAAAAATTGCAATAAAACTTTACTAATGCTGAGTCATCAAACTGCTGCATGATAGGGCAAGTCTGGATATTCAGCCCTTCTCTCTTGGGCAACAAATTGTGGAACTGATGATGGTTTTGCTCGTGAGAGTAAATGAAGTTCACTATTGCTACAACTAGTACAAAAACACATGATAGATTCAAATATTTCCCACAAAGTATCTACTGGTGAATAATACAATGAATATTCATAATCTTATAACACCTGCTTCGTGAATGTTTTCTACCAAGCCTTTCTCTGTACCACATAAATTTTTTCCACCAACAGTTGGAACACATTTTAGCTGATTCCACTTTGAATTGTTCTGTCTTAAGTTTCCTTAAAAATATTTTCTCCTGTCGTTTCATACAGACTACTAATAGAAGCTAATTCTTCAGTCACTTGTAACTCAGCAAGTAAACAGCAGCAATTGAACACTATTACTAATGTCTGTTGATTCATCAAGAGTCAAGGAGAACTACTCTAAATCATTTGCTTTGTTAAGTAAATGGCTAATTTTTCAAGTAACTGTTCTTGTTAAAAGGCTGATAGATTTAAATAATCAATTTTCTTTGATTTGTCTGTGACAATTAAACATGATTTAATTAGCTTTTCTTCCTCGTCTTATAAATGAGATACTCATAAACTTACTTTAGTTGTGGCCTCATTTTGTAAAGAAAAATGATATGACAACAGAGGCCACCAAACATTGTACAAATGAGAAACTACAGGAGTACCACATGTGGCCTCTCTCACAACTCTGAAATTTGGCTATCAGCCAGTTACTTTGAAATTTTAAAGAATTTTAAAATATAAAATCCTTCTTAGCTTGCGGGCCTTATAAAAAGTCACGTCTATGGCTCGAAGGTTGTAATTTGTCTACCCATTTGTCAGCATATAAATATAGATAAGTGAAGTTTAATGTTCTAAAATCTTCTGAAAAACCATGTGTTTTTTTTTTTATTTTCATGCCATGAAGAAAAAAATGAAAATGGCTTACAAGAGTTATTTTACATACTTTATGCAGAGAAGAATGTTCATTCTAATGTTATTAATTGCAAATATGAGGAGATTGATAAAGAAAGGTGTCAAAAAAGAAAGATAGTTGGTAGATATTTTTTTTGTGAGTATATAGTAAAAATACTTTTTTTTTTATAACATTAGAAAACAAATTTCAGCTTTGAAGACTTTTGCATACCACTCAAATTTCTTATAACTTTTTTTTTATAAAACTAAACTACAAAAATTCTTTTATTACTAACTTGTATAATCTAAAGGAAGTATTGTGATCGCGAAAAATTTCGGTTTCCAGATTTCAGTTGAAACATCCATTTTGACCATTCCTGAATCCATTTTGACTAGTTTCAGTGTGACTTCTGTACGTATGTATCTCACATAACTCAAAAACGATTAGCCGTAGGATGTTGAAATTTTGGATTTAGGACTGTTGTAACATCTAGTTGTGCTCCTTCCCATTTGATTGCGATCAACTGAACCAAAAGTGTCCAAAAAAGCCCAAAATCTAAAAAAATTTGGATTTTGGACTTTTTCCTAACTGCAGTAATAAGACCTCATTGAGAGCTTTTCAACTATGTATTTTAAGAGGTACTTATTTTCATTGGTTCTAGAGTTATAGCCGAATAAAATTTTAATTAATGAAGTATTTGGATCGATGGGAAAGGCACATTGGTTCGAATCAGACGTCATCAACTTTATTTTTTAACTTTTTTCTTTTTTTTTAACTTAAATATATTGATTTATTAATAATTATTAACTTCTCAATGTAAAAATGTTTTTATGATAAATAGTAATTCAATATTAACAAAAAAAGAAGAAAAATATCAGAAATTTTTAATAAAATAAAATTTGATGTACTTTTCATTGTAAGAAAATGTGTAATTGTAAAATAGGAGTACAAGAAGTCATGTGTTGTCAACATCAGATTTTTTTTTTAAATTTCTTATGAAAACTTACAGGTTACACATTCTTTCTCCTTATTAAGTTATTCTGATTGGATATATGTAGTTACATTTAATATTTAAAAGAAATTTAATTACAATTTAAATGTTTCATTGATTTAAACTTTGATGCCATGCTTCTCTTAGTGGTTTGGTTATTTTATGGATCAATTTACTTTCTTTTAGACTAGATATCTTTAAGGTTGATCCTTTTCTGACAATCTGTGTATGTAATACTGAAGTAATATAAATCTCAGTAACCTTTTATGAAGTAAATATGAGTATGTTTATTTATGATTAGAAGGAACCGTGCAGTAATTATGAATGGCTGCAGTAATGGAAATTTGGTAGTTAGAAGGAAAAGTATATGCTAAATAAATTATTAATATCATTGATTAACCCTATTAATTAATGAAAACTATAGAAGAGATATAATGTACCATTGAGATTTCAGATTTGGGAAGGATTAAAAATTATTCCACAGTCTCATTATAAAATATTATCTCTGAAATTTTAATCTTTTATAATATGAACATAATTCTTTTTTTATTTATCTTTACATACATTTTGTTTCACATAATTTTCTTTTATTTGACTTATATGTATTACGCGTATTGATACTAATAAATTAATTATTGGCATTTTAATACATCTTCTCTAGTTGATAATTTTATCATATTTTTAATTGTAGCACTTATAAAGTAGGTGTCAAAATTATCTTGAATTGTTGAAATGTAATTAATTTTTTCAGGTCAATCTTATTGTTACTGAACCATTTTTCAGTTCAGCATTTTTACCATGGAATCATTTACGTTGGAAACCTGGCATGTATAATGATGAATGTGTTATGCTACCAACTAATGCGACTATTTGGGCTTTACCTGTACAGTTTGATCACTTGTATAAAATACGGGCACCATTAAATAAAGTATTTGATTTTAACATGACTGAATTTGATCAGCTGGTTTTGGTGAGTTTTTTTTATATTCTTTGATTATAAATTTTTTTCTTCTGCTTTTGTGCTAGTATAGATGTAATCTGTTTGGTGGTATAAGTTATTTTTCACAATTTCATCCTGTTATACCTAGTTATCTTTCATAAATAATTTTGTGATCATAATGTTTTCCTCTTTATTTTCATAATAATTCCTTAATTTAGTAAAGTATATTTAAAAATTCCTTAAATGGATTAGTTATGCTAAATCTGGGATGGAGTCATGTGCCCCTCTTGAACTCTTAGCATTTATATAAATAAAGTAGCAGGGTAAGAGTCAGCATTTTCCTAAAAGAATACTATTGGGTCTCTCTCCTCTTGGAAGAAATTGCTGGTATTACATTAATTGTAGTAAAATACTGAGAGAAAAATTATTCTTTGTTTTGAAAAATTAAGTTGCCAATATTTTTTTAGGGAAAAATATAGTATATCAGAGAAACATGGTATTTTCCTAGGAGAAAATAGGTAGGAAAATATCGGCAAATAGAAATTTTATAATTTTCTCAAATAAATTCTTCATTTTAATGTGTCTGTCTTCATTGACAGGGTTTTGGTTGATAAGCATTGTTATTTTTAACTTTCCTGACCTCTCTGAATCATCTTTGGAACATTCTTCCACTTGTGAATAAGAAATGGTATATATTTTAAATACCATGTAAATTAAAGTAGAATGACCTTTTTTTATCAAAGATTACAGATATTTGCCTAAAGAATTACAGAATGTCTTAATGAATTTCATTCATTAAAAAAAAAAGCAGATCACAAAAATTATTTTTATTTTGAACTTGCCTTGTAACATTTTTTATATTTTATTCAAACATGTGTAATTATTTAATATTACAATTATGTAGATGCTTCTTTTGGGAGAGTAATCAGTAAGTAGCTGTCTAGTTTGGTATAGTTTATAGCAGGTGAAGCAAATAAAGTGTTAAGAATTTTTTACTAAAACACAACTCATTATTTAAGAAATTTTTCATTCAGAAATTGTTTGGTTTTAATGCAATTAGATATAATTATGTATGTTATATTCCTGAAGGATATTTTCAAGGCTAACTATTTTTAAAGGAAACATTTATTTTAATTTACAATTTTGTACTTAAAAAATCAGTCATGTTTTATTAAACATTCTCTTTTTTTCAGTCTCTGTCTTTTAAGATATTAAAATAATTATGGTAATTATTGAAGTCAATAGCAGTGCCTTTGTATATTTATAAATATCTTTTCATATAATTGTAAGAAAGTCATTTTCATAAAAAGAATGAATTATCTCTTTTTTCTAATTAAATGATGATATACATTAGAAGGGTGCAAATATGCTCATGTTGTAAACATATAGTGTTGTTCACTCACATAATGTGCTACATTGATTAATTGACTTGTCATATATGATAGAATATTTACACACAAGAATATTAAACATTAACAAGGGTATTAGTCATTAAACAATTTCTTCTTTCTTCACTCTACCTGTTCAGCTGTTTTTACCTATATTTTTCTTTTGTCTTTGTAGAACTGATATCTACAGGGTGAAACTATGTTTATTCTTGTTAATGTTTTAAATGAACAAAAGCAATAATTTCCACAAAAAATTTATAAATTTTACGTAATAAAAGAATATATTTGTAATCAAGGTAATATCTGTGTGATACTTTGATTATAACTAATCTAAGTTCAGAGACATCTTTTAGAAAAGTGGAAAAAGAATTAATCCAATGATGACACTCAAAGAAAATACATACATTTTATATTTATTATAAACTATAGTGTTTTTATTCTTAGTTTTAATAAAATTGTATAGTTATGTTTTATAAAATGCAAGTATTTGTTGTTAGATTATCAGGTTAATAACATTCTTTTATATATTTTTTGTAATTTTTTTTTTTTTAGAAAGCAAGTAATATTAGTGATAGTCCTATAGAACTTCAACCGTTATGGGAGTATGGAACAGTTGCTTTGTCCTGTCCTATTAAATTACATGAATTTAATTTAAATGAGGATAAACCAGAAAAAGATGTACTTTTAGAAACATGCAGTGATATAGAAATGTAAGCATCTTTTCTTTCGGGTAAATATTTTATGCGTTCAAACATTATTATACATTCAAACCTTATTCATTTTAATTGCTTGAGATTTGGGTTGATTTTTATTATTTTCATTTTAAACTTTTATTGTCATAAATAATTCTTTTTTTTTAATTGAAATTGTTGAGGTTTTTATAATTCTATTGGTAATCTTCTTGTTCTTGATTGACTGCCAGTCCAGTTGCAATTTTAAGAATAAAGTACTTGCTTAATCAGTGGGTCTCTTTGGCACAATTGGTAGCATCTCGGCCTTTCATCTGGAGGTTAAACAAAAACAAAAATCGCCAGTAATCACACCTAGAGGTTCCTCTGTCATGTAAAAGTTTGTCTATATAAACAGAAAGAAGGACTGACCTTGATCTCTAATCCTAGTACTTAGTTTTTGAGTTTATAAATTTTGAAGATCCATTGTATTAAGCAGTTTTCTACAATGTTAAAAGCTTTTGTTCTATGTTAATATTCACGTATTTAATTTTTTAGTCTTATCTGTGTGCAATTTTTAATTTGTTTCTTCTTTTGTATATATACCCTTCATAAATGTGTTTTCTTTTAAAATGAAATATTTTTTATTGGTATGGTATTATTACTTCAGTTATAGCTAGTATGTCTGTACTTCTGATTCTTGTGTGTGTGTGTGTGTGTGTGTGTGTGTGTGTGTGTGTGTGTGTGTGTGTGTGTGTGTGTGTGTGCAAAAGACAATATTACAAGTAAAAACATAAGTTTTTATTTAAGAACAAATGTTTAATTTCTTGTAACTTGTGCACAAACTGTATTCCCTTTTCTTATATTTTTAGAAATAGTGACCTTTTTATTATAAACAATTAATGTGGAAGTTACTATGATGATAGCTGGGGTATTGCTAGTTTGTACTGAAATGGAGAAAGAGAATAAAATTCTTAATGTACAGTTAGACCAAATTTTGATTTAGGAGGATCAAAAACCAATTGTAAACATTGATGATACAATACTGGTGATAAATTAAATCAAAGCCTGAAATCCAACCTAAAAACCTAATACAATAAATGTTAGACTCAAAATGATCAAACAGATTTGTTTTATTGCTATCTTACACTTTGTATCGCTGACCCAGAGAAAACCTCTTTTTGTGACCTCCTATGTTGCATTCATTGTAAGTGTGAATAGGTTAATATATGAATTCAGTAAAATTTCTACTATTAAGAATGTTTTAATATTTGTTAAAAATCTGTAAATATACATGTATATATTTACATATCATATAAATTAGAGATGTTTGTTATACAAAAAAATCCCTTTTGGCACGCCGGAAGGCGGAGGTAGATTTCACCGGTGCTAATTAGGGGGATAAAAAAGATTTCCACCTTAAAGTTAAGAAAAACTTCAAATTTACTAAATACGACAATGGGTGCATGTGAAAGAAAGTTTCACATGTTTAGCATACAACGAGCCCACCTTCTTACAATTCCAGCAATATTTTGGTCATCCCTTGCCATAAGGGTTGGTCATACCAAAAAGACAAAAGATTTTGGTAATGTTTAGAGGACTAACGACTACTTTAAACCGATTCAATACTCTGCTTATTAAGGGAGGTATTATTTTTTTGTCTTCAAAACACCATTTTTTCCATCCCCTGGGCCAATTAGTTATATCCAAAAACTTTACTTGAATAAGTTTTAGGCCCTTATCCAAAAAATAGTAAGAACTTTAAACTAGATCGACATTTTACTTAATAAGAAAGTTATAGCGATATCTTGTTTTTTCGAAAAAGCCCCCATATTCCACCCTCATGATCCGATTTTGGCTGTTAATGAATTCGGCTCAGATTTTGGAACGAGTTATTTTTAAGGAACAATTTGAAAGTTACTCTCATAAAATTATGACAGTTATCATGTACACAAGAAAGTGAAATATATATATATATAAACTTTTGAGCTGACGTTGGTTTTGAGGTCTGGGGGATGTGAAACATGAAGATATGTCAAAATTTTCCAGAAGTCGATTCATGGTACCCATTACATTTCTTCAAAAAAAGTTGCTTTGTTATGAAATCTACCTAAAAATGATTTGACTTGTTTGTGATGTCAGCAATTCTCCTCTTTATTTATTTATTTTAAGAATTATAACCTGATAAACTTCAATTTACTCATTTGAGTATTTATTACTCATATTTAACAATTTAGTTTTTGCAGTAAATGATTTAAAGTTTACTTTTTTAAATCTGTAAATGTTTTAACAGTTAAATTCCTAGAAACCCATAAAATTTAGTTATAAAAATAACTTGATAATATTATAAAAAGAGATTATTTTTTGGATTTTTAATTTTTTCTAGTTTCATTGAGCAAATTTAAGTTTTTATTGTTTTTTCCTTTGAATAGAAATCCCTGATAGAAAGTAATTTTCAAGAGGATTTAAAATTGAACATTCACTCATGTGTGAATATTCAGTTCATAATCAGTGTTCAAAAGAGACAGATTTCTAATTTCAAATATAATGAACTGTTTGAAAGGTAATTAAATTTTAAATAACTAATTTTCTGGTGGATTTCTTTCTACCAGAAAATGAGTAACTTAATTTTGATTAGTTTTCAAATTACCATATTTTATTATAATCATATATAAAGAAAGCTTGTGCTTAATTATTTATTTCTATTATTATTGATTATTTAACAGGTTAGGTCGATTCGATGCAATTGTCTTGTGGATAGAGTATAAACTTGATAATGACATTATGATTTGTAATGGGCCTGTATCAGATAGCCCACCAGTTGAACCTGGAAAGCAAGTTATTTGGGATATGTACACTAGACAAGCTGTTTGCTTTGTTAAACAGTATTTTCCACTCAATGTAACTAAAGGTGATGAATTGTCTGTTGGTTCAATATTTCAGTACAAAAGCCGTGATATTTTATTAAACATCACTGTTACTAGAGGTAAGTATATTTTAATGATTTATTTATTTTTTGTTATTTATAATTACTTTAATTTCTATTATAGATGTATAAAAATGTTATTCAACCTTGCATTTTAAAGATGTATCCTATTATATCTTTATGCTTGAAATACATTTTTAAATGCAAACTAAGAAGATTTTGTATATTTTATTTATGTTTAAAGAGTGCTTTATAAACTTTGATATTGTATCCAGCTTTTTTGTCATGTTTTTCATTATTTATTCCAGAAGGATGGGAGATTTTAAAGTTCTGAAGAATATATGTTAGGAGTCAAGCAATTATTGGAAAGTGAATGAAATGTTAGATTACATAAATGCTATTCTAGGAAACAATTATAGAAGGCAACATTCAATTAACTGAGCTATGAGATATAAAGGCCTAAAACATTTTGTTAATGGCTTCCTATTAAATTCAGTCCAGATTTGACTTGCTAGTTTGTGACTAAAAATTAATAGTTGCTACATTTATTAGATTAGCAGAAGTAGTTATTTGAACTGTCATGACAAAAAGCAGTAATAATTATTAAATTAATGTGTACTTATTTTAAGAAATTTTAAACATTTATTGGTGTTTAAACATTTAATATTGGTCAATATGAAGTTAAGAATGTTTATAGGATAACAGGTTTTTTAAGGTTCATTAACAACCTACATAATGTGGTTGATTTTTTCTGAATAATGAAGTCAGATTTTATTCTATCGACATTATAAAATGCAATTAACTTAATAAAAACTAAATATGGGGGTAAGTGCTAATAGATTCTTCTCAGTGCTATTATGTAACTCCTTTCTCTTGGTTTATTATTATTTATTATCCTGTTATTTCCTATATAACCTATATACAACCTCCATTGCAGAGTAGTTGCATCTCTGCCTTACATTGGGAAAGTTCTGGGTTTGAATCTTGGGCATTTAACATTTTTCAGAAACTAGAAAATTCATTTTTCTTCAGAAAAGAAGAAGATTTAGATAGCTGTAATTGGACAAGGGCCATAGTTGCAGTGTGAAATAAACGATTATTATATTCATATTTTTATTTTAAAATAATGTTTTATATTTTAGGTTTTGCTTTATTGTTAAACTTCACTGTTATTGCAGTTCAAATAGTTTACCAGCCAAAAATAGTAATATCAGGTTGAATGAGATAATAAAAATATGTTGCTGATAATTTATTCGGTGATGGTCAAACTCAAGATAAAAATTTATACTGGGATTTTTGTATTGTATATTATAAGTATTTTATTATCCTTACACACATGTTCATACCTACCTCACCCATATCCAAAATCTCTATTTTGCAATACCTTTTTCTGTTATGAACATGCAAAACGTAACCTGTAAGAATGTAAAATATCAATTCTGATCAGAGACAACCACTGTGTAGCTTGGATGTTCGTTTCCTGTACTAATTACTAGTCACTGATGATTTCTTGCTTGTTGTTTACTCAAACTTTGTAAAAGCTGACAGTTTACAATTACATCCATTGTCTTTTCTTTCTTGGTAGAATTTCTGTGAAATTATTTTGACAATTTGAACTATCTCATGCTAGTTGTTAAAGATGTTTTTGAGAAGCACGAGATGAAACAAGTGGGCAATGCTTTGATACTATTCAAGGAAAAAGGTTGTAAATACTTAATTTAGAACTGGCGACAAAATATCAGTGTTATTTATTAAAATTTAATCAAAATATTCATACTGGTGAGACGGTATGAATAAAAAATGATTATAGGTTGCAGTTCATGAGCTGCCTGATCAACATTTTAAATTTATGAAACAAAATATAAATGTAATTTGTTGTTTCATAACAGTATCAGAAATTTGTTAGAACATAAGAGAAATCAACCCATATACTTGAAATAACGTACTGCTGCTACAGAGAATGTATGTATGCAAATATTACTTGCTTCCCCAATGTACTTCATAAATGGAATTAAGGAATTTGATGTGATATTAGCTATTAGCATACTGAACATTTAGACAAATATATACTTCATACCTAATTGCTTATTTTGTATAAGTTATTTTGGCTGCTCTTTACTTAATTACATGTTTAAGGAATGTTTCATGATTTCATAAACAAAAACAGGAACTTATTTCACAGCTTTTTCTTCTTTGTTACAGATAATGGAAAAGTATATGATAATGTTACAGGTACACCGTCGAGTAAGTTTCAGCACCTAAAGACTAAATGAATCATTAGTAATTTTTTATTTGTAATATATATTTAATAAATTTTTTAATAAGATTTAACTTTCTTTTCTAAGTCTCGTAATCCTTCTTGTTCTGTAATTTTTATTAATTTATAATCCTTAAGTTTTTGAAGTTGGGTATTCATCAATGATTTTCTTTTTATCTCATGCATATGGCATGTAAACCAACAAGCATACCCTAGTTATAAAGTACAAATCCAGTCCAATCAGTTTTTTACAGTTGATTAACTTTCTGCACATTATTTTTCATAAAATTGAGAAAAACTGACATGCTTTTAAAGTTTAAAAATTATATTTTACAATTATTATACTCTGAAATGGGTTGACATTTTTTATTTAAAAGAATTATGTATTTCATTTTGGTAATGTTTATATAATTTTAAATACAAATACGTTGATTATAAAATTATTTTTTAACTTTGAATTAGTAGTAGTTCAGAAAATTATTTCAGTCATTAAATAAAAAATAAAAAAATGATTTCATATATCTTATTACTTGAAATTATGATTTGAATTGATACATCTTGTAGTAAATAAACATTTACTATAGATCATTATTTATATCATGTTAAGGTGTTAAAGACATATTTACATAAATGTATTATGCTAGAGTATTGTGTCTTTAGTTTAGAAATAAATAACTTTTATTTTAATACCTTGTAGGTTGTGTATTAGTTAATTTGAAAAAAAATCAAACTGAAAAAAAATCAAACTTTTTTATACATTATTACATAATTGGAAAAGTGTTCAATTTTCATTGCAAAATAAATTATATAATTTTTATTAAAGAAAAATTAACTTGAATTATGATGTTATTAACATACTCATTGTAAATTATCAGTTTTAAAACTTTAATTTGTAAAAATGATATCACTTTTTATATTTTCAGAAAAATTACCATTCCCAAATTGACATACTGCCAACAATTCTTTCATCCCTTAGAATATAATATTCAGTGTGATCATTTTGGGAGAAATTTTGGTGTCACTTTATTAGAAATCTTACATCATAATAACAGAAATGAAAGACTGAATAAAGCATGGACAATATCACATTACACTTCATTTATTTATTTTTACTTACGATTACATAATGGTGCGCTATTACAGTTGTAATTTTTATTTGGATATAATGTAGATTATTAGTGAATGAGAAAGTGACATGCATTTTTTACACGGTAAAAAAAATCATATTTTATGTTTTACAATTCTCACATCTAAAAAATTCTGATTCTCATTCTCAAAAATGCTAATATCAAAATCAGACCCAGTAAGGTCATAGGTATAATTGTATTATTTTAAGATTATAAATTAATCTTAAAATAACAATTAGAACTTTATGTACACTAGCTAAAACAACAGAGCAGTGCATTTGTTTCATTATAAACACAGAAAATCTGAGAAATTGACTGTAGCCTTGCATTGCTGGGAAACTGGTCACAAAATAAATTACCCCGATGGGGAGTCTTATTCTTTAAGAATTTGGGGGTTGACATCCCCACGGGCCTAGTCTCTGTAGCCTTTCTTCCCACTATACACTGAGCTGCAAAAAACTTTACACTATACACATATACTACACTAAGAACACTACATAAATTACTACATACACAATTACACAACATCCTACACTGATATTTCTTACATTTACACTCGATGGTGTTGCGACATCTTACAAAACGCATTTGTAACCCAAGGTGGGAACAAATCGTGCCGATGGGTGAATGGCTCTACGTAGTGAGTCTCGAACGATGTCCTCTGGGCACCAGAGCGAACCCAGTTATATTTAGCTCTAGCTCCAGTAAGCGTATGCTCTGCTGGAGTGGTCCGTTTTTTCGCCGGTACTCGTGGGACCAAAATTTCAGTTCCAATAATAAATACTATGATGGTTGGTGGTCCATCTGAAAAAACCACCAAACCTAGTCTTGTAAAGAGACCTCGGTCAGCTTTGTCTGACAAGGATAAAAGTTCTACTGAAGATAACCGCAAATCATTAGACTTGAATTCTAAAAATATTAGATTCGGTGTTGGTAGAACCAACACCTTCTCTTATACTGACGTTCAACCTTCCAGTCCCACCGGAAAAAATAAAAATTGGTTATCTTTTGAGTTCGAGTATGACCTTTCATTCCCAACCCACGACGATATTTCAAATGTCAAGGGTATGGTCACACTATAATATCTTGCTCAAAAACAGAGATCTGTGGTAGATGTGCTAAAGAAGGCCATAATAATACTAACTGCCAACAAGATGAAAAATGTGCTAATTGTAGTGGTTCACATGCAGCTCGCTCCTGAGATTGCCCAAGGTTTAAGGAAGAAAAGGCAGTTCTCAGAATCTCTACCGAACAGAAACTGTCTTTTCCGGCGACATGCAGAGAATATAAAAAACTATTAATGCGAGGAAGCATGGTTAAACCAGACGTATCTTTTGCTGCTGCTGCATCACAACAAGCTCCTGCAAATTTAAGCAATCAGCCATGCAGATCCTGCAGTGAGCTAAAACAACTTGTTCAGATGTTATCTGATCAAGTTGCATCACTAACAGCCACTATTTCAGAACTGACAAAGATAAACAAAAAGTCTGTCGCAGTTAGTGAATCCAACAGTGTGATCTCTAATAAAAGACTAGCTTTTATTATCTTATTTTGCTAATCTCAAAGGACAGCCAAATCACCCGGCTTTTGACTCGGTCCTTAGAAATCCAATTTAGGAAGGTATGAGGACCATCCACGTTGTACTGTACGTGTAGGTGTCCATACCCGACGTCTGCTGCAGCATATAAATGTTGACACACTATCATTCTTTCCAACGTGTCCGTGCTCATATCCTCCGTGGGGAATAAACCTTATAAATTTTACGCTTGACCTTACGACATACAATAAACTATCAATACTACCACCTACTGTCTTCCAGCAAATGTTTCAATGTTTTCTCTCCAAGATGAACCCAGACGCAGTGGTATACAATGATGGATCTAAACAAAACGATATCATTGGTTGTGCATTTGTTGTCAATGATAGAACTTATATGTTTGGTCTACCTGGTATTACAAGTGTGTTTACCGCTGAACCATACACTATAAATAAGGCTCTAAATATTAACCCTAAGGATAGAATAATCCATATTTTCAGTGACTCGTGTAGTACTCTCCAAGCCGTAGAAAACCTTTCTTCCAGACATCCTATAGTCATTGAAATTAACAATGCAATCGCTGAGTTGAATAATTGCAACACAGAAGTAAGTTTCTGCTGGGTCCCTAGCCATGTAGGGATTCCAGGTAATGAACATGCAGATTCCACTGTCAAAGAAGCATGTAATCAGCCTCCTTTCACTACCCAAGTTGCTACTTGTGATTTTATTAATTATGTAACACAATCTCTAAGAGCAAAGTGGCAAAGTGACTGGACGGCTACCATTGATAATAAACTCCGGCAGATTAGATTCTATGTTGCCATGGGACTCCTCATGCAGAAAAACTCGTTAGGAAATAGTCCTCTGTCGATTGCGGAGAGGACATACGAGAGTCACACACGAGTGCCTGATGTCAGGAGGAAACACCCCTATGCGCACAATGCAACTGCCGCATGACTGTGCGCCACATACTCATAGATTGCATATGTTACATAGCGTTGCATCATAAATTTAATCTACTCACAAACATCTGTGGTGTCTTGTGCAATGATAATGGAATTTTAAACCGGATGTTTCTATTTTTGCATAGTGCTGGGTTAATACAAAAAATTTAATATTGTCGCATATATTTTTTATGCTGGAAGAGTTTTTAATAAGTTGGTTTTTTTATTTTTTTGGTTCTGTGTTTTTGATTTTGTTATCCGAGTAGAGAGCCTTTTACACTCCCTATCAGAATTTGTTAAATTTTATATAGTTTTTTTTATTATTTTAGCTTTTATGTTTTAAAGACTCTATCTGTGATATTAGTTGTAAGTTTTTTAATGATATTAGTTATAAGTTTTATTTCACTTTCTTAATTTTTGTTTTTAACTTAATTTTAATTTTCTATTATATAATTTGTATAAGTTTTATTTAATTTTGTTATTTTAGTTTTAAGTTTTATTTTAGAGCTTTTATGATTTTTTGTTTTCTTTGTAGTCTTTTTGTTATCTGAGAATGGGCCCTTTAAATCTATCCATCTTGGACTTTGTTAAATTCTATTTACCTTTGGTTTTATTTTAGATTTTATCTGTAATATTAATTGTAAGTTTTATTTATCTTTTAGATTAGCTTTAATTTCTTTTATTCCTTTATAAAAAAAATTCGGGCAATGATAACGCGTAGGTGTTTTTTGCCCTCAAAAAAAAAAGAAAAAAAAGACCAAAATAAATTTATTAAGAAAACATTTAAAATAGGGATTATAAATCAGAGAAATTTACTTCATTTATAGTGAATAAATTCATTTTCTTTCAGAATTTTACAGTTGTAACATTGTGTGAAATTAAAGATTATTTCAGTGATTGTTGAAATATTTTGCTACTAGGCATTTCAGTCATCAGTAAGATAAATTTTTATTGTTTCTTTCTTCATCTGTCATGCTGTGGTGAAGAGTTTGGGTGATATAGATCATGTTTTGAAATTTATTAAGGTGGTGTAGATTACCATCCTACCATAATAAATTTCAAAATTGACCAGTTAGTGTTAACCTTTTGTTCCCTATTTGGACTTCTTGTACTTACATACGAAACCTACATTTTGAGTTTTCAGTTGCAATTTTTTTTTTTTAATTTTAATTTTTTTTTCTATGTTGTATTTTTATCACACTTATATAAGGGAGTAAATATTATGTTGGTGCCTATTTGACCAACATTTGAGAATACATTTTTATAGGTTTTTAACATAATCTATTGTTTATCAACATTTGCATATTCTTAATAAAGTTTTGCTAGTATAAGTAGTTACTATTATTTGATTCTTTTCACTTTAAAGATTTGTTTGTTGACCCAGTTTAATAATTAAATAGCAAAAAAGTTACATAATAATCAGGTACTAAAAACAGTCTTGTAAACTCTACATTCATATGTTAATAATAATGAAAAGTTTTATAGATTTATATCTTGAGTAGATACTTGAAAAAAGTATCATTTAAAAATGAATATTCATACAAACATTTTAATTTTTTTACTGTTGAGAGCTAATTTTATAACATAAAAGACACTTGAATTGATGACCGTGCAATTTTTAATGGAGATTATAATTACATTGGAATTTTATAACATTTGAATAATTTCAAGCCTGACCTTATGGTTGAAAGTCTGGTGTACTGTTTATTTGCTTCAGAAACCAACTGTTTAAAAACATAAAAACAGTTATCAATGAAAAGTCTATAAAGAAATTACTGGATCAACATTCTTTTTATTACTATTCTCTCAATAATTAATTAATTTCTAACAAAGTTATTTTGTCTAACAAAATCTCAATTGTGGTCCTACATATGCTAAATATATAAATTTTTTACCCTTCATTTTGGCAATTACATGGCATATTTTTTTTCAGTTATTAAAAATCAGCATTTCTGTCATTTTGGGGTCTTAGACTTCATTTATAAAATTGATATTTATACATTTTAGTAAACCTTACAATATTGTTTTGGATCAGCTTGATAGCTTATACTGTTATTGAGTAATGATTTATAAAATTTTATTTTTTAAGTGAACCCAACAGCCAATCGCAGCCTTTGTGTATTTTTGTAATCCTGTAATGATACTTAATCCAAATCTGTAATCAAAATCCAAGACAAAAAGTGTTTGCACACATTGGAAATCAGTAACAAACTTTTTCATTTAAAACAAGTAATTTTCCTACTGTTAATATTTTTTTTAAATAATTTTTGTTTCTTTTTAATCTAAAATATTTGTATAACAGAAATACCAGTTAAGTTAGTTTAAACCAAAATTTTAGTTTATTTTAAAGAACTCCGAATATACAGTAATATATAGTAAAATATAAATGAGTTATGCTTTTAATGTTATAGAAAAATGCATCTTTCAAGAACATTTAATTAATTTTTATAATATAATTTCCTTAATTGGATAGAAAATTAACATGATTGGTTGATAAAAAAAGGTCATTTCTGTTGTCAACCAGTTTTTTAGGTGCCGTAACATCTCTAACCTGAAATTTAGTGTTGCTTTCATACTCATTTATTTATTTTACTCTTAAGCAGGTACACTGGGTAATATTCATAACATCCCAACAATTTAACTATTTTGTGTGTTGTTTTCATCAAGTTACAAATGCAATCCCCATCCTTCTAGTTCCTTTTAAGTGGTTTTTTATGTCTCAGTCATGTTTTCAGGTTTTAACTGGTTTACTTGCAATGCTGTATTAATGAAATCTATGACAGTCTGGATGATTCTATCCTTCAATGTACCTGATCATGTAAGTTAAATTTTTGTTTCGTCATTTTTTTCTTTGGTAAAAAATAATCCTTTTATATAAAAAAATTAATTTTTAATTATTTATAATTTTGATTATTATATTATAAAATTTATAGTTTGTTATTTGAATTATATTGTGTATTATTTATTTATATTTTATCTTCTGTTTTTCAGGATCAGAATTATCCAGAAGAATAACTATAAAAGACAGTTTCAGTTATCTGAAGAAGAAGATGATATCCTGCCCAAAGAAGATAGATGGTGGTAAAGAAATCACTTTCATTTGCTTCTCGCCTGCTTTCCTTGTTCAGCCTTGTGTAGAGTGGTAACTTTCATTGCAACAACTGAGCTTTGATTTCTGGGTTGTTTCAGAAATTTATTAAAAGATTTGTGAAGATAAAAGATTCATTTCAGCTCACAGTCTTAAGGAAGTGAGGATCATAATTGGCTCCGTTCAGTATGTTCTGTACAACATTAAAACAAATCTTTCTGTTCAAGCAAAAGGAGCTTTGTCTCAAATTTTGCTTGCCCAAATCATAATTTGAAATAGTATGTATTGAAGCATTGCCTATCTCATAGTAATTAGTAGTTTTGTGGACAGTCCGCCAAAAATTCTCGATTACCAAATTGCACAAACTATTCCAACTAAGCCATTTTGGAAATCATTATACTCCTCTAATATGTGTAGCTTCCATAGCTTTGTTCCTAAAAGTCTGCTTAATCAATTGAATTGTTTTGTTTTTTTTTTATCACGAAACTTTGGCTTAACTTATGCAGTAACAATGCTTAATATGTTCCATCATTATGCCCAAAATAAAACCTTGTGATTGGTAAACTACTCTACCAAATTTTATCACTTGCGTTCAAATAATTTTTGAGAAAAAAATAGTTTCTTTTGTATCTTTTACCTTAAAAATTCTTCAATTAAAAGTTAATCATAATGTATATCTCTTATCTGAAAAATGTTTTCGCATTTGTATCTTAGAAAACAAAATCCAAATATTAGGTTTAGAGTTCTGATTATTTTTATAATTTTAATTGTTTTGTTCATTTTTATAATAACCTTGAATTCTCTAAATATCTAGTGCAGCGTTTTAATTTGAGTCTATAAGCATGAACACATCTCTTGTTTGTTAATTAGTATATCTGTAGCTTCTTACATCCATAAATTGGCAGATTGAGATAGACAATTAGAATTCAACATCATAATGGTAGCTGGAGACAAAATTGAGGAGTCGTTAGCAAATATATATAACTGGTTTGGTTGGACGGCCTCAAACAATTAATTAATCTTTCTCCATAAGAAGGTTAGTGTTAACAATCTCCACCATTCCAGCTTATTCTGATATTTCAATTTTACCTGTATTAAAACAAAGAAGTTATTCTTTTGTTTACTTTGCAGTTGTGTAAATGTTGAGTTTGGTATTTATATTAAAGAAAAGGAAACAGAATTTTGTTTAGGGCTAAAGATTTTTTTTTGTTTTTTGAAGTGAAAATTGTAATAAACTATCATTAACTGTCCTGTACAACCATTTAGATGATCCCTTAACACCTCCTCTGATTACCCAAAATTTTCTATATATTATGTTATTTATATCTCGATAAATTCTATCATTAGCCAAATTTATTTTTAATGTAAAATATTAATAGTTTAGAAGTAATCCATTTGATGTGGAATGATCATAATGAGTAACCTATCCACATTGACTGATTTTGCATCCCAGAGTAATTTCTATAAATTCTACCACTTACCTCTTGTGTTTCACACTATATACCGTATAGTATGTTATATGCTATTAATGTAAAGTGTTAACTAATTTGGGTATTAGTAAACGAACATGAGCTGTTGATAGAACATTGTCTTATGTAGAATCAAGCATTGAACCCCATAGCTTGTGTGTCTTTGGGTTGTGTGTTCATGTACATATATAAATAAGAAATATGATCATTGTAAAGCAGGTAAGAATTATATTTACTTCTGCTTTATAAAATATAAATGAAATATTTATTTATAAAAGAAAAATATAAAATTGTGTATTACTTTTGTTGTTATAAGATTAGCAGTATTATTTCTTAAGATATATCTCAATGATTTATGTACCTTATTGAGATTTATCTCAATGTATCTTTGTTTAGAAGTTGTTTTTTTAATAACATTAAAAAAATACCTTCAATGTAAAACTTTTATTTGTGTCGCAATTTGAATTATTTATGTAAGATAAAATATTTATAAACCACTATTGTGCATAATTTTCTATCTTCAATGCAGCAATGGTATATATATCTTATATATATATAAAAATCTCGTGTCACCATGTATATTCCAGATAAACTCCGAAACTACTGAACCGATTTTGGTCAAATTTCGTAACAATCTGTAATTTGGTCCAACTTAAAAGATAGTATAGTTTTTATCTCAGTATTTGTTATTGCAAATTAAATGTTTATTATACGACAATAGTGGGTATTTATTGGTTAGTTCTATGAATTCCTAATAGATGAGGGTGTAAGTTAATTCATCGATACAACTCTCTAACATCATTTGACATCTAGGTTGCGTTGACATCCGTTGGCGTTGTTTCGATTTCTAGATAATACATTCTATTCCACGTCATATTTGTTTATATTCACGACATAACCGTACTATTTTAATTTTTTGTGAATGATTTTTATAATTATACTGTGTATCGTTTGGATATTATTATAATTTTTAACAGAAAAATAATAACATAAAACTTTATAGATAACTTTTTTGTCTATTAATCATCATACCATGTCAAAAACGTGTAAGTATTTCTTGTTTGTTTTTTATTTTATTTTTATTTTTTAATCTGTTAATTGTTAGTTAATTCATTCATTAATTTTGATCTAATTTATTTATTTAAATAATAAATATTATCAATTTTTTTTTCAATTTCAGTATAATGCCGCAGAAAAAATCTAACCTTAACAATGTGTAACCTTAACCTTAACAGTGTGTAGCAAAGATGCACGACGCATGCGTGTTAAGAGAGTTCATGAATCGGAAGAACAAATTGCAGCAAGAAACGCAGCTCAACGAATCAGAACAGCAGAAATTCGTAGACAAGAATCTCGAGAACCGCGTGATGAACGTCTGCGACAAAATATCTAAAAACCTTGTTTGGGTTTTAATTTTTTAAGAAGTGCGACAATGACTATACCAACACAGCCCGTGCCATTATTACTGTATATGTGACACAACTGGCTGCACCAACCTCTGGGTTACTTAACTAAAAAACATAAAATAAAAAAACAATTGACTACGACGGGAAAGGCAAGCAAACATATTTAGCAAGCGAAGCCACGACGGGGATGCTAGTGTATATATATATATATATACACACACAAGCTGTATCACAAAGTTCTCCCAGTATATATATCTTAACATATTTTACTCATGAAAATAATGGAAGAAGTTCATATAAACATATGTTCTAAAATGCTTTGTAAATTATGGCTAGTGAAACATTTTGCTTGGATTTCAGCTACCCTGGTGAAATGAGGTCGTACTGAATTTTTAAGACATTACTTAGAGGCAGAATTAGTGATTTTTTATGGTTTTTGACCTGAAAAACTGAATAAAATAGGTCCCAGAACCGCATCTGCACTACTTTTTGAGAAATTTTAGGTAAAAAGAAATATATTGGGGTAAAAAACCCAGTTTTTATTTTTGACGTATATTATCATGATTAAACAGTAATAAACACATACAATTTTTAAATAAAACTTGTAGAGAATTTAATTCTGAACAAAATTGTATAAGTTAAGTTGAATAAAACAAAAAGTTAGAAAGATTTGAATTTTATTTAGAAACAGTACATTACGACTTTGCAAGAAAAATACTTATTTAATGTAAAGGAAAACCAATTTGTTTGTAGGTGATGAACATTGAATCAAAACAGACAGACAGGTTCTAGTATTTATAAGCTAATGCACCATTAATCTTTAGGATATTTTTGGCTGTTGTATAAATTTCACCATTGCACTTAGTGCTCTGGATATGTTAACTGGACTAACAGTTGGTGCCCAATATCCCTTTTAGCAAATAAATAGATAGTAAGTAGATAATAATATATTTTTTAATAAAACACTATTATAATTATATTTAGTACTAAAAATTACATATTTCTTTATAAATTGTAATAAATCCATAAGAATCTAATGTACATTTAACTAAAACTTGCTGAAGTCGTTGGTAATCAGACAAACCTAGATGTACATTCAAAAATTTTTCACTGTTCCTGTACTTATTTTTTTATTCATTTATTCATTATCTTACAACACACTGATGCCTAATTAGGAAATATATACAAACAGAGTGTATCACAAAATTATCCTGGGACTTTCTGCTCGCTTTAAAATAATGTTAAAGTTCATATAAACATATGTCCTAAAATGCTTTGTTTGCCAGTTATGGCTAGTAGAAAGATTTTGTTTGATTTTCAACTACCCCAGAGAAATGAGGTTGTACTGAAATTTTTAAGACATTAATTAAGGAACAGAGTTTCTTATGGTTTATGACCTGAAAATCACACAAATTAGATCTCAACCGTATCTATAGTAGGTTTTGAGAAATCTGGGGTGAAAACCAGTAAATTGGGGTAAAAAATCCCGTTTTTTACATTTGATGTACAATAACTTTATTAAATGAGTAATAAACACCCAAAACTTTTAGAGAGTTTAATTCTGAAAAAAAAAAAAAATGGTTTAAGATAAGTTGAATAAAACAGAAAAATTTTAATTTTATTTAGAAACAGTACATTAAGACATTTGTTAAAAAAGTACTTATTTAATGTAAAGGAAAACCAAATTCTTTTTAGATGTGAAAAATTTATAAAAACAAAATTTACTATTAAAAAATAAAAAAAAAATAAAAATTATACAACTAAAATAAAAATAATTAAATCAAAATTACTTGATGATAATTTTTGTTAATGACAGAAATATGTTAAATTATTTGAAAAAAAAATTTCAAAGCTGGCAATAAAATAACAGCTGATAAACAATGTAAATACAGTATTAGTGTTTAAATCATTTGTTATTGATGAAATTATTATTGATACAGTTCAGCGCATCTAGGAGTCAGTAAACAATGTCTTTCTAAATGGATCAAGAGTTTTGCATTCGATGGTTTGGAGGACACTTAAACAAAACAAGTTTTATCATTATCATAAACAGCCAGTGTAACATCTACACCCAAGAGACGGTTTACTTTGCTTGGAGTTAAGCAACTGGTTTTCCAACAAGGCAAATTTCACTGAAGGTGGTGTTAACAATTTATACCTGAGTAGAATTAAACCTTCATGAAGGAGTGGGGAAGGCATTTTTCAACACCAATTTAGGGTCAATGTATGGTGCAACTTTCTTCACAGTCAGCTGTTTGGACTGTTCATATTACCTGGCTGCTTAAATGCTGAGGTCTACTTGCATGTTCTTCAAGAAGAATTACTATGGCTGCTTATAAATGTTCCTCTAGTGCTGAGATGCAAAGTATATTTCCAATACAATTGATGCACCTCCCCATTTCCACTGGCTTAAATTATCATTTTTCTGAGAAATGGATTGTTTGTGGAGGTCCACATACCTGGCCACCAAGATTGCCTGATCTAACACCTTTAGATTATTGAGTCTGGGGATAGATGAAAAATATTGTATACAAAACAAAATACATTCTCATGAGAAATTAATTTTTTGCATTATGGATGCGGAACTAAAAAATGCAACAAATTCATTACAGAAGCACACCAAAAAATGTGTTGAAAATGGTGAGCTCATTTTTGAACATTTATAAACTGGTACACATAATTTACTTTGGTCTAGTGTGGAGTTTCTAAATAAAATTGTCTTTTTTCTTTATTTTATTCAACTTATCTTGCTTGCAAGATAATGACCTAACATACTCATATCTTGTGTAAAATTGTATAAGACAAAAATTTATCTTTAAGAAGCTTTTATTAAAAACAAAACATATCAAAATGTGGCAGATTTTAAGTAGGTATAAACTTAACAAAATTCTCCGTATTATATAAAAATGAATTAAATATGTTCGAAAAATAAAAAACACAAACAGTAAAACAATTTATGTGATGAATTTCTATATTCAACAGAAAACCTCTCAGAAAGATCTTAATTAGACAGTTAGCATCAGCTTCTGTGAGAAGAATATTTGCAGGTTTTGTTGGTTAATGTAAGCGATAGATTGTATGTATAGTGTTTTTTGTATTATTAGCATTAATCGTAATTGTTTTGACTGGCACAGTTATCAGTAATAACTTTATGCACTTCTTATCTAAGCCACTAGGTTAGCTAATTCCTTATCATAATTATTTAAAATTATAAAGTGGGATATATATATATATATATATAAAGTGATAGTGGTAATAGCTTAAATAGTTCTATTCATTGTTATTATTAATACAATATTTCTATTTTTACTATTATAATGATAAAGTGTTTTATGAACATGATAGAGATAACTACACAGTTATTTCTTGTTTTTATATACTAAATGATTGAATTCTGTTTTTCTTTCTTTTGCTTTACTTTATTATTATTAATGTGGTTCTTATAAACAACTTTGATAATGAAATTTATGATACAATTGAGGTCGATGATATCTTTAGTTTTAATTCACAAAATTATTCTAATAATGTTGGAAAATTCTTTAACATGTTGCAGATGAACGTACATAGCTTAAATAGAAATTTTGATGAATTTGCCTATGTACTTCAAAATTGCAATATTAAGTATAATGTAATAATTTTTAACAGAAACTTGGGTAACTGATCATGACCAGTTTAATTATAATCTTAATGGATACTTAGTTTATGATGAGCTTGGTATCTATAACAAAGGTAATGGTATATGTGTGTTTTTCAGTGAAAAGCTGAAGGTTAAAAAAATTAATTTTGAATTACTCAAAGAAAATTCAATGATTTTGAGTATTGAGAATCCACAAGATTCCATAAGGATTACTCTCATTTCTATTTATAGATCACCATCTGCAGTTGTGAATACATTCCTTAACAATTTGATGAGTGTTTACAAAAGTTTAGGGATAGTGATAACACAGTTTTAATTGGGAATATGAATATCCCTTTAAATAAATACATAAACAAACTTTTTATTCTAAGAATATTATCAGATCACTTCTTAAGACTAAGGTGGAGACCGTAGATCATTTTTGTACTATCTTCCACCTTGAAATGGAAAATAAGGTAAATAATAACAGTACTAAAGAACAGTTATTTAATGAAAAGGTAGATTGTGATACGTTAGTGCAAAGTCTTAAAGAAGAGAGATGGAAGAATGCTTATTGGGTCATGCACAGATGTTCTAATTGTTAAATTCTTTTATTATTAAACTGACTGATCACATAAAGAATGTAACAAGGTATAACAACACACAAATATAAACCTTAAAAAAAATGGATAACTATCAGCTTAGTAGCATCTATAAGAAGTCATGATAAATTATAGAAAACAACTCTCTCTCAACAACCTTTCAGTGCCAATTTAAAAACTAAATATAAAAAACAGAGAAATTTTTTAGGCGATCTAATTAAAAAAATTATAAAACTAAAATTTTACAAACTAAAGGAAACTGTAAAGAAATGGAACTGTATAAATGAACTATTAAATATTTAAAAAAAACAAACGTTATTCCAGAAATAAACCCTGCAATTTTAATTGACTGTTTTTTTCAAGTAGGTAAGGAATATATGGAAAAGTTTTTAAATGCAAGTATGTCTGTTATGCATGCCAATGATCAGCCAGATGCAGATATAACAACTCGCAGTTCTTATTTTCCATTTACTCTTCTCAAAAATAATTCAGCTCCTGGTATTGATGCTTTTAGAATCACACTCTTAAAAAAATCTCTTCATATATAGCAAAGCGTACTAAAGAATTAATAATAAATAATCAATTTGTATTTAAATCAAAGAAAAGCACACAAAATGTGATAAATTATCTTATCGACTCCATACTAAATAATTTTAAGGATAATAAAAAAACCATATGATTTTGTTAGATCTGACATCATACCACATTTAAAGCTGCTACAAAAATTAAATAGTTTGGGAATACATAGCTTACTTGATAAATTATATACAAGTTACCCAAAAAACAGATTAAAAAAAATAAATAGGTAAAGGCAAATATTTACAGTCTACAATACCAGCATAAATCATTTGACTGAATATGGCCTACCTACTCTGTGGTAGGCCATATCCCTATCTTATTCTTATTGTACATAAATAATTACTAAAACTGAAAATGAAAAACTGTGATATATCTTTCACTGATGACACTGCTTTGATTTTCATGGTCTCCTCATGGGATGAGGTTATAAGATCAGCTGAAGAAGGTATTAAGGGTGTCAAAGCTTGGTTTGACACATCTACTAACCATAAATGTTAAAAAAGTTTGTTTATGATGTTTTCTACAAATCATGGTAGTCAGGATTCTAATCTAAATAATTTAACCATGCATTCAATAAAGTGCAAAAGGCCAATTTAAAAACTAGAGAATTAAGAACTAGAAAAAGTGCCCCAAACTAGAAAAAGTAAATAAAATATCTTGACTTATGGATAGATCCTCACCTTAAATGGGATGTGCTCATTAACAATATGTGTAAAAGTATAACACTTAATCCTTAGATTCCACCATATTAGTAAACCAAAAACAGTATTGCTAGACTTTTATATTTTACTTAAGCCAAATTAATATTGCAGTATGGAATATGTTCATGGGGTGGGGCAAGAAATGTGCACTCTATGTGCTTCAAAAATACTTAATAAAAGCATAAATAGGCTCAGACTTTTTCAGCTGGCCTATTCTGGGAATTTAACCTGTTGACAGTGAGAGACAGCTCAACGTCAAAAGTATTGTCTTGTATATTAACAAAAATATAAACTTCTTTAATATCTGTGATTCATACAGTACCCCTTTTCTTTTTCTGTTTAACCTCCGGAACCACCATAAGGTATTACTTCAGAGAATGAATGAGAAAGATTTGTGTGAACCTCTACAGTACTCAGAAATGACCTATCAGTCTGCAGAAGACATTTTATGTACATATTTCTGACAAACTAATAAATCTTATTCCTGCTAAGTTTATGTATAGCAGGAGTACAAACACCAATGATTAGTCGTTTTATAACATCATTGACAATATCACGGTAATTTTAAAAAACTTTAAAAAAAAATAGATGAGTGGATAATGGCAAATAATGTGCATGAATCACTCTTCTAAACATGTTTCTCCATCTTGTCTACATGATACAAAATTAGTTAATTTCCTAATCTATCTTTATAATGTTTTGATTTTTTATATAAAATCCTGACGGAGCTAAATCTTAACTAAGGAAAGCAAACTTATTATGGGTAATTTTGTAAAATTATAAGCATAAAAGTGTATGACAATATAAATATTATTTACATCATCTTCATATTTGTTTATCTTCTTGATATTACCAAATCTAGAATGTTAAATTAATGCATGGTTGCGAGTGATCATTTGGATTGATAAAGTTTTCTAGGATAAGTTTTAATTTTAATTAATTTCAATTTTTAACAATTAACTTTTTATTTGTCAGAACTTTTATTTACTACTATTTATTTTAAAAATAGTTTTAATTTTTATATTGCCTTTTTAGAAATATTATATAAAGTGGTTCATACCTGTGCACAGGTTATCCTTTGCAGTTATTATGTTTCGTAAGTATATATGACACAAAAAGAATTATTTTTTTGTGTCATATTTTGTACAAGGGAAATAAGGGTTTATTCATTCATTCAAAACCAACTTACAAACAATTGAATGATTTGCTGAAAATGTCCTCCGCTGCAGTGGATACAATAGTTGAGAATTGTTTTTCAACATTTCTACAGAGTTGTTTTGTACTAGATGTACAGCAATTAAAATTCTGGTAACTAACTCTTCTCTTGTATTTCATTTTTGTTCATATACTAATGATTTCAGGTAGCCCCACATATAGTAGCCCAGAGGTGTTTCAGACAACCTTGGAAGCCAGGAGGTCAGTTAATAGGTCAGCTACTTCTAATTGACTTTTAAAAGTCACATTTAATCATTATCTTACTGCTAGAGAAAAGTGTATAATTTTCTCATTGTGCTGAAAATCATTTTATCAGAGAACATCTTCCAATAGATCTGGAAAATTATTCTGCAAAAAGTATAATTATGAAGCACCTTAAACATAGGCTTATCATATTTTTTTGGGGGTCCAACCCAGGAGATATTTTTAAATTACTTAAAAGTTTACCGAAACATTAAACTTTATTTATTCAGTTGTATTTTTCACTAGACGACATTTTTCTGAAATGGTTTGTTTGTTTTTATTACATCATTAAAACCACAACAAGAAAGTTTTGAATTAAAGATACTGAAAGTCTACCCCTTTCTGCAGATCAAATGTTCCCCGTAATTGAAAAAACTCTCTCAACTGGACCAGATGTCTCAAGCAAAGATATTGCAAACTTAACCATTTTAGAAATATTACAATATAAAATATCATCAGTTTTTTGAAACTCCTTACAAATTGCTTTCCACTTCTCTTCAATAGTATCTGGTACTTTTTCAGAACTTGAACCACAATCTACCCTTTGGTTTGAATTATCTGGTTCAACAATGTACGTCCATCAAATAGGTCATCAATATTTATGGAATCTTTTATAATTTCATTAAAAAGTTGTGCAATCTTTTAAATCAGACCAGGCAATTTCAGTTTTTAAATTTATCCACTGAAACTTACTAACTATTGGATAATAGAATTATAAAAATTGTCTACACTTGAGAAGAATTTTTGTTCCTGAACATCATTATTTTCATTTAGAGTATATAGCAACTCTTTGGCAGAAGAGGGTATAAATTTGTGGGTTTTTCTTTCCTAAAGTTGACAAATTAATTCAGAATATGTCTGAAATACTTCTGTTGCTGTGATAGATTTAGCTTTGAATTTCAGAACTACATCATTAAATAACTTTAAAACCATTTAAAAATTTCAAAAACAGTTCACTTTCTAGATTTTCAAAGAAATCAAATAATAATTTTGGGCATTTGTCACAAGTTAAGAAGTATGCTTTTAGGCCATCAGAAATAGAAAGAATTTTTTTATTACAGGTAACAAACTAAGGAATCTTGTGATGCTGTGAGATAATACTTTTTGTAATCTGCTTCCACAAATTTACAGAACTCTTTAAATTTCATTAGTCTTACTGTGTATATGTGAAAATATTTATCAATTTTTGTAACAATAACTTCTATGTCCAGGGGTAGAGAATCACATGCTGTTTGTACTGAATTGTGTACTATGTGGGCTGAACAACCAATTTATAAAATAAGTTATTTAAATCACTTTGAACTTTTCTGAACACATTTTCATTCCCCTTTCTCTTCACACCATGAAAATTACTATTAGTGTTTATCAGCAGTACAACAAACCAACTTTTCTTCAACTTTGTATTTTTTCACACACTGCAAAAGATACAGAGTCAAAATTTGATTAGTTTCACCTGACACTTCATTGAAATTTAAAAGTTTAACTTAAATTTCCTCTTCCAGACTGAAGTATCTTACAACAATCAGAACAAGTTTTACTTCACTTCTGTTTGAGCAATCCATCATTACTGTTGCATAATTAATGTTTTCTAAAGAATGCAACACATTATCAAATATAAATGGCAAAATAACATTAACAATAATTACCTCAGTTTTGGTTCTAGCAGATGAAAATTTTGGGTCATATAACTTTTTATCCAGTTTAGACGTGCAGTCTGATGTTTTGAAACTGAGTTCGTGTCCAGCAGTATGGTATGAAAATGTAGCTTCTTTAGCAACACACTTAAGATCACGGTTATTGTTATTCCCATCATTGGCTATAAAAAAATTTCTTATGTTGCTGAAGCAGTAGCATTAATAGCACTCCTCCTATGATTAGCTGTTTTCACATGGTTTTCAATATCATCCTTTCCTTTAGGTGCAACAGAAAATTCTCCAGTACATAGTGTGCAATAAACACATTCATTGTTACTGTCATTACACAATTTCAAAAATTTGTATTCCTGTTGCAGGTTAACATTAAACACACATTTTCTTTTTCCATTGCTAAACGATGAGACAAAAATCGAATAGAGATAAAATGATCAAAAACATGTAGATGAGTTACTTCACACATGAAAACAATATAAACACATTGCCCCTGTTGTGTTGCCAAATGACTAGGAAAACATTGTGACGAGACTGGTAGCCACGCCTCTGTCAAAATTGACATCAGCGCTTGCTCCAAGGTCGGCTGAGAAATGCATGGCTATAAGAGAATGTTTAAAAACATGATATCGAATATATAAGTCTAAAATTAAAAAAAATCCTCGCCAGTCATAAAATTCTCAAACCCTGGGCATTTTTGTAACCCCAGACAGCACTAAAAAACCAAGACCATCCGGGGAAATCCCAACCATTACCCCGGTAAGCCTACCAAAACATTCTCATTGAATGTAAGTAGTCCCAATATTTTATTGTCTATAATAATAACACATCAAACATTTATGTGGAACCTGTGTTAGTATAACAATTTTGATAGTGCCGTGTGGATTTTCATGACCATGTGTAATATTATTTTTTTTTGCTAATTAAATATTTTTCTTTGAGTAATGGTTTCATTGGTATACAAAATAGAGTCTACATTATTAACACTGTCCAGAATCCAGTGATAAAAATTTAAACAGTACAGGAAGATCTCTAGGAAGTAAATTACCTTTTGCAGATTAAAAGGATTATCTTTTCAAAGTATTCACCTTAACAGTGAGGTAAAAAATTCTGTTGTCTCTTATTACATAAAATATTTGGAATATATTTTTGAAAAGGATGATGAATTAAGAAAAAACAGCAAAAGTATTATAAAAAAATGTTTTAATTTCATACAAAATATATAAGTATTAAAAACATCACAACTGTAATATATATTTACAAATGACATTTATATAATCATAAACATCACTACATTTTTTAAGTTTTCTTTATTTAATATTCTAAAAAAAGCAACACTAAAACAAAGAATCTGATTTTCATACTCTAATATATAACAGAATTATTTACATAAAATAATTGTTTTATATATATATATTTTTTTTTTTTATGAAGATTACACCCCTTCTTTTTTACTAGGCCTTTTTTGTTCTTTTGCAAGAGCAGCTGATGATGCTGGTAGACAGATAATTGTAAGTGCACAAACTGGAAAAAAGTATAAAAATTCAACATATTAATTAACATCATATGTAAATTAACTGTTAATTAGTACAAATGTTTTGCTATAAAATACTTAGAACAAAAAAAACAGAACACTGCTAGCACAGTAATGTTATAATACATGATTAAAAAAAAGCAACTGTTCTAGCACTTGCATGGAAGAATCAATGAAAACTCTGGAATTATATGAAGTGTGGCTATTAAATAACGAGACTAATGTTGCTACAGAAGAATTGCGCATGTGCCAAATTTGTATGATGACATCTGTGTAGCGTGAAGCCTTTTCTTTCAATTTTTGCCATTCCAGTTTCTGTAGACATATTAGTCTGGCCATGGCCTTCCTTTGAATAACATCTGTTTTTTTGTTTTGCTGAAAAAATGAGTGTTTTATTAGAGCAAAGAATTGTGAAATTTTATATAAAACTTGGAAAAACCGCTGCTGAAACTTATATTTTATTAAAAGAAGTATATGGGAATTAATCATGTGCACGACTTTTTGAGTGGTTTAAATGTTTCTAACATGGCCGAGAAGATGTTGAAGATGATGTTCACTCAGGTCACCCTTCTACATAAAAAATAGATAAAAATATTGAAATAATTGGTAAGGTAATCTGATCAGTTAACTGTTCGTGTAATTGCTGAAACTGTAGGAATTTACAAAGAATATACTGAAAAATAATACAACTTTGTAACTGTAATAAATAAATACAGTACGACCGACATAAAATAACATGTTTCAAGAAATTGATTAATAAATATTCTAAGTATATAACTAGTTACATTTAATTATGTGTGTATGTATTTATGGGTAAAACTAATATTCAGAAAATTTAGTTTGATTAATATTAATTAAAAATTCATCAGAAGATTAATGTTATTTCTGTTAAATGGAAATCTTTTAATTTATTATTAAATAAACCAAATAGTTCTATTTCTTGATTATATACAGATCATTGTTATTTTTTAATAATTAATGGCATTTTTTCACACATGTGACACACTTGCAGATTATAAAATCTGGAAATGTTAAAATGATTCATTTATATTCATAGTCATTCATATTTATTATACTCATTATCTCCATCAATATATGAATTTCAGTAATTACTCTGATAAATATAATTTTTGTTTTCTAACATGCGATACATGATTTTAAATTATTTTGATGCTTAAAAAGATTATGAATTCATAATCTTTCTATCGCCCACCATTTTTGAAAAATTTTTTAATTTTAATTAAAGGATTTTTTTCATTTTTCAACGCATAGAGTTAGCATTTTAAGCTCCTGTATTGTATTTTGTTAGCTCATTTTTATTGTTTAACTTTGTTAACATAATTTGTAAGCTATAAATAAACAATACTAGATAAAGAATTAAGTCATATTATGACATCATTTCTAATACTGAAGAGTGAGCCTTCATGAACAAGATTAATCATGTCTGTGTAGGTCGAAACATGTAGCTGAAAACACAGATGTGTTGTTTGTATTAAGCACTGGATTTAGGAATGAATTAATTTTGTTCAGTCTTACTGCTGTCTTAAGTTTGTTAACAGTGCAGTGTCATAATGCCTTGAAATTGTGTAAATGATGTGGATGCCTTTTGTTATGTATGTGGTGAGTTTACCATAAAATGAAATGTAAAAAACATTACACCTTTAATTAAAAAAGCATATAATTTGTACTTTCGTTGTAAAATTGGTAACCAGAATAAGACGTGGGCTCCTCATATAGTATGCACTTATTGCTCTGTATATTTAAGAGGATGGCTGAAAGGTACACAGAAGGCTTTGCCATTTGGTGTACCTATGGTTTGGCGTGAACCAAAGGATCATGTAACCGATTTACTTTTGTTTAACAAGTGTGTTTTGAATTTCTAAACTATCTAAACATACTGTAAAATATCCTTCATTACAATCAGGCAGGCCTGTACCTCACAGTGAAATTATTCCAGTTCCTGAGTCACCTGTGAATGTATGTTTCAAAAGCAGCGATGAAGAATCAGGCAGTTCGGAAGAAGACAGTTGCATTACCTTCCAATAAGCCACATCTTATATTACAAGGTGAATTAAATGACTTTGTTAGGAATTTAAATTTATCAAAAAATCAAGCTAAGCTGTTAGGATCAAGACTGCAAGGTTGGAATTTACTTTAAAAAAATACAAAAATTTTGGGCTTTTGAAGCCAACAAAAAGAACTTTCTCAGTACTTTATTGGTGAAAATAATTTGGTTTATTACACAAATATTGATGAACTTATGTTGCACTTAAGAAAAGTTCATAAACCTGAGGACTGGAGCCTTTTCATAGATTCATCCAAGTATATTTTAAAAGTGGTTCTACTTCACAAAGGTAACAAATATCCAATCACTTATGGTATTAATTGGAAAGAGACATACGATGTGATGAAAGGCGTTCTGGAAAAAATAAATTATAAAAACATAGCTGGAATATATATGGTGATTTGAAAATTATAGCTATTTTGTTACGCATGCAGTGTTTTCTTTGCGAATGGGACTGAGCTAAGGATAAACATTATGTTACCAAAGAGTGGAAGAAACGAGACACCTTAACCCCAAATGGGAAAATATTATTCATGAGCCCTTAGTTGAACCCAAAAAATATTTTTACCCCTGCTTCATATGAAGCTAGGATTAATGAAAAATTTTGTAAAAGTAATAAAGAAGGATAGTCCTGGATTTTTGTACATCAGGCACAAATTTCCAAATGTAAGTGAAGGAAAAATGAAGGAAGGAATATTTGTTAGTCCTCAAATAAGAAGAGTCGGTGAAAGATGTATTTAATTCAGTGTTAAATAATGTAGAAAGTGGAGCTTAGGCTTCATTTAAAGATGTTCAAACATAATTCCAAAAATTATCATGATATTGTTAATCAACTTCTTACTTTATACAGAGCTATGGGATGTAATATGCCTTTGAAAATACATTTCCTCCACTCACATCTGAATTTTTCTCGGACAACCTCAGTCTCGGGCAACCTCAGAAGTGACGAATACAGTGAACATTTCCACCAAGTCATTTCGGTGATAGAAAGCCACTATAAAGGGAAATGGAATATTAACATGCTAGCTGATTACTGTTTGACATTAATTAGGGATGTGCCTGAGGCTATTTATAAAAGAAAAGCTTCAGTGAAATCATTCTAACACAGGTATGGCCAAGCAAAATAATAAATTTGACAGATTTTAACTATTTTTCCCTTAATTTTTTTTGAAGAGTAATTTATTTAAAACTAAGGGCGATAGAAAAATTGTATTTACAGATATGTAATGTATGCAAACAAGCCATTCAAAAAATGGTATCACACTTAGAGAAATATTAAAAAAAAGTTTTTCTGTTGTGTTATTAGGCTCTGTTAGACCTTGTGTCTCACTATCTCCTGAATTCCATATTCTTATTACCAAATGGAAAAAGATTTAGTTGGTAGAACAGTTAAAGTAATATTACTGTAGAAAAAATTGCTTCAGTATAATATAATCATTTGATTCATTATTAATTGTAAAACAGTAGTTCAGTTAGAATAAGTTGTATTGATGAAATTGAAATATAAATTATTCTGTGTCTCATGACATAAATTACTCTGTAAAAGTTATTGTGATATATTATACGAATTGTTTTATAAAATCAAAAACTGTTAATAAAAACATTAACTTTTTAACGTATGACTCAATCGCAGAGTTGTAATATAACATAAATTTCATTTACAAAAATTTAATATAGAATGTTTAATATTGATAAATAAATAGATAAAATAATAATTAATAATAAATAATTCTGTATAAATTGCTGTGTTGCACAGCAGAGTGTAAATTAACTTATAAAAATATAAAAACCAACTTAGTTTTTTTTTTTTTTAGTTTTAGCATAAAAATTATTTTTATGTTAGTGTCTGAAAATTGTTATTCTTACTTGAAGCTGAACATATGTGTATCCATATCAGTATATCACAGTATTTTTCTATGAGAATGCCTGCTATTAAGTGTGTTGAGACGGTACCAATTCTTGAACTTAGGAGTGTTAAACAACCTGCCATAGCTCTAAAATCAAAATAAATAAAATATCAGTATAACACTTTGTACTTATTATTATAAAGTGCTACCACTCTGCCGACTTCCAAGATGGATTGGAATTGTCTATGCCTTTCATCCAGCAGGTCATATGAATCCAGTCAGGCGTGGCATTTTCAATGTTATAAAAATTTATATTTATCAGCGGCTGTAATTGGACTAACCATCCAATTATAGGTTGCTTAAAAAAAGGAAATAAAATATTATTCTCAAGAATAGCAAGCATTCTATGCGTACCAGATTGACTGGAGAAAGTGAGGAGTGAAGTTATTCCTCTCCTCGGCAACATTTAACATTTTTCACTTTTCTTTTAACTTTTTAACACTTTCTCTTTTCTTTTAACTTTTTAACACTCTCTCTTGAACTTAACATTTGTTGCAGATCAGAATACAAGCCATTAAAATTCAGACAATAATTAGCCCTATTTATGGACAACTTTATTCTCTGTGCCACAGGAACTGATTGAATATTGTAATTATTACTATCATAGAAGCAACTCTTAATGGTGCCTCTTGTACCCCAGATGCATAGTCACTTGGAAGATTGGGACAAATAGTGTAAAGCAATAAATTAATGTACCTCAGGAACAATGCATAAATTCAGAGTGTCTGGGCTGAAGGTATCCAAAAGCAACAGATTAAGACAACCAGTTAATACTATCTATCCTTATTCTTTTTAAAAACAGCAACTCGCCAAGTTTTAATGTAGCTTAGTCAATTTCAATGTTATGTGCATCTATTACACCTCAGCAGATGTCTAGACAATAATTTAACTTACCAGATGTTTAGGAGCATCTGTGGTGTTATTGGGTTCAAAATTCTCTTTTTTAAATCAAACAAATCTCAAACTTTTCTTTGGTACACACAACTTTCAATTTCAATAAATCCCCAAGCAGAAAAGTCCAAAGCAGTGATATCTAAAGATCTAGGTGGCCATGCAGTTGTTGGACCTCCTTGTCAGATCCAGCATCCAAAGGAAAGTGTTATTAAAGAATAAAGGAATATCTCGATGAAAGTGTGTTAAAGCACCATCTTGTTGCTGAAGCCTGCAGGAATCTGAGATGTAGCAGAGTTCTCAAATATTTCGAAGTACTGTGTCCTGTCACAGTGGGGTACTGAAGACACCTTCAGTACACCAAATTCAACAATTGTTCTGTTATCTTTCCTGAATGAATGAAAGATTGCCTCATTACTAAATAATAATGACTCACAATAATTAGGATTGTTTTGGACTTGGTGCATTCCTCTGTAGTAAATTGATATTGTAGGCACGATCAGTAGAATGGGGAATTTGCAGATCTTAACTAGCCCATCTAATTGACTTTCCAGGACTGGCAGTGAATGCATTGTGTACACAATCTACAGTCTCATCACTAACTGAAACTTATGGATAATTTCCAATATGTAGACCATGCTTCCAGTCTCTCTTAAAGTAGTATCCCATTGATGAATAGACTTGGATATAGGATGATCAATATTCCATTCAGTTTCTACATGCTGTTGAACACGTGTAACTGATTGAAACTTTACTAACCAAAGCATGCACTGAACCTTCTGTTGTGGGGTCCACATGTCGACTGAATACAATTGCATTGCGAGTCAGTTTGCCTGCTTATGCATATGCTGCTGACCTTAAGAATATACAGAACAAATCTTAGAGATATTATCTGTTGATTGAGCCTGTGTTTATGAGATACAATGACTGGTTTTCTAAATATAGATCATTACTTACTTTAGGCTACCTTTATCCCAGAACCACTGGCATTACTTATTAGCAGCAGAATTGATAGATTTGAAGTTTTTAAACTACTGGTTATTTTTTTAATTGTCTTACAAAGCATCACATTTTTATAAACATCAAGTTACATTGAATATATATTTGCACTAAAAACATGCCATTATGCAAATTATATATATACATACATACATACTGTGTTAATAATTTATATATAAACTTAAAAATTATGCCTTACCTAAGATTTGTTGGAAAGAAATCGACGACGAGGCTGTTAATTAATGGAAATATAGCACCAGTAAATATAATTATTAGACTACTTTTAATTGGCACTGTAATAAGTTGATTGGGTATCTTCTGTGATACTACTGCAGCAACAGTACACAAAGTTAAACCTCCTGTAAAACATGAAATATAAAATTTACTAAATCTTATAAAAAAAAGTTATGTTTAGTTATTAGATGTATATAAAGAAAATACAGTCAAACCTCCCTAAATCAAACCTCCTTAATTCAATATCTACTAGTCCCCTTGAAAAATCCTCTTTAAATCAATTTAAATCACCTCCTTTATTCAAAAGTTTTGGGGATTTGATATATATATATATATATATATATTATGTCTTTGATGAAAACATTTTTTAAACATTTTCAATAAAGAATTTACATAATGAACACGATTTGCAAAGCATAGATAGCAGCAATAAATTCAGTTTAATAGTCTATAAAATCAAGATGAATTTGTAAACCCTTTCTCAGTTTTAGAAGAAGAATGGAGTGTAAGTTGTAAAAACTTTTAACATTAGTATAGACAAAATTTCATTTGACTTGTTCACACATTTTGACGATGATATTGCAGTTAGGATTAGAATTTACAGTCATGCCAAGAATCCAGCACCCTTTTTTGAAATTTTAGAATTATTTCATTGGGATGATCATGGAGACTGTTTAGGAATGCCTGCTGATTACAGTGAGAAGTGATCATTATAGTTAGTCCTATGGCCATTAACACTAGCAAAGAAAACTGTTGTACGTGAGTGGTTCTGTAACACCTACAGCATTTTGTGTAGTTGCATCCTTTAAAGAGAAAATTATTAAATAAGTAAAAATAAAAACAGTTAAAATCAGTTTATATATATATATATTTTTTTTTAGCTATTTATTACTGCTGAATAGAAATATTTCACTTAATATATGTCATATTTGCCTTTTTATGAGCATATGTATGGCTGCTTTATTCTGTACGGTAATAATGACATAATACTCATTATTATGTGATTACTTCTTTTTTCAATAAGAGTTACTTCTTATGTTGATATTATTATCTTTAGTAGTCACCTGTTTTTAACAGATAGTTTGGAAAAAAACAGTTGATGTTGTTATTGAGTTTTCTATTTATCTTCTTTGTTATGTAAGTTATCATTCATTATGTGTGCTTAGTATTTAATTATTATTGAATACATGGAAAATTACCTCATTCATTTTTTTAGTAATCACCCACTCCTCATTCTCATTGTTTTTTTTTTTATATTCTTGCATCAACTTTTTTAATTATTGCTGACTGATTATCACTGGAAGATGCTTTTCAAATTACACTGAATGTTATTTTTAGTCATATTCAACAAAATATTTTCTGCCAATGATGATTATCAATTAGAAATGCTGAGTTTTCTCAGTCCTAAGCATTTTCCATGTTTTATTGTAGTTTTATTCTTCATTTATTTGCTAGTCCTCCAAATCTTATTTTTACTTCTATAGTATACAATGTTTTTGGTTCAAAATTATTAATATTAAATCAAAAACTAAAATTGACTTAAACAATCTTATTACTGATTTCAAATACTTTTGTTGATTGAATTTACTGCTTGTATTTATGTATACTGACCTCCATGATAACATTTTAGCTTCTATTCCTTCCATCTGCAAATTCTTGGTTCAAATCTCAGTTATGTGTGATGCTTTTTATATGCTGCAAAATTTAATGTTTATTCCCAATTGTAAATTGGTATGATATGAGGAAGAACATCCTTCTGTAAAAACTGTTAAATCCAATTCATTTAATTTTAAAATAAGTCTTAAAAAGATCCTACTTCAGATTAATGTTTAGTAGACAAGAATATTAGATTTGAAATAAGAGTTTCATTACGAATAGCAGCAGTATATTATATTGAAAAAAATGTATCACTATTAATTTATACTTACACAAAAAGTATTTTCTATGAAAATGTTTTATGATGATTACAATAATAATCCAACTTGAAATTTGGCAGAATCCTAATATCATAAAAGTTTTATAAACACTTGTATCAATATCTTCTATGCAAGTTTCTTTAGCAGCTTTAAATAAATATGTGGTCATATCTGATGTATTAAATTCATTTTCAGTCATTATTAATTTTGTTTCTTTAATTTGATTGATTGATTGATTGATTGATTGGTTACATATTGTGTTAAATCACAGAATGTTCCAACATCTTTTCCACTTTCCTTTTCGTACAGGCTCATTTTATTTAGTGCTACTGGTAGCCAGACATATGTACCATTATTACTGGAACATAAATTATATTTTTATTATTTATCTGAAGTATAGTACAAGGAAAATAGTTGTAATTTGACATTACTATTTTATGAATGTAATTTTATTATTTTCTAATTTAAAGCATTTTTTTAATTGTTTTCCTGTTATTTTATTACAATAAATTAAAAAAAAAAAAAATCGCTTATAATATTTTTTAAAACAAAATCATTAGAAACCTGTGTCCTCTAATAATTTATATGTAAATATTGCTGAATTTTTTATTATTATTGTGATTTTTTTTTAATTATTGTTTAATTTTATTATAGTTAGTAAACTTTAATTTATTTAAGCATGTATTTCATTCTCTCTAGAAAACTATTCAATTCTGATCTTTATAAACACATACTATATATAACCGTCTAACAAATTATTTGTGAACAATACTGAAATAAAGAGGTGCTTAAAACTTACCTAAACAATGTTGTGAATAATGATAAAGACAATAGTAAAAAATGTAAACGATGTGGTTTTTTTAATAGAGGAAAAGTCTGATCCCACATTAAAAAAAAAAATGCCATAATTTTACTTTTATCATCTCTTATTTTTCCAATGTGTTCATTTGATTTAATATTGTTTATTGTAAAACTATCATCATTGTTATTATTATTTGACTTATAAATTGTATGTAAAACCTCAATTGCTTTTTCATTTTCTCCTTTAGCAATTAAAAATTTTGGACTTTCTGGTGTAAATAATAATAAAATGGCAGATAGAATGCTTGGTATTCCGTTAAAAATATAAAACAATCTCCATGATTTTAAAGTTAATCCAGGATATAATTCAAATGTCCATTTTGATGGAATTGTTAACCATGCAACAGCTGAAAATAATAAAAGAAGTCAAAATTTTTGTATAAAATTCTGTATCACCTAGTTATAATTTAATTGTTGTTTACCAAGTTATAATATTTTTCCTTTTTTACATTACAGATAAACTGTAAATTGGTGTAAATACTATCATTTAAAAGTAAAAAATATGCACAAGTATGATACCAAAAAGATATATCTATATTCTACCAACTTTATAAAACAAATATCTGCAGAGAAGTTGATTTTACTTCAGAGAATGAAATTATAAACATATATGCCTAGTTTAAATGCTTTTAACTATTTTCAATAAAAATTTGTGACAAATAGAGACCTCAGAAAGCACTAACTAACCAGAGCTAAAAAAAAAAAAAAAAAAACAGTGAGTGATCTTTACTAAATGTTTAAAAAAGTATCTTTATAAAAAAATTGTAACTGCATATAAGCAGTACAGTATACTATAATAAAATTGTTTTACAATATATTTACATTTCAACCATTACTCTTCTTTATAGGCTTGCCGCTATAAAATCATTGCAGAATAGGTACAAGTATGGTAGTTTCATTTTTAAAGACAGCATAAGTACACGTGAATCTGATCCATTCCTTCGATTATCTTTTAATACAAACAATAGTAACTATGACACTCCCAATGAACATTTCAATCCTCATCCCCGATCCTTCGCGGAAGCAGCAATGGGAAACACATAAGGATTCAATTACACTTTATAAATTTGAGAACCTAGCAAGCAACGTTTTGTTATTAATTCAACAGATTGGGAACCTTCTAGGTCCCAATGTCATAATTAGGCCTGTCCAAACTTCTTTTAAAAATTATTAACATGGAGCAAATTATAGCTTCATAAATAAATAATGAAAAATCTGTCATCAATTGTTTGATAATCTGTAGATTGCCCATATGTTTGGTATTTACTTATTTAAACTAAAAATTTAATTGTTTTTTTTATATTATTAATTCTTTTTTAAATTTTGTTGAAAATAAACAAAACTACATTGAGTATCATAAATGGAAGACATCAAGTTAATGTTATCTTAGTTTTAGAGCAAAGATATTTTAGTTTATTTTATTGTTAATATATCTTTAATAGCACAGTGCTGTATATCATGCTGCATTATATATGCTGAAACTAGGAAAGAACTTTTCTAGTGATAACTATTTTGCAGTATTATTACTTATTATTTCATTAACATAATTTTATTGTTATACTATGTTTGTTTTTATTTATTTCTAAATTATTCTGAATGAATTATTGAATGTATATCTCTAAAAATAACAAATTGTATGAATTTAGAAACATAAAACTGAAAGTATTTTTTTACCTGTAATCAAAGGCATTCAGTGTGTGCACCATTAGTAATTCATAAAATATCAAACTGGTTATCAATTTCATGCTGTGTTTGTTGTAACATATCCATATCTATGAGTTCAAATGAAAAAACAATGCTCTCTGTAAGGTCATCAATATTCACTACACAAGTTTTATATTCATTTTCCTTGATGAAACCCCATAGAAAAAAATCATATGGAGCTATATCATGTGATTGAGGTAGCCAAACAATTGGTCCATCACACCCAGTCTAGAAATTTGGAAATTTGTTGTTGAGGGATAATAAACTTAATGTGTCAGTGTTCCATCTTGTTAGAATATAATTTCAAGTTGTAGATCTTCAAGCTCAGGGTAAAAAAACCCTTCTAACAAGACCAGATAGATATTGGTGTTGACTGCTGTTTCCGCAAAGGAAAAATCATGAAGCAGTCCGCACCAATAATTAATTTTTGAGCTATATCTAATATGGTGTAACATGTGAGTTCTCCATCCCCGTATTTCAATGTTCTGGGTCTTCACTTTTCCAGACATGTGAAACATATCCTTGTCTGAGAACAAAACCTTTTTAAGGTAGCAATCATCATTTTCAATTCTTTCAATCATTTTCACAGCAAATTTCTTTCTAGCAGTGTGATCTTGTGGTGTTTTGGTAATTTATAAGGATTCAGTCTTAATTGTTTCTGCAAAATATCGTAAATGGTAGATTGTGGAAGATTTAACCAGTGTGCTGCACTCCAAGTTGACTTCCCAGGGCTGTGAAGAAAAGACTGACAGATGATCTCTATATTTTCATCAGAGTTCTAAAATTGTGTCACACTTATGTGTCTGTTTTGTTTTAATATACTACTATTTGATTCATCTGTGGATTCATGGCGACTTATGTGTACAATCACAGCACTGTCCTGTATTTACCAAGGGAAACTTTATGAGTTCCCTATTAAAGAGAGCCCAACAATTCATTAATAGGACTATTACTTTTTTCCTAATAAGCCATCAAAGTTCAGATAATTTTCAGACACCCAGTGTTACTGTAGTTGGAGTTACTGCATTTACGTTGGTTCTGTAATGCATCATACCACTTATGATTGTATTTTTATAAATTACATATTAAAAATAAAGCTGCATTTAAAAAAAAATGTAGTGTAATTATTATTGTTCTGCAGTACTCCAGTTATTTCTTTAACTGGATTAAAATGAATACATTCTTAGTATTTGTTCTATCTCATTTATTTGTCTGTATCATTTTCTTCTTATAGATATTATCTACATCTGTTATTTTTCAAAAATTTTTTGAAGTGTTTAATAATTTAAATTAATAAAAGACGTACAGCTATCACATTTTCACAAAGTTGCTGTTGCAAATAAATTTGATAATTCATTTTTTATTTTCACTTAATTTGAAATAAAAAATTGTAAAATATTTTGGTTACATACCTGGTAAGAGTATATAAGAAGAAGTTGCAACCAATGACACAATCATTAATGATCTTGGTCGGAAATGTGTCGGTTGAAATTCACCAACGAATGCATACACAGATACAACACCACCACAAGATCTAAAATATAATAATTTTTGCTGAATAATAGTTTTATGATTAATAACCTTTTTTATTGTTAGATGATAGTGCACTACATTTAATTATCCATTTACTAATATGATCTTAGTGCATCATTTGCCTACAGTTTTCTTAATTTATTTGAAAGGATGATAACTTGAAAAAATTGTCTCCACTGGTCTTAGACAGCAAGCTGTAGGACAGCTAGTTATTATTAAAATAAATATATATTTTATACTTATTTTCTAGCTTATAGAACCACTGACTAATAGAATAATAAAATGCTATATTTTAATATTATAATAATAAAATGTAACTAAAATTGACTCTATTTTAATACTCATTTTGAATCATTTAAAAAAAATTTTGAAGAATATGTATACTTTTATTTTCACAAAAATTATATTATTATTTTCAGTATTACTACTTGATGCAATTATATTATTTATAAGCTTCATCCTTTGACTGTGGTTGTAACGAAAAATTATTTAAGGTTCTCATGCTGTATGGAAAATATAATTAAATTAATTTAATGATTGTTAAAATCATGATATAGGCCCAAGATTCTTCTTTTCATAGAGAAGAAATGAATTACATAACTTACCACGTATCAGTTACTGTATCAATTATAATAAACTCTCAGTAGGTAGATGTGAGACTGTAATTCAGTTCTTTTTATTTATATGTAATGGAACCAATTTCCAGTATTGCATTTAAATAAATATAAAAAACTGTAGAAATATAAGAGATTTTCATTTCCACTTACGCTACTCCATTGAAGAACCGTAGAACTAGAATAAGGTAATAACTAGGTGTTAACATTGTGATTAAATATAGTAGACCATCACATAACAGACATCTTATTATTATATATCTTCTTCCCAAAGTGTCAGATAAAAATCCCCATAAATGAGCACTCAGGATTAGTCCTGAAACAAAATGAATAATTATTAAGATTTTTTCTTTAATATATTTTCATGTTTCATTTTTGTCCTGATATGATCTCTAATGGATATAACTATTTCAAGCTATTTCAGAAATCTCTGAGCCCAATAAACAGCAATATTAAGTGTTGTTTACTACTAAATAGTTTTAAGTGATCTTACATTCTGGAATTGGTTGTCTTCATCAGTAAAAAATATTTTCTATAGTAGTTTTTTTTTTTAAATTGGCTGGATTCAATGTCAATTGTAGAACATTATGAAAGAGTTTTAATTCCTGCAAAAATTTAAAAAAATTATTTGAAACCAATATGTAAACCATATTTTTTATTTATTGATAATTTACAAATGTAGTGTATGTTCTTTTTTCAGTTTCAATCATAATGCTGAATTATTTCTATAAATAAAAAATTCTATCCATTTAGTTTAAACATATTTTAAATTATGCATTATGTTAATATGCATGTATTACTTTTATATAAATATTATATCCTTTGCTTTTTGCTGAAAGTAAAGAAAATATTGTAATTACGTGAACAACCTTTCCTTATACGAGAGGTTATCCCTAAAATAAAGACTGTTTCATTGTAAAAAAATGTATTCTTAAAACTTTATAAATATTTTTTATTTCTCTTAAACTACATACCTTATACTATTTCTTTATATAATCACCACATGAATTTATCGTAGCAATACACCAGCTTTTTTAAAAAAGTTAGGGTTCTAGTACAGAGGAGATAGAAGAACAATTTCTAACATTTACAGGAACCAAACAGCAACAGTAATAATTGAAGAACATAAAAAAGAAGCTTCAGTATACCCTCGTCGTATTCTTCTGTCACCAGTCCATTTAGCCACTGATTGCATTTTTAAGTTCCTCGTCACCCGCGAATTGCTTACCACTTAATATTTTTTACAATTTCCCAAACAAATTATAATCCTGAAGAAGTCCGGACTATATGGTGGACGATCTTAAATTTCCCATTCTTAGTAAATCAGGTGTCGGATCCGCTACATATGGACGTGCAGGAGACGAGGCCGTCGGTCAGCCGTCCACGTCGCCGATTTTGAATAGCGCGCCGTAACTTACGTAGAGTTTCGCAGTAGGCTTCTACTTTTATAGTCGTTCTACGTGGCATGAAATCAATCAGCAGTATGCCAAACCTATCCCAAGGGTCTGTAGTCATTAGTTTGCATCCAAATTGCTGTGGCTTGCCTTTGTCGGTCTGATTGATGATTGAGGATGACGACATTCACTTGGCTGCCGTTTTCTCTCAGGCGTGTAATACAAATTCCATGTTTTATTGCCGGTAACAATTGAATTAAGGAACCCATACCTTTTTCTGTGTAGCGCATCAAAAATTCCAAAGCAGATCCTACTCGGATTTTTTATGACATTCCGTTAAGACGTGCACAAGCGTTCCTGAAGCCTATATGGTCATGAACAATGCAACCATTAACAGCTCTTGAAACATCAGAGAAAAGAAGAGCCATGTCGGAAATCGAAGAGCGAGGATCTTTTCTGATTTCATCATCGACACGTTTCAACAAGTCCTCTGTGATTACCGAGGCCTCCCCGAACGTTCTTCATCATGCGCATTAATTTTGTTATTTCTATACCTTTCATACCATTTTCAGACGTTTATTTCATTCATTGAATTATCACCGTACACTGCAACCAACTACTTATGAATTTCAGTCGACTTAACCTTTTGATGGTTTAAAAAACGTATGACTACGTATTTCACAGTCGGCGGCAACATCGATTTCCCTATTCATTTTATAACATAATAATTAAACGTAATCAAAGATACTACAACGCGACAACTTACAGACAACAATGCAATGTGTATTTTTCTAGCGTGGCCATGAATGACAAGCTCAACAACCTAAAGAGAGAAATTTCTCAGAGGTCTTTTTACTTTAGAGATATCCCTCGTAGATATCAAAATATTTATATAGAATGAACCATAACTTACCTACTAATGATATTGCTGCAAGGTATCCTTTCTGTTCTGACTTCATTTCCAAATCACATTGAGCTGCTGGCATAAAGAATGTTACAACACCAACACTTAAGTATGATGAAAGTAAAATAATTCCTCCTATTATGCTCACTCGGTAATGAAAAGATCCTACACCTACAAAAGAAGTTAGATTTACAACAATGATTGTATTATATATTCATCTAATTTGTAAATAAATCTTAATTTTTGTGTAATAATAATAATAATAATAATAATAATAATAATAAAAATAATAATAAATGCACTACATAAGAGGTAATTAATGATTAGATCATCTTCAATTTTGAGTTTTGAAGTTAATACCATAGATAAGCCACAAAGAAAATTTATATATATATATGTTTTATTTTAACCACCCTACATGTGATTAGTAAACTACGCACAATACAAAAAAATGGCCTAAATATAAGAAACTCAGATTGGAGGGGAACACCTTATAGTGACCTTGAATTTGACCTTCACCGTTATTTCAAGGTTAAAACGATTTTTTCCAAATGGATTGACCAGTTTTTCACCCCCATCAATGAAAGGAGCAGCAAATTTTACTTTTCATTCAGGTCAAAAATAGATGATTCCATTTGAAAAAATCGTGGTAACCATGAAATATGGTGAAAGCCAAGGTCACAATGATTTGCCCCCCTCCAATCTGAGTAACTTTTGTTTAGGTAATTTGTATTGTCCGCGTATTTTACGAGAAAATCCCCTTAGGCGATTAAAATTATACACCATGAAAATAGATCCAAGGCCATATTGTGACCACATATTTCAATGTAAAATGATCTGCTATTTTCATTGGTGAGATCAAAAATAGGTCATTCAATTTTGAAAAAATCGTATTAACCTTGAAATAACGGTCAAGGTCATCATGAGTTGTTCTCCTCAAATCTAAGTAACTTTTGTTATGTAATTGTTTTTTGTATTGGACGTAGTTTACGAGAAAATCGCTTGGAACGATTAAAATGAAACATATATATTTATATATATATATATATATATATATATATATATATATATATATATATATATAAACTATGTGCTTCTAGAAACAAACCATAAAACACAAAAATATTGTTTGTAAAATTACATTCTGTAGCATCATATTGTTAAAGGCATTACAAATTTAATAATTAACTATCACGTGTACTAAACAAACATTTTTTACTGATACGTGTTTGCAACTGCTTTTGTGATTATCTGAAAGGCTTTTTGGCAATATTAAATGTAAGTATATTTTTCACTGACAAATGTCATGAATAACGTCAGCTGTACAGTGTATGTTCCTTATTTATTCGGAAAAACTTTATTGGTTTACGGAACAAAATAAGTAATTTTATTTTGAATCATTTTTTAATTTTGTTTCTTTATGCTAGATCTTTCATAGTAACAGTTAGTTAATTTAGCATTTGGTTTTTGTTATTTTTCAGACTACAACGCAATGCTAATGCATCAAAAATGCATTCTTATTTGTAAACTTATTACTATTTGTTATATTATTTTCAGAAGCTCCAGTATTTTCTGAAGTAAATGAAAAATTTCGTATTCTTTGATTACAAAAATTAAATATGCCCAAAAATTAAACCTATTACTGATTATTATTGTCTGTGAACAACTTTCCATTTCATACATTTATTGCTTAGCACTTTTAGTAATTAATAAATAGGATTTATTATTTGTTAATAATTATTTTTTTTAAATCATCAAATTGATAATAACTAGTGATGAAGTAATACAGCAGTTAGGCGCTTTCCTTTCTGTATGGAGATAGATTAAGATCTATCTTTACTCTCTAATTACACGACTGCTTAAAAAGGAGTATACTGCTTTTAGGGTGTATGCATGAATGAATTTATGTTTGTTCCAGCGTAGCAGCTCAACAGCCGAACCGATTTAGACGTATGAGCCCGGATTGGAATCCTTACGTTACCGGAAATGTGTCATAGGCTACACAAATATAAAAAAAAGTTATAAATATATACATTTTTAAAATAAATTAAAAAAAATCTATCATATGAATGAGTCGTTTACTTCAATCTGCACGATTCAGAAACCTCGTTATCTCATACGTGTGAAGTTGTCTTACTAGTGTTTTTACACGACTGGCCAAAAAGTATTTATTGTGTGTATGTATGTATGCACGCGTGTGCTTGTTCCACCATGGCAGCCCAACGGTGAACCGATTTTCACCAGCACACTCTATATATATAATGGATTTTTTCTTGGTAGTCGTGCTTTTTAAATTTTAATATTTATCTCTCTTTTAATATTATCAGTGCCTCAGTTCTGCTTACTATTTTTTGTTATGTTCTAATTACAATATATCCTGGACGTTTGTTTTGGTTAACCTAATGAAAAACTTATACAACATGCGCGCGCGCGCACACACACACACATAAATATATATATGTAAGAGGATTTTGTATGATGTGTATTGTCACCTGAGGAAGCTTAGAGAATTCTAAGTGAAATGTTGTGTATTTAATTTATAAGTTTGTATAGTTGACTGGTTAACCCAAGAAACGAATAAAGATAAAATATGTATTTTTATTATATATATATATATATAATCAATCGAGCTTGGTGTGCAACTGTTTTAGAGGTATGCTTTTTAAACAAAGATACCCTAGATATCCTGTAAACAATTGCAATCTTATTACTGTTTCACTTATTCATTTTTCATTCATTTTTTTTCTTATTTTATGTAATGCAGAGTGATCATAAATTATTCACTACATTTTAGATGTTAATAAATGAATAAAAAACTATATACTTACATGCGTGTTTTATTGTTCAACAGGCCATTTCAACCAGTTTTGCTAACACTTATTAACTTCCATATGAGCACTTTTGTGACATGTAAAATCTCTAGATGATATTCAGTTTCATGTTACAAATAACAAAAATATCAGAATTTAGCCATTAATTACACCTTAAATTTTCTTTTTAGATCATTTATGTTGACAACCTTTATTGCGTACATCCTGTCTTTCAGGAAATTGTTCATGTAGATTGTCCCTAACATGTAAACCCCTATCTGGTGGTGCACCATCTTGTTGGAAATAAACTTGGGTTGTCAATGATCAATTTGTTGTGTTGCATTCTCCTGTGATATGTCTAGATGACTATTAAGTAACCGTTCGCTCAGCGAAGAAGAATGGTCCGATCACATCATAAGCAGTCAACATATACCAAACATTAATTTTTGGGCTATCATGTTATGTTTGTCAATTGGCATGAGGATTCTTGCTACCCCAAATCCAATAATTATGACAGTTAATGTGACTAGATACACAAAGATAGCTTCATCAGAGAAGATTACCTTTCTAAAACACATTATCTTCATTCACTTTATCAAGAATGTCCACAGCAAAATTGCAATAGCATGTTTTATCATAATATTCAATTACATGCACCAACTTCAATGTTACTGAAGTTTTAGGTGCTCATGTAGAAACTTCACAATTGCCAATTGTGGTATCTCAGTTATAAACTTGCACAAGTTGATTTATTCGGGCTTCTCTGAAAAGTTTCTCTTATTCGATCCACAACTTCCTCGGGGAAGGGAGGTTGCCAGCACTTTGTGTACTACACTTCCTGTATCCTTAAACTGTTGATACCAGTGTTTAATAGAGTCTTTATTAGGAGTATCACAGCCATATTCTAAAGGAAAATGTCTTGAAACAGTAGTAACAGATTCGTAATATAAATATAATATATAATATAATATTAACTATATTGTAATATAAATCTCCTGATTAAGTTTTTATTGATGATTTTTACCTCTTGAATTATTTAAATTGTATTATTTTCTTCTTTTTTTAAAAATCTTTTCAGTATAAGAACATATTGCCATTTTTACATAAACATATCATTTTTGTGTACTTACACATAAATTATAATCTCTCCAATAATAATAATAATAATCCAAGTTTAAATGCTACTAAGCATTTGTTTTAGAAAATGTAATTTTTTTATGAAGGAGGCTTACTTAAACAAAAATTACAGATTTAAATAATGTATTATAAAATGCCTTATTTAAATATAAATCACTTTTATGCCAGACTTACCAATTTTGTCCAGTGCTTCATCAATTGAGATTTCTTCATGATTTCCTGTATATTATAGATTAACTCAGCGTTCAAATATTTTGAAACAAGGATATTTTTATATTGCATGATGTGAATAATTTAAGTGTATTTTTAAAGGTTTGTGTATTAATTAAACAGAATAATTAAGTAAGTTTTACTTTACCTATCCATTTTACTAGTGAATTTTTATTTTGGTAGCGCTTTTGAGGGCACCCTCACCATCACTAAAAGTACTTAATCTTTTAAAATATATACATAAATATACTATTTATATGATATTGGTCTCTAATATGAAAAAAGTACGAGTAGTTGTTATTTATTTTTAGGGCATATTAAACAATTCACAATACGATAAGATAAAACATTAATGTTTGCTTGATTTTATTTCTGCACATAAATAAAATAAATAGTTTATTGTTATTGTTGTTTATTATCCATAATAATGACAATCTTTCATCACTGCAAATATTTATATTTCATTACCTCTGTTAGTTTTGTGTCAGAAAAATCATTTTGATGTAAAAATAATTAAAATCAAAATTTGATCTATTTATTACGCTACCTCTGGAAAATAATGGAGCTAAACTACATTACTTATTTTATCCATTCCAAGGATAGCAACAGGAGTCAGTATTACATTCATTTATTTACCATTGACAGGAAAATTTTAGAATGGATATTTTTTATATAAGAACTAAGAAACCTTGTATTGTACAATAGAATCAGTGTTACCTACACCTGGTCAGTAGCTGTGTACTTTCACTAGACCACTGAATTAGAACCACATCAACATACTGATTAGTACAATATGATTTTTAATAGCCATAATAAATATGTTAACGGATTTCTACCATCTAAGAAGAAAGAATGAGAAAAGAATAATGAAAAGAAGGAACTAAAAGAGACTCTTTTCTCAGACTAACAGATACGTGTTTAACAGTCTGTTCTTTGTAATTCAAAGAATGGTGCCTACAAAAGCTGTTTGACCAAAAGGGTTACCGGGCCGGAATAAGAGTTAATAGAAAAACGTTAAGGTTGCGGACGTGGAAAATTATTATGCTTCAACAATTAAAGGGATGAGGTGGGTACGTGTTTTGCAGGCCAGGGACCAGGGAACGACGATTAGTTATACGAGGCTGTGTTTGACGCAGTCATGATAGATAGCGATAACAGTAAGTAGTTTCGCCCGAGTTCGACGCGGCTACTATTACGGCGATGACAGTGGGCATGTGGTGACAGCGAGTGAAGAATACGTCACGACTATTAGAGCGTGGACAGCGAGTGAATGCAGGAAGGTGTTCGGGGAGTTATTGGTAAACATTGGAATGGAATGCAAAGTTGGCAGGAGTCTATTACTCCCTACTTTATCGCAGAACCTGGACAGAGTCCCTTGCTGCTGGATCATTCTAATCGGGCTTGTTTTTAAAAGGGTTATTTTTTAATCTCGGATCTAATTTTTCAAGTTTTGTCTATTATTATTTTAGTGAATTTAAGACGGATTTAATTGCATTCCAATCCGTTGTTAAACCAGCGTTATCGAACCCATTTCATGGGCCGACCGCGGAAGGCTAGGCTTATAAAGCCTGTCCTCCCGACGTAATTCCCCTTCAGACCGTCCACTGAAGTCCTTTCGGTGCTAACTCTTTAATAGGCTAGCAGGAATACGCCACAACGGGGCACTAGCTATAAGGAGGGAGCAATGCGTCCCCTTTTCCGGAGGAGTCGCAATTGCTGGGATATTTTGTCTTACTGTAAGTTTTTTTTTTTTTAATTTAGACCGCGTTTTTGTTTTATGCGCGACTTACCGTGTTTGACGTCTTCAAACTATATAACTCGCGAAAACTTTTCACTCGCGACCCCGGAAACGCGTCTGACGCACTATTCCGTTTATGGCTCATGCGATATGGAGGCCCCTAAGCCTGGTTTGTCGATTTTCGGCTACCGCACCGCACCATCACGGTGGTTCGTCCAGTACGGCGTGAAGCCGCTTCCTTACAACTGTCGGAGTTGGGTCCTCTCGGCAGATGTCCCGAAGATGACTGTGTTCGGACACAGCCGCTCTCCCGAACAGTCTGCGCGCCTGCGCCACCCCCACCTCGGACACGGATTGAAATCTCGCATCAGATCGGAGAGTGGCGTTCCTGACGAACCACGGAGCTCCAAAGATCGTCCGCAACGCGATGTTTTGGACGGCCTCGATCTTCTTTTGAAGCGAGGAGCTCAACACTGCCCCCCATGCCGGGTAAGCATATGTTAGAATCGGCAGTACGTACAGCCGAAAAATGAGGAGCTTAGTTGCCAGTGGGTACGGGCTGGCACTGTTCAGCACTGGGTATAGCGAGGCTCTGGCGGCCTTAGCCCTCCGGGTCGCATAATTTACATGTTCGCCGAAGGTAAGCCGCCTGTCCAACACCACCCCCAGGTACTTAACTGTTTTCTCAAAAGGGATTTTCTCCCCTGAGATTTCCAGCTCTCTGGTCGGTTTTCGTGTCTTGCATGTGAACATCACGGCCACCGATTTTTCACCGTTGACCCTGATTCTCCACATGTCGAGCCACGGTTCCACTAAGTCCAGCTGCCTTTGGAGCCTCCGGACCGCGTAATCCACATTTGCGGATTCGTAGAAATATGCCGTGTCGTCTGCATAAAGGGCCGTTTTGACCCCTTCCGACAGCGGCATATCGTTCACGTACAAAGTGTACAAGAACGGGGAAAGTACTGCTCCTTGGGGAACCCCAGCGGCTATTTCTCTGGTGGAGGAAATCGTTTCCCCTACGCGCACGACAAAATGTCGGTCTAGCAGATATGACCGCATCAGTCTGACATAGCGGTAGGGGATCGCCGATCGCGCTAGCTTATAAAGCAGCCCGCTATGCCAAACTTTGTCAAAGGCCTTGGCCACATCCAGAAAAACGGCTGCAGTCACCCGTTTCCTGTTCAGGCCTCCGACAAGGTCGTCTATTATTTTTACCAGTTGGAGGGTGGTTGAGTGACCCTCCCTGAACCCAAATTGCTCGGGCCGCACTTCTCCCTCCATGTATCGCCTCAGTTTTTCGAGAAAAATCCTCTCGAACAACTTAGACAATACCGGTAACAGGGAGATTGGCCTATAATTCCGTGGGAAAAGTAAACTTTTCCCCGGTTTGGGTAAACATACGACTTTGGCCGTTTTCCAACAATTCGGGAAATATCCAACGTACAAAATGGACGTGAATATCACCGTAATTGCTGTAATCACGGAGGCCGGTATGTTCCGGAATGCACGGGCGCTGATCCCGTCGACACCCGGGGCCTTGTCGGGGCTTGTGGCCTTAATGGCTGCGGAAACTTCCGCTTCAGTGACTTGGTCAATCTCTAGAGGGGCGTCCTCCACCTGTGAGAAATAATCTACAAGAAAGGATTCCACCTCGGTTGTGTGCTCGTCGTTCGGGGAGGGAGGGGGGTTTGGAGTGAACTGCTCCTCCAAGGTATCGGCGAATACCTCGGCCCTCTCCGCCTCCGAGTATGCAAGAAAACCTCGCTGCCCCACAACCGGATGGCGAGGCTTCTTCCCTTCTCGCAGTCTCCTGTTCAACCTGAACACCGAGGAGATGTCGTCAGAGACCGAGGCGAGGTATTCGTTCCACGAATCCTCTCGATGGCTTGTCAGCAGTTGTTTTACCCTGTCCGTTTGATTATAAAAGGCCCGCTTATCAGCGGGGGACAGGGTGATTCGATATCTCCTCCTCAGTCGTCGTTTCTCCGTTATGGCTTCGGAGATATGAGGAGGGAGGTCGTTTCGAACAACTGCTCGAGTTTTGGCCGATGAGCTGCCTGCCAGGGCCTCGGTCATTGACGACGTGACGCGCCCGACAGTGTCGTCGATTTCCTCCGGGGTGTTCAGGAGCTCAGGATTTACCGGCCTGTACTCCCGCTGGAGGGTCTCGTAGAACCTTTTCCAGTTGACTGACCTTCGGGATATAGGCGGGGGATCTCGGCCACCCCCTGCCTGACCTAGTTCCAACAGGACAGGGGAATGGTCCGAGCTGAGGTCTTCTATCGTTTCAATCATGAATGGAAGAGTACCCCCCTTCATGACTGCGATATCCAGCACGTCAGGCCTAGATCTGCCTGAGCGATGCACGAACGTGGGCACCTCAGGGCCTACGACGACCAAGCGGCGGGCTCTCGCCCTTTCGTACAGCAATCTGCCATTCGGATTTGTCAGAATGCTGTTCCATGACACGTGTTTGGCATTGAGGTCGCCCATGAGTATCACGGGCCCATCCCAATTTTCCAGCACGGCATCCAGATCTGCGCCGGTTACCGCGTCGTTCGGCTTGCTATAAGCCGAAACCAGCCGATACACCGTGCCCAGATGCTCCACATGCACACACGTTTGCTCCATCACGTTTGTATGAAGAACAACGCGCGTATGCATGTGGCGTCTGTGGGCTAAAACCGCAGTTCCACCAGAGGTGCGAGATCCGGGTCGAACTGGCCTATCCGTCCTATATGTAAAATAGTTCCGAAGGGTCAGTTGCTTGTTTGGGTTCAAGCACGTCTCAGACAACAGTATCACGTCTATCAGTAGATCCTCGGCCAGACGGCATAGTTCCTCCGTCCGGCCTACTACTGAGTTGGCGTTCCACTGCAAGAGTCTGAGGGTGGGCCTAACCATACCTGACAGTACAGCCATGAGGCACTCTATTAAGGACTGAATACAGTCCTTGAGAGATTTTGCCTGGAGCAGGCGTGGCAAAACCATCATGATATCTGGCAGGATATCCTTCACTGTCATCTGCGACAGGAAGTCCATGCCAGTGGTCTCCAACGGGGTAGCCGGTTTCGGATTGCCGCTGGGGGTGCCTTTTGGCGCGGCCGCCCTTTTGGCGGGGCGCGGGGCCACAGGGGCCGCGGTGTTTTTAACAGCCTGCTTGGCCTTCCCAGCCGGAGCAGGCTTTGCCTTTCCCGTCGAGGAAGGCTTGGCCTTCTTCGCCGGGGCCGGCTTTGCCTTTCCCGTCGAGGAAGGCTTGGCCTTCTTCGCCGGGGCCGGCTTTGTCACCGCCTTTTGTTTCACCACCTTCTTGGTGGTTGCCGCCGGTTTTGGCTTGGCGGGTGTTGGGGAGGGTACCTCCCCTTTTTTCACGACCGCTTTGGCCACGGGTGCCGGCACCTCCGGTTTGGGGACTGTTTTTCCCCCACCGGCAACACGGGCCCAGCTGCGGCCGTCCAAAGTCGCGGGCTTTTTAAGTCCCTTGACTTTGTTTGTCTGCTCCTTATAATAGGGGCAGCCCCTGTAATTGGCCGGATGTGGCCCCTTACAGTTGACGCATGAGGCTGGTTCCTCACGCGGCTTGACGCAGGCAGAAGTGTCGTGGTTTCCACCACACTTTACGCATTGCTGGGCCCTCTGGCAGTAATTGGACGAGTGTCCAAATTTCTGGCATCTGTGGCACTGGGGTGGCCCCCCTCGTGACACAAATGCAGTCACTGCGACCTTGCAGTAAAAAATACTGCCAAGGTCATAAATGGCCCGGGCCAAAGGGGTCCTCTTAAGGGCCACTAGGCAGGTCGGGGTTTCCCGACCGTCCCTTGTGAGGAGCTTCTTAACCGAAACCACCTCATAGCCAAGGGAGGTCAGTTCCTCCCTTACTTCCTCCGGGGCAGCCCCATAGGGGATCCCCCGTATAACCACCTTCAGCTCCCTGTCCTTCGGGAGCTGAAAGGAGTGAAAGGCTTCTTTCACTCCCCCTTCGAGTGCAGAAAACTCTGCACCGCCCGGTAATCCGCCTCGCTGCCCAGCTGCAGCCTTATCGAGAGCCCGGTGCTTTTAGCCACCAGGCGCCCCCCAATCCTCGACTTTATGTCCCTCGCCAATGCTGGCCACTCTTTCGGGCAGTCCAGCATTATCGGCGGGATTTTCTCCCGCCTGACGGTAGCAGGCTGTGATGGGGCCCCATCATCAGCCTGCGAGTTGGCGGCTGCTGCAGCCTTGCTGCAGCCCGCTACGGGCTCCGCCTCCATAGGAGGCGCGGAGTCCCGGCGTTTCTGGCGCTTCCTAGCGCCAGACTCGCTTTCCTCTCCACCGACGGACAGTTCCGTGGTGGGAGAACGGGGTGGAGGAGGCCTTATTTTTCCTTCCATTGAGGAAAATAAGGAAGAAAAATTTTTAAATTAAAATTAAACTTAATTTACACTTGCTGTAAAATAAAATCACTGACAAGAAAATCAATTAAAAAAATAAAATTATTTTAAAAGTAGCACAATAGTCCTATAATAATAGGCTATTTACTTAATGTATTCACAATGACTACTGGTAAACATTATAACTCATAACCATTAATATAGGCGGGTTGCGCGTACAGTCCCCGCCATAGGCTTGTATACGGTCACGCTGAGTAGGAGAGTTGTTATTATAAGGATGACAAGACAAGTAGATGATGCTACCGTCAGTCGGTGAGGAAAACCACCAATAAATGGTAGTGAGTGTAGTGAAAGTGACAGTATTATATTCATTCATAAAGTTAGGTTAGTTCTATTGTAAAGAGTAAAAGTAATAATATTTGCAGAAAGTGACTTATATGAAATTTAAATTGTTATATTGATATCTTGTTGTTAATGCAATATTAATTTCTATCGATTATTTTAAGTTTTTAGTAAATTGGACTGAATTCTATTTATAAAATTTAACTGTCATTAAATAAATCTTGTCCTTTTATTCAATTACTATTTTGTATGCTATATAGCTATTGTAATTATTATTTTTATTATTTATTTTGTTTATATGTCTCTTGAGTAACAATTTGTATTTATAAGGAATTTTTAGTCTATTAGTCTCTCAATATCCTGGTCGAACCACGAACACGCGACAGTATAATAAAAAATTTCGGAAATTTTCTGTTTGATTTAAATAGATATGAATTTTTAAAAATTTTATTTTGTCTTAATAACATTAGTTACATCAACTTTCTCAGAATTACATTTTTGAAAAAAAATTGTTTTTAGGTTTTATTTTTTTTGTAATTTATCAAAGTAAATTTATACCAAACCTAAAAAAAAATATATGTTTATGATACCAAATTTTTGGTTTTAAAACAATTTTCATGGAAACCACCAGAGATACAGTTTTGGGGCCCATTTATTACGATTTTTCGTATAAAATAGCATATGAAACCACTAATTCTGTGTAAAATTTGTTTGTAGTTTTAGTTTACCGTTATTTGATCCTAAGAGCCGAAATCTGGATGAAACTTTCCTAGCTATAACAGAAAATAAAACATTTCCAGTTCCCTAAATTTATGTTAACTGTTTAATCATTTTGATGAGAGGAATATGTCGTCTATAAAGTGTAGTGGAAACGTACAAAATAAACTCCATGTATAGATTTTTTAACGGCTTTACGAAACATAATATTAATTGAAATTAAGAAAAACCCACTATCGTATTACGAGTACATTGAAATTTTTCTAATGTACCTTTCGGAGATAATAGTACAACTCCTTATGCAGAATTAATATTTCGTAAAATTTTACACATATTGTAATCATAGATTAAATCTAAATAATTTGTAATTTTAAATACGTATTTCTAACTGAAAAATGTTACATAAAACCCCCAGCCTCCCAGGGCTGGACCTGCAATCAAGCATCACGTGGTCCTGGGAGGTGTCTCGCCTCTAACCACTCAGAAGCCCCTGGCTATGCAGTCTACGCCAGAGCAACCCAAGCGGCCGGGACTCGGTTTTCTACACCTCAAGTGGTGAATCCCCAAAGAGACCACCCCCTCCTAGATGGCCTGCCTAAGCCACAGGCTCCACTCCCAAGACCCCCAGGTTCTCCAATCGCTCATCGGTACAGACAGAGCTGCCACCTGCTGATTAGGCTTGTCCTCCCTTCCCCTACCAGTAGTAGTTCTCCAATCTGCTTCCAGCTATGATACTCCTCCTCCTTCGACTTTAGGATCCCAGCTGCTAGCTCCTCTTACTAGCCCGCCACTCATCCCCACCATGCAACAGATAATTTGGGATAAAAGGGAAACATTTTAATGGCATAAAATCCCCCCCGCTGGTTTTCTCTTCAAAGTGTTGCTTATTTTAAATCCATCAGGTCAATTAAAGTGTTCAACTTATTAAATAACACTAGAATCCACCAACTAAAATATTGTTAATTTTTATTTATAAGGGAAGGTTAACCAATGTTTCATTATACTACTTCTCAACATTGTTATAGTTTCTCTCAACACAGATTAACTGTGCCTCCGAAAGATTTTACTCAGTTTTATATTTATTTATGTGATAAAAACAAAACAACCTTTAATTCTATAATGTAACTAAAAAATTTACTTATTTACAAAACTTGCCTAAAAAGTAAGCAATAAAATGAATTTAGCAAATAACTTTCATAAGTCATTGCCTATTCAAAGAAAATCTTCCTGTATTAAGATTTATACAAGAAAAAAGTTTTTAGTTTTTTTTTTTTTGTTATTATTATAATAATAACTGTTTATAAACAGTCTAATGAAAAAACCTAAAATATTTTAGTTACTTAAAATATTAATTAGTGCTAAAGCAGTTGATAATTTGTTACCTTGTTGTCTTGAAACCATTCTGATTCTAGTTGCAGAGAACAGATGTTCTTTTATTTTTTTTAGTTAATATGTTACTAGTTAACTTTTCTTTTAATTTATACTCATTGAATGCTTCATGAATAAGCAAAAATACTTTGACGATAAATGATGAAGATTTACAGAAATAATGTGCGTATAAAACATTTTAAGTAGTGTAATTAAATATTAAAGTCATCATTTTTTTGGATCCTTATCACTGATAAGCTTATAATTTATAAAGGAGCTTATCAGACTCTAAGCTCTTCATCATAGTTATTTACAATTAATTATCCTCTGCACATATAAACACATATACATGCACACAGTCAAGTAGATGTAGTAAAAATTACTTATATCTGTACTTATCTACAAAAAAGGAATGTTGTGACTATTCCAGGAAATTAAGAGTACAGAAACAACTTTCTAAATTTAATAAACTGAAGTGTTTATCATTATTAATTAAATAATATTTGAGTAAAAAAAAAAATAAAATTATTTTTATATAATCAGTACTTTTATTTAATTAAAAACAAAATATTTAATAAATACCATTTAAATTTAGTATTTTGACAATATAAGTGTTTAATTTATTTTATTTTTATATAAAATTATTAGTTGTTTTTATTAAAAATAACTAAATTTTAAACTGATTTTCTTACATCAAAGTGTTTTAAACTGTTGTAATTTAGAATATGATAAGATGTTGGAATTTGAGTAAAGTGTTCATTTAATATACATATTGCTTTTTCTTGTTTGGGTATTTCATAATGTTTAAATATATTGAAATGTCTTTGTGGAAATGTTCACCTTACGTTCATCACTTAATTAATCACTAATGAAATTGTTCATCACTTATGCCTCCGAGGTTGTCTGGGAAAAAATCCAGATGTGAGTGGAGGAAATGTATTTTCAAAGACATATTACATCCCATAGCTCTGTATGAAGTTAATTAAAAATGTTGAGGTAATTATTGGATTTTATTTGCCGAAAAAACTTCTGCAAACGTCTTTAAATGAAACCCAAGCTGCACTTTCTACATTATTTAGCGTTGAATTAAATACATCATCTTTGATCAACTCTCTTGTTTGAGGACCTACAAATATTCCTTCTTTAATTGTTCCTTCATTTACATTCAGAAATTTCTAATTTTTCATTAGTCGTAGCTTGATTAGGAGAGGGGGTAAAAAATTTTTCTGGGTTCAACTAAGGGCTCATGAATAATATTTTTCCCATTTGGAATTAAGTTGTCTCGTTTCTTCTACTCTTTGGTAACATAATGTTTATCCTTAGCTTGGCTGTCCCATTCGCAAAGAAAATATATGTACTTAGTATAGCCTAACTGCATGCCTAACAAAATACCTATAACTTTCAAATCACCACATATGTTCCAGCTTGTTTTTTATAATTTATTTTTTCAAGAATGTCTTTCATCACATTGTATGTCTCTCTCAAATTAATACCATAAGCGATTGGTATCAAAGGATATTTGTTACCTTTGTGTATTAGAACCACTCCTAAACTATACTTTGATGAATCTATGAAAAGGTGCCAGTCCTCAGGTTTATGAACTTGTTCTAAGTGCAACATAAGCTCATCAATATTTGTTCAATAAACCAAATTATTTCCACCAATAAAGTACTGAAAAATCATAGCCTTGATTAAAAATAATAATTGAGCTTTTGGTTTTTTGGTGTACAGTCAAATGGTGTAACAATTTTTTTTCCAATTAGATTCTTATGCAAAATGGATAAATTTGTGAAAAAACGAAGTGAGCCATCTACGTACAGTGAATCGTTTGATAAAAAGACAAGATTGTACAATGACATTTATTTAATTTATGGTTTTACCATATTTGATTAGTTGTTTGCTTTCAAGTTTGCACTGTTTCACAGTGCATTGTTTGCTTCAAGTCCTCTCTGATGAAATCATGAAGCCATAAAAATTAATCTGTCACTTAGAAACTAAACATCTGGATCATAAAAGCAAACCTTTGAATTTCTCGAAAGAAAATGAAGCATTTTAAGAAATTAACAAGCTTCTATTAGCAAATCAAGTTATACGGATAAAAGTACTCTTGAAGCATCTTATTTCGTAGCATTAAGAGTAGCTAAGATGTTCAAACCCCATACAATTGCAGAAAACATCATTTTACCTGCTGCAATTGATATGATCACTGTTTTAAAAGACATGGAAGAAGCAAAAGAATTGAAAAAATTTCCGCTTAACGACAGTGTCAAGGTGAATCGATGACAAGGCTGCCGATGTTCGCAGTCTGATAATTCAACGAGTTCAAGCGAATTTTTAGTATTCAATTTGATGAATTAACAGATGTGGCAAACATTTATCATTTCTTATATTTTGTGAGATATGAATGCGATAGAGCTAGATCAATCAAAGAAAATGTGTTTTGTAAATCAATACTTGATCTTGCGACAGAACAATGTCCTTTTGATATTTTTTATGAAGCCACTAAAAACTATAACGTAGATTGAATAAAGCGTATTGTAGTATCAAGGGATAGTGCAAAGGAAATAATAGGAAAGAACAGTGGATTTCTGAAGAAATTAAAAGATCGCCTTATACCAAGGAGGTATGGACGCAGTGCTTCCTTCATAGGAAGTTTTTGTGACATTTGCCACAAAAAAAAAAAAATGCCGGAAAATCTCAAACAATTGCTTGTAAAGGTGTAAAAATGGTTGATTTTGTTAAAAATTGACCATTACAGAATAGGCTGTTTGCTAAACTAAGCGATAAAATGGATGAAAAGAAAAAATCTCTTCTTTTCCATACAGAAGTCAGACGGTTATCGTGGGGGAAAGTGTTAACCCTGTTATTGGAATTGCAAGATGAATTAATAATATATTTCCAGGATAAAGAAATGCTATTCTCAATTTCAGAATATTCTCATTTACAGAATAATGAGTGTATGTTGCTGTTGGCTTACTTAACTAATGTATTTTCATATTTAAACGACTTGAATGTGAATTTACAAGGACATGATAAAAACATTTTTTTAATGACAAAGTTCATGCTTTCATTAAGAAACTTGATTTCTGGATTATTCTCCTTCAAAGCAAAAATTTTGATGTTTCCACTCACTTCCGATTATATAGAGAAAAATTTGTAAATAGGCTAATTTCACGATCCCCTTCATACCACCGCGACCCTAGATTGAAAAAAGCTGCTCTACTGTATTGTTTTGCTACAGGATCGTTTTTTTTTTCTTTTGTCAGTACTAAATTTGTTTTTCTGTAAAATCTGGATTTTTATTTTCATCACTCTCATTTTCCATTGGTCTGAATAATTCTTACATGACTTTCACACAAATTACTTTTCAAATTTTTTGTTGTTAGCCAAATTCACCATTCTGTTATTATTAGTTTTCTTAATATCACTCTTGATATTTGTGGAAGTAAAAGTAACTTTAAAATATTAGGCTTGTGTTTAATTAAAAGTCATAAAATAGGTTATCGAAAAGGCTGATGTATTAAGAAAAGCAATATAAGTAATATAAAAAAAACTGTTTTAATTTCATACAAAATATAAAAGAATTTACAAAGATTACAACTATAATATATTTACAACTATGATCACAAACACTGTTACATTTTTATAGTTTTTTTAATATTATAATCTGAAATAAACAACACTAAAAAATATGATTCCATAGTTATTGTGTATCGGAGTTATTTACTTAAAATAATAGTTTTACATCTTGCTTTTTAATTTTAACAAAAGATTACACTTCCTCTGTTTTACTAGGCCTTTTTTGTTCTTTTCCAAGACCGGCTGATGATGATGGTAGACAGATAATTGCTAATGCACAAACTGGAAAAAATATATAATTTGTAAATGTAATAAATATAATACGTAATCAATATAAAATATCATGTTTTAAGAAATTGATTAATTCATTTTTAAGTATATACCTAGCTACATTTAATTATTTGTATAAATATTTATGGATTAAACTAGTATTTAGAAAATTCAGCTTTGTTTGATTAGTAACGGGTGATCGTAAAGTCGCGCAACCCAAATGACAACAAATTGTTTTTTAGAGTCTTTTTTTTTATTTATTTTTTTATTAATTTACAAAATAATATTAACATTTACAAAAGTATTACTTACAAGTTTAAAATAATTGCTGGAAATGGCCACCATGACTTTCAATGCATGCATTAACGCGTTTTCTTACATTGTATGCGACCTTTTTCATTGTAGCAGCAGTAATATTTGATATACAGTCCTCAATATTTTGTTTAAATTCATAAAGTATATGCGGGTTGTCATAGTACATATTTATTTTTCAAAAAACCCCACAAATAAAAATCAGATCACAAGAAATTATCCGGTCATCGAAGAAATCACATACTACTGATCACCGTGTGTGCTGTTGTAGCCAGCAATCAGCATGTAGCAAACTTATAAACTGCATGATTATTTCTTGATAACGTTCAGTTGTGATGGTCTCCGAAAAAAAGATAGGCCCGACAATTCTCCGACGAGATACACCACACCACACCCCAATATTTTGCGAATGTAATGGCTGTTCATGGAACACATGTGGGTTCTCTGAAGACCCTATTCTGTAATTTTGACTGTCAACATACCCGCTAAGATGAAACCAAGCTTCATTGCTGAAAAAAAGTGTAGAACAGATATGTCAATTCGAATGAAACTTCTAAGCCACCGACAATACTGCATTCGTTTCTCCATATCTGGTTTCTTGGAGTTGATGACACGTTAATCCGGTACTGATGTAATTTTATAGTGTTCATAAGAACACTTCCATAAAATAGCCCAATCTGGATAGAAAATTTTCGGAGAACGAAGACGTGTTTCATTTATTGTCGTAAACTGTCGTCAGTTAAAACTTGGACGGCCGATACGCTTACGGTCATGTACACTACCTGTATCCCGAAAACGACATATAGTGAGTGGATTTGTTTGACGCATTAGTATCTGGAAAAGCATTTAAAAAATCTTCTTGACACTTCGCGTACGATTTCGATTCTCAGTAACTCACAACAATAAAGACGCGTTGTCCTTGCGTAAAAGAAAAAACTGTTCGTACTAAACAAACTGCAAGGTGCCTCGTTCATTGTTGCACGGAAGCGTGATCTAACAGTGCTACCATACACCATTCTGTCACACAAAAAATTACTCTAATTAAAATGTCTTTTAAAAATTTAACCGTCATTCCTACAAAGCAAAAAAAATTGGGATGTGCGACTTTACGATCACTTATTAATTACAAATTCATCAAAAGAGTAGTGTTATTTCTGTTAATGGAATTTGTTTATTTAATATTAAATAAACCAAAGAGTTCTGTTTTATGATTAGATACAAGTAATTATTATTTTTTCAATAATAAATAACATTTTCATGCATATAACAGATCATAAACTCCAGATCGTAAACTCTGGAAATTTAAGAGTAAAGTTTTCAGAACTAAAAACTAGTCAGCATGAATTACTTTCATCGGCACCAAAAATCGATAGGGAATTTTGAATTTTTTTACGCTTAAATTCATGCTTTTAAAACAGTCCTAAAGCATTACATTGTATTTAAGTGTAATACATATTTTATAATAATAACGATTATCTTTCGTGATTAAGATTCTTCTGAATGATAAAATGTAGTTTGATCTAGCAGCAAATTAGTATAATTAACAAGATGTCTATTAATTTTAAACTGGAGTAATAAAAAATAAAACACTATTTTTAGAAGATATGTTAGATATTTATTAGAATTGTGCGGAGATATTAAATTGTTTTGAAAGTTGTTATATCATTTGTTATCTCATTATCTCCATTACTACATATGAATTGCAATAATTATTGGGCCCTGTTAGATCTTGTATTTTTTTGTCTCCTGAATTCTATGTTTTTATTAACAACTGAAAAAATGTTTGATAAATTAAAACAAATTTCCAGTAAGTAGACAAGATGGCAGTTGTGTAAAAAACTTTAGACAGGCAGATTATAATTTCATATCAATTAAATTAAATATATTTATCTCAGTCATAATTGTTTCACTTAATGAATTTAGATCAACAGCTCATTTTTTTTTACATCAGAAACCTTTTAAAAAGTCATTTTTGTCAATAAATTGAGGTAATGTATTTGATCAAAGTTAATTGAACTTTTATGAACTCAATAATGAGTGGATGTGCAAATCACATAATGAGTTTTTTATTCAATTTGTTAAAATAGCACATTATTGAATATTTTCTGTAACTGTTTTTCTATTATTCATTGTTTTTTCCTTAACTCTTCAGACAAAAGAGAGATATTCTAAATATAATATTGAAAACTGAATGTGCTTCAAGAAATGAATCATTATGAAGAATAATAACTAAAGTTGTTTATAGAGAAAATAAAATTAACAGCTTATTATCTTCTCTACTCCTTTTTCCATTATATTTTATTAAATCTTTGGTTATGTAACTCCGTTTTGCTTGATCTGCTTAAGAGACATTTAGAACTTTAATTTTTAAGATCTTGATTTTAATTGGTTGAATAGTTTAAGTGAAATTACTGTAAAAAAAATTCCTCATTAAAGCATAATTATTTAATTCATTATTAATAGTAAAACAGCAACATAATTAGAATAAATTTAAATTAAATTGTACTGATGAGATAGCAATATAAATTATTCTGTATCTCATGACATAAATTACAAGATGTCAAGGTTGACATGTCAACCAAGATGTCAAGGATGTTTACAAGATGTCAAGGTTTTGACTTCTTTTACTGTTTTAAAAAATTGTAAACTCTTAGTAAAAACATAAACTTGAATTACATGAATTAATCACTGAAATTTAATATATCATAAATTGCTGTTTTATAAAGCAGAGTTTAAATTAACTTGTTAATCTTACTTGAAATTGAACATATGTGTAACCATATCAGTATATCACAGTGTTTGTCAATCAGAATTCCTGTCATTAAATTTGTAGAGACTGTACCAATTCTTGAAATCAGGAGAGTTAAACAGCCTGCCATAGCTCTGTAATCAAAATAAATAAAATATCATTATAATACTTTATATACATACATACTTTATATAATACCTTATAAAGTGCTACCACTCTGTTGACTTCCATGATAGATTGATACTGTCTTTACATTTCATCTAGCAGGACTTGGTTTGAATCCCAGTCAGGCTTTTCATTTTTCACGGTTATAAAAATTTATTAATCAATGGCTGTAATAGGGCTAATATTCAGTTACAGGCTTTAAGCTAATTACAGGTTGCTTACAAAAGTAAATAAAATATTATTTTCAAGAATAACAAGCATTTCATGCTGCGAAACTAAATAGAGAAAATAAGAAGAAGAGTTATTTCTCAGTAACATTTAACATTTTTCAATTTTCTTTTAATTTTTCAATACCTTTCTCTTCAGCTTAAGATGTGTTGCAGATCAGAATGCAAGCCATTGGAATTCAGACGATAACCAGCCTTATAATGACAATTTTATTTTGTTTGCCACAGTAATAGTAAAAAGCAATAATTTAATGTACCTCAGGAATAATGAATAAATACATGCACTGGCTTTGCTTATTATCAGCTGAATTGATAATAAATGAAATTTTAACAAGTGCTTTTTTTATTTGCCTTACAAAGCATAAATGTTTATGAACATCAACTTACAGTAAAAGTACTTGCATTAAAACACCCATTATGTACATTTTTTTTTGATATATAATATATACTAAATTAATGATTTATGTATATACTTAAATATTATGTCTTACCTAAGATTTGTTGGAAAGAAGTCAACTACGAGGCTGTTAATTATTGGAAATATAGCCGCAGTAAATAAAACGATTAGACTACTTTTAATTGGCACTGTAATAAGTTGATTGGGTATCTTCAGTGATATTACTGTAGCAACAGCACACAAAGTTATGCCAACTGTAAAATTTGAAATATAAAATTTACTAAATATTATAAAAAACATATATGTGTAATTTTTTGATTATATAAAAAAATAATACATCATAACTGATAAAGAATTTATTTTTTAGCATTTATGAATCTATTATATTTAACTTTGTAAAAATTTCTTCATGGGTGTATATGTTTATTAGTAATCGGTTCACAATAACTTTGAAATAAATTAGATATCTGAGTGAAATTTGGTGAACAGTTTCTTCTACTAATGATTTTTAAACTTTTAAACCTGGTTATTTTTATAGAACATTGCTCACTTAAGAAAAATGAAGTATTTATATTAACAATTTAACTTTTCTGAGTTTGAACCACTGTTAGGCTTGGCAGTTTTCATTCCTACAAAATTCATCTATCACAAAGAAATCATTACTAAACAGTTGTTTTTTGTAAAAAAAATAAGTAATTATTTTATCTTTAAAGATCTGAAAGGTAATACCACATACTTATTTATTATATTAATTCAGTGAAAGGAGAATTAAATTTTTTATGAATTGCTGACATGTATTACTCTTGAGTAATACATGGACACTAATGCTCATGGTAAGAGCATCTATTCCTTTCGTTTATATGTTCTATGTTTGAGTCCTGATCAGGTATTTTTTCACTCATTACAGAATTCACTATCATCCACCTTAGTAACTATTATTATGTACCAGGCTGTTTACTAATGTATGAATGAATATTTAAAAATGCTATAGCTCACATTTGTGAATGATATCATAACACCTTTATTGCTTTTGATTCTTTTCATACACTCTTTTATTGCTGATTTTAATACTGTAATTTTGTTTTGCATTTAATATCAACACTTATAACTTTTGATATACAGAAAGGACAGTATTTTAAATACCTTTTTCACTATTGATATTTTGTACAAATTTCATGTTTGTTTATTTTCAAGTTGGTCTTAGAGATATATGAAATATTGAAGAATCAATCAGCATTTATTATGAATACATTTTATAGTCAGAGCAAGGATCCACCACCCTTTCTTGAAATTTTAAAATTGTTATGATTGTGGAGACTGTTTAGAGCTGTCTGCTGAGTGCGGTGATCATTTAATAGAAAGTCCTATGACCATTACCACTTATAGCAAAGAAAACTACTGAAACCAAATGTTCTGTAACACCTAAATCATTTTATGGAGTTGGAGCCTTTAAAGAAAAATTTGTTAAATAAGTAAAAATATTAACAGCCAAAGTCAATTTTTTTAATATTCTATTTTATTTTATTATTATTTTTTTTTTAAGTATTTATTATTGCTGAATGGAAATATTTTATGAATTATATATCATATTTGCTTTTTTTATGTAAATATAAAATCTTGTTTTATTCTGTACTGTAATAAAAATGTCATGTCATTACTTGTTATAAACAATAAGAGTCACTTCTTACATTGATAGTATTACCTTTAGTAAAATCAATATTTAGTCGCCTCTTATTAACAAACACTGGAAAAAATCAATTGATGTTATTGAGTTTTTCTATTTATCTTCTTTTTGATGTAAGTTATCATTCATTATGTATGCTTAGAGTTTCATTATTACTAAATACATAGAAAATTCCTTCATTTATTATTGTAGTAATAGCCTACTCCTCATTGTCATTTTTAGGTAGATTTCATAAGAAAGCTACTTGTAATGGGTATCATGATTCGACTTGCGCAAAATTTCGACATGTCTTCACTTTCACATTCCCTAGACCCCAAAACTACTGTCAGCTCAAAGGTATATATATATATATATATAAATATATATATTTCACTTTCTTGTAGGCACAATAACTGCCGTAATTTTGCACCAATCACTTTCAAATTATCCCTTAAAAATAACTTGTTCCAAAATCTCAGTCGAGTTTATGAATGGCCAAAATCAGACCATGGGGATGGAAATGGGGGAGGGCTTTTTAAAAAAAAACAACAAAATATCGCTATAACTTTGTTATTAAGTAAAATATCAATTTTTTTAAAGTTCCTACTATTCTTTGCATGAGGGCCTAAAACTTATGTAAGTAAAGTTTTTTGATATCACCAATCATTGGCCTAGGGGGTGGAAAAAATGGATTTTTGAAGACAAAAAAAAATCATACTTCCCTTTATAGGCACAGTATCAAATTGGTTTAAGGTGGTTGTTAGTTCTCTAAACAGTCCCTAAAACTTTTATCTGAAACAATTTTTGATATGACCATCCCTTACAGCAAGGGATGACCAAAATGTTGCTGGAACTGTAAGATGGGGCTTGTCATATGCTAAACACGTGAAACTTTTTTCACATGAAACCATTGTTGTATTGGGTAAATTTGAAGTTTTTCTTAACTTTAAGGTAGAAATCTTTTTTATCCCCTACTTAGCACCGGTGAAATCTATCTCTGCCTTACAGCATGTCAAAAGGGATTTTTTTTTATTCTTGCATAAACTTCTTTAATTATTGCTTACTTGTTGTCACTAAAAGGTGCTTTTGGGATTAAACTGGATATTTGTGTTGCAGTTAGTCACATTCAGCAAAATATTTTCTGTCTTATAATGGTTATCAATTAGAAATGCTCAATTTTCTTAATCCTTAGCATTTTCCATTTTTATTGTAGTTTTCTCTCTCATTTACCTGATAGCCCTCCAAACTTTTATTTAATTTTGTATTATGGAAGTTTTTGGGTTCAAAATTAATAATTTTAAATCAAAAACTGGAATTTATTTAACCAAGTTATTATTAATTTCAAAATATTTTCAACTACTTTTGTTATTTGAATTTATTGTGTGTATTGATATGTTACTGACCTCCATGGTAGTGTTAGCATCTTTTCCTTTCATCTAGGTTCAAATCTCCCTTATGCATGATAGTTTTTTTATGGTTTAAAATTAAAAATCTCAATCCCAATTGTAAATTGTTGTCAAGAAAAGGAGCACCCTTTTCTAAAATCATTGTCAAATCACACTCATTTAATCTTAAAATGGGTCTTAAAATATAGCATTTTAGATTAATTGTTTATTAGACAAGTATATTAGATTTTAACTAAGAGAGTAAGAATATCAGCATTATATATTGAAAAAAAAGAAATATCACTAATTAATTTATACTTACACAACAAGTATTTCTTATGAAAATATTTTATGATGATTACAATGATAATCCAACTTAAAATTTGACAGCTTCCTGATACCATAAAAATATTATAAACACTTGTATCTATATCTTCTATACAAGTTTCTTCAGCAGCTTTGAATAAATTTGTGGTCATATTTGATGTATAAGATTCATTTTCAATCATTATTAATTCTGTTTCTTTACTTGGATTGATTGATTGATTGGATACGTATTGTGTTAAATCACAGAATGTTCCAACATCTTTTCCACTTTCCTTTTCATATATACTCATTTTATTTATTGCTACTGGTAGCCAGATGTACATACCGTTATTACTAGAACATAAATTACATTTTTATTATTTATCTGAAATATAGTACAAGAAAAATTAATTTTAATTTTACATTATTTTTTATGAATGTAATTTTATTATTTTCTAATTTAAAGCATTTTTTAACTGTTATCCAATTATTTTATTTAAATATTTTTTTTTTAAATCACTTAATGTTTTAAACACAAAATCGTTAGAAACCCATGTGTTCCCTAACAATTTATATGTAAATATTGCAGCATTTTTATTATCTTTGAATTTTTTTCATTGTTATTTAATTTATTATAGTTAGTAAACTAAAAATTACTTAGTTTTCTTTCTAGAAAAATATTAAGTACATAGAAACATAGCTTCCTGTGTAGATTCTTAAAATAATTTTGTTGAGTTAGCGATACTTTACTAATAATATATTACCATTACTATTTATCTGATTCTAAATTTGAACTTTGTAGTTTTCATATTTGTACTAACAGATTGTACAGCTTAACAGTACAGTATTGCTGTTTAATTACAACTTTAAATACTATTCTGGTTTTTATGAATACATACTATCAAGTTCTAAAAGATTAAAATAAAAAAAATTATTAAACTTACCAAAAAAATGTTGTGAATAATGACAAAGATAATAGTAAAAAATTAAAAAGATGAGGTTTTTTTAATAGTGGAATAGTCTGATCCCACATTAAAAAAAAGAATGCCATAATTTTACTTTTATCATCTCTTATTTTTCCGATGCGTTCATTTGATTTAATATTGTTTATTGTGAAATTATCATCATTATTATTATTTTTTGATTTATAAATTGAACGTAAAACCTCAACTGCTTTTTCATTTTCCCCTTTAGCAACTAAAAACTTTGGACTTTCTGGCATGAATAATAATAAAATTACAGACAGAATACTTGGTATTCCGTTAACAATATAAAACAATCTCCATGATTTTAAAATTAATCCAGGATATAATTCAAATGCCCATTTTGATGGAATTGTTAACCATGCAGCAGCTGTAAATAAAAAAAAAAAGTCAAAATTTTTTTATACAAAATTCAGTATCACCCAGTCTATAATTTGACTGTTATTAACAAGTTGTAACAACTTCTATAAATTACTGATTATTAAATTATAAATCTATGTAAATAGCTTAGCAATCATTTAAAAGTAAAATTATTATAATACTATAATAAAAAAGTATTATATTTCTAAAAAAATATTTTTATTTCCCATCAACTTAAATCAGTTTATAGAGGATTTATACCTGCAGAATAGTTGATTTTACTTCAAAGAATGAAATTATAAACATATATATGTAGTTTAAATGTTTTTAATTATTTTTTATAAAAGTTTATTTCGACAAATGTGACAGAAACCTCTGAAAAAGCATTAAACAGAACTAAAAAAATGTAGCGAGCAATCAAAATTATCTTTAATAAGTAATTGCTAATAAGTGGTAGTATAGCATAATAAAATAATGTTTTGTAAAATATTACCATTCATTCATTATTATTCTTTATTGGCTTACCTCAATGAAATCATTATAACATAAGCTGTTCAGTAATTTTCATTTTGAAAAAAAATAAAATGCATATGAATCTGATCCATTCCTTGTATTGTCATAATTTGCCTGTTTTCATTTATAATCTCTTAAAATGAAACAAATAATTACTTCATAGAAAAATAATGAAAAAAACTGTGGTCAGTTGTAGATATTCAGTAGATTGACTACTATATGTTTTATATTTGTTTATTCCTACTAATTATTTAATCGCTTTTTTGTATATAGACTGTTTTTAAATTTTGTTTAGAATGTAAACAAAACAGCATCAAGTATTGTAGATGGAAGTCATCTAGCCAATATTTTTAATCTTTAGAACAAAGATATTTCAGTCTATTTTATTGTTAATATATATCTACTTTGTTTAATATTGTTATTTTATCTATGATTATTGTTGCTAGAGATAACAATCAATTGCTGCAGTTAAGCGCTTTCCTAGAGATGACTATTCTGAAGTATTATTATTTACTATTACGTTAACATAATTTTACTGTTTTATTATATTTATTTTTAAATTATTCTGAATGATTTATTGAGTAATTTAATGTATTTTTCTAAACATTACTGTAGGTTGGAATTTATTGTATTTACATTAGTACTGTATCAGTGCTGTATTAAGTCCTTAGAGTGTTACTCTATTATTTGTAATCGCTTATTGATTTTTGATATTCTATGTATTAAAAATAGAGCTGTATTAAAAATAAAATTAGTGCAACTATTACTGTACTGCAGCATTCCAGTTATTTCTTTGACTTTTAACTAACAAATTCTTACTATTTCTTCTGACTCATTTATTTGTCCGCGTTATTTTCTGCCTATTGATGTTATATTTATATCTGTTATTTTCCAAAATTTCTGTTGAAAGGTTGAAAGTTCTGTTAACAGTTGAGATAGTTCACGGCTTTACTTACATCTACCATTTAAATTTTCACAAAGTTACTATTGCAAATAAATTTGATAATTAATCTTTCATTTTTATTTAATTTGAATTAAAAAAATTACTTTTAAAATGTTTTGGTTACATACCTGGTAAGAATATATATGCCAATGTTGCAACTAGTGACACAATCATTAATGATCTTGGTCGGAATTGTGTCGGTTGAAATTCACCGACATATGCATAGACAGATACAACACCACCACAGGATCTGAAATATAATAAGTTTTACTGAGTGATAATTTTATGCTTAATGTTTTGTTTATTGTTAGATAGTAGCTATTCTTTCTTTACAATGGTACATTTATAAATACTTAGTTATCTGTGTACTGATTGCCTTCAGTTTTCTTAAGTTATTGTTTAAATTTGAGAGGATAACTTGGAAAAATTGCCTTCTCAGATTAAGAGCCTGTTATTTTTAAGCTAGCTTCTAGAACCACTGGCTAAAAGAATATTAAAATATGTTTCAATGTTTTAATCAAGTATAACTAAAATGGACTTTAAAATTAGAATTTTAAAATAAAGTATCTTGATTCAAATTAAAAGCAAACCTTTCTTGGTTACTAATTTATTGGGTAGAAATTATAACTTACAAATTTATATATGGAGCATTAATAAATTATGGGAATCCTTAAAAAATTTCTTAGTAGTTAAAAATAGAAAAATTTAATTTATAGTTTTTCAAATTCATTTACCTTGAAAAAATTTATTTTCCAGAGGAGAACATCACACTCTAAACCCACATGGAGGACAACTCAAATATTTTAAATGGAAAGAGTAGATTTGGTACACATAATTTTAAAGGCCATTGAAAACAAAAATTTTCACTAAAAAAAATTTGAGCTATAGTAAACAGCCCTAACCAAAATGACAGCTAATGTTAATGTTAATGTTTTTTAAAGTTATTTTCAAAAGACTCTTAAATAACTGCTCATTATTGAAAAATAAATACATTAATAAATGTCTCCTTATCCAAAAATGGAATTTTTTTTCGTTTTCAGATCATTATTAGCTAATTATTACCATTATTTATAATTTATTTTGTACCTTGAAATGTTATTTCCTTAATGAATTATAATTATTTTCTGCAGTAGCTTTATTGCTAAAAGTAGGTTCATTTTAAGTTGGGCCCCAAACAAAACATTTTTAAGAATATACATAGTTTTATTTACTCAAAAAATTATATTATTATTATTTTCAATATTGTTACATTAATGCAAATATATTTAAAAAATAATGAAGATATAAGAGTTTTATTTATTTTAATCTCTTACTTACGAGTAGTCATACTTTTATTTAGGGTAGGGCGCCATGAAAAAATTTTATTTTACAAAGGACGCCGCGACTCGGAAAAGTTTGGAAACCACAGAGTTAGTACATTGGTTATAATGGATCTCAGTTAGCAGATGTGAGGCTATAATAGAGTTTCATCCATTTACATGTAATGGAACCAATTTCCAGTATTGGAGTTAGATAAATGCAAAAAGTTGTAGAGATATAAGAGATTTTCACTTCCACTTACGCTACTCCATTGAAGAATCGTAGAACTAGAATAATGTAATAACTAGATGTTAACATTGTGATAAAATATAGTAGACCATCACATAACAGACATCTTATTATTATATATCTTCTTCCCAAAGTGTCAGATAAAAATCCCCATAAATGAGCACTCAGGATTAGTCCTAAAACAAAGTAAATTATTGTCAATATTTTTTATTTAATATGTTACAGCATATTTCATTTTTGTTTTGATATGAACTATAATTAATATAGCAACAAAGTTATTTCAGAAATCTCTGAGCCTGATTTAATGAACACCAAATTTAAACGCTTTTTACAACTAAACAGTTTTAAATGATCTTGCATCTTATGATTGGTAGTCTTCATTATTTCTATGTGCTAAGGAAAATTTAAATACATAACAAGTCTGATATTAGAAATTAATAAAAAATAAACTAGGAATGAGAAGCCTACATTTCCAATTTACTTAAATTGAGTTATGATCCTTACTCGTATATAAAAAGAAGTAGAAAACTGATGCAATAGCAAGTTTCTGTAATCCTAGAAATAGTATTTGCAAACCTTTTATAGGTTTGCAAATACTATAGATCAAGAAGTAAATTTGTTTCTTATTTATACTAAGAGTAGAGAATATTTTCTAAAGTAGTTATTTTAAATTTGGCTGGACTCAATGTTCCTTTTAGAACATTATGAATGAGTTTAATACCTATTAGTGAAATTAAAAAAAAATTATATAAAACCAATATTCATATCCATATTTTTTATTTATTGATTACTAGCTGACCCGGCAAAGCTTCGCCATTGCTAAATTTGAGTATATATATATATATATATATATAGATTAAATGAACGCAAGTGAAAGTTTGATAAAACATGAAAAAACTGAACATTACGGAACTTCAGAAAATTAACCTTTCCCTTCTTCCTTTTTTACCTTTTTCGCTTCTTCTCTTTTCCCCTTTTTCCCTATTTTCCTTTTTCCATTTTTCGCAAAAAATATTTATTTTCACGTAACTAATATTTATTCTGAATATGAGCCAAATCGGACCACAAATGCAATTTTTCCATATATCTCAACCACAGCACCATCTAGCAGGTACATTTTTTGCAGAGATGTTTCTTTCCATTTAAGTAACACATATTCTGACTATGAGTCCAATCAAACCATAAATACAATTTTTCGAAATATCTCGACACCGACGCCCACCTAGCGGGTACAGTTTTTGATTTTTTTTTTTTTTTTTTTACCGCGTAACTAATATATATTCTGAATATGAACCAAATAGCTCCGGAACCTCCGATACATTCAGACTTGCTGTTCGGCGTTCGGTGTGAGGCTGGATCTGGTTCCAGAACGGAATCCAGATCCGAACAAGTGACCAGTTCGCGGCTTTACAGCGGTGGGGAGGTTGGCTGTGCGGTATATAAGGCGGTGTTTCCCAACCGCCAAGCAGTTGTTTGTATGAATTTCCCCGGACATAATTATTTAGGACCTGGCAACCCAATTGATAACGGGCCCCCGGTGGACATCGATGATCAGATCGCGCTTGAGCACGACCGCAGATACGAATCGGTCCATAAATTTTTTTTAATATCTCAACCCCAGCGCCTCCTAGCGGTTCCATTTTTTCAAAAATTTTTCTTTTTACGTAACTAATATATATATATATATATATATCTATATATATTAAAGAATATGAACTAAATCGGACCATAAATACAATTTTTCGAAATATCTGGACCCCTGCGCTATCTAGCAGATCCAAACTATTTCAGAAACCTTCGCGTGTGTGTGCACAACAGTTCACCAAAGTTTTATCGTAATCAGATGAATGGTATAGAAACGTATATAGGAGAAAAATTCATTTATGTATATATATGTCTAATTTAATATCGGCGGCCGAACACGGCATAGCAGATGCGAACTGAAGAAAACGATGCGACTGGCTCACAGTATACGGACGCGCTGATACAAGCATCACTCCCACCGCGCAGTTCTCCCACCATAGCGGCGCTGAGGCCCCACCACTCTCAGCCTCCAATAAAAGAGCGTCCACGAGAATGAAGTGGTTATATTGAATTGAATTAAGTAAATGATTAAGTGTAGGTCCAAAATTCGCCTCCGACGTCCTTTCCTCATGAGAGGACGCCCCCTTTAATGAAGGATTTCAGCCCACTCTTGGCTGAAATGGAGCGCGTCACGGAAGATAAGCTTATTAGCACATCGTTCCGTCGGGCCCCGACCGACAAACCCTCCATTGGATCGGAACGCAATCCAAACTTCACAAAACGAATAAACGTCAGCCACCATTAATAACCGTCAGTCCATTAGAATCACCCAGCAGCAAAGGACGCAAGTCCGTATACTGCGAAAAGTAGGAGGGTATTGCACCCTCCGACATCCTTGCGTTCCGTTCCGTTTCGAAGTGGTTATTCATCGATGACCACCACCTGGAGAAGATTAAGAAGAAGAAGAAGTTCCCTGGCCGGCTCAACGTGGGACCTACCGGCGGATGCCAACATCCCCGCCGGAGCAGCAGGCCTGGCCGGCTCGCCGAGGGAGTTGCTAGACGCGAACGCTACCTTCCCGCTCCAGCTCCAGCTCGCCGGGCTTCAATCGCTCTGGCTGGCAGACTTAGAAGCAGGAGTCGGCCCAGCGTGGAATTGCTCGGGTAGAACCGCCTCGGCCGCGCCGGCGAAGGGCGACCGACGCCGACCCGACATTGCAGGGCTCTGGGGGTCACCACTGCCGCTGAGGGAAAGCCCGGTTGGACTTCAATGGACGAGCCGTAACTCCCCGACCTCGCCGGAGACCAGCTTCCAGACCCAGCAGCTCTTCTCAGAGCTAACCACCACAAGGTTTTCAGGGCCACCACAAGGTTATGAAATACGAACCGTCGAAGCCATTCGACAGCCCTTCTTAGGGCTACTATAAGGTTAGCAATTGCAACGAGCTGTCGAAGCCAATCGACGACAAAATCGACCCTTTTCAGGGTCACCATAAGGTTAGTAAGTATCACGTGCCGTTGAAACCATTCGGCGACAATATATATATTCTTTTTTCAATAGTAATTGTAGATTATTTCTATAAAACATTTCTATCAATTCTATTTAAACTGTTTTAAATTATGCGTTATGTTAATATTGCTGTATATTATATCACATTGACATAATAAACACTATATCCTAAACAAAACAAAAAAGTTAAATTTATCCTATGGTTTTTTATTGAATGGGAAGAAAATATAATTATATAAATAATCTTTCCTGATAAATAAAAAAATATTTATTATAGAATGAATGCGTAACTTACCTACAAACGATATTGCTGCTAGGTACCCTTTCTGTTCTGATTTCATTCCCAAATCACATTGAGCTGCTGGCATAAAAAATGTTACAACACCAACACTTAAGTATGATGAAAGCAGAATAAGTCCTCCAATTATGCTAACTCTATAATGAAAAAATCCAACACCTGCAAAATAGTTATATTTATAACAATAATTGTATTATTTATCCATATAATTTGTTAATAGATTATATATATATAAACTATGCTTCTAGAAACAAACCACACAACTCATAAAAATACTGCTTGTAAAATCACATATTGTAGCATCATATTGTTAAGGGAATTACAAATTTATTAACTTTATCGCGGCGTTCGGTAAAACTTTGCCGGTAAGAGTCCGCAGACGGCGAAGTCAACGAAATACGTTTATAGTTCTAAACATGGCCTAAAAGTGAAATGAAAATTGGGGAAAAAAATCATTAAAACATTATATTTCAGTTCAATTAGATTTGTAATGAAGAATACTTTCAAAAAATATCTCGAATTTTGTTAGACAACGTTTTTTTCCGTTTGATGAACCGCGGGACTCGAATATGTCATTTTTTCATTTTTTAAGGTGGCTTTACTAATCGCGCCGCTAGATAGCAGAACTTGATAGTACTAGGTAGCATACAAAAACTTGATAATGTACTTGAAATAATAAAATTTAATAGAAAGTTTACTACAGATTGTTTTAATAGTAAATCCTTTAATGTAAATGAAAGTATTGGAGATGAATTAATTTATTTTAATTCCCATCACTTCTTTAAAAAAAAATGAAGTATTAGTTTACAAGAGATTATATTAGTTATATTAAAAAATTAATAAATAAAACAGAAATAAATTCGATTGATAAAAGCGAAAATAACGATAAAAATGGGGGGTTACGCTTACAAAGTAATAAGTGCAATATTACATCACGGATCTTCGATTCGTGAAGGTCATATACTAGTTTTATTAAAAAGGAAAAATATGGTATGAAGTGATATGCTATGACTTATCAACAAACAAAATTGGCCGTGAAATTAAAAAAAATGTACATTTGTTTGTTCTAGAAAAGTAATAAATTTTAATAATAAATCCATAAGATAACTATCAGTAATTCATAAAAAAATCTAAGAATAATCTAACAGAACACAGTGATATCCAAAAAAATTACGATGAAATTGCAAACTGAACGAAAGGAGCCTCACAGATATCATTTCTTCCACTCAAAAACAAAAATTTCTGTAATATAAACAAAACTGTTTTTTAACAAAATGATACTGATATCAAAAATGTAAGACACTACATTTCTATTATCAAAATCTGTTATTAATTTAAAATTTTGTTCAAAAAAATTACATATTAAATATATGTAATAGGCAATACTAATATAATATACAATAAACAATGTTTAAGCATTCCACATGTTAAGAAAAATTTGTTACAAAACTCTCCAGCCTGATTTCATTTATTAAACAATGAATAATCAAATTAATCATTGAATCATGAATAATCAATTCTCATAAGAATTGTATTATTTCTGTAAACAAAATTATAAATCAATAACAGATTTTGATAACAAAACTGCACTGTCACCTTTTTTGATATCAGTATCATTTTGTTAAAAACAATTTTATTTATATTACAGAATTTTTTGTTTTTTGAGCGGAAGAAATAATATCTGCGAAACTCTTACCATACAGTTTACAATTTCATTATAATTTTTTTGGGTCATATGTACTAAAACAAAAATGTTTTACTGATATCAAAATGTTTTTTTTTTTGCGATTATCTAAATGGCTTTTTGGTAATATAAAATAGCATGTATATTCTTCACTGACAAATGTCATCAAAATCATCAGCTGTTTGTTGCTTATTTAATCTGAAACATTCTTTTCCCTTATGAAACAAAATCAGTAATTTCATTCTGAATAATTTTTAAAAAGTTTTGTTTCTTTATAGCTAGATATTTTATATTTACAACTAGATAAATTTAATAAAATAGCGTTTGGTTTTTACTACTTTTCAGACGGGAAAATAATGTTTCTCTCATGAGAAATGCAGTAGAATTTGTAGATTTACTGTTATTTTCATATTCTTCAGTCATGTTATTTTCAGAAGCTCTACTATTTTTAAGGAATAACTGAAAAATTCAAGTACACTAAGATTACAAAAATTAAGTAGGAGAGAAAATTAAACCTATAACTAATTATTATTATCTATAGTGAATAACTTTTCATTTGCTTAGTCATTTATTACTTGGAAATTTATTAATTAATAAATACGAGTTGTTTATTATATCTTAATAGTTATTTTTTTTAAATCACTAAATTGGTCATATTTAATTAGTGATGAAGTAGTACAACAGTTAGGTGCTTACCTTTCTGTATTGTGACAGATTCAGATCTCTCTATTCTTTATCTAATTTAATATCCTCAGTTCTGATTATCATTTTTTATTAGGTTTTAATTACAATACATCCCAGTGATTGGTGAACCTAGTATGAAAAAACTTGCGCACGTGCGCGCGCACACACACACACACACACACACGCACATGCACACACAAGGAATATTATATATATATATATAAAATCTTTTTTTGGCTTTTTGTTTACTGTGATGGTTAATTATTGTTCAAAGGTGCTATTTTCCCTTGTACCCTTCATATATGAAATATATAGTAATATAATTAATGAAGGACCCCACATGCATACATATATATATATATATATATATATATATATATATATATATATTATATATGAAGGATACTAGGAAAGAAAGATCAAACTCCTAAAATTACTAAAATTTACTTTTTCCACAATATGATTCTGTTTTGTGTGAACATTCTATGCATAAATTAAGAAAAACAAAATATCTATTGGAGTCTGTTCTACCTGCAACGTTTCAAAATTGCTTTGTGGGAAGAATGATCATATTCCATAAGAACCATAAAAGAACAATCAGACTATGTATTGTCATACAATGATCTGAACGTAAATGGACAATATTACACAGAAGAGCGTTGTTGTATCAGCTTCTCTACTCTTGTTATTAAATTACAATATTGTTTTGAGATTATTGGGTATGGAGAAAATCTGATTATTCCTTAACTGTGTTGCTTGAAGTTACATTTTATTTCTTGAACTGATTTTTGTAATTAAAATGCTTTTTTAAGTATGTTAGTTAATTTAATTATGAATTCATCTAGTGATGAAGAAATTCATGCAAAAAATGTTCCTATAAAAATATATCTATCACATTGCCAAGTAAGAAACATTATGAATTAGTTGAGATACTCAAGTCATGAAACCGGGGACAATTGTCAGTGTAACTACTTAAAACGGCTCCTTATTATAGAGACATGCAATTTTATATTGTTGCCTACTTACTCAAGGATTATCATGTGTTCAATAATAATCCAAGATTAACTGTTGCTAATTATTTATTTTAGAAAAAATGATTTTTTTTTATTAGGTTATGAAATACTTTTTGAAGTAGGCTTATTTAAACATAATTACAGATTTAAACAATATATTATGATAAGTATCTATCTATATATTAATCAGTTCAATGCCAAACTTACCAATTTTGTTCAGTGCGTCATCAATTGAGATTTCTTCTTGATTTCCTGTAAATTACAGATCATCTCAGCATATTTGTAATATTTTGTTTGATACATGAATATTTTTAATTTGCATGATGTGGAAAATTTAAGTGTATTTTTAAAGGTTTGTGTGTAAATAATATAGATTAACCACAAAAATGAACAAGAAAGTAAATTTTATTATATCGTTTAACCGGTAGTGCTTTTGAGGATATTCTCACCACTACTATGTGTTTTTGTTTAAAATATACACATATCTATTTGTATGATATTGGTAACTAATATGAATAAAATAGTTGTTGTTTATTGTTAGAGCAAATTTAATAATTCACAATACGATAAAACAGTCATTTTTACTTGATTTTATTTTTACACACAAATAAAATAATTTATGATTATTTTTGTTTATTATTCATAATAGTGACTCAGTATTTTTCACCACTGCAAAATTCTATACTTCATTATCTCTGTTTGACGTCAGAAAAATCATTTGGGTATAAAAATCATTTCTATCTTGCCCCCCAAAAAGAGTAAACTGGAAAAAGGAAAAATGAAAGTAAAATAGTGTTCAAAATCATAAACCATAAATGATAATACACATTAATAGAAAAAAAAACAAAAACACTATTGTATTTTTTCTACTGTTTTGATACAGTTACTGAACATGGTAGTCATTACTTAATGCAGATTAACATTACATAAAGCAGATCTCAGATCTCAGTAATATTCTCTGAATATTCCCTAACTAGACAGAATTATGAGTAAATAAATTTAAAATTCTTCTTTATTTGTAACAAACTTTAGTGTGAAAGATATACTTCCATTAAAGTTATTAAGTCTACTGAGGAACTTAATGTTAACTTAACATATTTATCTCAAAACAACATGGTAGTCATTAGTTACTACTGTACATGGTAGTCATAGTCAAATTACCTAGGTGGTAATTTGGTCTTATTTATTTTTGCTACCTCTGGAAACAATGCAACCAAAGTATACTTCTTATTCTACCTTTTCAAAGAATAGCAAGAGCAGTTCAGTATTAAAATCGTGTTTCCTCTGACAGAAAAATTTTAGATTTGGTTTTAATATAAGAACTAAGAGACCTTTTCTTACAGTAGGATCAATATTACCTACAGCAGGTTAGAAACCATTTACTTTCAATATATCATTGAATTAGAATCCCAATAAAGTGATTAGTAAAGTATGATAGTCGATAGCCATATTAAATATTTAAACAAGATGTAATAAAAAATTTCAGAATTATTTTATTGTCTGATTTTCAATATATATAGATAGATTAAAAAAAAAAAATAGTTTTTAATGATTTCAATTACATTTTTTCCCCAGAATTAAATTTTTGAAAAAAATTATTTTAAAGTTTTAATTGGTTTTTGGTAATTTCAAGGTAAATTCTTTTGTAAATTTAAACCTAAAAATGTATGCTTTGTTATTCCAAATTTTTTTGGTTTTACAATAATTTTCTTGGAAACCAGTTGGAGTTACAGTTTTGGGACTTACTAATAATATTAAACCACCAAACCAACTAGTAATATTAAGTCAATATTAAAATAACTAGTATTAAACCCTTCATTTTATGTAAAATTTGTTTGTATAGAGTTTTAGTTTACCATTATTTGACCTTTAGAGCAAAAATTTGGATGAAATATTTTTGCTAACTACAACAAAACTTTTTCCAGAACTACATTTATATTAACATTTTTCATTATATTAATGAGAGGAATACACCAATAATGAATAATGGAAGCTTCCAGAAACTCTAAATAATATGTTACAACTATACAAAATATAATAAATATAAATTAAAATTATGAACAACCCAATTTCATATTAATGAAAATTGTTCTTCTTAAAGACCTTTTGGAGCTGATTATGTAACTCCTTATACAGAATTATTATATCTTAAAATTTTTACACTTTAATCTAAATAATCTATAATTTTAAAATTTTAAGTATTTCCAACTGAAAAATGTTACATAAAATCATAATTGTAATTTTGGTTAAAAAGGAATTAATTTAATGGCATAATATCTTTTACATTGGTTTTCTATTCAAAATGTTGCTTATTTTAAATCCAGTTCAGATCAATTAAAATGTCCAACTTATTAAATAATTTTAGAATCCACCTAGCAAAAATACTGGTAATTTTTATTTATAAAGGAAGTTTACCCAAGTTTTATTACAATAGTTATGGTTTTCCACAACGTAAATTGATTCTACAGCCAAAAGATTTAACTTAATTTTGTATTTCAGTTTTTTTTATGTAATAAAAACATAAGAAAACCTTTAATTCTATAAAGAGATTTGCATTTAACTCTTAAAATAATCGACTATAATTAAAAGTATAAACATTTGCTTGCTTAAAAAGTAAACCAGAAAATACATTAGTAAATAACTTTTAGAAGTCGCTGCCTTTTCATAGAAAATCTTCCTATATTAAGATTTATACAAGAGAAGTTTTCAATTTTTTTTTATAAAAATATAATATACAGAAACCTGTTTTAAACAACTAAAATATTAATTAATGTTAAAGCAGTTGATATTTTGTTACCTGTATTTGAAACCATCTTGATCTTAGTTACATAGAACAACAGGTATCTTGTTATCTTTTGTGTTGAATGTGTTACTAGTTAACTTTTCTTTTTATTTATATTCATTTTATGTTGCATGACTAAGTAGAACAAACTTGATGATAAATGTTGAAGAAATAAAAACAATGTTTACGTATAAAATAATTTAAGCCTGTAAATAAATATTAAAGTCATTTTATTGAATCTTTATTACTGATAAGCTCATAATTTATAAATAAAGCTACTTATCAGGCTGAATGCTCTTCAGCACACTTATTCAAAATTAATTATTCACTGCGGCAAAAACTCATATAGTCATATAATATACTCATAGTCAAGTAAATGTAATTAAAAAAAACTTATATCTATTATGTTCTGCAAAAAGATTACTGTTATGAGTATTGCAGGAAATTAAGAATAAAAAAATGACTTTCCAAATTTAATAAACTAAATTGTTTATCACTATTAATTAATGTTTAAATAACAATTTTTAAAAAATAAAAAAAAATATATATATTTTATATAATCAATAAATTATTGTTCTTTTATTTATATACAAATAAAGTATTTAATAAATGCTATTTAAATTTAGTAGCTGGATAATGTAAGTGTTATTTATTTTAATTTAAAAAAAATATTAAATTTTTTAATAAAAATAACCAAATTTTTAATTAATTTCTTATATCAAATTGTTTTGAATTGTTGTAATTTAAGATATGGTGAGTTGTTGGAATTTGAATTTATTTCTTCATTTAATATACATATTACTTTTATTTGTTTGCATATTTAATAGTGTTTAAATATGTTAACTATTCTGTCATATATGGGAAGACCCATTACACCGTAATAAATGTACCTTAATTGGGCTCTACTGCTGGTATCGCTCACTGTACTTGAAAAAGTGGAGAGGATAAATCGTGGTGGGAATCGTCCACTGTTTTGATTTGTGGTTGGATAACCTTAGTCGTAATTGTGGTTTCTTTGTGCATTTTGGGAAATTGTCACCATCATGGCAAACATTACTGAAAGAGAAAGAAGAAGGCTTTTGTAACAAGAAGTGTTTTTGAAGCACCATGAACTGGGAGGACGAGCATTCAAGCTGAGACTTGTCCTGCAGTGGAGGTATCGATGCAACGATTACTAATGAAATCAACTCACAAATTTCTACAGGGTTAGATATTCTAAGATCAACAGTGCAAGACCATATGCTGAAGGATTTAAAGTTAAATGTTTTCGTCCAGCCACAGTTATTGAGTTGAGTAACAATGACCTTATTCGATGTGTTTATGTATATTAGTTATTCCTTGAACACTTTGCGAGAGCAAATGATAAAAAGAACGCTATGTTTTCAGACGAGTGTGTGATTTATCAAAGCTCTTGTAACCGAGTATTTTTTTCTGGGAGAAAGACAATGTCCACCATCCAAGTCTTATGTTATGATTTGGGCTGGGATAACAGCTGAACATTTTTGAGATCGATGAGAGGTTGCTTTAAGAATTAATGGCAGAAGGGATCTGATATCACATTTCAGCAAGATTGTGCTCCAGCGCATTTTGCTTTAAATGTCTGCAGATCCTTCAATGAAATTAATCAAATCGCTGGATTGGACGTGGGTCAGAAGAGTTACTGACTACATTGCCTTGGCCAGCAAGAAGCCGTGACCTCACCACACTTGACAATGCACTCTGGGTTTTTGTAAAAGAAGAGATCAACAACAAGCAGCTCCAAGACACTGTTTGATCAGCATTTGAAATGATCCCCCCTGATATGCTGTTGCAGATACAACCAAACATAGAGGCACATGCAGCTGTGCTTTGAACATGGTAGAACTCATACGATGTCTTAGATTCATAGAAGGTAAGTTGCATCTATGCTAATAATATATAACAGGGGTATATATACTTTGTGTTTCAGAATGAATATTGGGAATTTAAAGTTATGTAATATTTATTAAGATTTACTTACATTGATAAATTATATAGAATGAAAGAGCAATTCAGTTTTTCCTATAAGAGTTTAATATGAGCACCATGCATCATGTGGCACTCATCCAGCCAATAGAAGAGTTCATCCCACACTTTAATCAGCAAATCTGAGTAACTGATGAGACAGTTGCTTCAATCTTATGTTTCAAGTCAGGTAGGTCAGCTGGTAACGGTGGCACATATGGCACATATACTTGATTCTGTATAAACCCCCAAAAAAAAATTGCATGGAGTCAGATTGGACAAATCAGGAGGCCATGACAAACAATCCTGTTATCTAGTCCTCAACGACAAATCCAGAGGTTGGGGAGAAACTTTCATTCAACCAATCATATACAGCATTATGCCAGTTAGAAGGCGCACAATCTTGTTGCCAAATAAAGTTCTGTGGTTCGTATTGCTGAACAAAATATATATTTAAGAATGGTATTTATATGATCACAAACATTGTTACATTTTTAAGGTTTTTTTTTATTTAATAATCTGAAAATAAACAACACTAAAACAAAGATTTCCATACTGTAACGTGTTACAATCACTGCAACAGGGAATGTTAACCTCAGAACCCCATGAGACTGTGATGTTAACATTGGAGATGTGTAGTGCTTATGGCAGGTCCAGTCTTTGTGTATTGTTAAGGAGGATAGGTTTTGGTTTGTGAGAGCCTGGCACTAACATCTCTGTTGGCAAATGGTGTCTGTTAGAGATTTCTCCTCCAGTGTAAAAAAAAACTGTATAACAAAATTATTTACATAAAATACTTTTTTTAATTCTTAATTTTTATTTTTACAAAAGATCAAAAGATTACATTTCTGTTTTTTTACTAGGCCTTTTTTGTTCTTTTCCAAGACTAGCTGATGATGATGGTAGACAGATAAATGCTAGTGTACAAACTAGGAAAAAGATAGAAATTTGTAAATGTAATAAATAAATACAATACACGATCAATACAAAATAATTTGTTTTAAGAAATTGTTTAATAAATATTTAAGTATATACCTAGCTACACTTAATTATTTGTTTAAATATTAATGGATTAAACTAATATTCAGAAAATTCAAGTCTGTATGACAAGTATTAATTAAAAAAAATCATCAAAAGACAACCGTTATTTGTGTTAATGAAAATCTTTTAATTTAATATTAAATAAATTGAATAGTTCAGTTTTTTGATAAGATACAAGTATTTTTTTTTATATAATAAATAGTATTTTATAAACTATGGAAATGTTACAGTAATTTTTTCTGTACCAAAAACTAGTCTGAATGAATTATTCATCAGCACCAAAAATCAATAGGCAATTTTTGTATCCTTAAATACATGCTTTTAAAACAGTTGTAAAGCAAAACATTGTATTTTAGGCATAATAAATATTTTATAATTAATGAAAGTCTTCAATGATCAAAATTCTTTTGATAGGAGCAATGTGATTTGACCTAATAGCAAATTAGTGCAATTAAGATGTCTATTAATTTTAAAGTGGAGCAATAAAAATAAAACAATATTTTTAGAAGATTGTTTGATATTTATTAGATTTGTGGGAGAGATATTAAATTGTTTTGAAAGTTGTCTTTTATATTGGTTATACTTATTATCTCCATCTCTACATATGAATTACAATAATTATTATGCTCTATTAGACCTTGTATTTTGCTATCTCCTGAATTCCATGCTTTGATTAACAATTGGAAAAATGTTTGTTACATTAAAACAAATTTCCAGTAAATAGACGAAGATGGCAATTGTCAAAAGCTTAAAGAGATAATAATTTCATATATGTTAAATTAAATATATTTTTTCTTATTCATTTATCAATGTTTTACTTACTAAATTCAAACTAACAGCTCATTTATTTTAGATTAAAAAAATTTAGAAAGTTTAGTTTTGTCAATAAATTGAGATTACCATATTTATTCGAATACTCCAAGAGAAGCAATTCTAATGGTTCCGCTTGTACCTCAGGTGCTTTACAGGTGCATAGTCACTTGGAAGAATGGGACTAATAATGGAAAGCATTAATATACCTCAGAAAAATGCATAAATATATACTCTGGCTTTGCTTATTAGACATTTTAAACAACTGTTTTTTTTCTTTACTTGTCTTAAAAAAGGATAGATTTTTATGAACATCAAATTACAGTGAATATATACTTGCATTAAAACATGCTATTACAAATTTTTTTATATGTATAATATATACTATGTTAATGATTTGTATATGTACTTAAACATTATCCATTACCTGAGGTTTGTTGGAAAAAAATTAACGATGAGGCTGTTAAGTATTGGAAATATAACAACATTAAAATTACTGCACAACTTTTAATTGGCACTGTAATAAGTTGATTGGGTATCTTCAGTGATATTACTGCAGCAAGAACACATAAAGTTAAGGCAACTGTAAAATGTGAAATATAAAATTTTTTTAAATGTTATAAAAATATATATGTGTAGGTTTTGATAAATCAAAATTGTTTAATAAATCAGTTTACAATAACTTTGAGACAAAAGGCATATTTTAGTGAAATTTGGTGAACAGTTTCTTCTACCAATGATTTGTAAAATTTTAAACATAGTTAATCTTTATAGAGAATTGTTCACTTAAGAAAATTGAAGTATTTATGTTAATAATTTAATTTTTTTGAGATTGAATCGTTGTTAGGCTTGGCAGTTTTCATTTGCTACAAAATTCTTCTATTACAAACAAATCATTACTAGATGTAGCTGTTTTTTGTAGAAAAAATAAGTAATAATTTTATATTTAATGACCTGAAAGGTAAAACGACACATCTATTTATTAATTCAATGAAAGGAGAATTAAATGTTTTATGAATTACTGACATGTGTTACACTCATGTATTATTTACCAATCTCTCTCTTCCATTTGTATTTTCTATGTTTGAGTCCTGAACAGATACAGCATTTTTTCATTCATTATAGAATTACATATCATCCATTTTAGTACCTATTATTTGGTATCGGTCCATTGGTTTAAATTCTTTACTAACACTCTTTTACTGCTGTTATTATTTTTATTTTGTTTTACATTTAATATCAACAGTTATAACTTTTGATCTACAGAAAGGCCGGTTTTTTGAATACCTTTTTCAGTACTGATATTTTGTACAAATTTACGTATGTTTATTTTGAAGATGCTCCTCTCTGAGAATAATGAAATGTTGAAGAATCATCAGTTATAGGAATACAGTTTATAGTCATGAAAGTTTAGAGTTTATAGTTTTGAAAGTTTAGATTTATTACATTGGGATGATCATGAAGACCGTTTAGGAGTACCTGTTCACTATGATGAGAAGTGATCATTTAGTAGTAAGTCTTATGGCCATTAGCATTTATATCAAAGAAAGCTACTAATCTCATAGGGGAAGACACCTTAAGCCACCCCTTCTGTTCCTAGCCTATATAGGCTTTACCAGAGATCATCTTCGAAAGCTCGGCTTTTGACATACTCCAGTCTGCCTCAGCCAGGATGTCATCGATGCAAATGATTCTGAAATACCTAGAACATTTTATGGAGTTATATCCTCTAAAGTGAAATTTGTTAAATAAGTAATATCAACAGCCAAAGTCAGTTTTTTGTTTGTATTTATTATTGCTGAACAGAAATATTAGTATAATATTTGCCTTTTCAGATGAATATATAAGCTTGCTTTGTTCTGTAATGTAATAAAAATATGTCATTACTTCTTTTTTTAATAAGGGTTCCTTCTTATGTTGATGTTATTATCTTTAATAGTCGCCTCTTATTAACAAACAGTTTGGAAAAAATTATGTTGTTATTGAATAAAAAATATGGAACGCCGCATTGTTCCCGTAGCCCTGCAGGCTGTGGTATTTGACTATTTGTCTAACCGTATGGCTCTGTTTAAGGATGCGCATCTAGTTGTAGAAAAATCAGTCACCAGGGGAAAACTGCAGGGTTCCATTCTTGGCCCTTTGCTGTGGGACCTTGTATTCGATGGATTTCTGGGATTGACATCCCCAGAATCGGTCACGGTCCAGCCTTTTGCCGATGACTGTCTCCTGTCAGTTCGTGGTAATTCACAACCACAGCTAGAAGACTGGATGCAAGCGGCTTTGTCAACCCCAGAGGACTGGAGGGACATGCAAAATTTAAAGATTTCTGTGCCCTAGACGAAGTATATGCTTCTCAAGGGTGTAGACAAATTATTGTATAGTCGTAACCCACATATTAATTGTAAAGGTTGTGAAATCAGCCGAGTAAGAGTTCATAAGTACCTAGGTGATTTGTTTGATGAGAAGTTGCTGTTTAGCGACCACGTTAGGCAAGTAGCGACGGACGCCGTCTCTGTGATGCACAAGCTTAGGAGGATTGCTCGGGCTGTCATTTGTACATGGTGCACCGAGATGTCTTTGATAGTATGACCTCTTATGCTGCGTCCGTTTGGGCGCATAGGTTGGAAAGAAATCGAGCACTTATTCAAAATTTAAGGAGTTCCCAGTGCAGAGCCTTAATCGTATGGACTGGTGTGTTTAAAACAACCTCCTACGAGGCTACCACCGTATTGGGAAAGGCTCTCCCAATCGATTTGGTGGTGAAAGTTCGGGCGGCCATCTGGAAATTGCGAAGAGGGAGGCAGAGGTATTTGGGATGCGGTTTTGAACGGTCCTGTACCGGTGCGGAACAGTGATCGCAATGCACCGGTTCTAAATTTTGAACAGTTGCCTATCTCCCGCCTGCGAAGGAGGCTTTACAGCCTCGCGATGGAAACATGGCAGCAAGAATGGCACGCTACAAGTAAGGGTAGGTCCTTGTATAGATTTGTACAGGACTTGGGGGGATGGTACGCCTCTAGTTCGTTTTTAAGGGCAATGGGAGCCCAAGTGCTGTCCAACCATGCGAATTTGAACCAATATTTGTTTCGGTTCCACCTGGCTACTGATGAGCTGTGCGTATGCGAGGAGGTCCAATCGGACGAACACATGATGTTCGACTGCCCAGCTCTTGGCAGGGCCAGAACTCAGGCCACCCTGGACCTTAGAGATCAGGGGAAAATTGGCCACTCATAAGTAGCGAGTCAGTGTGGCGTGAGCCGCATTGTCGGATCATGTGGAAGTTCCTTGATGCCGTTGCTTTGTTCTACCGGCATCAGTAGTTTAAGGGATATAAGACTCCTACTGCTAGCCATAGGAAGCTACCCGTGAGAAATAGCTGGTCAAATACAGCTCCAAGCGCTAAAATATGGTGAACAGGCACTTGCTGGCAATCAGCGACCTAGGCGTGGCTGCAAATTGCTGTCCTTGACAGAATAAATTTTAATTTATTGACAGGTCATATATTTTAGTATGTAGACAGGGTGCGCCTATCCATTTTAGTAATATATGACAAGTGAGCGGTGGGAGACGCAACGGGTGGTGCAGAGCACCACGCTTATTCCGCTCACGCAGATAAGCTCTAGGAGCTAATTAGGATATTGGTCGCTAAACCGTTTTGAAGAACAGTAGCCGTTTGTGGTACGGACATTCGGTCTTATGTTTTAGAACGACCGAATGGGGAGGTGGTGGTAGAAATGCCAGAAAAACTAAACACCAACTGACTGAAATGTACTGAAGCTCCATCGTGGTGAAACCATATATTATGATTTTTTGGTAATTTTTAAACTTTATTACAAAGCCGCTTACCAAACATTAATGTGATGTCTCTATCTGAACTTGAGATATAAATGTTTGTATAAAACTAACAAAATGGCGGACAGGGAGAGAACAAACGAAAAATTGCCATTTTTCCTAAGGATATTTTTTTTTTAGTTTTATAAGTAGAATCCGAAAAAGTATATAGCCATCCCACCATTTTAGAAACATTCGGCATAAAGCTTTATGCAGAATTATTAAAATAAAATTTATCTATAATTTTTTTTTTTAATTTTAAGTATTTCTTACTGAAAAATGTTTCATAGAATGATGATTTAATTATACTTTTTGTTAAAAGATAATTAGTTTAATGGCATAATATCCTTTCCATTAATTTTCTATTCAGTGTTTCAAATCTAATCAGGTAAATTAAAATGTTCAACTTATTAAATAACTTTAGAATCCACCTAGTTAAAACACCGTTCATTTTTTTATAAGGGAAATTAACCCAAGTTTCATTATACTTGTTATGATTTCCCATGACTTTACCTCCAAAAAATATTAACTTTATTTTATATTTTCATACATAATAAAAACCAAAAGAAATTTCAACTTTTAAAATAATCAATTATAATGTAATTAAAAATCTAAACATTTTAAAATTTGCTTAAAAAGTAATACATAAAATAATCTAGTAAGTAACTTTTATAGACTTTTTAAGAAGTCACTGTCTTTTCATAAAAATCTTCCTATATTAAGATTTATACAACAGAGAACTTTTCAGTTTTATTTTTTTATTATAAAATAATCTAATGAAAAAAAAATCCTATTTTAATCAACTAAAATATTAAGCGTTAAAGCAGTTGATATTTTTATACCTCTACTTGAAACAATATTGATTCTAGTTAGAGACTAGATGTCTTTGTTATCTTTTTTTGTTGATATGTTATTATTTAACTTTTTATTTATACTCATTGAATGTTTCATGAATAAGCAAAAACATTTTGGCGATAAATGATGAAAATATAAATAGAAACAATGTGCGCACAAAACATTTTAAGTAGTGTAATTAAATATTAAAGTCATTTTATTCGGTCTTTATCACTGATAAGCTTGTAATTTATATGAAATTTATCAGTCTAAATGCTCTTTATCATACTTAACTACCCACAGCACACACAAACACATATACATGAACAGTCAAGTAAGTAGCTTAGTGAAAATTACTTGCATCTGTTCTTATCTGCTAACATGAGATAAATATTAAAAATTAAAAATCACGGCTGCTCCCCCCCCCCCAAAAAAAAAGTGTAATTAAAGATCATGTGGGTGACAATTTTACATATAGTATTTGTATTTAGTAAATTTTTATTTTTTTATTTTATTTAAACATATTTATTATTTATATTTTATTATTATATTATATATTTAAACATATATATGGAATTTTAATTTATTTGTTCATTTAATATACATATTACTTTTACTTATTTGGAAATATCATAATGTTTAAATATGTACCCTCTGCTTCTATGAGGTGAATTGAAAAATTTCATTTTATTGTATGTAGTTTTCCATGATCTTTCATAGAAAGAATGGCAAGGAACACATTCAGGCATTAAACCCAACAACAAAATTAAATTTTTCTCAAAGATAGTTATCATTAACAGTAATTTCAATGAAGAAGATACTGCTAATTAGTTCCAAAAGAATGTTTGAAGAAAAAGTTTCAATTTTTTGAAAAAACCTATTTATGTAATATTTAATAATTTTATAGTGTTAACAAATTTTGTCAAGCTGTTCAACAAACTTAATTTTATAGTAAATTTCAAAAAGTTTTGTACTTCATAAATACAAAAACCGCAGTACAAATATTGCTTATTCAAAATTACAACAATGTATGCTTAATAATAATGCTTTTGTAATGTTATAAATAAATTTTATATGTAAATAATTAAGTATATATTCAAAATTTTCATTTTTTCCACAGTATTTATACTTATTTACTGCTTAATCTCCTTATTTCCTGCCTAACCTCTGGGAATTACCATTCAGGCATTACTTCAAAGGATGAATGAGGATGCTATGTATGAGTGTAAATGAAGTGTAGTCTTTTACAGTCTCAGTTCGACCATTTCTGAGATGTGTGGTTAATTGAAACCCAACCATCAAAAAACACCAGTATCCACGATCTAGTATTCAAATCCATATAAAAGTAACTGCCTTTACTAGGACTTGAATGCTGGAACTCTTGACATGCAAATCAGCAGATTTGGTGAGATGCGTTCACCACTAGACCAACCTGATGGGTCGCTACTTATTTACTTATTGTAAGTGTGTGTACTTAAACATTTTTAACTAAAATTATTAAACATAATTAACTAAAGAAAGGAGTAAAAAATGGAACAAGTTTGAAAAATAAACATAGGTAATTCAGTAAGAAGAGAAGACAAAAGGTTTTTTTTTTATTTTATTTATTTAAAATAAATCTAGAACTTTTAAATACCATCCATAACCAAAAAATAAACAACAGTGTTACTTTAAATGTATTATCTCAAAAAGCAAGTAAAATAGTAAATACTTACACATTGACTGAACCACTAAAACAGGTGATTTTAAAGATTTAATTTTTTTATATATTTATAAAAAATAAACGTTTACTAAAATTTGACAATTTAGTTAATAGCATTTTACTGTACCTTAAAATATTATAAACTCTGAATACTACATCCTGAAGGTGGCCACCATTTCGATTCATGCCTTCTTAAATCCAGTTTTTATGTTTTGCATCAAACAATGTAATTGGCTCTTAGTGACAGATCTTTTATTATACTTCAACTTTTCAACAGGATAATATTTACTCTTCAATAGCCTCATAAGAAAAAAATCACATGCTGTGAAATCCAGGGATATGAAACTAAGGAATATCTTAAATTAATATAGTCTGTAAACAATCGTTTAACTACATTCATTTATTACTACTTATATGATTGCTAATCTCATCCTGTTGAAACCATGATTTCAGATTTCTTTGCTAGTTGAGGAAACTAAAATTGTAAATCATTTGGACATTTGAAATTTCTAGTGTTATCTTTAAAGAATTGTAGATAATCATTTCAGCGGTATTATTTACACATGGTGACTTAAACACTGTAGTAGTACATTTCATTAGGGTTGTTTGTTATGTGATATTGGAAATTCTGTTTTTCACATAAGTGGAATTGTGATTCACAATTAATGTTTAATGTTTATAAGATTTAAAAGTTGACTGCAAAAAGTCGTGTGATTAATTCTTATCAGTGTTAATATTTAACACCTGCATTACTTGACTTTTAAACTGAAGCATATGTAGCACGTAATGAAACTTTTCAAACATTAGTGCTCAAGAGAAACTGAACATATTATTTCATAGCATTTAATCTATTATGGCTTTTATGTTTGTATATACACTCATGCGTGTAAACATATATATATATATACTTTGTTTACCAGTAAGTTTTTTTTCAACACTAAATTTTATCTTCAAAATTCTGCATTTCGACTAATGAAATGGCACCACATAATTTCACTGGATATTGAAATTGATTGAAGTAATTCTTATACAGCCATAGAACTACTGAAATTTTTGTAGATTGCCTAAATCACATAGAATGCTGTTCATCCGTTCTACTAAAACTAAGCACTGTAGAAAAAGAATTTACTGTTACCAGAAAAACCTGTTTTTATAATCACTTGTTTCAATGCCTTATCCATCATAACATCTGGAAGTACTTGTTCCTCACTCATGCAAACACTTCATTTTTAACTTCCCTTGTTTGTAATTTGTTGCTCTTTCAAACTAAAAAGTGTGTGTGCGTGCGCGCATGTGTGTGTGTAATAATGCTACAGCTGCTGCAATGGGATATGAAATATATTTTCCGAAATGCAGGATTCCAGATCCCAAAACAATTAGTGACTTTTTGCAAGCTTCGGAAAATAGGTTCACTACCTAGTATTCCTACCAGCTACGATCTGTCCAACATGATGCTGTAATTAATGACATTATCGATTCGCAGTCCAGGCGTCAATTCAGACATCTTTCTAAGAGAATCTGAGTTTCGCATTCGATGGTTTGGAGGTCATTTAAATAAAACAAGTTTTCCCTTATCATATACAGACAGTTCAACATTTGCAACTACAGACGGTCCGCTTCGCTTGGAGTTCTGCAACTGGTGGAATACAAATTGATAACTCTACAAGTATTTTTTGTAACCGACGAGGCAAATTTCACTCGAGATGGCGTTTACATTTTACGCAATGTCTCATTTTTGAACATTTATTATAATATGTTACGCATAATGCACTTTTCTAGTGTACTGTTTCTAAATAAAATTACAACTTTTCTTTGTTTTCTTCAATTTATCTTACACCAGAATTAAATTTTCCACAAGTTTTGTTTAAATGTTTTATGTGTTCATGACCTATTTAACAAAATTATTGTACGTCGAAAATAAAAAACAGATTTTACCTCAATTTATTGGTTTTCACCAGAAATTTCTTAAAAACTACCGCAGGTACAGTCCTGGGATCTATTTTATTCGATTTTTCAGATCAAAAACCATCAGAAATCACTAATTTTGTTCCTTAATTAACGTTTTAAAAATTTCAGTACGGTATTTTACCAGGTAAAATTCCGAGCAAAATTTTTCATTTGGCATATCAAGCCAAGCATTTTAGGAAATATGTTTACGTGATTTTTTTCCATAATTTTCATGAGTAGAATAAGTTATGAAAGTCCTGGGAGAACTTTCTGATGCATTCTCTCTCTCCCAGAAATGAAATATTTATTGTTTATATTGGTAATAAGTATTGTTTATAAGTAGTACTCAATTTCCAATGTTAATACTAATTTAGAAATAAAAAAAAATAAAAAATAAAAATCTAGATATTTTAGAAAATTATTATACATAAACAAACATTCAAATTGATCAACTTATAGACAGATTTTGAAAGAGACAAACTCATAAAAGCTGCAATAAATAACAGCACTTTCATAGATATTACATAAAGTATTTATTTAAATAGTACTGTTCAGAGTCAGTGTTATTAAAAATTTATTTAAGAACTTTAAAATTGAAAAGCCTATCTATTAGTTCACACTCGGCTCCTTACGATTCAGCGGCTCTGTACAGTTCACACAACTCCTTTCATATGCACTCGGCTTCTGACGATTCAGCGGCTCCATATACACTATATAAGCCGGCTCCACATTACATTCAGGCAGCCTTCCAGCCTTCTTCCATCACCCTTCGTGGAATCAACTGTTGAAACTTACAAAATATAATATGTATTATATATATTCTGAACAATGTATCATTTAAGAAATCATTAAAAGGCATTTATATACATTTATCTTTTATATTTATTTAATCTTGTAGTATTCATTCAAATATTAAAGATCATATCTAATTATGAAGTGATAAATTTCTATATTTATTTATTATTTGAACCAGTGAACTAGCGGTAAATACATAGAATAATTACCCTAACCAAGCTACTACACCAACGCGGATATTATCTCGACAAGTACAGTACTGTATTATTTGACTACCCATATACATGTTTCTGAACGGTAATTACTGTAGGCTAAACAGGAAAAAGAAGAAGCCATATTTGGCTTCCGTGTAATTGAATGTTTGTTTTTATTTTATTTAATCACAATACTCTTGTATAAGTAATCGCAATTTTAATCTTTTAATCCTTTAATTTTAAAGGATTAAAAGATTATGTTAATGTTATGTAATTTTATAAATATCATACACGACTGATGATGTGGAATTCCGTGAAAAATTACATAAATATACAAATAAAGTAAAAGTTGTCTTATATCTATACTTGGATGGAATAAGTTGAATTATAAATATTTGAATTTATATTATTAGCATAGAGGTGATATAGGTCTTGAAAAGATTGATTTTAGAAAAATAATATATATATATATATATACATATATATTTATCTAATAACTAAACAAGATACAAACATATTTAATTATTAATTTATTTACAAAATTGTACAATGTTATTTACAGATTTTAAGAACTTGTAGTTTTCTAGAGTTATCATCAATTCTGGAAACTTATTTATTCTTAAGCAGCTGAAGTATTTTGTTTTTCTGATCTCAATGAATCAATCAGTAGTATACTAACAGACACCAGGCAAACTAAAACATAAATATAAACATCAGCATTTAGTTTAATGATCTGTAGCCGAATATGTAGTTTATTACTAAGTTACATTTTTAATATAATTAATTCTCTACTGAAGTGAGAAAATATATAAAGTGGATTATTTTACTACAAAAAGGGCCTAAACCCAACAGGGGAAGAGACTTACCTTGTGACGTTGCCATACAACTCCTTCCTGTTCCTAGCCCTGATGGGCTTTACCAGAGGTTGTCTTATTGGCCCTCTAACTGTGGTAACATATACAGTTATCAGTTTGGCCTCCACTAGGATGCCCAACTAAGTTATTGCTTTACATTAACTGCCTCACCAGCGTTCTTGTGGCTGAAACACATATAAAATATCTCAGATACAAAACCACCAGCCGGAGTTTCTTACTCCAGAGAGCAATGATGTTCATTAAACAACCAGTTCATGGGTAGAATGAAGGTACTACCTTTTAGGAATGAGCATCACCATTTTGGTGGGTTTGGCATGTTAATGATGTACAACAAAATATTCAAATTTTACAAATTTTTACTCTTATCTTATTAAGCTGTTTTAATCTTATTTGAGCTGTTATGTGATTGAACTCATAAGAAAAGAAAAGCTTCTTAATTAAATAGAATACCAAGTAAATTAACATTGTTGTAATTAAAGAAAAATAAATTATAAAGTTATTGTTCATATCAAACTCAATTGTTCTGGTTATCACTAATGCTGCAATAAAAATGTTACAAATCTTTTAAAGTGATAGATGTACAATCTAGATAGATACATTGGATAGATGTACAAAGATATAATTATAAAATAATTTGACTCTTCCTGTTGCAAGTTTCACATTCCACATTATTTTGTACTATATGTCTCTATTATCACTTAATAACTTTACCAATTTTTTTTTTCTACAGAAATATGTTTTTAATCTTGTCAACAGATTAAAAATTTATTCCACATCTGAATTTTAATCAGTCTGCTGGATTCTTTTCTTATTGATTGGTTGTTTAGGATCAGGAATAGAAGGTCTGGTTTTATTCAATGAGTAGCTAATACTTGACTTTATGTGCAAGCCCTGAATATAAAACAGAGTTCTTGGATAATTCCACAGGTATGCAAGATTGATACATCACTAACCTCCAGTAAAGAAGCAGCTGCCCTGTTGGCTGCCAAAGGTACCAGTATAGTCCCACAGTTGGAACCAAAGTGGTTGACCCAAATTCTATGTCATTTGCCCAAGGAAGAAGGTTAAAGGGAAGGAAGTGGAACCCAAAGAGGATCTGGTTCTGAACATTGTTGATTATGGGTACATTAATTTTACACTGTAATCCAGCCACAAAATATGATAAAGATAATTAAAAGTATACTCAATGTCATATAACCACTTAATTACTTATTCATAATTACCACTTATTCAACTGTGATTTTCAATCATAAACTAATAACAAAATTTAACCAAAAATAATTTTATTTTTTTTTAACAATTATGCATACTTTAAGTTTAAAGGACTTTTATGGTAGACAACCTGAAAATGTATGTTTTGCTTCTAAAAATTACTTGAAGAGTTTGTTCTTACCTCCCATTGCTCCAATAAAAAAATAAAGAAACATGTTGCATTTTGTATCGATTAGTGAACCTGCTATTACATTTGTTGTTACAGTGCCAAGCCTACAAGACATTAGAGTTAAACACCCAGCCATTGCTCTGAAAAATAGTAAAACTTCATCTTGTAAACTTAAATTATTTACAAACAAATTAATTAAAATTAATCAATAAGATATTTATTTTTTATTTTAATACAGTAATATAATCAAGTTATTTATTAACCTAGTGATGTCAGACCCTATTGTAAATTTTTTTTTTATTTTTTATTTTTATAATGCAGTTTATGCCCAAACTCATTTTCTGATGAAATTTTACAGTAAGGTTCCTGGCTAGGCTAAGCTGAACATTAAATGTAGAAACAGTCTGATAATTTTTTTTTCCTCTAGTATTTAAATCATTTCAACAGTGTTTGGTCTATATTATTATGTTGACTAGCTACTAGTTTTTTTAATTTCATAGAATTTGTTTCAAACTTTTTCTTAATTTTACGGTTCTTCCACATCACCAATATTGTCGAATACTTACGCCTAATTCTTGGGCAATGTCCCAAGAATGTTATTAGTTTCGCCATTCTGTAACCGCCAGGTGCATCATTTCCTCTATCGTAAATGTTTTTCACGAAGTCATAATTAAGTCACCATTGAATGAATTACACAGGATATGTAAAATAAAATACATATGATATGATAATCTCACAGCAAAAGATTAATGATAACTGAATGTGTGACTGCTTCTGTTTACAATAATCTGGTACAGGAAGAAGATAAAAAAAATAAGAACTATAGTACATATATAAGATAAAAGGAAATTGGAATCATTTTAACCGTCAAAATATTTCTGTAGCTACAATGTTTATGATTTTGTGATCATGTCATTATAACCAACAAAATGTTGCACTGCAGAAGGAAAAATAAGTCATAATAACCGATATGTTACTAGAAACGATGTCATTAAAAACAATGTACATATTACATTTATGCATTAACAGCGTACCAAACCAACCAAGAGAGAAGTTTTTGGTCACTATCCGATGTCACTATAACCTATACTTACTGTATTTATATAATATTTTGTAGTTAAAAATCTTTTAAATAAAAAATTAAACACATCTGGATGTAATGGAACTGCTTCTTTATAGTTTTTAGTAATGCCCAATATATGTCTGAAATAATACTTATAACATTACTAATAATACAGACAGATTATTTTTATTCCATTGACTTTTTTCTGTCAACTATGATCAAAACTTCAGTTTTGTATTGTCTTCAATTCTCACTTTATTAATTCAATAACATTATAGAGCTGAAATTAATGAATTCAGTATCAAATGACTAACATCTTCTATTCACCAAACTACTTTATTCTCATGTAAACAAACTGAATTCTGAAGATACAGCCTAGTATGTTGAAAATTGTTCAATCTTAGTGGGAATGAGCAATTCCCACTAAGAAGGAATCATCTAGAAGGAAGATGATTTATTTACAAGGGAAGCTTGTTTATATTCTTGTGGTATTATTCTGTATGAAATACAATATCTATGAATTTGTTCTACGACTCTCCTTCATAAGAATTCAGCGAGACTTGTTCCTTAATCATGAATATGAAATTATTGAATGAACAGTTTTCATTAAAAACAAGGAACTGCAAAGATGTAGAATCATGTTAAAGAAATAAATAGTAAATGATACTGAGGAGGTGCTTCCATTGGTTTCATGTAGTACATCTGTATAATGTTCAATCCAATGTCAATAAGCTATACTACATGTTGCATTTGGTTTTAAGAGTTTAATATTGAAATTTTATTAATTTTCAGTTGCTCACGCACTTTCAAAGTTGATTTGATATTCCTGCATTGTACTTACTACATACAATAAGTTGCTAGTAATGGAGAGGTGTCAGTATGTTTTTTAACTACTATGATTTTAAATACAGAATGTACAAAAAGTTTTTGTTTTGTAAACAAAAAGGAGTTTTTAAGCTATTTAATATCTCTTAACCTTTATTTACAGTGATAAATCACAAATAAAATGAAAGATTAACTTCTATAGTTTTCCCTACAAGTGTTCAATGTAAGCACCTTTTGCCACGCCGACACACATTCAACCAATAGAAAGTTCATCCCGTGCTTTCACCAGTAAGTCTGAAGTAATGGAAATTACAGCTGCTTCAATATTGTGACTCAAATCATGTAGATCAGTACATACACAAGATCCTTTTTAAAACTCCAAAGGAAAACATCACATGGTGTAAAATCAGGTGAACTTGGTAGCTAGACAAAGAATCTTTGTCACCGAGCACATGGTGACGTGGATTAGTGGTCGTGGAAAACACCATTTAACCGATCCCCTATAGACTTATGCCAGTGAGGGACTCCACCATCTTGTTGACAAATAAAATTCTCTAGTCCAACTTGCAGAACAGGAAAGAGCCATATATGCAGCTCCTGTTACACTTGCTTCAGCAGTAAAGAACGACCCGTAAACTTGTGGTCAGGATATTACACAGAAAACATTTAATTTTGGGGAGTCCATTTCACATTGTAAGAGTTCATGGGAATTTTCTGCCCAACATTTACACATTATGTGTGTTACTTTCTCCACTCATACTGCAACATTTTGGTCATGAAGTTGGTACGCCCAAAATAGTAGATAGACTTTTAAGCCTACAACAGCTGTAAATAATATGGACACATAAGTCTTTCCGTAAAATATTCCACACAACCTATATTTAATTTTAAGTCTATCTTTTCTTAAAACTGAGAACTAACTGAACATTTTTTGGCTTAAATAACAATTATAATGAAGTGGCTTAAATAACAATTATACCTGAGATTTGTAGGAAACATTTCAACGACAACACTATTGATAATTGGAATTACTGCTCCTGTAAATATAATTAGAAGGCTTACATTATAAGCTACAAAATCTGTTATATTTATTTCAAGTACAGCTATTGATGATATTAATGCTGCAAGTGTGAAACCAACTGAAAAAAAGAGATAAAAAAATTATAGTTTTATTATTTTGTATTATAATAATTAAATATATCACTTAACAACTTTTTAGATTGTCTAAGAGAACTACTTCAGTGACATTACACTGATAAACATAATTTTTGTTTCGTAACATGCGATACTTGATTTTAATCTGTTTTTTGATACTGAAAACAAATATGAACTCAAAATCTTTCTATCACCAACCATTTTTGAACAATTTTTTTATTTTAATTAAAGAATTGTTTTTATTTTTCAGCGTATAATTAGCATTTTAAGCTCCTATTTTGTATTTTGTTAGCTCATTTTTTATTGTTTATTTTTGTTAACATAATTTGTAGGCTATAAATAAACAATACTAGACAAAGAATTAAATCATATCATAGTCACTTATTATGAAGTCATATCTAATACTGAAGAGTGAACTTTTCTGGACAAGATTAATTATGTCTGTGCAGGTCAAAACATGTAGCTGAAATCACAGCTGTGTTAATTGTATTAAACACTGAATTTAGGAATGAAATTATTTTGTTCAGTCTTATTGCTGTCTTAAGTTTGTTAACAGTACAGTGGAATAACACCTCAAAATTGTGTAAATGGGTGCCTTTTGTTATGTATGTGGTGAGTTTACCATAAAATCAAATGGTAAAAACATTACACCTTTAATTAAAAAATCATACCATTTGTACTTTCAGTATAAAATTAAATTGATCAAGATAGGGCTCCTCATATAGTATGCACTAATTGTTCTGTATATTTAAGAGGATGGCTGAAATGTACAGAGAAGGCTTTGCCATTTGATGTATCTATGGTTTGGCCTGAACCAAAGGATCATGTAACTGATTGTTACTTTTGTTTAACAAGTGTGTCTGGAATTTCTAAAAATCTAGACATACTGTAAAATATCCTTCATTGCAATCTGCAATCAGGCCTGTATCTCACAGTGAAATTATTCCAGTTCCTCAGCCACCTGTGAATGTAGGTTTCGAAACCAGCGATGAAGAATCAGGCAGTACTGAAGAAGACAATGATGATTTTGATATTATCTTCCAATAAGCCACATCTTACATCACAAGGTGAATTAAATGACTTGGTCAGGGATTTAAATTTATCAAAAAATCAAGTTGAACTGTTAGGATCAAGACTGTAAGGTTGGAATTTACTTTAAAAATATACAAAAATTTTGGGCTTTCGAAGCCGACAAAAAAAACTATCTCATATTTTATTGATGAAAATAATTTGGTTTATTGTACAAATATTGATGAGCTTATGTTGCACTTGGGACAAGTTCATAAATGAGGATTGGTGCCTTTTCATAGATTCGTCCAAGTACAGTTTAAAAGTGGTTCTACTACACAACAGTAACAAATATCTTTTGATACCGATCGCTTATGGTTTAATTTGAAAGAGACATACAATGTGATGAAAGACGTTCTTAAAAAAATAAATTCTAAAAAACATAGCTGGAACAAGTTATAGCTATTTTGTTAGGCATGCAGTTAGGCTATACTAAGTACATGTGTTTTCTTTGCAAATAGAACAGCCGAGCTAAGAATAAACATTATGTTACCAAAGTGTGGAAGAAACGAGACACCTTAACTCCAAATGGGAAAAATATTATTCTTGAGCCCTTAGTTGAACACAAAAAAAATATTTTTACCCGCTCACAATATCAAGGTAGGACTACTGAAAAATTCTGTAAAAGCAATGAAGGATAGTCCTGGATTTTCATACATCAGGCAGAAATTTCCGAATGTAAATGAAGAAAAAATTAAAAAGGAATATTTGTTGGTCCTCAAATAAGGGTCAAAAATGATGTATTTAACTCAGTATTAAATAATGTAGAAATTGCAGCTTGGGCTTCATTTAAAAAGGTTTGCAAAAATTTTCTCGGCAAACAAAAATCCGACAATTACCACGATATTGTTAATGAACTTCTTATTTCATACAGAGCTATGGGATGTTATAAATTTGAAAATACATTTCCTCCAGTCACATCTGGACTTTTTCCTGGACAACCTCAGAGACATAAGTGACGAACACTGAATGTTTCCACCAAGACATGTTGGTGATGGAAAGCCATTATAAAGGGAAATGGAATACTAACTTGCTACCCAATTACTGTTGGATATTAATTTGGGGTATGCCTGAGGCTATTTATAAAAGAAAAGCATCAGTGAAATCATTCTAACACAGGTATGGCCGTGCAAAATTATAGATTTTACAGATTTTATCTATATTCCCCTTTAATTTTTTTTTTGAAGCGTAATTTATTTAAAATTAAGAGTGATAGAAAATTTTATTTACAGATAGTAATGTACACAAAAACGCAATTCAAGAAATGGTATCACACTTAGAGCAACATTAAAAAAATTTTTTTTTTGTCCGTCAGTGTTATCAAAAAAGTAGTTATTCTTATATTTGATTACAAAAGTAGGTAATTCAGCTTAAGGTATTTTCCGAACACTTTCAATTTATTGAAAGGAGTTGGGAGGGCCTCAGAGTAGATAAAGTTACTTCACTTTCATGAAGTAATAAATAAGTTACACCAAAAACTTATTAAATATTTTTTTCTTCATGTGATAAAAATATAATAAAAGTCAATAATCCTTCTCATTTATAAAAACCATGATTAGGTCAAACTAACACATCCTAAGCATGATTAATGTAAATAACAGCAGTTTAAATGATGAGTTAAATCTGATTTCAGATATATCTAGATTGAACTAAGCTAAATTGGTATTGTATGTTTCTTGCCAAATAAACTGGTTTGCCCTGAAATCTGATTGGTTGTTAACATTTTACTTTTAATAACTGTGTATAGTACTAGTTTCATAAAGAAAAGTATAAAATTAATATTATTTCAGTAATAATAAACTTTTAAAATTATTTTATATTATAAATAAGTATATACTTTGTGTTTACTTACATATAAGATAATTTTTGTTGAATAAATTTGATAAAACTGTTATTGCTCCAAGATTTATACTCTGTGTTAATCCTAATAATCCTAAATACCAGTACACTGAAAAATCAATCGAATCTGAACATGTTTTTTCTTCCTCATCCTTGATATCATTCAGTTGTATTGTTTCTTTGATAACACTTAAATCTCTTGACTTGTATTGAACAACTTTACAAAATGTTGCTGATTCATTTGAAGTTTCATTTTTGTAAATTGCTAGCCTGTTCATTGTTTCTGGTAGCCAGAGGTACATACCACCATTACTATAACAAATTATTATTTTTTTAAAGAAAAGAAGTAAAACTTGTGCTTTTAAAACTTAAAATGAAAAATAATGTGTTACCTTTACATGTACATGTAACTAAGAACTGTTACAGGGTTCTAGATGAAGTGAATGCTTTTACTATGATTGTAAAAGTGAGTTCAAAAGATGTAGATCAAATAATACATTATCTGTTGATTGGGATTAGTGTTAGAATAATCAATTTTCATAAAAAAATAGCATTATGGAATGTTATATGATTAATATGACTATATCATAATCAAAATGATTTCAAGGTACATTTTTTTAATTGTTCAATATTAAATTTAATAAAATGTTTTTCACTTCATGAATAAATTTTCCTGTAGTAGGTTATAAACATAGACACTACAAAACATATCGGGTGTTACATTTGTCTACAATAGTTACTCAGTAAACTCTTTATAAAACTGAATGTGTTTTAATATACGAGGTGCGACAATAAAGTAATGAGACTGATTTTTCTTTGCAAGATGTGGCAACCCTGCAGCTAGCGTAGGCACACCATCTTGGTCCACCTTGGTCTCTAAGCTACTTCTAGTCCAAGCGGCACATTGATGCAACTGCTCAGTCGTGAGTTGTGCTGTAATAATTGAACACGTGTTTGTGTCTCTCGTCACAGAAATGAAACCGCAAAATATTGCGCAACGGCATTTCTTTTTGCGTTAAATTGGATGAAAACGCGACGACAACTTAAGGTAAGATTCAGAAGGCTTTTGGAGAGGAGGTTATGTCAAGAGCTCAAGTTTTTCGGTGGCATAAAGCTTTTAGTGAAGGCAGAACGAATGTTGAAGAAGAAGACCGCAGTGGACGACCATCAACCTCTCGGACAGATGTCAACTTGACCAGGGTGCGTGAAATCGTACGATCTGATCGAAGATTATCCGTGAAAATGATTGCAGAAGAACATCAATCGAGAAACGGTTCTTCTAATATTAACTGAAGATCTTGGTTTGAGAAAGATTTGTGCAAAAATGGTTCCCAAAAATCTCACACAACAACAGCGAGAAACACGGAAAAATGTGGCAGCCGATCTGCTAGAGCAAACGGAAATCAATCCAGATTTGTTGAGCCGTGTTATCACTGGTGATGAAGGTTGGTTTTTTTCAATACGATCCAGACACAAAACGCCAAAGTTCTCAAAGGGATCACCCAGACCAAAAAAAGCTCGCATATCAGTCAAAAGTGAAATGCATGCTTGTGTGCTTCTTCGATTCCAATTGTTCATAAAGAGTGGGTGCCTCCTGGACAAACAGTTAACCAATATTTCTACAAAGAAATTTTAGAAAGACTTCTTAAACGAGTTCTTCGTGACCGTGCCAACATTGCTGATAATTGGATTCTGCGTCACGATAATGCGCCATCCCATACTGCTGTCAGTACAGCAATTTTAACCTCAAAACAAATTTCAGTACTACCACAGCCACCTTATTCACCAGATATCGCTCCGTGCGACTTTTTTCTATTTCCAAGAGTCAAAATGGCGGTCAAGGGACAACATTTTCAAACAACATAAGATGTCCAAAAAGCTGTGACGAGGGTCTTGGAGGATATTACATAAGATGAGTTCCAGAAATGTTACCATCAATGGCAGAAACGCTGGAATAAGTGTGTGCAATCAGAGGGGAACTACTTTGAAGGAGACAACACTAAACATGACTAAAACGGTAAGCAGCATTTTTTTCCACATCAATCTCATTATTATCGCACCTCGTATAAGTATTAGACAAATTTGGGGAACCTGACTTCAACTGATGATATCAAACATCTCATCTAAGATGTCTTGTGTGTTCTGAGCATAGTTTTTTCAGATAAGGTTTGGTTTCATCTTTCCAACTGCATTTACAGCCAAACACTGGATTGTGTCACATTTTTCATGAAAGTTTTTTGCATTATCAGAAAATTGGGGTGTGGGGTGTCACCTTTGATGAATAGTAGTTGAAGATATTCTTTTTTTTATCTAGGCCAAATTACTTTACGTTATCAGGAAATTATTAGAAACTCTATATTGTTACAAATTGATGAATGTGAATACTACAAGATGGTGTTGTATGCTACGCTATTAATTTAACTATATTAATCTGTTAATTTTTTTATAACTGTTAATTTGGGTGGACAATATTCTCCACAAACCACAGACTTCCCACCTCTACATTTTCATCTGTGCCAAGCTGATTTAAAAGACATCCAAGACCAGCCCACATAAATTGTATATGTTGAAGAGAAAAGAAAGCACTAGGAGATGCTTTCTTTCCTTCTTCCGCACGAAACTGTACAAGCTGATACCATGAACATTTTTTACAAACAAAAATTATGATTCTGTGTAAAAGCTCATTTTCATTGTTGGTTCTTTTAGTATATATTAATGCCTTCATTTGTCCTCCATATCAACATAACTAAAGGATTCAAACCAGAAAATCTGGCTGGTCAAGTCCACCTATTTAAAAATGTTTAATGAGATTAGAGTTATACAGCGTTCAACGTGAAGTGGTGCTCTGTCTTGCTGGAAATACATTTCCAGCAAGAATATCTTATCTGAGGGACTCCTCTAAAAGCTGAAGAAGCTCATTTTGAAGAAAATTTACATACACATCCCCCAAGAGTTGACTATTAAGGAGGAGGAAGATCTGATCAGAAGATTTTCTATTATACCACACCAAACATTTATTGAAAAATGACAGTAAAAGTTGCTAACACTGGAGGATGTTATGATATATTCCAAGCATTAGGATTACTGTCATTCTAAATCTGATTGTTAATACTGTTATATGTAAATATTCACCACTGAAAATTATTTGCATGGCAACTGACTTATTCTGTGATATCCATTGGAAGTAATTGATACTCGACTGTAATCATGGTTTTCCAGATGTTTTACTCATTGAAGATGTATGAATGAAAACCTTCATGACATAATGTTTTACATTTGTGGAATTTGTAACATGCAGATAATCTTTGTTAACTTGAGGAAGAAATTCTCTGTATCATAGACAATATCTGTCATTTTTCCATTTTAAATTTACTACAGATGACTCTTTTTCTGTCTGTTGGAAGTAATTCAGTTAGGATATTCCTCAATAGCTTCTGTAGTGTCTTATAAGAATATTTAATGTTGAGTAATCAGTTTATTTTAAGTGTTTGAAATTCTATTGCAAGCCCCGTAAGGAGCAGAAAACAGTGACAACTGATAAAATTTATGATTCACTTAAAGTATGAGGTATTCAATTTTAATAACTTTTGGTATGTTGATCCACAATTTCAAATCATGGACTGTAATAGATTTGATCATGCTAATTATTTTTTGTGTTGATTATGTTTTTGGTTTAAGAAGTTGTTATTTCAAATCACTATCTTATTGCTGTTAATTGACTATACTTTAATTAAAAGTTGTTAATTGTAATGTAATTATTGAATGATTAGAATTGTAATTGTAAATGATGAATTCTGTACCTTATATTTGGTATTTGAGTGAAGAATAAAATATTAATAATATGTAAATTTTTCTAGTTTTTCCCAGAACTTAAGAATAAACTATATTGTTACTTTAGACATGGTTGTTAAGTAATCTGGTCCTGTAGTTGATCTGAAGTATACTCAGAAGTTTATCTGTAAATGATAGTCGTACTCATTAAAATTAGACAATAGATTATTTTTCAATAGATTTTTTTTTAAGCATGAAAAGTCATTTTAATATTTTTATTTCTTACCTGAAATATGTTAAATACTGTGATAAACAAATGAGAGTGATATTTTTTCTGTGAGGTTCTTTAAATAGTGGTGCTGTTTGATCCCACATTAGTCCAAGGAATGCAAGTACTTTATTTTTTTTATCATTAAGTACAGCCACTTTCTCCTCTTCATTTATTTTAATACTGTTTGCCTAAAAATAATATAAAAATTATTATCGCTTTCATAATAGGATTTTTATATTGTTTAGTTTTTAGTTATTAGTCTGTGTAATCAGTTCAGTTTAAACCAGTTATTGTAATGATGTTTGTAGAAAGTGCCTTTGAAATTGTCAAACCTTGTTTCTGTTTATTTAATAAGTTCTAAAATAGACTCTGCATTTTCACATAGCAATAATGGAGGCGCCTTCCTTGGTAAAATATTCTGGAGGTAAACTAGTCCCCCGTTTGGGTCTCTGGGTGAGGACTACAAAGGAAGGGGTCACCAGAAAATTAAAAAAATAACATTCTACGAGTCGGAGCGTGGAATGTTAGAAGCTTAAAAAAGGTTGGTAGGCTAGAAAATTTAAAAAGGGAAATGGATAGGATAAATGTGGATATAGTAGGAATTAGTGAGGTTCGGTGGGAAGAGGAAGGCGACTTTTGGTCAGGTGATTTTAGAGTAATTAACTCAGCGTCAAATAATGGACAGTCAGGAGTAGGTTTCGTGATGAACAAGAAGATAGGGAGGAGAGTGGGGTATTTCAAGATGCATAGCGATAGAATCATTGTAATAAGGATAAAATCAAAACCTAAACCGACAACGATTGTTAACGTCTATATGCCTACAAGCTCCCATGATGATGATGAGATAGAGTGTGTATACGAAGAGATTGATGAAGCAATTAAACACGTAAAAGGAGATGAAAATTTAATAATAGTTGGAGATTGGAATGCAAGCATTGGAAAAGGCAAGGAAGGAAATATAGTGGGTGAATACGGGCTGTACAAAAGGAATGAAAGAGGGGTCCGACTTATAGAGTTTTGCATGAAGTATAATTTAGTAATTGCCAACACCCAATTTAAAAATCATAATAGAAGAATATACACTTGGAAAAAGCCAGGCGATACTGCAAGGTATCAGATAGATTATATCATGGTTAAGCAAAGATTTAGAAATCAACTCGTTGACTGTAAAACTTACCCTGGAGCAGACATTGATAGCGACCATAATTTGGTGATAATGAAATGTAGATTGGGGTTTAAAAACCTGAAGAAAAGGTGTCAGATGAATCGGTGGAATTTAGAGAAGCTTGAGGAAGAGGAGGTAAAGAAGATTTTTGAGTAAAAAAGATAAGGTAGTAAATGTAGAAGAAGAATGGGAGAATGTTAAAAAGGAAATTCTTAAATCAGCAGAAGCAAACTTAGGCGGAATAAAGAGAACTGGTAGAAAACGTTGGGTTTCAGACGATATATTGCAACTGATGAATGAACATAGAAAATATAAGAATGCTAGTGATGAAGAAAGTAAAAGGATCTATAGACAATTAAGAAATACTATAAACAGGAAGTGCAAACTGGCGAAAGAAGAGTGGATTAAAGAAAAGTGTTCAGAAGTGGAAAGACAAATGAACATTGGTAAAATAGACGGAGCATACAGGAAAGTTAAGGATAATTTTGGGGTACATAAATTAAAATCTAATAATGTGTTAAACAAAGATAGTACACCAATATATAATACGAAAGGTAAAGTCGATAGATGGGTGGAATATATTGAAGAGTTATACGGAGGAAATGAATTAGAAAATTTCTTGTGTATTTTAGAGATGATGGTCTGATTAACGTTCCCTCTTGGTTTTTTTGGCACTTGTGGTCAAATGCCATAGGCTGTTCTTTTTGTTATTCCTGGAGTAACGCACTTATTCACTTCTACTATTATCAATATTATGACTAATTATAGGTAAAGTGATTTTACATTTATTTTATTTTTTGAACTATTTAAATTAATATTGAGCCTATTTCACCTTTTAGAAATTCCTTTTTCATATGCCTTTACAATTATATTCATAAACGCTTATAAATTATGTTTTAGTTGTGAGCTAGTTAGGAAACTGATCTAAAATAACTTGTATTGACAATATTGATAGATTTGGCTAAGATATTCAACTATTTATTTATAAGAACTTTAATAAACAGCTTGTAGTTTGTTTTAAATAAGTATATATCACGTACAAACTAAAATATAATATTCTTTTAAATTTTGACTTTAAGAAGCTCAAATAAAAACATCTTACAAACTCTTCTTTTTTATTTAATTAGTGTTTTACCTTTGATGTAGGATGATGTAGGATGTAGGATGTAGAAGGTATACTGAAATGAAACGACTAGCACTAGATAGGGAATCTTGGAGAGCTGCATCAAACCAGTCAAATGACTGAAGACAAAAAAAAAAGTGTTTTACCTTTTGATATGAAAGACTTACTATTAAAATATTACCCAAATCAAATATATATCAAATTATTATGTCTGCTAACTGTAAAGCTCACTTTATTAATCTTTACTTCCTTACTTATTTATTCAAGTTATTATAAATTTCTGCTCTCTAAACTTAATTTGTTTTTGGTTGATTTTTAGATAAGAATGTACTCTTTTACCCATCTTAGTTACCCTTATCCAGGGTTACCCCTAATATTCCTGTAAAAAGGAGGTATTTCTATTACCTTTTCTTTTATTCTTCATTGTTTTTTCCTCAGACAACTATTACACAGATTGTTTCAGCCACCACCTGCCTTTTTCTGCGGTGTCTAAAAGATGAGCAATTGTTTCTTTATTGCAACTATAGAGGGAATCTTTTTCTTATTCAGGGTTATAAAAAAAAAATTAGTTGATGAAATGCTATTAATAAAGTCGCCTTTTTCTTACAAAATGTAGAATTTATTTGTGTAAGTAAAGATATAGAGTATTTTTATCTTTTAAGAACATATCTGTAAATTTGAATAAATTGGGTTAGGAAATATGTTACACTTACCAAAAATTCACCTTCTTTCTTGTTCACTTTATGTATTCTTTGAAATACTTTGATTGCTTTAGCTATTTCTCCTTTAGCTACTAAAAATTTTGGGCTTTCAGGTAAAAAATATATCATTAAAGCACTTATTAGACTTGGTAGACTGCATACAGCATAATAAAGTCTCCATGATTTAAATACTAATCCAGGATACAAATTTATTGCCCATTCACCTGGTATTATCAGCGAAGCATATACTGCAAGGGAAGGAAATAGTAATATTATTTAAAACTTGAAGTAAAGATTAAATGTAAGATTTTTTCATTTTGTCCCTGAATTTTATCTATAATTACTTATAGAAATACTCTATAAAAGTCAAGTTGTTTTATATCAATATAGTTCATGGCTATGAACTCACACATTAAAAAATAATAATAAAAAGAATCATAAAAATATGTTATACAATTACATCATAGAAAAGGTTAACCACTAAAATCCTTTTAAGCATTCTGTATTAAAATGGAAAATAAAAAAATAAAGGATCAATATTCAACATTAAATCCAGAAATCAATTCAGAATTTAAGTGGCATTTTATTCTTGATATTTATCAGATAAACATTATTTTTTTCTCCTTTTTTAAATATGATAATTTCAGTTCAATTTGTAACTAGAACAGTTACTATCAGAATGAAAAGCCTCCTCATCCACAAGTTAGTTTTACGTAAAAATAAAACAGTAAGTATATTCTTTTTTTTCCTTTGTTTAGTAAATTTGTGTTATTTGAAGTGTTCTACACAAGGAAAACCGTTTCAAGAATTCAGGGGATGATTCCCCAATCAAAATAAAGAACTCTTACATCAACATATGTTCGGTAACGTTTAGTTTAGAGACTATTGTGCCATTTTATATTTCTAATGCAAAAATTTATTTCTTTGAAATGATTTTTGTATCAAACTGAGATTTCGTATGATGCTAGGGTACCTAGAGTTTTATAAACATAATAAACCTGATTTCTCATTCCATTTCAAAATGTCGGCATTGTAAACCTTTATATTGTTAATACATTTTCAACTGCTGGTTTATTTAAATCTTAGTTAGTTATAAAAAATGTTAATCGTTTTATAACAAAGAAAATGATACCTTATTTATTTAAATCCGTTCACAAATAACAAGTTATAGCCAAAATTCTTGAAGCAAATCATTCTAAATTAAAACACCATTTTCATTTCTTCCTGAATAAATTAAGTAACTCAATACGATCTCAACTGGAATAATTTAATTAATATTATCATTTAATAAATTATAATAATATTAAAAATATAACAATAAAATAAAATATTATAATAATAAATAATATTAATATTGAAAAATAATTTTTGTTAAAGCAATTAACAAGTCATTGTGGTAAGTATAGAAAAAACTAATACCCAGTGCGTCTTTTGTTATTGACCAAGTGAATATATTGATCTGAGCTGTATGAGTTTTTTTTTTTACCATTATCTTATTCACCATGGCAGTGTAAATCATATTAATACTAAATTAGAAATGGTTGATATACATTCAATGTATGATCTCACACATTGCAACACCCTTGAGATGAGATGGCTGTGTCAGAAACACTTTCCCAATCAAGTATTATCTTCTCATCCAATGTTTTCATCCATTTATAAGTAACTCAGAGACACAGGAAGCTTAAAACCTGAAAATCATGGTAAATTAAGATGACCACTTTCAATATGTACACCCGAATTTCAAGGAGGATGTGTTAGATGAAATGCCTAACCATCCTGAAAAAAGTACTAGAGAGCTAGACTTTGAGTTCAGTGTTGGTAATGCAACAGTTTGGAAGGTTTTGCATGAGCAGCTTATTTGCAACTCAATGCCTATCACTATCAGTGAACAAAAGTTATTTTACCTTAAAATTATACGCATCGTGTTTGGCTATGCCAATGGCTTATCCGAAAATGTGTTAACTCAAATTTTTTTAATATTAGTTTTCCAGATAAAGTCAAATTTACAATTCTGACCATTTTTAACTCGCGTATGTGTGTCAATTGAAAACTCTCATGTCATTTAAGAGAACCATCACCAATATCAGTTTTCTATAAGATGGTTACACTTATCAGCTTATAAGTTTACACTTATAGGTGTTCTGGGTGACCACTTATTTAAAATTGTTGTTATTAAGATTATAATTATTATTATATTTTCTATTAAGAACATCTATGACAATTATGTTGAGTACTGTTTACTTTCCTTAGCTTCATTCTTTTATTATATGTTGATGCATTTTGGAATAACTCCATTGTCAAAACTAATTGTTCTCAGCAATATTGTCTAGAGTACAATAAATTTTGACAATAGAGTTATTCCGAAACGCATCAACATATAATAAACGACTGAAGCCGAGAAAGGTATTAAGGAAAGAAAGGTGTTAAGGAGTACTTAACATAGAGACCACTTATTTGTCTATTTTTAATGTGAAACACTCAATGGCAAAAGACATTTACATTTTGTGACGGCAGATCTTCCACTTGTACTCAACGTTTTGCCACTAAACCCAAGAAAAAAAATATGGTTCATGCTGGATGTGGCTCCAGCTCGTTACAGATTCAAGATTGATATCACCTGAATGAAAGCATATCCAAACAGATGAATTGGTCAAGGAGGCCCAGTAGCATAGCCTGCAAGGTCTTCCGGCCTCAATCCTTATGGGTCATATGGGGTCTTATGGGTCATTTAAAGTCACTTGTCTATGACACCTCCATGGATAAATAGAAGAATTGTGCACAAGAATTCTAAATAGGATTGAGAGGATTCGTCAGATACCTGGCATCTTTGAAAGAATCTGGCAGTTATGCCAGACTCTTTCATAAAAATAATGCCTTGATGCATGTAATTTGAATGTGGGCCTATATTTTGAACAACTACTGTAGTTTCTTTTATTAATGTTTTATTATCTGACACAACAATTTGTTAAATGAATTTTAATTAAAAAAACAAAAAAATTGTTTAATAACAAGTCTTCATCAAACAAAAAATGTGTAATGCAAATTATTTTTCAGTATTAATGTTTATTATTATTATCATATTTTTATAATTTCAATATTTTATTGTAATATTTTCAATATTATTGAATTATTATAACTTATTTCATGATAATATTAATAAAATTATTGCAGTTGAGATCTTGTCAAGTTATTTACTTTTTCTTGAAGAAATGAAAACTAGTTTTTTAATCTAGAGACTTGCCTCAAGAATCTTTGCCATAACTTTGTTATTTATGAACAGATTTGAATAAATAAGGTGTCATTTGTTTTATGTTACATCATGACGTAACTCATAGCACCATTATAAGTAAAGGTGGCTGTTTCATTTTATAAACAGTTCATACTTTTTATTGAGGTATGTCATATTCTTAATAACACATTTTTATTTTAATAATATTGTACCATATTTGAATTTTTACTTTCCCGATTAACACTATAGCAAGGAAAGGAAAGTATTGTGAGCAGTGCAATTTGGGCATATGCGGTTGTCACCAGATCTTGATGTTTTGACACCTAAGGAACCCAAAATGCAAGATGGAAATTTTCCAGATGTATGTGTGTATGTTCAGTGACGCCCTCTAAATCACCTTATATCTCCAGAACTACTGAACCAATTTTGACCAAACTTGGTCAGATTACCTTTACATATGGGGCATTAAATTTTCAAATTAAAAGGTCAAGGGGGTGAGGCTGTAGAGCAAGGTCATCCTTAGTACTTCAAGATTTCATGTAATTAGGTCTTATTTTTCTTAAGCACATCTGTTAACGATTAAAAAATAACAATATTTGCAAAAAAAGAATTTTTTGCAAGATTACACCCCTTCGCCAAAAAATGCTCTAAATAACTAGTATCTAAGTGGGTATATTGCATCAGTAGTTGCTCCTCTCATCACAGGAGCACTAGTGTAGCACTGACACAGCTACCCTAGTTGTCTGCTATGTTGTGACATCACAGGTAAATTAAATAAATGAATAATATTTAAACTGAAAAAAAGTATTTAAAGTGGCCACTAGTACCGCCACACTCACGTGAATGAAATACAGTATGTGCGCGCGCTTTAGTTAGAATCATTGAATTAAATAAACAAAAAATATTATATTTACATAAAATGATAAATATTTTTAATTAAGTTGTTTGTGTGTGTGTGTGTGTGTGTGTGTGTATATGTGTGCGTGTGGGTCCTACAATTGTGTTGTCTGTTTTTTTTAATTATAATTACTCCATTTTTTCCTCTGCATGCTAAACATTTATATCTGTTTTGTTTCCAGCTGGTTGTTAATCTAATTTATTTATGAATGATAATACATTTTTAAAACGTTTTAGAATACAAATTTGTATTATCATAAACTAAACTTAGTTTTATAAAAGCAATGTTTTAATAGCATATTTCAAAACATTCTTATTTGTCTTCACTACGATTTTCTGTGACTGATTCTCTGTTCTCATCAAGGTGTCAGCTACTGTTACTGTTGGTAATTTTTAGTTAGGTAGGCTTGTATTTAGAATGTGGCTCCTGTCTCATGTTCTCTATTTGTTGACGATTTTGTTATTTACATTACGAGCCGTTCAACACCTACAGCAGAGTGACTACTACAGAACATTATATTTCGCGTTGAGGCTTGGTCCAGGACGACTGGTTTCACATTTTCATTCGACAAAACGAAATGTATAGTCTTTTCTCGGCTACGAAACCCTTCTATTCTGCAAATTTTCTGAACAGAAAGCTTATTTCTATCTCTCCTTACGTCAAGTTTCTAGATTTGATTTTTGATAGCCGTCTTAGTTGGGTCAAAAATATAAAGGAATTAAGGTCAAAATGTTTCAAACTTTTAGATATGTTGCGGGTCCTTAGTAACACCAATTGGGGAGCCGATCGGTCATGTATGTTACGTTTTTACCATTCCCTTGTTAGTTCCCGTTTAGAATATGGCTGTGTCGCCTACTCTTCCACTCGTCAAACTGTGCTTTAAATGCTGGATGGTGTACATCACGCTTTTCTTCGGCTTGCCACAGGTGTGTTTAGATCAAGCCCTGTCGCACGCTTACTTGTAGACTGTGGTGAACCATCACTTTGGGATAGACGAGACCAGCTTTTGTTATCTTATTTTGCTCGTCTCAAAGGACAGCCAAATCACCCGGCTTTTGACTCAGTTCTTAGAAATCCTAATTTTGGAAAGTATGAGGACTGTCCACGCTGTACTGCACCTGTAGGTGTCCGTACCCGACGTCTGCTGCAGCATATAAATATTGACACTCCGTTGTTCTTTCCATCATATCCGTGCTCATATCCTCCATGGAGAATAAACCTTGTAAATTTTACTTTTGACCTTATGACATACAATAAACAATCAACACTACCTACTGTCTTCTGGCAAATGTTTCAGTGTGTTCTCTCCAAGATGAACCCAGACGTGGTGATATACACTGATGGATCGAAACAAAATGATACCGTTGGTTGTGCTTTTGTTGTCAATGAAAGAACTTATATGTTTGGCCTACCAGGTATTACGAGTGTGTTCACCGCTGAACTGCTCGCTATAAATAAGGCTCTAAATATCATTAGCCCTAAATATAGAAACATTATTATTTGCAGTGACTCGTGTAGTGCCCTCCAGGCGTTAGAAAACTTTTATTCCAAACATCCTATCGTCATTGAAATTTACATCGCAATCTCTGAATTGAATAATCACAACACAGAAGTAAATTTTTGCTGGGTCCCTAGCCACGTAGGGATTCCAGGTAATGAACAAGCAGACTATGCTGCCAAAGAAGCATGTATTCAGCCTCCTTTCATTACCCAAGTTACTACCTCTGATTTTATTAATCGTGTAAAACAATCACTGAGAGCAAGGTGGCAATGTGACTGGACGACTGCCGTCGATAATAACCTCCACCAGATTAAGGATTCTGTGTTGGCATGGGACTGCTCATGCAGAAAAACTCGACATGAAGAAGTAGTCCTCTACCGATTGCGGATAGGACATACGAGGGTCACTCACGAGTACTTAATGTCAGGAGGGCACACACCCCTACGCACACGATGCAACTGCCTTATGACTGTGCACAACTTACTCATAGACTGCATATGTTATGCGGCGTTGCGTCGTAAATTTAATCTACCCAGAAACATCCGTGGTATCTTGTGCAATGATAATAAAATTTTGAACTGGATGTTTCTGTTTTTGCGTAGTACTAGGTTACTGCAAAAAATTTAATATTGTCATATATATTTTTTACGCTAGAAGAGTTTTTGATAATTTTTTCCCTTACTTTCAATTTTTTGGTTTTTGATTTTTTTGGCTCTATGCCTTTAATTTTATTATCCGAGTAGGGAGTCTTTTGCACTCCCTATCAGAATTAGTTAAATTTTATATAGTTTCCTTTTTCTATTATTTTAGCTTTTATGTTTTAAAGACTCCATCTGTGATATTAGTTTTGAGTTTTATTTCAATTTTTAACTTATGTTTTAACTTAGTTTTAAATTTGTTATTATATAAATTATATTAGTTTTAAGCCTTATTTAGTTTTATTATTTTAGTGTTATTTTACCTATTTATTAAAAAAACTTCCGGACGATGATAACGCACAGGCGTTTTTCATCCCCCCCCCCCCAAAAAAAGAATGTGGTCAAAAAATATTTGAATTTAAATTGTGCCTATTCACTTTGTATATGACTGATGCATATCCGTATGTTTCATAATGTTCAAATATTTTATGAGACAATCTTTTTATTGTTTATGTATAGAGTATCAAGACTGTTGCCAATGTGTTTATGGCTTTCAAGTGTTTATGGTTTCTTTGAAGCTGCATCCTATTTGATAAATGTAAAAGTATTTGTTTGATATATATTTTTTTTATTTTTGTTTATTTTATGTAGAAGTATGAAAGTGTGCGCTCTTGATTAAACAATCAAAGAAAGGTCAATGAACACTTATCCAAAACCCTCTATATCAACATAATCATTTGCTAATCGTCTTATAGACACAAATCTACAATAATGGTAACAAGTTTAATATTCTGGGCTTATACTAAAAAGAAACGCATCTTAACAGATTTAACATTACAAACTTTGTATTAAAGACACAAAAACACAACATCAATATATTAATAGGCATATTTTAAATCCAACACACTGAGAGCATTCTATATACAGAATGTCTGTCTAATTAAAAAATACTGCCAGCAGTAATATCAACTGATGCTAAGGGAAATAGCAGCACCAGTCACTGAAGATGGACTCAATGACAACTGACAATGTCTTGAATTAGTTATTATAAAATATATTAATTTGTTGTCACAAAAGGTTATATTTTTAAATTATCACCAATTGTCATGGATGAATGCTAATGGAATTATGCCACGCATGGGGCACATGATTCTCCATTACCTCCCGCTAGATAATTACCATATCATCATTCATTGCACCCTTGATGAATGTACAATAAAGATTTTAATCTTTAATGTGGCTAATATAACAGTCCAGAAAATAGGTGGTTTTTTTGGTAATAATCTAGTAGTAAACAATAAAGTTTAAATTTTAACATCCTTGCTAAATATATTAATGTTAAAATGTGATTTTTTCATCTTAGTTCAGACGGATGGGTTAACGCAATTGTTTAATTACTTTCATTGAATGTGTTTGTACATGACATAAATACTTTTTACATGATCCAGTTTCTTAACAATTATATTTTTTCACACATCTTAGTTTCTTGCTTCAATTTTAGTGCAATTTATGTTTAACTTAAAAAAACTGCTTGTCAGATATTTTTGTTTAATTTTATAGTAAATCTATAATGGAACATTATTTCTTTTGTGTTCTGGCAGTAACAGCTCTTTTGCTAGTTTGTTGCCCTTTAAAAGAAAAAAATATTATTCTTTGTGTTTAAATTTTATTATTCTTTAAAAATGTAATATAATAGGGTTTCTTCTGCTTAACATGTTTTTGCCTGGTGAATATTTTTATTTTTGTTTCTGAGTGGTAAAACTAACTATATGAAAGGTGGAGTTTGTTACTTTTTTATTATTTTATTTATATCTAAAATCTAATAAATGTTTTGTGTGTAATCTACATATAATTAACATGAAATTCTTGCCTGGTATTGAAAAGTATGCAAAAGATGCCACCATTGATGAGATCATTAAAGCTCTTATTCTAGATCTGTCTGGTTGGAATTCACCAACATAAGCATATACTGAAATTACCCCTCCTGAACATCTGAAATAAATAAAATATTTGTTTTCAAAGTGTTAAATGAATTTTATTGGTTAATTAAAGATTACATAATATTATTTATGAAACACTGGCCCAAATGTTAGAAAAGTATTAGATAACTAATACATAATAAATAAAAATAAAAATGCATGATAATAAATATTGGCCTACAAGGAAGGAGAAGGACCTTTTAAAAGTCCTTTTTTTAGCCAAGATCTGAGAGGACCTTTTATAAGGTCCTTTCTTGTATTTGAATTTCTTGTATTCATATTTAATTTCTTTCTTGTATTTCTATTTTTAATAAATTTTATCAATTGAAATGATTTTTTGGCTGGTTAATTTGAAATTATGAAGTTTATTTTTATTTACAAACTATTCTTTTTTTGATCACTTTTTAAATTATGTTTGTTAGATATACTTAATTTTTTTTGCATACTCTTAATCTAATGCATACTTAAATACATACCCAATTATCAATTAATATCTTTAAAATATTTATTCTATTCTGATTGAATTTTTTTTTAATTTAGCTATAAATGTGAAATGAAAAAGGAAAAAAAAATTATAAAATAACATTTTAAAAAAACTTCCATCATAAGGGTTTGTTACTCTTGTAGGCATCTTCAATGATTGCTGTTCTCACCCTGGCATCAGATGATGTTATTGCTGGCAAGTTTTTGTGATAGGAAAACATATTTAAATGTATTAAAATATTAACATTTTAAAACATATTCATAAAATATATAGACTTTGAATTATGTCTATTTTTATAGTAAAAGTTTCTGTTAAGCATTTATATATTCAATGATATTTAAATATTAAAATGTGATCCTTTTTTGAATGTACAAAATTTCAAGTTTATTTGTTTTTTAGTGTTAGTGGATTTGAGATGGTTGGCAAATATTTACTGTTTGTTTGTATGGGAGGACTTTTGTGTTCATTGTTTTTAGTTTGAAGATCCATTTATTAATTTTGCAGCCAGAATAGTTCAATATGTATTGAAAAATAGTTTACATTAAAAAAAAAATTACTTGACATTTCATTGTACACCATATGATAGCTTTACTATGGGCCCTTATTTCCAGAATCCTAGCAGAAATCTTTCTAGAACACAAATTTACATACAAACACAGATATTCATAAGCTCACAAAATAATTTACTGGCATAGTTATATTAATGTTACCATCTTGTTGTACCATGGCAATATAGGACAATTTGAACAACTGTATAAACAAAATACACCACTAGCTGACAATGAACACAAAAAAAAAAAAATACAACGAATAAACCTTAACTTTATCTTCCTATTCAAGGTATTCAAACACCATTTTTCAATATTTGATGGCCACAGTTTTATCTCAAAAACGTAATCCAAGAATAATGACAATGTGAACATCACACCTAGATATTTATATTCATTTACGATTTCTAATGTTTTTTTCTCATTTCTGAATCTCAATCTTTTATTTCTGCCAATTCTTAACTACCTCTTAAAATCAAGACTTGTCGATTTCTACTTACTAACCAACAGATTCTATCTATTAAGTATGCATATAAATTAGCTATCTGTAATAATACAAACACATCATCTGCATTCAGAAGTGTCTTAATTTTGACTTTACTAATTATTATTTACCGTGCAATTTATACATACAAGTTACTCAAAAAAAAAAGGAGAAAACTAAGTCAATAATGATGGGATCCCTTTATTTAACCATTTCCATTTCCTCTTGTACCTTGGTACCTAGGGGATTAACAGCTAATTTTAAAAATGAGTGTTATTATAGAACCCTTTTAAAACATTTATGAAAAAATGTTTTAAATTTTATAAAGGGATTTATCAAATCCCTTTATCACATTTAGAAAACAGAGTGCACTCCCTATCTACAGAGCCAAAAATCAGAAGTCTATAGTTTTAAAATTAGCAAAAAGAAACAAAATAATTTTTTTTCTTTTCACTTTTAATTAATATTTTATATTGTTAAACGTTTCAAATATATTCAAGATGCCTGAGTAAACTGATCAAAAGCAAGCTTAGTTCTGTTACTACCCATTTATTACATACATTAACTTTTTACAAAAAAATTACAATAAATGCCTTGGCAAGAGAGTTCATGAAAGATATTCCCTTAAAAATCAGATCCTTAATAAAAGAAGAAATCAGCAGTTTGGAAATCTGTTTTAGGGACAGTGGGACCTGCTTGTACATGCGCTTATGGTGACCTGCATTTCTCGAGTTCAGATGCCTAAATCACATGGGTGTTTTAAATTCGAATAAAGATTAAAGATGGTTTTTAAGTAAATTAACATTTTTTATTATTTATAATACTATGCCTTAGCAAGTTTTTTCAAAAACAAAAAAATGCTTAAATAAATAATTGCATGGAAGGTTTATAACATATTAGTGAAGATATTTCAGCAGAAGAGGCTGAAATTTATTTGAGCAGCAATAAATTGTTATATACATACTAAAACAGATTCCCTTTCCACCACTTTCTTCATTTCTCAAGGAACTGATTTTAGGTGTCAAAATTTTTCCGTGTTGTTGAATTTTATTAAAGACAATTTGACTGTGACCTGTGAAATTTTTCCTTGTTACCAAGATGGGCCAAGAAAATTTTGGGGCACTGGAACCCAACCTGGCCTATCCATAGCACCTTCACTGGCTGCAGGTAGGATTTAATCAGCAGAAATGAAGTCTAATATAGTTGTTACAAATTTAACTTTTTGTGGCTTATCTTAGATTTAATTTCACAAATTAGCTGCAAGTTATAAGCACAAAGCCTTTCAATCACTTGCAAACATTATGGACAGTACTTAAAGAAATGTTTAGTTGATGGCTAACAATACAAATTGAACATTTTGGACTTTGTTGAAAAAACAGTTGAATTCTTTTTTTTATATTTGCCACTTATTTTAGAACTGTCTGGCGAATGGCCTTCCAAAATGCTTCTGGTTTCCAAATATGTTTACACTGCTTATGTATGCTTTTATCAATCATAAAATTTTTACGATAGACTTGCATATAATTTCTTTGAATGACGGTCACTGATTTTGTTTCTATGAACGAGTACACTCCCTGTGCTTTCTCTTGTGGTGAAGCCATGGTCCTGAAGCCTCGGCTCATAACAGCTTGGCTTGTGCAACAGTATAACGCAGCTGCTATCTGACATCTGACATAGAATGTGAAAATTAAAACTTAATTGTATATGTTTCAAGATTTTGCATAAAACACTATTGAGTGCTGCAAAATAAAAACTATATTCATTCTTGAAATTTTTAAATTCTTTTTCATACACCTGGTATACAAATACACAACAGTTAAATACTAAATTAGTAGACATAATTCATATCGAACATATTTTTCAACCACATTGTAAATATGTGTTTGCCAAATACTAGTCAGCAATAACATTAGGTGATGCCAAGGTGAGAACAGCAGCAGCAACAGTTGCTGAAGATAATCATTCCAAATACAACTCAAAATCTTTGTCAAACTTTCAAATGACAAATGTTGACTTTTTTTGTAAATTTTGTATTCATTACATTTTGTTTGATTTTTTGTTACAAAAGTTTAGTTTCAAATAGTTTTCATGGACAGAAACATAGATTCATAAAATTTATTCTCTTTACAGATTTGCAATGTTATCAACTCATACAATTGGCATTTTTATGAGTTAATATAAAAAATGATTATTTCTATTTTTTATTTATTAATTTTTATATGTTTTAGTCCTGCTAAAGATTTTTCCATTGTTTCCCTTGATCTTTCTGGTAAATCTTGGAGCATATTCTTCCTATTTCAATAATATACATACCTATCATTTCTGATGTGATCTATATAATTTATAATGAAGAAAATATTTTCTATTGTTAGACACGTAGAAACATGAATTTAAAAATAAAAAGATAAATAAAATGTAAATCTATCTGCAAATTCAAAAACAATGGGGTTTGTGATAAGGTAGTGGTTTAGACAAATAATTGACTGAAACAGGAGTTATTTTGGTAGTGCAAAGAATATTGCCAGAAAAAAAACCTCTTTACTATGAAAAACCACTGTTACAGTTTTTTTCTTGTTTTTTTTTTTTTTTTTTAATTTACTGGGCAAACAACCAAACTGGTTGTTGCTGTAGTGCCACCAAAATGCAAAAGAATTCATTAGAAATTTGCTGTAATAAAAATTTTATCTATTTGAAACCAAAAGAGAATAAAAACTAAAATTGTATGTAGACTATTTTCATGAGCAGAAATATGTAAAGGTACACAAACAAATCAATAACAGGTTATAGATGTAACCATATATTAAATTTATTTTAATATTTTGAGATTAAGCTGTCACAACAGCTGATGAGTAAAGATCACCCAACCAGTGTGTTTTTTTAAACATAATTAAAATTCACTTACACAAAGCCATTTATTAGTCGCAGAACTAAAATGATAGAATAATAAGGTATGAGACTTGTGAGAATGCAGAGTAATCCATCTCCTATTAAACATCTAAGAAGAATGTACCGCCTTCCAAGAGTATCAGAAAGAAATCCCCATAAGTGACAACTAATTATTAATCCTGTAATCAAATGAAATTATTTTATTATTATTAATAATTTTGTAAGAGTTCAGTAAATTTTCATTAACATTCTGTACTTGCATATAGATTATTATATAATGCATAAACTTTGTAGTATCAGTGACATACCTCCTTCAATTTTTTTTATCTACTTCATCAGAAAATATAAACATGCTAGGGCACAAAATGTTAAACAACTTTCATAAAACACCAGCCTTAACCTTTTTATCACATGATGTACTGATGATTTTTTCCTACCTACTTTCTTAGTTTAGTTTTTAGGTTTCATAGTAAAAATTCAGTCAAAAATTTTACTTTGATCAAATAGATTGATGTAGTTTTTCTCTTTTATTATTATTTTTTTTGTATATTTCAGTTATTTATATGTTTGACCATTTATTTATTGAGTTTATTGACAGCATAACTAAATATGGTTAAAAATTAAAAAAAAAAACTTTTTGTGAAGGAACAAAAATTTGTTTCAACAAAGCGTTTTTTGAACTGCACAATTCAGCAATCCTAATGTAGGTGTTGTACAAAGTACATAGATCCAAAAACATCATCTGAAGGAGTATTGTATTTAGAAAGTATGTAATTTTTTTTTTATAGTTAAAAATATCTCAAAAGTAAGTAAAATTTTATTGTCATAGTACAATATTCCTCCTCTATGAATCATGAGACCTTGCCGTTGGTGAGGGGGCTTGAGTGCTCAGGGATACAGAGTAGCTGGACCGAAGGTGCAACCATATCGGAGAGGTATCTGTTGAGAGCCAGACTAAGGAATGATTCCTGAAAGAGGGCAGCAGCTCTTTCAGTAGTTGTTAGGGGCGTGAGTCACAATGACTTAAACGGCCGTATCAACATCACTCAGTCCTCTGAGTACTGCGCAGCTGAAAGCAATGGAAAACTACAGCTGCTTTTTTTCCAAGAAAATGTGGCTCTCTGCATTTTCACATAGCAATAATGGAGGCGCCTTCCTTGGTAAAATATTCCGGAGGTAAAATAGTCCCCCGTTCGGATCTCCGGGTGGGGACTACTAAGGAAGGGGTCACCAGAAAATTAAAAAATAACATTCTACGAGTCGGAGCGTGGAATGTTAGAAGCTTAAAAAAGGTTGGTAGGCTAGAAAATTTAAAAAGGGAAATGGATAGGGTGAATGTGGATATAGTAGGAATTAGTGAGGTTCGGTGGGAAGAGGAAGGCGACTTTTGGTCAGGTGATTTTAGAGTAATTAACTCAGCGTCAAATAATGGGCAGGCAGGAGTAGGTTTCGTGATGAACAAGAAGATAGGGAGGAGAGTGGAGTATTTCAAAACGCATAGCGATAGAATCATTGTAATAAGGATAAAATCAAAACCTAAACCGACAACGATTGTTAACGTTTATATGCCTACAAGCGCCCATGATGATGATGAGGTAGAGTGTGTATACGAAGAGATTGATGAAGCAATTAAACACGTAAAAGGAGATGAAAATTTAATAATAGTTGGAGATTGGAATGCAAGCATTGGAAAAGGCAAGGAAGGAAATATAGTGGGTGAATACGGGCTGGGCAGAAGGAATGAAAGAGGGGACCGACTTATAGAGTTTTGCACGAAGTATAATTTAGTAATTGCCAACACCCAATTTAAAAATCATAATAGAAGAATATACACTTGGAAAAAGCCAGGCGATACTGCAAGGTATCAGATAGATTATACCATGGTTAAGCAAAGATTTAGAAATCAACTCGTTGACTGCAAAACTTACCCTGGAGCAGACATTGATAGCGACCATAATTTGGTGATAATGAAATGTAGATTGGGGTTTAAAAACCTGAAGAAAAGTTGTCAGATGAATCGGTGGAATTTAGAGAAGCTTGAGGAAGAGGAGGTAAAGAAGATTTTTGAGTAAAAAAGATAAGGTAGAAAATGTAGAAGAAGAATGGGAGAATGTTAAAAAGGAAATTCTTAAATCAGCAGAAGCAAACTTAGGCGGAATAAAGAGAACTGGTAGAAAACCTTGGGTTTCAGACGATATATTGCAGCTGATGGATGAACGTAGAGAATATAAGAATGCTAATGATGAAGAAAGTAAAAGGAACTATCGGCAATTAAGAAATGCTATAAATAGGAAGTGCAAACTAGCGAAAGAAGAGTGGATTAAAGAAAAGTGTTCAGAAGTGGAAAGACAAATGAACATTGGTAAAATAGACGGAGCATACAGGAAAGTTAAGGAAAATTTTGGGGTACATAAATTAAAATGTAATAATGTGTTAAACAAAGATGGTACACCAATATATAATACGAAAGGTAAAGTCGATAGATGGGTGGAATATATTGAAGAGTTATACGGAGGAAATGAATTAGAAAATGGTGTTATAGAGGAAGAAGAGGAAGTTGAGGAGGATGAAATGGGAGAAACAATACTGAGATCTGAATTTAAGAGAGCATTAAAAGATTTAAATGGCAGAAAGGCTCCTGGAATAGACGGAATACCTGTAGAATTACTGCGCAGTGCAGGGGAGGAAGCGATTGATAGATTATACAAACTGGTGTGTAATATTTATGAAAAAGGGGAATTTCCGTCAGACTTCAAAAAAAGTGTTATAGTTATGATACCAAAGAAAGCAGGGGCAGATAAATGTGAAGAATATAGAACAATTAGTTTAACTAGTCATGCATCAAAAATCTTAACTAGAATTTTATACAGAAGAATTGAGAGGAGAGTGGAAGAAGTGTTAGGAGAAGACCAATTTGGTTTCAGGAAAAGTATAGGGACAAGGGAAGCAATTTTAGGCCTCAGATTAATAGTAGAAGGAAGATTAAAGAAAAACAAACCAACATACTTGGCGTTTATAGACCTAGAAAAGGCTTTCGATAACGTAGATTGGAATAAAATGTTCAGCATTTTAAAAAAATTAGGGTTCAAATACAGAGATAGAAGAACAATTGCTAACATGTACAGGAACCAAACAGCAACAATAATAATTGAAGAACATAAGAAAGAAGCCGTAATAAGAAAGGGAGTCCGACAAGGATGTTCCCTATCTCCGTTACTTTTTAATCTTTACATGGAACTAGCAGTTAATGATGTTAAAGAACAATTTAGATTCGGAGTAACAGTACAAGGTGAAAAGATAAAGATGCTACGATTTGCTGATGATATAGTAATTCTAGCCGAGAGTAAAAAGGATTTAGAAGAAACAATGAACGGCATAGATGAAGTCCTACGCAAGAACTATCGCATGAAAATAAATAAGAACAAAACAAAAGTAATGAAATGTAGTAGAAATAACAAAGATGGACCACTGAATGTGAAAATAGGAGGAGAAAAGATTATGGAGGTAGAAGAATTTTGTTATTTGGGAAGTAAAATTACTAAAGATGGACGAAGCAGGAGCGATATAAAATGCCGAATAGCACAAGCTAAACGAGCCTTCAGTAAGAAATATAATTTGTTTACATCAAAAATTAATTTAAATCTCAGGAAAAGATTTTTGAAAGTGTATGTTTGGAGTGTCGCTTTATATGGAAGTGAAACTTGGACAATCGGAGTATCTGAGAAGAAAAGATTAGAAGCTTTTGAAATGTGGTGCTATAGGAGAATGTTAAAAATCAGATGGGTGGATAAAGTGACAAATGAAGAGGTATTGCGGCAAATAGATGAAGAAAGAAGCATTTGGAAAAATATAGTTAAAAGAAGAGACAGACTTATAGGCCACATACTAAGGCATCCTGGAATAGTCGCTTTAATATTGGAAGGACAGGTAGAAGGGAAAAATTGTGTAGGCAGGCCACGTTTGGAGTATGTAAAACAAATTGTTGGGGATGTAGGATGTAGAGGGTATACTGAAATGAAACGACTAGCACTAGATAGGGAATCTTGGAGAGCTGCATCAAACCAGTCAAATGACTGAAGACAAAAAAAAAAAAAAAAAAAAAAAGTACAATATTAAATAGAATGAATTCAAATTCATTCACAATGATGATTAAAGTCAGTCA